>NC_057862.1:10111250-10715625 GCF_019393635.1 Dromiciops gliroides
ACACTCTGGTTAAAGGGACGTGGGGATGCACTGGTCTGATGGCTCCTTGTTAAGTCAACTCTTCTACTCAAAAGGTCATTCTCTCTTCAATTCTGATTGTTCTAATTTATTTTAAAGGTCACATTGTACTCACTCTTTGCTTTTTAAGTTTTGCAAAAAGCCTTTAACCAGAAGTGATCCCAACCTGAGGCCAGTAGTCTAGGAAGAAAGAAGAATTGCAGAGATTCGGAGAATTGGCTACCTGTCAACATAGCAGAAATAACCAGAAAAACCTTTCCTAACTTCCATGTTTGTAATTTTTTAATTGGATGACCCCTCTGGATTTCCAGAGACCTTGCCTGTAGTTATTCCTGCCCCCCCCGCCCCCCCAATTCTAGGAGAGTCAGTCCTCTCAGACCTGGGTCTCTCCCTGGTTGGATGTAAGTTATACCTCACCTCAACTCCAATTTGAGCTTCCCATACCATCATGCTGTTAGGATACCAGAGCCCAGCTATTGTGAGTATTTTATCAATCTTTCTGGACACTATACTCACATCTCTACCCTGTGCTCAGGGAATAATAATCTTTACTGCTCTATAAGGAGGACAATCTACTGCCCCTGTGAATCCTCTCAGATGATACTCTGCCCTTCTCCAGAACTTAATGTACTTTCCCTTATGCCTGTCCTCCCTTGAACACACACTGGGCCAGGAGGAGGAGTGGACACGTGCCTTGTCCACTGATACTGCCATTCTTCTCTCCCCTCCCCTTTTCAAGGTCAGCATCCATGTCCTGCTCACCATGAACGGTTATACTTCCCATCTTTGTCTTGGGCTCTCTCTCTTTTTCCTTACTACACTCTAATGATGATCTCAACAGCAACCATGAATTCAGTTATCTTTTCTATGCAGATGGAATCCAGATCAATGTATCCATCTCTAGTTTTCCTCCTGAACTCCAGTGGTGCATCACCAACCATCTGCTGGATAGGCTGTCTCACCAGCATCTTGGATTCACCGTATCTAAAATACAATTCACCTCCACCCCTAAATTCAACCTGCCTTTGAACTTCCTTTTTCCTGTAGAGGGCACCACCACCCTTCCAGAACCCACGTTCACAATTTCAGGGGGAACCTGGGATCCTTATTCTCACCAGCTCCAACAAATCTAATCAGTTGCCAAATCTTAGATATTCCCTCTTCGTTTGCATTCATTCCCTTCTTTTTCCTCCCTCCACAGCCCCTGTTGTTCAGGCTCTCATCACCCCTTGACTGGACTTATTCCACAGTTTCCTCAATACTCTCCCTGCAACCAGTCTCTTCTGTCTCTTTAATGTTTGCCTTGGCACAGATGCCAAATTAAGATTCCTAGAGGTCAGTTGTGGCCAAGGCATTCTCCTTTGCAAGGCTTTCCTGATCATCCCGGTTGTTAACACCCTCCTCCTCTTCTTGAAATCACTTTGCATATACCTTGTACTTAAGTCGGTGGAATGCTCTATCTGGCTCAAGAAAGTTTAATGGCTCCTCCTGGTCCTGTTTTGCCCTTAAAGCCCTTCACCATCTAGCTCCAGTCTGTCTGTCCGTCTGTCTGTCATGATTGAATATTATTCTGTGCTATGCATTCCAACCTGGCTTCCAAGCTGGTCCCCATACATAGTGTCCCATTTCCCACTTTCAGGTCTCTGACTGAAATGCTCTTCCTCCTCATCTCTGCTTTTTGGAGACACTCAACTCCCTTCAGGCCTTGCTTCAGCTGTCACCCCTTTCAAGAGTCCTTTCTTGGTTTGTCCAGTTAGTAGTGTCTCTCCTACCTCCACTCTCATCACTTTACCTTTATTTTGCATGTAACTTCTGGCTATTTATATTTAAATCCATTGTGTCCTCTGAGGCAGAGACTGTTTTCCTTTGTGCTCCCTCACTCCTAGCACAGTGTCTGACCCATGGTAGACACTTACTAAATGCTTGCCCATGACTTATCTGTCTCCCCAGGCGGTGAAGACATGGCCCATCTTGCTGTTATGCATTTCTGTGTGAAGACCCAAGCACCAAGGAGAGCTCCCAGTGGGAGAGCATAGTGTGGGGGAGGAAGAACAAACAGATGCCCAAAAAATGATCCAGTGAGCCCAGGCTCTCCATATGTTCTGGGAAGTTCAAGGGAGTCTGAGTCATCACCTTCTCCAAATGGCCAATGATGGGAATGCAGGGGTCTCAGCCCCTGCTGCCTGGCCCAAGGAGTTCTCTGTGGCTGGCAATGGGGTGAGCCCATGGATGATTGTCTCTGAGGACCCTGAGGTTGGCCCCCAGCCATCCCATTCAGGGACATCAGAGCCTCTGGCTGGCAAGCAGATTCTGGTCCAATGTCTCCAGCAGGAAATACAGCACTGGAAGTGTGAAATGTTATGCATTTTCTTTATGTGTACCTATCAAAACAAGCAAAAACAGCTCATTTGGCACAGAGTGTTTAAGTAAACACATTACAGAGACACCAAAATAATCCCCCAAATATTAAAAAACAAATCAACCCCCTGTCAAAGTGTGACTCACTGGATAAATGTAATGAAGACTAATGTAATTCATCTACTTGTCTCTGGGCCTGCTGATTATGGATTGGCTTGGCATCACCTAGGGTTTCTTCATAAGAAAGCCCCAAACCAAGACAGCAAGCTTGGGGGCTAGGAGACCCTTCTGGAGTCCCTACTCTAATACTCACTGTTTGGGTGACCCTGAACAAGTGACTGCCTTTTTTGGCCCCAGTTTCCTCACCTGCAAAATGGGATTAAGAAAACACTCCTTGCTGTTTTCACAAAAATCACTGCAAAGAAAGTGCTTTGTCAACCTGCCAGCCTTATGAGAATGGGTGTTTTCCTTCCTGCGCCACCCTGAAAAAGCATTTCCAACTTTATTATTTTTTTTTACTTAAATAAGATTCATATGAGTTCTTAGAACACTCAACAACTTAGACTTCAATGACTCTTTCTGCCAGATAAACATCGTCCAAATATATAGGCAAGAGAGTTGTAATGGAAATTCCCAGAACAGTAGCCAGATAGATCATGGCTTCAAATTGGGTAGGAACCTAGTCATTTTTAAAAGGCAAATTCTCCCTTGCTATCTCTAGTGTGGTTAGTAATAGCTCATATGTCATTAAAGAAGCTAACAATAGGATGTGATATTCTAGCTCTAGCTAGCATCTTAAACCAGACAGAGAAAGACCACCGTGATTTTGAGGAGCTTTTTATGGGAGAACTAGCCTTTTCATGCTGGGCCCCAAAGGGCAGAAGCAGGAACAATGGGGAGAAGTTGGGGGGAAAGATTTAGGCTAATTTCAGGTAAAACTTCCTAACAATGAGACCTGTCCAAAAGGAAGAGTGAGATGTCTCAGGAAGGGGCAGGTTCCCCCTAGATCATGGATTCTTCACTGGTCTTATGTCATGGACCTTTTTGGCCGTCTGGTGATGCTTCCAGATCCTTTCTCAGAATAATCCTTTAAACTGCATAAAATAGAACACATGGAATTACAAAGTGAGCCAAGTAAAGTGAAATAGTTATTTATATATATATATATGTATGTATGTATGTATGTGTGTGTATATATATGTATATATATATATCTATATATGTATGTATATGTATAAAAATGAGTTTGTGGACCCCAGGTTAAGAACTTCTTTATGGATGGGAGTCTTGAAGCAATAGCTGGATGAAAATAACTTCTTGTGAGTGCTTGAGGGTGGCACTTTTATTCAGTTACTGATTGGACTAAGTGAAGGTCTTTCCAACTTTGAGCTTCTGTGACTCTCCCCCATAATTCTTTTTTTTTTTTTTTGATGAGGCAATTGGGGTTAAGTGACTTGCCCAGGGTCACACAGCCAGTAAGTGTTAAGTGTCTGAGGCCGGATTTGAACTCAGGTCCTCCTGACTCCAGGGCTGGTGCTCTATCCACTGCGCCATCTAGCTGCCCCCATAATTCTTTTTTATTTCATGTTTAAGACATTTCTCCCCTCAAGATCAGTGGTGATGTGCACCTTTTGGGGTCAGGTGGTGGCTAGTGGACAAAAGGAGGTATTAACAGAGCACTAGCTGTGCCAGCTAGTGACCATCAGTGCCAAACAGAAGGGACTTTTCCCAAGACCTGAATGGAATGGTCCACTAGCCTTTTGGCCACTTCACTGCTTCAACTACCATGGACCATCAAAGGTAGGGCATTTAGCCTGGTTAGGGCTGATATTCTGTGAACTCTCAGATGTTGAGTGCCATTCCCTCAGGTCGGCAGAGATGAGGATAGAGTAGAGGGCAGAGGTGAAGCCCATAGTTATATAAAGGCACCTCGCATCTTTTTTGTACAAGTGAACATGCCCAGAAGTGGTTTTTATGTCACTTAGTGAACCATATAGTTGTAAGCAACTTGGAAGTTGCTTATATCAGTGAGTAAGCAAATGTTTAGTAGGCTGTGTGCCAAACACTGTGGAGGGGGGTACAAAGACAGAAATGAAACAATCTCTGCCCTCAAGGAGTTTACATTCCAATGGGGAGGCAACACGTGCCTCTCTAAGGATACCCAGGATAAATGACAAAATACATCTGAGTTAGATAAACACAAGGCAGTTTGGGAAAGAGGACATTAGCCATTAAGGGAGGGAGAGAGGTTTTGGAAAGAGCTGGGAAGAAGGCAGAAGAAGAAGCTGATACCCAGCCCGTGTCATTCTTGGGAACTGGGGTTGGTGGCAGCAGCCAGGCTCCTCCCTTAGCTCCATGGAGACCTTGAATGTCCAGCATGCTACTGGTTGATGCACCCAGCAGGGAGCTTTCCCTCTCTGCTTTGATTCCTGGCCAGGGGGGCCATGCAGCTGCCTTTGGTGTTTTTAAGATTTAGGACCAGATCCCCTAGGAACTCTACGAGCTGTGGCAAGACTTGCTACCATCTCCCATGAACTACTTAGACATCTTTCCTCTTGCTGTGTTAATGAGTCAGTCGATAAGCATTTGTTAAGCACCTACTATGGGCTGGGCTCTGTGCCAAGCACTGGGAATACAAAGAAAGGCAAAAGAAAAATCTCTGACCTCAAGGAGCTCGTATTCTAATGAGGGAGACACCATACAAATGCCTGTACTTCTAAGATGGAGATGGTGTAAATGGAAGGTAATCAGTCTCTCAGAGTAAAGGCACTAGTAGGAGAGGAATTTGGTAATGGATACAATTGGCTTTCTTCTCTCATGGGACAAAGAGGCCATGGAGGAGGGACTTGTGATCCAGGATTTGGGAGGTGGTTTGCTATGGGAATCGATGGGAAAGTCTACATCTCTATGGGTGGTGGTGGTGTTTCTTTGTCATTTATTTTCCCATGCCATTTAATAGTTCAATGTATGTGTGTTTTTAACTTTTGTTGTTGTTTTGTCATTTCAGTCATGTCTTCATGACCCCATTTGGGGTTTTCTTGGCAGAGATACTGGAGTGGTTTGCCATTTCCTTCTCTAGCTCACTTTACAGATGAGGAAACGGAGACAAACAGAGCTAAGTGATTTGCCCAGGGTCACACAGCTAGGAAGTGTCTGTGGCCAGATTTGAACTCAGGTCTCCAGGCTTGTGCCAACTAGCTGCCCACTTTTTGGTTTGCACCATTGATTTTTGGCTGGTCTAGTAAAAGGAACCTTAATGGGGGCTCATGAACTGTGACCATAGGTGGACACTGGTCCAAAGCATCTTTCAGGGGGCCCATGGTGGAGGGAAGTCTTAGGCTAAAATTGAATTATGAATGAATCCCATACCAGGTCAGTCTCACATAGAATCATCATGGAGATTCCAAAGGAGAAACAGGCAATGTTGAACTAAGCTAGCTTTTGGGGGAGGGGCAGTGTTCTCTTCCCCACTTTACAGGTAGCAGTTACCGGAGCAAGGTCACACAAGGCAGTAGTGGCCCTGGAATGAAACCCTAACTCAGCTCACAGTTAATCTATACTCAGTTCCCTTGTGGAACCACACTAACTTACCTGCACACAGTAGGTGCTTCTGATGTGTTGTGTTGTCATTGTGAATCAGATGTGAAAGTAGCATCAAAATGGTCATTTACAGAGCAATCAGTGTGATGACGGGTCATGGGCACCCGAATCTTGAGTGTTCCTTTAATGCCAGCATTAATGTGCCAGAACAGTTTGTAAAAGAAAGATGAGGAGGAGGATGGTAAGGGGAGGATGTTGGGCAGTGTGGTCCAGTGGAGTAAGCATGGGACTTGAAATCAGGAAGCCTGGGATTCCAACCCCATCCCCAGCACTGGTCAGCAGCATGACTGTGGACACATCGACTCTCCATTCTGCTTCCCCATCTATAAAATGGAGATGACAATATTGCAGCATCTGCCTCTCATGGTCATCCTGAGGCTCAACTGAAATCCTGTGTGTGGAATACTTTGCCAACCTTGGAGCTCTCTGAAAGTTCCAGTGGTTACTCACCTATGAGAGAAGCAAACAGATGCTTGGAAGGATCACAGAGCAACCTCTCAGTGGAGCGATTGTAAGCGTCAGAGCACCTGGCTATAACCTCAGCACCCAAGTGGGAGATGGACAGACCTGCGTTTTGCCCAAACTTTGTGTTTACACACGCGTCCTCCCACCATCTCCCATCCTTAGCATGTTGATTTTTTAGGGTGGAATTGTCATAATGACATATCCTCTTGGGGAAAAAGCACTGGGCTGGAAAAGAGAAAATCTAGATTCAAACCCTGGCTTTCCACGTCATCTTTGTGTGCCCTTGGGTAAGTCACTTCCTCAGTTTACTCCTCTGTAAAATGTGTGTGTTGGAGTGGGGGCATAGGGGTGTGTGGAGTCAATGGCTTCTGGGGTCCCTGCCTGCTCTAAGTCTGTGATCCCATGATTCCCCCAAATCCAATGAATAGTCAAAAATATAATGAGTCAGATAGGGCTCAGTAAGAGGACCAACACAGATTCTCTGATCTTTTCAATACGCATTTAAACAGAGAAATGTAAAAGCCTGAGGCTCCTTTTACTGCCTTCCTCTCCCCTCATTAAGTCATAGAGTATTATTTCAGGCACCTCAAGCCTGAGTACCTGCAGGGCTTTCTTGGATGTGCAGATGGGCTCTCATCCTACAGATTTACAAGTCTCCCTTAAGTTACCGGATGGGGATAAAGCCTTCTGTCATGATGGTTCTTTCCCTTAACATTTGAACCTCCAAAATGAAGGCCCCCATTGCCAGAAGAACAGTCATGGGCCTCTTAGAAGCCCCCTCAGCATGAATTAATGACCCCCATAAAACATTGTCTTGCCTTATTGCTTAATTAATCAGGGACCAGCCGGCCCCAGGACACTTGGACTGGCTTTTGTTTAAGCCGTGCCTTCCTCTGTATCGCCAACAACCCAGGTAGAGTGGAATCCATTTATGGGAAAGTCCAAAGCTAATAAAGGAAAAGTTTAATTTCCTGGTTCCCTGAAGTCTCTGGGGCTTAAAAACAACTCACTGATGCTTCTAAGAGTCGTATTTTAGAAAAAGATCATGCCAACAGCTCAATCTATCATATTTCATTGTTCTTGAAAGTTAATCAGTAAAACATTTTTTTAAAGCACACATTTCTCAGAGGGAACAAAGGTCAGCTTGGAGCATCTAACACAGATTTGGAAGGCCTGGTTTCAGAGCCCAGCAGTGACACTTCCCGGGCTAAGCCTCTGTTTCCTCATCTATAAAGTGAAGATAAAATACTCTGGCTCACACTTCAGAGGAGTATTGTGGGGATCAAGGAAGAGAATGCATGTAAAAGCTCTTTGCAGACATCAAGGTGTTATGTAAATATCCCTGTCACCATTCTGCCAAACATTTACTGAAAACTAAGGCGTCCCTTGACATTCCTTGAGTCAGCTGTTTTGTTTCTATCTGGATTCTTGGAGGCACACAGACCCAGGCCCAGAACCCAAACAAGCACTTAGCTAACTTTTCCCATCATTTTTATTGTTTTGTTCAACTGAAGTGGTTTCTTTACAAGTGAAGTGGTGAGGTAGAGTGATTTTTCAGATAATTTAGGCCCTCTATTAAGAAAACCACCAGTCAGATCTAATGCTTGAGAATGTTCTACTTGACCAGTGTAGACACAAGTTGGTGGGATTTAGACTGAGTGAAGAACTATCCCCGATTTATTTTATTTTAATTTAATTAATTAATTTTTTTAGTGAGGCAATTGGGGTTAAGTGACTTGCCCAGGGTCACACAGCTAGTAAGTGTTAAGTGTCTGAGGCCAGATTTGAACTCATGTACTCCTGACTCCAGGGCTGGTGCTCTATCCACTGCTCCACCTAGCTGCCCCTATATCCCCGATTAATTTTAACCACAATAAATGTTGGTTACATTTCTGGCTGCCTGGGTGGAAGATGGACAGATGAAGGGAGGGAGGGAGGAAAGAGGGAGGGAAAGAGGGAGGGAGGAAGAGAGGGATGGATGAATCATAAATCATGAGTTGAACCAGCCAACAGGATCTTTGCATTGAGTATGGGGATCAGAGTGATTGACACTGTCCAGGATGACAGAGGAGTGCTAATCCATTTGGAGAGTTAATCCACTGAAGAAGGAAATGCAAGCCACTCAACTATCTTGGGCAAAGGAACTCCATGGGTAGTATGGTCCACAGGGTCATGAAGAGTTGGACATGACAGAACAACTGAATAGCATTCTATTTGACAGCAAGTGATAACTGGAGGGTCTAGACAGACATTTTGTGGTGTTGAATGGAGATTAGGAGAAGATCTCAACCCCGCCCCCCAACCAAAACTCAAACTTTGTTTCAACAGATGTTGTTAGAAATACTTTCTAGCTGATCTTACTGAAGTGTACCACAAGAGGGCAGGTGTAAGATGCTGTGGACATCTAAGGAATCAGTTACCAAACTGTTTGCTCCTTTGGATGGTTTGCGATAGGATTGTGCAGACAGATGCCAGTCTCTTGTATCAAAATCATTTCACTTGGCTCCTGTTTTTCTCTCATTAGTTAATCTCTGACCTTTAACAAAGCACCCATTTCAGCAGTATTAGTTCAACAACCCAGTCAGCACTTATATCCTCCCCAACACAGTAAGAGCTGCCCCTCAAATCTGAGTTAGTTTAATTGTGCCATAATGTTTCTATTTACCACAAAACATATTTCATGGACACACCCTCTGTTTTATTGCTAAAAATGCCATGCTGCTTTTTGAAATGCCAGTGGATTAAGTGCCCGGCTCCGTCTATAGTTGCTCAAGGATTCTTCTGCCATTTACTGAATCCCATTTGTTTTAGAATGGGATTAAAGAATGTTTCATTATTTCATAATGAGCCAAGCAAAATGGTGTTAAGAAAAAAGAAGACATTCTGTATCTTTTCCTGTTAGCTCAGAATATTCTCATTATATTTCATGTCATTAAAGGCTCTGAGGTGGAAGGGACTTGGGAGATCAGTAGGTCTAACCCCTCATTTCATAGATGAGGAAAATGAGAGGGCAGGTGACTTGCCCAGAGTTGCACAGGCAGGAAGAGGGGCCAGGTTCCCAAGCCGTCTGCCCCCCCCCCCAGCCTCCTCCGCCCCCCGCCCCCACAGAGCCATGCAGTCCAGAATCAAGGTCAGCTGGCTTGTTGGTCTTTGGTTTCAAATTCTCAGGAAGACACAAACATGCTCTGCTTAAGATGGGGGTTTTTACACGACTGTGTTCAATCTCCTGGAAATGTTTCCAGTAAAAAATAGAGAGGAAGGCAGCATGTTGTGGTGGATGCCAAGCTGGGCTTGGATTGGGAAGAATCGATTCAAGGCCTGCTCTGTCAAGTATGTCACAGAGGTGAGAGGTCACCTACCCTCTCCGGGATTCTGGCTGCCCCCCAGGCTTTGGTTTCTGAGAGGCGATCTGCCTAGGGGGAGGGACTTCCCACAATGTGAGCTCTCCTCTCAGATGAAATCACAGACCTTTCCGTTCAGTTTGGCTCTTCCAGCAAACCGGGCCCCCTGGAGGGGAAGGGGCTTCTCCAAAGTGACGTGGGTGGGAGTGCTCTGGATCAACAGCAGGTTCTCAGGGTCTAGAGCCAGTCCTCATTCCACTGGGCCACAATTGCTCAACAACCACACAACAGAGACAACAATCCAACAGAAGCCCAAGGAGTCAAACAACTTGCCTAAGGTCCCATAGGCAGTGAGTAGCAGAGCAAGATCTGAACTCAGGCCCTCTAGATACCAGGTTTGGCACCCCCTTTTTTCACTCTAGCACTTCCTTTTCCTCTCCTCCTCCTCCTCTTCCTCCTCTTCTTCTTCTCCTTCTTCTGCTCCTCCTCCTTCTTCTCCTCTTCCTCCTTCTCCTCATCCTCTTCTTCTCCTTCCTCCTCTTCCTTTTCTTACTGCCCTCAAGGAACGTACACCCCCAAAACTAAAATACCATGTCTTTCATAGCACCTTGCACACTTTATGGGGTTCATTTCCATTCCTCCCTAGTCTTGGCATTCTGGCGAACATTTTCACTTATGCCTTCTTTATCTCCTTCCAATTCTCTGCTGCTTCGACTACCTTCTTCCACTTGCCAACTTTAAGACCTGGTCACTCTTTTAACCTGTCTCTTTCACACCCACTCCTAAGCTGTGCTAGAGGGTGTGACTGAGTACATAAAAAATGATGGATCAGACCTCAACCTTGATCTCTCTCCTGTGTGCTAAGTCCATTAGTCATCATTCATTCATTCATTCAAAAAAGATTCATTATGGATTTAACTTTAAATTTAACTTGTTAAAACCACATAAAATGGGGCAGCTAGGTGTCGAAGTAGATAGAGCACTGGCCCTGGAGTCAGGAGTACCTGAGTTCAAATCTGGCCTCAGACACTTAACACTTACTAACTGTGTGACCCTGGGCAAGTCACTTAACCCCAATTGCCTCACTAAAAAAAAAAAAACCCACAAAAAACCCCCACATAAAACACCTATTGTGTCTAAGGCACTGAGCTAGCTTCTTATGCACTTACTTTTCCTAAATGATGTTGTTCCAACTTTGTAGATGTGTTTTCTCATCCCAGTTGAAGATGAATTGAGTTTCCAGATACCTTTATATTTCTCCTAATTATTGATCTAATTACATGATAGTATACTATGATGCCAATACTGAGCCCCAGGGCCCTCTAGCTGAGCCCTCCATTCCATTCCCTCCTAAGTCCTCAGGGAATCCTACTCTACCAACCATCTCCCCCTCTCTCTCATGCTTTGAAGACACATTTATGTATCTTTTGTGTTTATATCACCTTCATTCCCTAACCCATTCGCTTACCAGAGCTAATGAAGATTTTTTTTTAAAAAGGAAAAAATACATAGTTCATCCAAACTAAAAGACTCATGATGGGGCAGCTAGGTGGCGCAGTGGATAAAGCACTGGCCCTGGATTCAGGAGGACCTGAGTTCAAATCCGGCTCAGACACTTGACACTTACTGGCTGTGTGACCCTGGGCAAGTCACTTAACCCTCATTGCCATGCAAAAAAAAAAAAAAAAGACTCATGAGCTGTCTGACAGTCTATGTGAGGCTCCAGACCGGTAATAAGATAATGATTGTAAAGTGCACAGTGCTTGGCACATAGTAAGCACTACATAAATGTGGGTGATAATGATGAGGTCTAACCCCTACAAAGAGGGGAGAGTCATTCCATCTCTTCTTTGGGGATGAGCCTGGTCTTTACGATTAGGCAGTGTTGTGTGCAGATTTTGTTGCTACTCTGTTTTCACTCTGAAACAGCCCATGTGAGGCTTTCCAATCTTTCTCGTATTCTTCACATTTATCATTTCTGAAGACACAGTGATATTTCATCACATTCACGTACTACAACTTGTTTAGCCATTCCCCGGCAATGGACGTCCATCTTGTTTCTGGCACCTTGTTACCACAAAAAACTGCCACAGGGACTATTTTAGTGTTTTTGGAGGAAACTTTTTTCCAACTCCAACATCCTTGGGGCACGTTCCTAATTGATGGGATCTCTGCATCAGTTAGTAGACAGTCAACTAGCATGTGCCAACTAATGATGTGCCAAGTATGGTACTAAAGTGGGGGGAATACAAACGCAAGCAGAGAGAAAATCCTTGCTCTCAATGAGCTTGTATTCTCTAAGAGGGGAAGAAAAAACATCAAAGGAGACCGAAAAATAGCTGAGGAAGAACTTTGAGGTCGAGGGAAGGGTGGGCATGGTAAAGAACATCTAGAGGGCAGCCTAGAGGGGAATGAAACACAGCAGGCATGGGTACCTTCCTTAAACAGAGGTCTTAGGAGGAGCCGGGAGTGGAGGACGCTTCCAACGTCTGAATTCCAGGGCTGGAGTGAGTTTCCAGGATGAAGGGAATTCTAGATCTTGGGAGAGAAAGTCTGTATTACTGCCTGAGGAGAAATGAGGATCAAAGAGTGTAAGATTCTTTTATGCATGTTCAATCCCTCCCTCTATGCTGATTCCTTCTCCTAAGCCTACAACTGTGTTCATGTATCCCTGCCCCCTTTCTTTTTGGCTAGACTTTTTAACCACCAGTCTCATGTCACCCGATCCTAGAAAAGAATTACTTGTGCTGACACCCCTCACTTTGGAGGCTATTGGGGTTAAGTGACTTGCCCAGGGTCACATAACTAGTAAGTGTCTGAAGCCAGATTTTAACTCAGGTCCTCCTGACTCCAGAGCTAATGTGCCACCTAGCTGCCCACCCCACTATCTCTTTGTTTTTTGTTTTGTTTTGTGGGACAATGAGAATTAAGTGACTTGCCCAGGGTCACACAGCTAGTAAGTGTCAAGTGTCTGAGACTGCATTTGAACTCAGGTCCTCCACTGTGCCATCTAGGTGCCCCCCGCCCCCCACACTGTCTCTTAAAGCAGTCATCTTAATTCTTTCCCCTTCATGGCCAAAACTACCAGAAAGAATAGCTTAGATTTGGTCTGTACTTGCTCCTTAAGTTCCTTTGATCTGGCTTTTATCCTCATCAGACCAATGCATTTGCTCTCTCATTCTCTTTCTCATAAAGGACCTATGACTAACTCTTGTGATCATTTTTTACAATTCTCATTCATTTCTACTTCTCTGTGGCATTGAATTCTAACTCCTCATTCTCCTGATGTGTACCTTTAACAAATGTAGCTTACTGATCGAGTTGGGATTTGTAATAGTATATGGTGTGAGAAACCTCTCTAATTCTATTTGTTGCCATACATTTTCCTATAAGGTTTTTTTTAAATCAAATAATGATTTTCTTCCCCAGTGTTGTGTGATGCTGAGCTGATTAAATACTTCTCTATGTCTTTATTGCCAGTTCTGGTTTGTGGTCTCTGTACCATAAATCTAGTTCTTAAAAAAACTAACAGCAGATAATTTTTGATAATTCTTCAATATAATTTGAGATTATATAATACGATTTCCCCCACTTCCTTTCCCCCATAGTTCCCCTGGGCATTCTAATCCACTTGTTCACCTATATAAATGTTTAAAATGACTTTACTAGCTCATTGGATTTTTTTATTGGTATTGCATTTAATCTTTGAATTAATATTCACCTCAATGCCATCTTTGCTATATTGTCTTGACCTAGCCATGAACGTTGGATGTGTCTCTAATTATTTATTATTTCCTTCATTTCTTTTAAATAGTTTTGTTTAAGTATTATGTGTCTTAGTATGTTAATTACCAAGTATTTGAATAGATTTTGTCATGAATTCAATTAAATTCAACAAGGATCTCTTAAGAACTTACTCTGTATATAACATATGTGATCTTTTTCTTTCTATCCTCTCCAACTGCTTTCTGTTCATGATTTATAGAAAAGCTGGTGATTTTTTGTGGGTTTATCTTCTGTCTCACTTTGTTGCTACAGCCATTTATTATATTGATTCATTTTTCTCCTTGAGCCTCCTGGGTTCTCTAAATATACTGTAATACCATTTATAGATAAAAATGCTTTAGCCTTCTTTCTGTTTAAGCAGATTCCTTTAATATCTCTTTCTTGGCTTATTGATATAGCTAGAATTTCTGAAACTATGCATCATAGCAGTGCTATAACTAGGAATTCTTTGGCTATGGGCAAAATCAGTTGAGTGTTGTGCATGTGTATGTAGGTGCATGAACAAATGTTAACTTATAAGCCAAACACCAGCCAGACCTACTCTCAAGCAGAGCATATGAATTAATATATTCATATGAATTTAAACAGCCCACAATTTAATTCCCTAATTAAACCCTGGAAAAAGCTTTTGGTGTCAATTGTTTCCCAATCCTACCCCCTACTTTCATTTCCAGTTTTCTTTTCTCTGAGCTAAATATCTTCTATTGTATGTACACTTGGTTCAATATAGTTTTCTTCTGACATTTTTAATCTGTTTCTTTTAATCCATAATATATTTTTCATCATTTGAGAATTCTTTGGAATGAGTGGGGGAAGGAAAGCATTTATTAAATACTTACTGTGTGTCAAGCACTGTGCTGAGAGCTGGGGATGCAGATAGAAAAAGCTACCCTCAATGAACTCACATTCAAATCAGAGAAGACAACTTATAAGAGAGTTGTGGCCAGGGAGGGGTGTTTGGGTCTGAGAAGTTACAGGGATAATGAAGGGAAGCCCAGAGCCATTAAGAGATTGTTGCATATTAGTTGTTTTGAGACATTTACATTTTTTCTCTTGAATATTTCTTATTCTTTTGCTTCTTTGGGGCATTTTGTTTCCATATTTCACAGGCATTGGTAATGGATTTACTATGGCCAAGACCCTGTGCCTGCCACTGGGGATTCAGAGGCAAAAATGAAAGCAACCCCTGACCTTGAAGGGTTAACAGGCTAGTGGAAGGATCCTGTATGTGCTGGGTTAGTAAATGAAATAATACTGGAGAGGGAGAAAGTGCAAACAACTGGGAAAGGAAGACACTGGGGATCCAGCAGCACCACAACTGAGCCTTAAAATAAGGTGAGGGTTCTGGGAAAGGTGGAGATGAGCAGTGTGAAACAAGCAGGGAGGTGGGAGGTGGAGGGTTGAGGCTGGTTGGGTTGGAGGCCATAGTGCTTGGAAGGATTGATTGAATGAAGGCTGAGACTGGAGCTGGAGCCAAGTGAGGTGGGCCTTATGGGCTGGCTGAGGATTTTGTCAGTCCTCTTGGCGGTCACAGGGAGCTCACTCTGAAGGTTTTGAGCAGGGCATAGCTCAGGCGGGTTTTTAGATAGCGGTATTGAGGGGGTGGCGGTACTGAGGGGGTGGCCGTACTAAGGAGAGAGTTCCCTTTTGACCTCTCCCTCGATCCTCTTCTTGTCCTCTAACCCCTTTCTCTTGTTGCCTACTTCTCCCTTGGCTTCTGACCCTGCACTCTCTTGGTTGTCCCCCTTGCCTCCCTCTCCCCAACCTGTTATTTCTCTGTCCACTTTGTTGGGTTCCTCCATTCTCTGGTCTGGGCTCTTCTCTCATCAACCCCCATCCATTTCCATGGCTCCATGATCATTTCTATGCAGATGACTCCCAAATCCATGATTCCACTCCCAACCTCTCCCTACTGCTCCAGGTTCATATTTTCAAGTACTTACTGGAGTCTGGAACCTCAAACTCAGCATGTCTAAAACCAAACTCTTCATCTTCCCTCCCCCCCCCCCACCCCAAACCTGGGTCTCCTTCTAACTTTTATATTTTATATTTTTCTGAGCAGCTAGGTGGTGCAGGGGACATAGTGTGGCACTTGGAGTCAGAAAGATCTGAGTTCAAATTTTACACTAGACACTTATTAACTATGTGATGCTGGGCAAGTCACTTAGTCTCACTCAGCCTCAGTTTCCTTATCTTTAAAATGGGAATAGTAGGGGGAAGCTAGGTGGTACAGTGGATAAAGCACCAGCCCTGGATTCAGGAGTACCTGAGTTCAAATCCGGCCTCGGACACTTGACACTTACTAGCTGTGTGACCCTGGGCAAGTCACTTAACCCTCATTGCCCAGCAAAAAAAAAAAAGGGAATAGTAGTAGCATCCAACTCCCTGAGTTGTGAGAACCAAATGACCTAATACCCATAAAATGCTTCTCAAACATAATACTGAAGTATAAAACAAATTTAACAGAAATAAAGGGAGTAATAAATAATTAGATACATACCCAATGTTCATGGCTAGGTCAAGGCAATATAGAAAAGATGGCAGTGAGGCATAAATTAATTCAAAGATTAAATGCAATACCAATAAAAAATCTAATAGACTAACATAAGATAAATGTTAGCTATTATAACACCACCATCTTCTACCCATTCAAGCTTGCAATCATAGAGTCAAATTGGACTTCTTCCCCTGCTCCATCCTTCTCATATCCAGTCTGTACATGAATCCTTTTCCTAAGGTATCAGTGTCACTCACCTCTGTCTCCTCTTTTCCATCCTTACTGCCCCTATAGTTGAATACCTTCCTAACTGGTCTTCTTGCCATTAATCTCTGCCTTTTACAATCCATCTTTCATGACTTTTGAAATAATGATTTCTAAGACAGGGGTTTATAACACACACACACACACTCATTCATTCAAAAACATTTATTAAGCACCTACTAAGTGTCAGTCACTGTGCTAAGGGCTAGGAATACAAAAAAAGAGGCAAGGGGCAGCTAGGTGGCACAGTGGATAGAGCACCTGCCCTGGAGTCAGGAGGACCTGAGTTCAAATCTGGCCTCAGACACTTGACATTGACTAGCTGTGTGACCCTGGGCAAGTCACTTAACCCCAATTGCCTCACAAAAAAAAGAGGCAAAATCCCTGTCTTCAAGAAGTTTACCATCTAATCAAGGAGACAACATGCAAACAAATATATACAAAAGATGCTACATACCAGATAAATAGGAAATAACTAACAGAGGGAAAGCACTGGAATGAAGCAGGGCTGGGGCATACTTCTTGTAGAAGGTGGGATTTTAGTTGGGACTTAGGGGAAGCCAGGGAGGCCAGTAGTCAGAGTGTTCCAGGCCTGGGGGACAGCCAGAGAAGATGCCAGGTGCTGAGAGATGGAGCATGTCAATTTCTGACTCTGGTCCCCTGCAGCTCAGCTCCAACCTCCCCTTCCTGCTTTCTATCTTGCCGAACCTTCTTCACTAAACTTTTGTGTTGGATTTTCAGATTCCTCTCAAGTAGCAAATATTTCCATGTTGTTTACATGAAATTTACTGGTTCCGTAGATCCAAGTCTTGAGAGAAATGAGAGCAAACAAACCTAAAAGAAATGCCAGCTCAAAGCAAAATGTCAATCTAATTCAAAATGTGTTAATTGTCCTTCCATTCACTGCCATCAGATGTATTATCACCAACACTCTAAAAGTCGAACCTGAGCCAGCACGGGGCAGTGTTCACAAGAGGGTTATTTGCAAAAGCTGATCTGCAAGGTTGTCTTAAAAAAAGGCTTCCCGGACACACCCCAAATAATTTTGACAAAGGACAACGGAAAAAGTCATTGTCTCTCAGGGCTGGGCTTATTCTGCTGTGTTTCACGGTCTGTGACACACTGCTTTGGAAATTACTTTTTAAAAAGAAATGTTATCATTTTCATCTCTAGTTCATTTGGCCACCTGCACATTTATGAGCCATCTCTTTCCCCACCATAGCATTCCTCCACGACGAATGTTTCCTTTATATACTTATTCTGTACCAGAAAGACAGGATATTTATGAAAAGAATTTGGAAACATCAAGGCTAGCCAAGGTGTCCATCCCCTTTTTCTGCTGGCTTTGCTAGCACAATCACTAACATAGGGATCTATTGCAAATGCTTATCTCTTCTAAACTAATTTTGCTTTGTTTCTGATGCAGGATCTTTGAGACATTTAGCACCATTGAGACCGGGAGCAATCCCTGTGACCATAATAATAAAGGGGGTGACTTATTCCTGACTCTCCACAGGCTTCTTTGTTCAACCTTTATGGAGTAAGATCTTTACTACGTCAGCCATGAAGATGAAATACAGGATGACAGATGAAATTAAAGACATGCTTACAAAGAAACTTCGTTAATAGCTTTTTTCCCCTGCTTGACTTTAAATATGCCTTAAATATATTAACAGTCCAATAGTTTATTGATTAGTAAAGTTGGAATATTGAATGGTGAGATGACTGGGACTGGAGGACTCCTAATTGCCTTCAGATTATGAGGTGGTTAATTTGATAACTGGGCAGGACACACTTGGATCCCAGGCTGACAAGGCTGAGTGCTGAAGGAATGCAGAGACTCAAGAAGCAGGAAATCTGGCTTGTGTTTCAGTGGCAAGACGCCCCTAGTTCACATTTATGAATGTATTACACAGTCGCCCATATTCTTAATCTTTTTTCCTCCAGCTTCCTACTCCTATCACAAAAGGGAATGGAATAACTTGCATTAGGTGACTAGGGCTTTGGCTCAGGGCACCAACATCGGGGAGGAGGCTTCCTGGGAAGGAGGGGGTGGGTTCTTCCTCCCTGTGGCAACTGCCATCCTTGGCCTCATCTGGCTTCTTCTGCTGACTGGTTGAGCCAGGTTGTAGGAATCCTGCGACCTATCCTTGTTGAACAGTTCCCTCATAAAACAAACTTTACTAATTGTAGCTTTGGTGCTCTCACTGCTTGGGGGCACCACAGTGCACAGAGTGTTGCATCTGAAGTCAAGAAGACCTGAGTTCAAATCCAGTCTCAGATGCTTACTAGCTAGGTGACCTTGAACAAGTCACTCAACCTCAGTTTTCCCTTTGTATATGGGGATAATACCAGCACCTCCCTCCCAGGGTTGATGTGAAAACCAGAGAATATAATAATTATAAAGTGCTTAGCAGTGCCTGGCCCACAGGAAGTGCTATAGAGATGGCAACTGTTACCGCTACCTCTTAGGGCTGCCATTCTCCCTAGAACTTGCAGGTAGACAGACCAGACTCCTTTAGGGGAAGCCCATCCCCTCTCCATGCACCCCTGCCCCTGCTGTCAGACAGTCCCTAGTGATACTGGCCTCCTTCCCACTCTCTCTACAGTTAAATAAATTCATCTGTGCACCTGTGGTTCCTTGTCATAGCTCTGAAGTAACTCTATTGGTCCGACTTCCTCCAATCGAGCAAATACTTATGGAGAACCGGTTGGGACACAGAAGTAGACCTTGTACTAAGGGAGCTTGTACTCTCTGGGGGGTTAGGTGGGAGATACACTATGTGGAATATTAAACACAGACCATTTACAAGGGAATTTAGTGGCTTACACTTTTAGACCCTTGAAGGTCGTGTGCCTTGTACCTGGGTCTGAGTCCCAGCTCTGACACGATCTGTGTGGGACATTGTCCACGGTACTTGCCCTCTCTGGGCCCCAATTTTCTCCTCTGTAAAATGGGCAGGTTGGACTAAATGATCTCTAGTGCTCCTTCCGGCTCTGGCAGCCCATGGTCACATTCAGCAACGTGGCAATCCAAGGTGAGGTTGGGAAGGATGGAAGAGGCTGCACCCACTGATGCTTGGAGATGCTTTCAATGGGCCAGTCTCCTTCTTAGTGGCTGCACCGTCCCCTTCTTCCCTCTGTTCCCACTCATCCAAACCCCACACCTTTCCAACTTGATGTGGGGAGGTGAGGGAGGCCCGAGCAGCGAGTGAAGAGGGTTGGATATCCCCGAGGTGAGGTCCTCCCCAAATAGCCTGTATGAACATTAGAATCAATGTGAAAACCACATTTTCTATATTAAAATGTAAACTATTCATTCTTCCTTTCAACCACCATAACTGTGTCCCTACTATGTGCAGGGTATTAAGGAAGATACGAAGATGGGTCTCACATAGTGTCTTGCCCTCAATGGGCTTACCTCGCTTTGATGTACAGGCACAAAGTAGTCTCCAGTTAAATCCCAAGGAAGATACAAATCAAACACCTTGATAGCTCAGAGGGAGAGAGAGAACGGTTGAGGCTGAAGTGAAGAAAGGAGGCTGCACAGAGGAGTTGGCATCGGAGCTGAGCCTTGACTGAGAAGCTGAGACATTGGGGAAGGCATTCCAGGTTCAGAGTGGCAAAGCGCGAGACATGTTTGGGAAACGATGGGTAGTCCAGTTTGGCTGGAGCATAAAGTATCAGTGGTAAGGTAGCAAGCCCTGGGAATGTTCTGGAATGTTGGCACTACATCTGTGTGACTTGGGGTGACGTTGAGCCTGTGCCTATCAGGGGGTACTATCTGTGCGAGTACCACCCAGTTGAGGACTGGGACGTCCTAGACTCGGTGTCTCCCCCAGCCCGAGCACAGTGCCCAGCACACGACTGCTGCTTAACAAATCCTTGTCACTGCTTCTCCCAGGGAGTTAGAAGGCTCTAACAGAGCTCCTGTGGGAATAAGAGGGCAGAGACACAGATGCATCTGGGTATGGCAAGGGCATTCCTACCAAGCTCAGGGGGCCCAGGGTATGCTCATCTTCTTTTTGTTTTAAAGGAACTAAGCCTGCTGTTGTCAGGCTCCAGAAGAGGGCTGGACCCAATGCCAGCCCAGGATGTCCCCAGTGGAAAGGCAGCCTCCATTCCCGGGGAAGGGATGCATAATTACAGAGGAATTGGGATTGATAAGTGATGCTAATGTAGCCCTTTGAGGTCTGTACAACCCTTCAGGCACATCAGACATGAGAAACTTCCCAATCCTCTGGGGGGCACAAGTACAGGTTTCACCACCTTTATTTTAAGATATGTCATTTAGGGGGATGAGGCGATCTGCCCAGGGCTGCCTGGCTAGGGAGTGACAGAGGCAGTTTATACATCAGTCTCCCTAGGTCCAATACCCTGCTCACCAGGCCGCACTATATTGAACACACCATGAACATGTTTTATCAAAGTAATTCATGTCCAAACCATTTTCAAAACCCCTTTTCAAAACCCTGGGCAAACACTTTACAATATAGGAAGTGTTATTTTTTTTTTAATTTAGATCATTGACCCACTTGGAATTGACAGTTGTACAAGGTGTGAGCTATGGATTTAATCCCATTTTGCCAGGCTGCTGTTCAATTTTTCCAACAGAGTTTATTGACTTGTGGTCCCCTTACCCAAGGTTTTTTGATCCTGGATTTGTCAAACTTGTCTATTATCTGTCTTTGGTTTTCATCTTGCATTTTTTTCTTCCTGTTCCATTGATTTTTCTCCTTCTTTTTCTAAATCCAGTCCCACTAGTTTTTGATAATTATTGCTTTATAGTATGATCTGAGATCTGGCGGCAAACCTCTCACAATGGAGCGCCCCCAAAGAAGCTGCCCAGAAGAGGAAAGAGCTGGAAATGATTTGCCCCTCCTGTCCTTCAGAACAGTGTTACAGGTAATTCAGGGCTCCCTAACATATGACCAATCTGAACTCATCTAGGAACTCCTAGAATCTGTAATGGAGGGGTTTTCCTCCCTCCCACTTTGAAACCTGTCAAGCACCTCGGGTCTGATCATGCAGGCAGTGCCAACTCCCCTTAACTGTGCAGCCATCCAGCCCACCTCTTTTCATCTCATCCACAAGGACAGCATGAAAGACTTTCTCAGATGATTGGCTGAGATCCAAGTTCCTCTTTCTATGGCATATCCTGCTTGACAGGTCTAGTGAGGACCTCTGAGGTTCAAAATCAGAGACCATCATGGTCTTGTAGGAAGAATGATAGAGCTGGAGTCTTGGGGGCTGGGTTAGAATCTTGACTCTGCTTTAAGAGCTATGGGACCACGGGGAGGTCACATGCCCTGCCTGAGCCTCAGTTTCTTCTGTAAAATAAGGATGTTAATTTCTGGAATAATTGACTCCAGGGTTGTTTTGAGGTTCAGGTGTCATAATGGATGTAAAGTGCTTTACAAACTAAACTGAGGCACAAGTAGCAGTCAAGACAGTTGCTTTTGTGGCTGGTAGGGTCATTCTTTGTCTCATTCTGGCCTTAGAATAGAGGCTGCCTTCCCATAACCCACTGTTTTGACATTTGGTCCTTCCCTCTTCTGGTACCCTGATCAAAAAACCAAACAAAAGCAAAACTTAGACTCCTTGAACTAAGTGGGAGTCCCTGGCCCTTGAGTGCTGGAGGAGATGCAAAGTATCAGTCATTGTCCTGGTAATGCCCACCCTCCTGGGGTGAGGGATAGGGGTAGAAGGAGTGCAGCCAGTAGAGTGGGGTGAAGGGAGGTTGGAGAGGATGCTCTGTGAAGCCCAAGACCCCTAACAGGAAATGGGTTTAATGTAGCAAAAAGAAGTTAGTTGAGGACCATTATCATATGTTCCAGGCATATAGTAGGTGCTTAATAAGTGTTTATTGACTGATCATGTTGGATCAAGGCCACACTTTATTCTAGCTGCAGAAGCAAGAGCTCATTGGCCTGTGCTGTGAAGAAGGTGCCGAAAAGATCTATGAGTACGTGACAACGGGAGCTCCTTGAAATCAAGGATGTTGGGTTTTTGTATTTCCAGCCCAGTGCCAGAGCCTGGCACTTAGTAGGCGCCTGTAAATGATTGTTGCCAGACAGCAGGGACAGCTCATTTTCGGTCTTGTACTCTCAGCACTAGAGCCCACAACACAGTAGATGTTTAATAAATATTTGCTGAGTTGGCCATTGCATGGAATGCTGTCTGTGCTTCTTTCCAGCGCTGTGCCCTTGACCTCTGTAAAAGGAGGGCATTGGCCCAGATCAGGCTTCTCAGAGGCTTTTGCCCCTTAAGCCAGCAGCTCCAGGTTGATCCTAGGGCCAGCTCACAAAAGGTGAATTGGAGCCAGGGGTTGAATTAAGTAAACACTTTCAAGGCTGCTCCAAGGTGAGCCAAGGTGAGCATTAAGGGTGATAAAGTGCCTCAAATGCCTGATATAGGTATGAGCTGGGGACCGATAGATCACATGGGAAATCCAGCCCCAAAGCGGTATAAAATGATCACTAAGACAAATGGACGGATGAAGCAATCCTCTTTGGAAACCAGAATGAGTGTCAGGGGAGGGCGGAGGAGAGGGGTGGGGGATGGGGGCGAGCCAGTGAGGTACCAGGTTGGATACAGCAAATCAGAAGCATTTCCCGGCACGAGTGAGCAGCTCTGGTCTGTTCCCTACCCTTTCTAGCCCAGGCTAAGTGTAGACGGGCTAGGGGAGGGTCTCAAGTCATCCTGGATTTCTCTGGCACACTGAGCCTGTGCAGATAGCCCTAACCAGTCACTACCCATGTTTTGAATGAAAGCGGTTACTTATTAAATTGATTTGTACCAGCCGGAGAATTGGACTGGGCGGAAGGGGAGGGCTTAGGACACCTCGGTTCTAGTTTTGGCTTTGGAGCTAACCGGTTCTATGACTGCGCAGGAGAAAGCACCAGGCTTGGGGGACTTCCCATTTCCTCATCCGTAAAATGAGTGGGGGCAGACTGCGAGATCTCCAAGGGTTACTGCAGCTTTAACGCCTACAATTGAAGAGCAGGAATGGACCTCGGAGGGCATCTAGTTTAAGCAGTACCTGAGCAGGGATTTTCTCTGTAACGCCTCGGGTCAAGGCGTCACTCAGCCTCAGCTGGAAGATGATGCGCCACCTCACGGCTCAGCTGGGTGGGTGGGGGGGTGGGTGGAAAGAGGACCGGCTTGATTGGAATCCTGGTCTGACCCTCACACCCGCGAGGCACGTCCTATCACAAGTGCTTGAAGGGGAGCTGGCCTGAGCCTTTGAGGTGAAGGCACCAGCAGCTGGGGAGACTGAGAAAGACCTCCCATTGTCAGGAGAAATGACGTCCAGGGTCACACAGCTAATAAATGTCTGAAGCCATAATTTCCTGACTCCAGGCCCAGAACCCTATCTACTGTTCCACCAAATGGTGAGGCTGGATGACTGCTTTTCAGGTATGTTCTAGGTGGGATTCTTGTTCAGGTGCAGGCTTGACTCGAGGCTTCTGAGGTCCTGTCTGACTGAGATTCTGCAATGTCATGAATCTGGCTTCCAATGAGCCTTGTGATAAGGACTAATTTTCACCATGTCTCAATCCTCCATAACAAAAGAAAGCTGATAAAGCTCACTATAGGCATACAGACATTTATTAGCTGTGTGACCCTAGACGTCATTTCACCCTGTTTGCCTCAGTTTCCTCATCTGTAAAAATGGGCTGGAGAAGGAAACGGCAGACCCCTCCAGTATTTCTGCCAAGAAACCCCCCCCCCCCAAGGGTCATGAAGAGCCAGACATGACTGAAAATTGCTGAACAACAACAATGACCCTGGGCAAGTCAGTCTATTTACCTCAATTTCCTCAACTGTGAAATGGGGATAATAACAGAACCTACACCATAGGGTCATTGTCAGGATCAAATGAGAGCATTTATAAAACAACTCATCAGCATGCCTGGTATACAGTTAGTGCTATGTAAATACTTATTTCTTTATTCCCTTCACCTCTCTTATAGTCTACTTTGGTTGGCTTTGGTGTCTTCCCCACTAGAATGTAAGCTCATTGCAAGGAAAGATGGTTCTATTCTTTGTATCTGCATCTGCAGCCTGGCAGTTGAGTGTTTGGCACATAGTAGGTGCTTAATAAATGCTTGCTGATGGATTGACTGGATGACATTAATATCTGACAAACAACAAAAGCATTCAGTCCTTCCTGCCACCATTCTGTTCTTTTTTTTTTTTTTTTTGCTCAGTAGCTATAAAACACCACCAACAAAAATAGTCTCAGATAAATGAATCTGCCTGCTGAGGTCAGATAATGTTGCAAAGGGGATCCAACTGGGAGAGCTTACCCAAGGAATCTGGAAATGTCACCATCTTTTTCCTCATTGTTCTGTGCTGGTCTAGTCTGAAATAAAACTCACTGCATCTTAGAGTTCGTAGCTCGATTGAGAGCTCAGCGTGGCTGTCCTCTGCTCTGGGAGACCCATGCTGATTCCCTCCAATGGTGATGTTGCCTCTTTAGATTACTTGGGAATACCTGTGCCGCACCGCTGGTAGAACACGAGCCCTTTGAGATCAGTGACGATTCCTTTGTCTTTCTATCCCTAGCGTCTAGAGTAGTGCCTGACCCTCAGCAGGTGCTTAATAAATGCTGTTGAACTCAGTTACCTTCTGAATGATTTCTATGACCAAAATGTTTTGGCAATGTTCTACAGTAATGCCAGCTTTCCCTCCCTCCCTTCTAACATATTCAATGTAGTCTTTTCTTTGGTTAGAGATACCTGATAAAATAACAACAATTTTATGCCATTCAACACAGCTGGGTGAAGAAAGCAGTCACCCTATTGTTTGTCCAGTCTGGAAAGTAAGTTTGCTCCCATTCTGTCCCTCTGCCCCCTGTAGAAATGTAAGCTACTTGAGGGCAGGGAGTTTCACTTTTCCCTTTGCAATGCCTTGTGTGTAGTTGGTATTGAATAAGTACTTGTTGAGTCGAATGAAATGAAGAGAACCAAAGTTCACATGGAGACAAGTCCTTTATATGATTCAAAGGCTGTTGCAAAAAATGGATAATATGCTTGGAAGTATATGACTAATGAGAATATATATAGCCCTTTGGAGACAGCACCAGTATATAATTATTGTGAAGATTTCACAGACACATAAATATAACGATCTGGGCTAAGTAAATTGCTAGCTACCGATGAAATCAATGTAGCCCCTTCAGAATTAGAAATCATTTGGATTGGGAGGTGGTGGGGAATGATTCACCTTCACAGTTATCTCTGGAACAGTGATAGAGAAACCAGCCTGCTAGCTCACTTGCATTTACATCATTCTTCATATCCTGTGGAGTTTATCAGAAGATCTCTGGTCCCTGCTGATTCCCAACCCCTTATTTTGATAAGCCTCAGCCCAGCGTGAGTCAGCGATGGGTTGGAGGAGCTAATATTGTTTACCACAGTTGGCATCCTCCCCATAATATTTTTCCAAGAAACACTGATGTGTTTAAAGGTCAGGTTGGTACTGATTGGACAGCATAATATGAATTCATCTTTCTAGGAGGAAAATGGTGTACATGCCTTGGGATAAAGGTTAAGCTGTTTTTGGTGCACAGAATAGGTCACAGATATAAGGCTTTAATACACAAAGCATAATTGTGAGTTGTGGACAGCTAGATGACTGCAGGCCAGGCTTGCACAGTGAAGGCTTCAATCTCACTGCATCTTCGAGGTTATTTGATGTACTTTAGTCAAGGAAAATCGTGCCCCAGATGGAGTGCCATGAGAGGAAAAGATGACTAACCACATCCTCAGCTTGATGGACAGGCATCTACTGTCATGATGTATTCATGATCTGAGGGACACTAAGGGCTGCCACCTCTCTTGTCAAACTACCTGGAGTCCAGAGGTGAGAACTGCCATCTCTGAACCCTTGGCTTCAGTGAAATGCAGTCTCCTGGTCATAGGTATTTTATGTGTGGTGGGAAGAGAACTAGACTCAAAGCAGAAAAGAGTTTGAATTTCACCTGATCTGCAGCTGAGTGATGATGGACACATCACTTAACATTCTGAAACTCAGCTTACTCATATGTAAAATGGGGTCTGCAGAACCTGCCTTACAGAGCTTGTGTAAACAGGAGAACTTGTACATAAAAGAGTATATAAATATTACTTAGAGACAAGGGGGTAATTGTGGATAGAGAATCTAAGCCTTATTTCTAACACATGTTGGCTGTGTGACCCTGGGCAAGTCATTGGTACCCTGGAACTCTATGACTATAAGTTATGAATGAATGAAAAAAGCATTTATTCAGGTGCTTGCTATGTGGTAAGCAGTGTGCTAAGTGCTGGGCATACTCTCTAATAGACCACACCTATGGGGGAGTGGTGACCAGAGAGGGATGATTGGAGGGATGGTGAGCAGAGCTATGGAGAATAGATACAAAGATTAAGACTCCAGAACTAGGAGGGGGCAGGCGGATGCAAGGGGGACATAGTGTGGCTGCTGCTGAGAACAAAGAGGAGCCTGCATCACTGTAGCAACCACCAGGCATCACCCAGGGACCCAACTGATGATAGGCATTGGGAGCAACCCCTCAAACAACCCCAGGCATTGCTTCCGTCTCCTTTCCCTTTTCCTCCACTCACATCATCTCTGTGTTCTTTGCAATGTTCTCCCTTTCTTCAGAGCTGATGGTTGGTTGGGGAAGCAGCCATCACAGAAGGGCATTAATTCTTTGACCTCTAGCCCTCCTGTTGCTGACCTCTGTGAAGGTTAAGTTATTCAGGGGGTATAGTCTGGAGTCCAGAGGCCTGGGTTAGAATGCTGTCTGGACACTTATTGGCAATGGCCATGAACATGTCGCACCACCCGGCCTCAGTTTCCTCACCAATGAAATGGAGATGATTCCTGCTATTGTAAGTCTTAAAGTGCTATCAAAATGTGTTAGAGTTTTAGAGGAATTGGGCTTCGCCCAGTCCAAATGCCCTGTATATGTATTGAGAACTGGGTCTAGCACTTAGCACAGTGCCTGGCACGTAGTGGGCACTTAATACTTTATCTCCTGACAGACTGACTTCTCCTTAACTAAAAATAGAACCGCCGGCTGCAGCCTCTTGAAATCCAAGGCTTACCTTGGGAGGCCGACAGATGCAGCCGCTTCCCAGAACACGGACTCAGGCCAGGGAGGCTAAAAGCAATAGGCCGTGATTAGTGGGTACATTTTTCCTCACACAAGGGAGTAATAATAGTAACAATAACAGTAATATTTGACATCGATGTGAGATATGGTGCCCATGTGTAAGATATGTGTGTGGGCTGTCTAAATATATAAATGTGACTCGAGGGTGGCGTGGAGTCTGGCCCGCCCGTCGGAGAGCTGGAGGAAGGCCATCCTCGTACCAGGCACACTAGCTGTGAGCACTCTAGGGCTGCGGGGGAGGAGCAGCTGAGTCAAGGCAATCTCTCCTCCAGTTTTCACTAGGGCCATCAGGCTGGAATTATATTTCTGGTCTAGGGTAATGAGCCTGAAGAAAAGTCGTTTCCCAATTCTCTTCAAGGGGAGGATCATTCTTGTCCCCAGCAGCTTACACTTGCCTCCAAATGTTAGTCACACAAGAGACCATCACAAGTAGAGAATAACAAGTAAACCCATTTATCCAAATAAAACAAACGGGAATTGGAGAAGACCTACAGATTTGAACATGCCAGAAAATACTCAAGAGTAAGTGAGTTCTCCAGCTGGGAGCAAGATGAGATCTCAGCCCATGAGGAGAGAGAGAACAATCTCACCAAGGGAGCTCCTCTCTCAGCAGCCTCTTGAATTCCAGACCTGGGAGGTGAGAGAACATAGATGGGGCTGGCTCCCATGCATGGCCTTGGCTTAGAGGGCTGTTGTCCCCCATCCAAAACCTCCCAGGAGCTCTTTTCTTCATGCATCTCTTCTGAAGTGTCCTGAGCCACCTCCCATCAATCCTTTGTTGTCAGGGGCCACATGTCCCTCCCTGTCCCTCCAGCATACCAAACCCCTCAGGCTTGAGTGGAAGACAGACTACATGTTATCCCAACCCTACTGACAAGTTGGTCCTCAGAGCGGGTCCTCTCAGGGATCTAAGGGAGCCCTGGGGAATTAGGGAGGGGGTGTGTCTTTCTAGTCCTGTGGTTCATGAGTGCCTGATAATGTGCTTTCCCCAGTGATTATGGTGAGTTATCCTTTGGTTGGCCAAGCTCGATTGGCTTTAAGAAAGGGGTATTTTTAAAGGCGGTATATCTGATACAGCTTGTGGCACACACTCACCCCAGTACACACAAAGTCCAGAGGAAAATGGGCTCCAGCTTAGAAAACATGTGTTGCTGAGGGGTGAGTCACAGCCTCCACTGATCTGATGTCTGGTTCAGCACTTGCTGGGTTCTTTGTGGAGCTGTTTATTTGCATCCCGTCTGCATTTGTCTCCGGATGCAGATGTGACATCCACTCCTAGAATGGCATGGGAAGACAGGAAGGCCCAAATGCTCATGATCTTTTTTATTATTATTATTATTTTTGCTCACGATCTTTCAAAGCAGCAAGGCCCTTCTCCAGACAACTGGGGTGAGACGGAGGACACCAAGCTGTGGCCTTTAGCCTTCCTCCCCAAGCCAGTCACTCCTTCCCAGGGCTTGGCTCACCACTTACTCAATTCTCCAGGGTTCCAAACTCACTTCTCCTTTTATACAAGCCCCTCCCCAATTGGAACAGACTTCTTGTCACCATCACTCCAGGTCACCCAATGGAGTCAAGGACTTTTTTTCACTTCGTCCTAAGTCCTGGATAAATTGGGGTGTTTTCTCACCTGGTTAAGGTGTCAGGTTTGTAGGGGCCAAATTTAATATGCGGAGAGTTAATGGAGGTTAATTGGGTGGCTCACCTGTAATATCGGGGTTCAGAAAATAATGAGGAACTTCTAGGTCCAAAGCTCCCTCCCCTCTGAAATGCCTTTTCTAGTTATTTCTCCCCGGCCAATGAGAAAGGAGCTTAAAGCCTCTTTTCCACAAACAAATCGGGTTTTGTTAATGGGAATAAAATTCACAGCAAAGGTGAAATTAATAAAGTCAAGGACAAGGGAATAGAGAAAAAAATGGATAATCTCCCTAACTCTAGCAAACTCTCTTCCAGCTCAGCTAATTCAAAGAGCCAGACTCGTTTCATTAACTCACCACCTGGGGTCCGTAGCTTCAATAGGAGACAGCTGTGCAGCCAGCGCCAACCAGAAGGGCCCACAGGACAAACCAACAGGAAAACCCCTCTCAAGTCCACTCCCAAGAAGCTCACCAACTGGAAAAGAGCGCTCCCCTCAGTGAGCATTCCTTTTTCTACTTTGACTCTCCCACCCCCAAAAGGGAGGTCCTTCTAGCTGGATCGGAGAGTGGCTCTCCTGTTGGCATCCCCAGCATACGGCACTCAGGGCAGGCCAGGTGTGGCCCATCTCCAATCATCCCTAGTCAGTTTCCCAAACAGTACTAGGTCATTCAGGCGGGACGCTGGGCATCTGCCAAATTCCATTATTTTACCACAGGTTTTAGCCCCTGATACTGGCACCTCATAGGGGAGCAGGGGAGCAGATATTCCCAAGTTCTGTGCTTGCACAGACAAGGGCCCCCCATGCTTAACAGAGGTGTTTCTTTTATTCCTATGGAATTTCAATTTGGGATCAGGAACATTGGGATTTTAGTGAAAGGGTGTTTTGACACGGCAGATCCGGGCTCTGATGAAGGGATTGGGCAGCACTGGTTGGCCTTTAGTGCCCTGGATTGAGGCTCACGGCAGGTTCATAGGATCTTAGGTCAAGAGGGACCTTAGAGGTCAGCTAAGAGCCCATGCTTTGGAGCCTCCCCATTCCATCCTGCCAACCACCCAAGCCGTATTACCATCTGTCTGCTGCTGGTTGTATGGGAAAGTTTGTAGACAGTTGAGAAACAGCTAGAAGACAAGGAGAGGTAAGTGAGATGGTGGGGATGATAGAGGGGGCAATCTGATAGAGAAAACAGGATGGAATGGGATCCCTTGTGTGGGCAAAAAGGCTGTGCATGCCAGTGAGAGGGGCCACCTCAGCATGTGAGGTGGGAGTGAAGGAGGAGATGGGAACAGAGGGCACCTGAGTCATAGAAGATAAGGAAGAGGAGAGAAGAGGGAGATTGCAGGTCATCAAGGGGGAAATCCCACCACCAACAAACATTAAGCACCTTCTGTATGCCTGGCACTGCACTAATCTCCTCATTTTCAAAATGGGCCCTACAAGAGTCAAGCGGACAAGTTCACAGGAACAAGGGTTAGGGCTCGCTCTTTCCAACTGGGACTCCGACCAACCTGTCTCTACAATGTTTATTTATTTTAAATTAATTAATTATTATTATTATTATTTTTTTTGTTAGTGAGGCAATTGGGGTTAAGTGACTTGCCCAGGGTCACACAGCTAGTAAGTGTTAAGTGTCTGAGGCTGGATTTGAACTCAGGTCCTCCTGACTCCAGGGCCAGTGCTCTATCCACTGCGCCACCTAGCTGTCCCCTCTACAATGTTTATTAAGAATCTTGACCCCAAATCTCCATGATCTCCAAGATCATGGGTATCAGTGCTCCTGGAAATCCTCAAGGGCACGGAGAATGAACATTTTGGGAATCCCCCTGTGGGGCAGTGGGATCAGCACTTTCCCAACAAAGGTTCAGAGAGCCAGGAAGATTCCCACAGGTCTGTCCATGGTAGGGCAGGGGCAGAGGATACAGCCGAATTGCTCTCAGTTAGGCCTTCTCAGAGGTCATTCAGACAGTTCTTATTCCTAAAGCACCTCAAGGTCACTGACAAATGCCAACATGACCATGTCCAAGGAGGAGGCATCATAGACCACCACCACTTGGTTGGTCCCTGGTGGCCCACGGCTTCCATTTATGAAATTGTGACGGTGATTATCCAACAGAAGTAGTTACCATCTTTCTAAAGCGTTCTTGAAATGAAGCAGGCAAACCCGTAAGTACCATGGAGGGACATAAGTAATTATTTTGCTGGAAACAAGTGTAATAATTCACGTGTCAAGGCTAATGCCTGGCTAATATCCCCCAGCAGGGAAGAACAATTAGCAAATTCATGAATTATCCTCTGTCTATACTTCAAACAAACAAGCTAATTGTTTCTTTAGCTAACAAATTGTGTTTAGATTATAGGACATAAGTGGGACATTAATAAATAAAACTATGCTTAGAGTGAGAAGCAGGAGAAGGGGATGGGACATACAACACGATGTAATGGATGGGTTGTCTGGCCTTGGAGTCAAGGAGCCTGCCTCTGAGAAGGCCTGGCTCTGGGACTGCTCAGCTTCTTACTGCCCCAAACTAGAACCTCCAAAGAAGGTCGTGCCTGCTGCAGGTTGGAGGAGTTCTACCCAGGGGGTTCCCTACAGGTCTGGAACCCATCCTTCCTCCAATCTCCTGATACCAGGAGCTTTGAGCTTCACAGCAGGGAGTCAGAGTCAGTGGTTGCTGCCTCTGCTGGCACCTTGGACCTAAAAGATGAGACAAAATAAGCTAGAGTTTGACTTTAGAAATGAAGCTCAGTGTCGGATGCTCTCTTAGAGACCATTCTGGGCCATTTCACCATCTCGGTGAAACCTTCTGATGAGGCAGAGCCTCTGGAGTCTCACCAACCGTATTCCCCTCTAAAGAGAGGGAGGGAACAGGGAGAATCCGGTGCGCCTTTAGGAGCTGGCCCGGTTGGGCTTTCCTCCTTCGGACACCAGGTCTGGTTTGGGGAGTGTGGCCTGAAAGGCCATCTTTGACATACCTGGTGTACAAGGGCAAGGGACCTGGCATCGGCAAGACCTAGGTTGGGATTCCACTTCTGACACTCATTAGCTGTCTGCCCATGGAAATCTTCTCACCATCTTGAGTTTCAGTCAGGGATCAACATAGCAGATCACACTACTGCAGGTGTCCAGATGAAAGGGTCCTCCATTTTACTGAAACAGAGGACCATGCCCAAGGCCACACAGGTCTTGACATGTTGAGAGCTAGTCTGAGATCTGGATAATCTGTCGATAATGGCTATCATACCTATCCTTGGGACCCCGGAGGTCTCTAGTCCAGTGCCCCCATTTTACAAAGAGGAAATGCTTGCCAGGGATGCATCAGCGAGTAGATAAAAGAGTGAGGATTTGAAAGCAGGTCTCCCCTGCTCGTTGGACCACAGTGGGCTCAGGGTTACATTATTTGCATTATTATTTCACCCGTGAAACACCAAAAGCCCATTTTCACCCTTCCTCATAGGCAAGAGTTCATGCACCTTGTGAAAATGGATCCACTTGGGAGGCCATGGGTCTTCAAGCAAAGGCTAGGGAACATTTGTTGGGGCTCCTGTGGAGGTGGAAGAGATTCTTGTTCAGGCTCTGGGGGTCCCTTCTGTCTCTGACATGGATTGATCTTGTCACCCAATCACAGGTCATGTTGGTCCTCAGACTGGAGGAATCAGGCATGTTTAACTTACAGAGGAGAGGACTCAGGGAGGAATTGATGGTTGTCTTCAAGGACTCGAAAGGCTGTTATATAGAAGGATTAAACTTGTCCAGTCATTTAACCACCATCTCAGTTTCCCCATCTGTAAAATGGAGATAGTAATAGCACCTCCCTCACAGGTTTGGTTGTGAGGAGCCAGTGAATTAACACGTGGAAAGCACTTGGCAAACTTCTATGTACTGTATGAATACCAGCCATTATTATTGCTAACAATTCATGATCGTAGAAACTCTCTGAAGCAGACTTCAGCTACCTTAATTGAAGGCTGTGGCCTCTGATGAATCTAGTGTGCCCTAAAAACCATGAAGATAGGAATGGAATCAACTATTTTTTATCTGTATATAGACATATATATGTATAGAGAGAGAGAGAGAGAGAGAGAGAGAGAGAGAGAGAGAGAGAGAGAATGTAGAAAATTCAGAGAGATGTGGCAAGACTTGTGTGAAGTGATGCAGAGAGACACAAGTAGAACCAGGAAAGCAAGGACATGAGGAGGCACTTATGGGATGATCACAGGTACATTGAGGAATGGCTTCTGAACTCTGATCATTGAGGTCAATTGTGACTTCTAAGGACCGATGCTGAGGCATGCCTCCTGTCGTTGAACTTGACAGGACAATTTTAATCCTTCTATGCAACAGCCTTTCAGATCCTTGAAGACAACCATCACACCCTCCCTGAGTCCTCTCCTCTGTAAAGCCCAATTAAACCATGACCCTCTTGGCAGAGAGGTGGTAACCTACAGGTGCAGAGTGAAGCACTTGTCAGGCACAGGCAACAGCTCATCTATTTTGCTGAAATGTACTTTGTTACAAGGTAGGATTCTATTGGTAGTGGAAATGGGGGGTGGGGAATTGGGAAGTGACATTAACATAAAGAAAACATTAATAAAGTATTAAAAAAAGAAAAATGTCAAAATCTATTTTTCCTATTAAATGTGAGCAATGAATGAAAATAATAATAATGACTTCCCATTAGGTACAAAGGTCAGGTAAGGCTTCAGATTTGTTGGAAGGGGAAGTGAACTGAGCTGTAGAAAAAGATGACTTTTATTTCCAATTTTTCCTCAATTATTATCTCGAGATAAAAGAAAGATGTGAAATTTACATTTTTAGCAATTTTGACAGGCTCTCTTTACCTGAGAGGCACTAATTAGTCTAATGAAGTAAGGAGGGGTTAGTTCAAACAAACAAAATTGTAAACAACACCCTAATTAATGAATTTCCTCCCTGATTGTCTCAGCTTGGGGGACATTTATTCTAATATGGAGACCTGGAATTCGATGTAATGATCCAGTACTCCAGTGGGTTTGTAATTCAAAATTCCCTCTGGTGATACAGGTAGCAACCTCTTTATTACCTGCTCATCCTGCCTGTCTCATTCTTTTTCTACCTGATGCAAATGTCATAAAATCAGAATGTGGGAGTTGGAAAGGACAAATATGGAATTGTAGAGTATATATATTCAAAAGTTCTTGGTTTTATCCATGAATGCTCCTTCTGTGGGAGTTGTCAAGTGCAACTCGAGTAACAGTTTCTTGGGAAATGATTATGATGGTGGTGATGGTGGTGGTGGTGATGGCATGGTCTTACTGGAGAGGTCTGATTGGAAATGGGGATTTATACTATAAATGCCCCAGGGACAAAGATGATAGTGACTCCAAGACTTAGAAACCCCAATTCCCCAAATTGCCCAGGGCTCACTAGAGGGAAGCTTTTCTATGTGGGCTTGCATTTGCCTTAGTGGTTTCTCTAAATAGTTTAGATTCTCTCCTCTCCTCTCCTCTTTTTTCTTTTCTCCTGTCCTCTCTTCCCCTTCTTTTCCCTAAATGAGTTTCAACAATATATCTCATATACATAATCAAATAAGTATCCTTGGCTACATCAATTGCTTCATTTATTTTCATTGTATAACAGAAAGATTCTGGTTTCTCAGTGAATTGATCACAATGGTTGTAGACATACAGTCTTCTCTTTCCCACTACATTTCCTGCAAGTATGTGGAGCCATTGGAAGCTGCTTCGAATATGGTTTGCCAAGTATCTTTCTGACCATATTAATAGCTCTGGGTCACACCAATATTTCTTCTGCTGAGTGAGGCTCTTTACACTCAGCCATTCTGTAAGCCACCTCATAAAGTACAAGTGACCCTTTTGATGTCACAGACATGGCTTTTGAAAAAGTTGGCTTTTGCTTATTAATAGCACCTAATTTTCTCTGGAAAAATCTCCTTGACTTGCCAATGTCTTCTGCACGTATATTTTCAAGATGTCATTTCAATTGATTATATTTCATACCACCTAGAGCTAAAGAACTGACACAAAACAATCACAAAAGTCTTTCGATTTCTCCAGCAACAATGTGAATCCCAGGGATAAATATGGTTGATTGAATTTCCTGGATTTGGGCTTTTGACTTTGAGCTTCTACATTTCTGCTGCTGAAAATGTCTCTGCTGTCTTCCTTTGTATGGGTTTCCCCTGCTCTGATGGATTTTCTTCTTAGACCAGTTACATATTTATCCTTCAGAAAGGGATTTTACTTCCAAAAAATCTGAAACAAAACATTTAAGATAATTACATTTAAATGTAATTGTTGGAAATAGAAAAATAATGATCTATAACCACTTTGAGTTATTTTAGTTTTAAAAGTTGATTTTTTTTAAAGAACACAGCTTATTGTATTGAACCAAATGAACAACATTAAGAAATATAATTGATACTATGATATTTTTACCTTCCACACAAAAATTGTTTAACCTCAAGTTTACACATTCCATATTCAAATACAGAAGACAGTTCAATGATTCTATTTACACAACTCAATTAAGATTCAAACAACTCATCTCTGTCATGAGACTACCCAACTGGCTGGCGACTGACTGTGATGGTGGCAGATCACACCCACCTCAAAGCTTGACATGGGTACCCTCACATTTGACCTCCTATGATCCTACCTTCTTAAATCATCACTGCATGGCAGTCCCAGGCAGCTAGAGTACATTCACATTAACCTTAGTCTTACTTTTGTTGATTTTGATTTTTCCTTTTTTAAAAATTTAAATATCCTATGGGTGTTGCCATATGGAAACAAGACATGCAGCAGGACAATCTCAGAAGAATTAAAAATTATTTTTAGACAGAGGTCTGTGGAAAGCTAGATGGTAGCTATGAGTAGGTGATGACATGTAGCCTATGAGCAATTCTGAAGAGGAACTGGACTAAAAGATGCTGCCAGAGAAATATATGATAGGAAGAGAAGATGGGCTGGTTACATGGTGGATACAAAGGATGGTAGGTGGCCATCCTTGAAATGTCAGAAGAAATAGAGGAAGGTCTCCAGAATGTTGGGTGGACCCCATGAGTTGAACTCTAGGATATGGATGGGAGTCACATGGGGTGGCTTGCTATCTACACTCTTGAAGGAAAATTCCCAATTTGAAGGGATCCAAGATCCATTTGACTATTGGAGTATTTCCTTGAAAAAAGTGGATTTATTTGTGCAGTAGCTGTATTTGAAATATTTAATAGTTCAGCTATTGCTTCATGACCTACCCTACTAAGGATCTCACCCCATGCTCCCACCTGAGATGTACCACACAACTGGGAAAACTTTAGGTTGAAACCATTTGGCTTCTTTCCTTATATCACCAGAATTCAAGCACAATGCTTGGCACATGATATGCACCTAATTCATTGCCTTGAACTGAATTGAACCCCCATGCCACTCAACCCCCTCTATTTTATGGATAAGGAAATCAAGGTCCAGAGTGATAACATTAGTCGAGTCTAAAATATACATGGAATTTACCAGAGATGAGTATGAGATGAATTGGGAGCAGAATAAAATCTTTTACCCTAGGCACCAGAATCACCTCAAATATTTGAGTCTGGCTGAAAGGAAGATGGTGGTCAAGGTTAGTCTGGATTCTCCTATACCTTATGAGTAGCATCCACTGTTGAATGGTTATTTGGCTGAACAACTTTATTTCTACCAACCTTTCGAGGTAGATCACCCTTCTATGCAGTTGTTCTCCTGAACTCCCATTAGGGTCTTCCAAAGTTTGCACAGGTCCTGCCCTGCTAGAAATGCTTGAGGAGCACAGGTCTGGTGACAGACTAACCCAGCCAAGTCCAGAGCAGCTCTTCTCCTGTGGGTGACACAGCTGTGAATTTTATATTCTTTGTCCTTCTTGAAGACAGTTGGGTTGAAGCTATGATCTGCATTGGGGCGGGGCCAGCCTCCAGTTAGTGAAGCCCCAGTGCCTTTGATGGAGGCAGACATGTGGCTCTCTTCTCAGGCAGAGAAAATGATCTGCTGTTTTCTGTTCTATTCTCAGCATCAAGCCCATAATGAATGTTTCTAAGGCCATTTTGTTCTTGTAAATCCTAAAGGCAAAATCTTGTTTCTTCTTTCTCTGACAGATGTATCTCCATCATAGGATTCACTCTATGAGCATTTCAAAAGGCTTCCCTTAGTTATGAATCCTCAAGGCCAAGGATACCAAATAAAAACACAATCTATATAAATATATTAAAAATGGGCAATGTGGCAGGAAGTCCCCAAGGTTCTTCTTTCACTGATGCTAATTTCTTACAAGTCCATTCATTCATGGCATATGGGGAATAGGAGGCAGGACATATGTGCTGTGGTTCTAATCCTGTCGCCCCCTGGCTTCGGTGAGTCCCTTCTCTGCTTTGGGGCTCAATGACCTCTTTTGTAATACAAGGAGTTTGCTTAGATGACCTTCAAGGCCCTTTCCAACTCTGAATCTGTGATCCTATGAACATGCAGTCAGTTAACAAGCATTTATTAATCATTTTCTATGTACCAGGCACTTTGCTAAGTGTCAGAGTTACAAAGAGAGGCAAAAACAGTTCCTACCCTCAGGGAACTTATATTCCTTTTTTTTTAAGTGAGGCAATTGGGGTTAAGTGACTTGCTCAGGGTCACACAGCTAGTAAGTATTAAGAGTCTGAGGCCAGATTTGAACTCAGGTCCTCCTGAATCCAGGGCCAGTGCTCTATCCACTGCGCCACCTAGCTGCCCCAGAGCTTATATTCTAACGGGAGAGGCAAACATGAAAATAACCAGGTACATTCAAAATAAAAGCAGGGTCAATTCAAGATAATCTCAGAGAGAAGGCACTAATATAGAGTGGAGAGAGGAGTGTACTGAGAAAGGCCTCTTGGGACTGGAGTTGAGTCTTGAAGGAAGCCAGTCATGAGGTGATGAGGTTGGTGATGAGGTTAGAGAAAGAGGTGATGAGGGAGAGAATTCTGGGCATGACAAAGGCACAGAGATGAACAGTGTTCAGTTTGAAGGTCATAAGGAGACCAGTGTGGAGAATGGAGGGAGAGGAAATCACAAGAAGACTGGGAAGGTAGGAAAGGGCTGTGATGGGAAAGACTTTATTTTTGATCTTGAGGGTAAAATAGGGAGCCACTGGAGTTTATTGAGTGGGGGAGGGAGGAAAGTCATGGTTAGATTTATGCCTTAGGAAAATCACTTTGGCACTCAAGTGGAGTTCGGATTAGAGGGAGAGAGATTTGAGGCAGGGACACCAGTTAGAAGGTTATTACAACAGGGATGAAAATGAGAAGCCCCTGGATCAAGGTGGTGGCTATATAAGTGGAGGGAAAGGTGGTTGTGGAGATAGAATCAATAGGGTATGGCAACAGAGTGGAGATAGGAGTGAAGGAGAGCTAAGAATTAGAGATGATTCCAGGGTTGTGAACCCGAAGGGCTGGAAGGAGGCTTGTCCCTTCTGCAGGAAGAGTAGTGGGTTTTCAGAGATAGATGAGTTCCATTTTGAATGTGTTGGGTTTGAATTTGAGATCGTCATGTGAAATATGGTTGGAGATATCCAATGGACAGTTGGTGATGCAAGATAGAGCTTAGGAGAGAGACCAGGGCTGGGCACATAGATCTGGGTGTCTTCTACACAGAGATGGAAACTGGAGTTGGTAAGATCATTGGGAGAGAGTATAGGGGGAGAAGAGATCTCTGGACAGATTCTTGGGGACAACATGACAAATGAGCCATAGTCACAAAGACTTTGTGATGCTTTGGGCATTCCCTTGCTCCCTTTATAAAAGTCACATAAAACAGTTAAAATGATTGAAAGCTTGTCCAGTTCCTTTCTTCTCTTCTTCCCTAGTGATGGACTGCTTGCAAATCATTCTTGAACATCCCACCTTACAAAAAGGAGAAAGTCCAGCAAAACCTCTGCCCCATGCTGGTGCTCACAGTTACAATTAGATGACTACCAGTTAATTACCTCTGAGCTAGTCTCATTCTGCTGGGGAGTCTACTGGACAATCCAGAGGCATAGACAGAGTTATTTTAATTTGAAACCCCATGAAAAGCATCAGATAAAGGTGAGGACACAGTAGAAAGAGCAAATGTGTTCTTTTCAAACTCTTACCACATCATCCCAGTAGGATCCCAGTGTTCACACACCCGCCTTTCTCTCGGGTGACATGAATTCTCATTCTCTCACCTGCAACAATCTACACATAATGGTAGTGATTAACTGCAGCTCAGAAGGCAGCTGGTTATTAAAGAACCCCAGCTCACCACTAGGTCCTTCTCTGACACAATAGATGAGGGGAAAAGCAATGTTCTCCTACAAAAAATTAAAGAGAAAACGTTCATCTCTTCAGTTTAGGTTAACTTATCACCAAAAGTATTTACTGACTGAACAACAATAAATAAGTCAATCTGCTCCTCTGAGTTTGACTTTCCTCCTGTGAAATGGAAATTCAATTCAATATAACTCAAGAAGCATTTAGCACACTGTGCCAAGTCCTGAGCTAGGTGCTGGGAACACAAAAACAAGAATGAAGCAGCTTCTGCCCTAAAGGTGGTTCAATTCTGTTAGAGCTCAGGGAACAAAATGTACATAGAGGAGGCAGTTCAAAGTCTATAGAAATTAATTTCTGAGTAAAGGAGAGAAAGATCATTGGCTGAATCAGGGATGACTGGAAACTTCACTCACACTCAGTGTTTTTCCCAAAAGAAATTTATATGCATACACATGCACACACATACATAAAGGCTTAACAAAGTTGTTGCAGATTGCTGTTTCCCTCCCTACATCTCTCCTCCCTTCCTTTTATGCACTTTAAAAATACTTTGTTGATTTTCTTTTAAAATTCTAGGCAAGCAGACAGGCAGGCAGGGCAACAAACATCTATCAACTACCTACTATGTACCAGGCACTATGCTAAGTGCCGGGCATACAAAGAGGCAAAAAAAGTCCCTGCCCTCAAGCAGATAGGAGGTGGTCGGGATTTCAAAGGGGGAGATGAGGAAAGTTGGCATTCTAGGCATGGGGGCAACAGCAGAGGAGCTGGAAGGTGTGGGGAATGACAAATTTTGGCTGGAACATGGGGTCGAGGTGGGGTAGTGGTGGGGGATGAAGGGAGAGGAAATGAGATGAGTCTGAAAAGATTGATTGGAGCCAAACATTTGAGGAGAATTTGCATTGTGACTCCTAGAGTTAAAGGGAAACTGATGCAGTTTGAGCAGGGAATGCCCTGTGTTTAGGAACGTCCATTGGCAACTTTATGGACATCCAAGGCAGCTAGGGATGCTCATCTGGAACTTAGCTGACAGACAAAGGCTGTAAAGGTAGGTTGGTAAATCAGCACCATTAAGATAGTAGTGGAAACCATGGCAGCTGATAAGAGAGAGAGAGAGAGAGAGAGAGAGAGAGAGAGACAGACAGACAGACAGACAGACAGACAGACAGACAGACAGACACAGAAAGACAGACAGAGAGACCCAGGGGCAGAGTCCCATGATAATCTTGGAGGCTATCTACCTTGCGGGTTTAGGGTGAGGGGAGGAGAGTGTTCTGTGAACATTAAATCTCTATTGAAATGTGAACTGTTGGTGCTGCTCTATCACTGAGGTCTGCTCTCCTGAGTGAGGCTCAGATATAATCAGTGAAAGGCACAATGCTCAGTGATTAAACTCGTTTCCTCTGATATGAGCCCTGGAATAAGGGCCCATTGGTGCGATGCTAAATAATAAATGAGAAGAAACAAGTAAACAAAAGAACAAGATTGACAAATACCACTGAATGAGCACAGTTCTTGAGTCAAGAAAATTCTTTGGATACTTGAGTATACCAAAGGACCTATAAAAGGGTGGGCTTTAAGGGTTCAAGAGTGAGGCAGTCATATTAGTCAGGGTGGGGACAGAATCCTGAGACAGAAGCTTCACTCTGGAGTCCGACACTCAAGACCTGTGTTAAACGTGCCCGTTTGGCTGATCTTCACAATACCACTGAGAAGAAATCTTGAGAGTGAGGGGAAGCAGAGTCAACAAATGATATGGGGGAGGGGAGAAGAGGGCCAGTGGGAGCAGCTGAGCACATGTCATAGGAGAGCACATTTAAGGAAAGATGAAAATTTGCCGAGAGGAATGTTGGAACAATAATTGATTTTTAATTATTTTTGCTCATATAAATGAAGGAATAATAACAGTAATGATAGATAGCATTGATATACATACTTTATCATAAAATTCTGCAAATTACTAAGCACTGGAGATGAGAATCTTCACTGCTTTTAAAAAATCTTCCTTCCTTCCTTCCTTCCTTCCTTCCTTCCTTCCTTCCTTCCTTCCTTCTTCCTTCCCTATCTTCATTCCATTTTCTTTTTTATTGTGAATTCTATGATCACCAAACATTTTAAAGTACAAAGAACAGGGGAGAGATTACAAGAAACTGAACTTCGGTCACATACAATATTTTTAAAAAGAAAATATGTAAACATATGTACAAACACATCTGTTTCCAAAGTTGCTTCTGATTACTGTCCCCCTTTTTATATCTGCCCTCCTTTCTCTTTGTGCACCTTTTAAATTACTTTATTGATTCTCTTCTTTTAAAATATCCAGATGCTGATGTTTGACATCAATATGAAGGTTTTTCAAGAAGCTTTTTAGATTCTGTCCTTCTTACTTCCCTTCAAGCATTTTATGTTCCATCCAAATTTGCCTACCTGCTCTTTCCCCTGAACTCAGCATTCTGTGTCCCGCCTGTGCCCCTTTGCCCTGTCTGTTCCCTATGGCTAGAAGGCAGCCCTCCTTCACCTCCACCTCTTAGATCCTCTAGTCTCCTGTAAAAGCTGAACCTCAGATGCCGTCTCCTCTGGGAAGCCTTTCCTGGTGCCCCAGTTGTCAATACTCTCTCTCTCTTCAAAATGTCTTGTACTTGCTCATTGGTGCCCACCCTGTAGCTGCTAGAGTTTGCGCTGAAGAATCTCCCACATGTGTGCTGGTCAGTTTCCACAATAGCCTTTGGCCCCCTCCCAGCTGCACTGTGTACCACGATTGAGATGGTTTGTGTGTCAGAAGCCACTTCATGAGAAAAGGTCCAACTTCATTTGGGAGCCAGTGACTCACAGCACATCCCAGGCCAAAAGACAAATTTCTTTTGTTTGTATAGAATTTCAGAGCCAGAAGGGAACCCACCATGATCATCACAGTCATCCTGGTCATAATGAATTGTACTGGAGCCCTTTAAAGCTGGCCAGGTACTTTACAATATTAGCTCCTTTAAGCTTCATGGCAGGCCTGTGAAGCAGGCCTTGCGGCTTGATGAGATTATCTGGTCCTTCCCCTTTCCTTTTACAAAGAGGTAACAGCCCTAGGCAGGGGCAGTGACTTAGTTGCCCAAGATCATACACCCTCCTCCCCACACCTGACTGAGGTTTTGGCCTTTACCGAAAGAAAGTCAGTCTGTAGATGGATATACCCAGGCCTAGAAGCATGTGTGTTTAAGAAGTTCAAAGTTCCTGGTTCCACAGGCACTTCAAGATGACCACAGGCTGGAGAGTTCGTGAAGGAAATAACACATGATGTGGTTTCGAGGCCAAGTTGAGTCCATGTTGTGAAGAGCTTTGAATGCTACCCAAGGGTGTTGATTACAGTTGATCTTAGAGGTAATAGGGAGGCAATGGAGTTTATTGTGTAGGCTAATGACATGGTTAGACTCATGCTTTAAGAAAATCACTTTGGCTGCAGTGTTGAGACTATATTGGAGAAGAAAAATAAGACAGATGCACAAATAGCATAAAACAAACCCCCAAATAGGCTAAGAGATCCCATCCCAAGTGGTAATGATGCTTTGAAAAAAAGCTCCCATCTGTGGTCCTGACTGTCCATTAATTCATGCGATTATCAAAGATCCATCATGTTGCTAGAGTATTGATTACTGACTAAGTAAATGAGGGAGCCTTATGGAAGGTTCGGATGGCTGCCAGCTCATTTTTTTCTTAATTGAAAGGAAAAATTGATGAAAAATGAGGATCACTGCATTTGTTTTCTTTACAGGCCAGTGGCAAAAATAATTTGAGTATTCAGGTCGACCAGACACCTTTCTGCCATGCTAAGAGGTCTAGCAACTAGCTTTCTAGTGTGAAATCTTAGAGTCAAAAGGAATATCTGGCTTTTGTTAAAAAGTTTGGTTTCCTATAACATACAAAATGCAATTAATAGTGTAAGGTTGAATTTCCACCTCTGCTCCAATGACTCAATCAGCAGAATAAATCTGGTATTAAGGAATTTTCCTATAACCTCATCACAGTGTTCAGACAAGCCTTTAATAAATGTGAAAGGATCATAGGATTTTTGGCCATTGCATGAAAGGCAGATGATGCTTCATAGGAGCCATCTTGTGATTGGTTGAGACATTCAAGCCACACCTCTTGGTGTTAGTCCAGTAATGAGCTCAGGGTAGTAATCAGCTGGTTTAGTGGCAGAAGAGTTCCAGCCAAGCCCCCTGAGAGAGTGAGTGAGCAGAAAATGAATCCAAACATGGACTTAGACAAATTCAGAAGGAGAGTCATATGAGAAAGGAAGGAGCTTTCAGAGAGTGTGGCCTGTTATGAAGGAGAAAAATGCTGATTATTTCCTCTAGGAAGTCATCCATTTTTAGAATCCAGAAAAAAATTACATCTAAGGGGAACTTCATGAGAAGGACTAATGAGGTAGGCTGTTGCCATTTCTGTCCCCTATACAAGAACTTCATTATTGTTGTTTAAATCTGAGCCCATTTTTCCTGCGGACAGTATGTGTGTAGGGGGACAATGAACTCCCCATTTGGAGAAAAAGTTTAATAAGAAACTTAAAAAAAACACCAGTATCACAATATTAAATACACCTTCAAAAAGACAACTGAATCTGGATGAATGATGTTAATGAGCAGCACACCAGTGGGGGCTCATGAATAAGCATTCTAAAAACTCAGCCCCTCAGCATTTTCTCTAGAACGCTATTCCTAGCTCCAGACACTCTAGCTCCAGACTGGGCATTTTCACTGGCTATTCCCCATGCCTGGAGCTTTTTGCCTCCTCATCCATGTTCTTGGCTTCCTTTAAGACCCACCTTCCATAGGAAGCCTTTCCTCATCTCCCTTAATATCAGAGCCTTCCCTCTGATGAGAGCAGGGACTGTCTTTTGCCCTTTTTTTTTTTTTTTTTTGTATCCCCAGCACTTGTGACAATGCCTGGAACACAGCAGGTACTTAACAAATGCTTATTGACTGACTGATTCTGGCGATACTGCCGGCCAAGGTGAGGGGAAGCCAGGTAAACATCTTGGGGTGTAGCAGGGATGGAGGTAAGCTATAGTAGGAACACAGCTCTCCAGCAAGAAGGGATCTCCTAGGTAGTCTAGTTTAACCCCTTCCTCTTGAGGATGAGAAGACTGCCCCCTCCCCCAAAGAGACAAGCGACTTAGCCCAGTGACACATGTGATAATTGACAGAGCTAGAATTTCATCTCCAGGACTGTTTGCATTGCTCCAGGCTTCTTCTCTGAGGGTCAGCATTATAAACCTTTTGGTTTAGACACACCTGCTTCCTCATGCAGAGACCTCAACTCACTAGACACACAAAGCGTTCTAACTTATATTCAACACAGAACCTTCCTTATAATTGTGACGTTTTTATAAGATCTTTTGTAAGATTTGATAAAACTTGCAATTTAGAGCTGGAAGGGACCTTAGAGAATGTTAGTAAGTACCTATGGTGGGATGTGAGCTGACTCCAAGTCCAAGGCACTATAGTACACTGCCTCTCTACACAAAGGAAGAAAGGAAGGAAGAAAACAAGCATTTATTTAGTGTCTACTCTGTGTCAGGCACTGTGCCAAGTCCTTGATAAATATTATCTCATTTTATCTTCTTATCAACCCCAGGAGGTAGGGGCTATTATTATCCCCATTTTACAATTGAAGAAACTGAGACAGTGAGGCTCAGTGACTTGGCCAAGGTCACACAGCCAGTAAGCTTCTGAAGCAAAATTTTAACCCACATCTTCTTAACTTTCAGTTCAGTGCTCTGCCTACTTTGTCAGGTGTCGGGGTTGTCTTCATTGTGGGTCTTCAGGCAAAGACTAGATAATGACTTGTTGTCAGGGAGATTATGGGTTTGGTATGAGTTAGATTAGTTGTTCCCTGAGATCTCTTCCATCTCTGAGCTATGTTTCAACACTACACAATCTCTTTACAAAATCCTCTGCTGGAGATTGACCACCCTATGAATTGTCACCTGATTTTTTCCTTGAAAAAAACTTGTCCAGCGGTCCCCAAAAGATCAGCAGCAAGATTTTCTATTGAGCAGAGATGAAAAAGTGCCCTTCCACTTGCATTCTTCCTGCCTTCTAGGAGAACCACTGCTTGGCAGCTCTTAAATCAAACCTGCTTCATGCCATCAGAAAGATCTGCACGTTATTTCTCAGATTAATCCCAGTGTAATCCATTATAACACAATGGGCGGTAGCCAGTGCCATTAGCATCATCTATGGTTGCCATACAAAGTTCCCAGTCACAGGACAGATATTATGGATGTGTTTGTTGCCTGCATTATTTTGAGTTTCCAGATCAGCTCCAATGAGCCTCAATGGAAACTGGCTTGCCTTTGGTTTAATTCAAATCACTCACATCATTTAATTTTTCTCTTGTGCCCGTACACACATTAATTTTTTTCTGCATCTATTCTGGGGATCAGAAGCATCAATAATCGTCATGTTACATTAAGCTCCCTGAGCAGCCAAATAAATGTCTGATCTCTTAGCCAGAGCTTGTGGCTCAATCCCAATACATCTTATGGTGGATGTTGGCCAAGACACTCCTGGGTTTGCCCTTAATCCATTTACTAACTTACATTTGAAGGTTAATTGTTTGCATTAGGTCTTAGCAACGTTATGGTGCCTGTTGATGCAATCCATGGCAACGCAGGTGAGAGAGTCAATTAGCCACTTAATAACATAATGATACCCAAATGTACCAAGTTGAGAAAACATATTAACTTTTGCCCAAGATACCTCGGCATGGTGCCAGACAGCCAGATGCAAACGGAAAGATCCCATCAAGTGTTGGAGTGTGCTATTTACCTGATGCTAAATGTCTCCTTTCTTTGGAAACAATGGAATTAGTGATTCTTTCAGCTTGGCTTCACACAGACATGGCCACAGGAATCAGCAGACGAGGCTGAGAATGACTAAGATCAGGAGACAGAGAGATGAAAGAAACCGGAGGGGAGGGTTCTCTACTGCTCTAGTCCGTCTCAGACCCCCATTGCTATGGGCATTCCCCTCAACAGTGTAGATAGCAATCAGCCACACCTAGTCGGTCAGGCTGACTCTAGTCTCTCCTCATGTGAATACATCCCATCAGGTCCTCCCACTTTATAAGGACCTTTTTGTTGTCTCCTCTCCTGTCCATGCAAAAGGAGCAAAATTGGCCAGGGGTGGAGGGGATGGGGTGTTACAGAATGCCAGAAAGGGAAGAAGCTTGGACAATTGTCCAAGCTACAAAGGGAAGATGGAACACTCAATGTTCCATAAAGTAGCCGTAGCTTAGATTTTTAAAGGCAGCAGGCTACAGTGGAAAGAGTACTGGATTTGGAGTTGGGGACCTGGGTTCAAATCTTGCCTGACTCTGCCATTCACTGCTGGTATGATCTTAGGCAAGTGTTTTTACTTCCTCTGTTTCCCCAGCTGTAAAATGAGAGTGTTGCCACCAGCTAGCTTCCGAGGGAACTTCCCACTCTTAACCTTTGATCCTATATGATATAACCTCCCAAGACTGGCTTCCTCACTTCTAAAATGAGAGAGCTGCCTCTAGAGATGACCTCTGAGGTTTCTCACACACTAGATCTGTGATCACAGGAATATCAATGGTGGTTTGCTCGATCGTGGCTGCAATGGAGGTGTCCCTTCTTTGGGTTTTGGGGATGAGAGTGGAGGAGGGAGGAGATGAAGATGAGAACTGCCCATCCTTTGAGCTGCCTCCGTGACCTACCTTGACACTGGCTTGTAAAGTTTCAACCTTGGAGTCTCAGGTCTGGAATACAAATTACTCTCAAATCATCATAAAAATAAAGAGTGTGTCATTTCGGGTGGTATTTTGTTTCTGATGTGAGCCTTTGATCTTCATGGTACTGAAGGTCAGGCAAGCCACAGGCAGATTGAAAAATCCAATCTCTTTGTTTTCTTTTCCTTCATCCATTCGTCAGCATATGCCATAAAGACTTTTCTTTTCCCCCTTGATGTGGATCAGAGCTGGGATGCACTTTCCCTTTGATGCGGTGCCCCTGATGTGCCATCTGAGCCTGCCTCTCCCACTTAATTGTCTTATGCACTAGGGCCATTTTAGCAGAAAAGTTCACAGTGCTTGCATTTTGTTTTTGTTTTTACTCTATTACTGAAGCCAATATTCTAGAGAGAAAGTCAATTTCCCATTGATGCTGTAGTCCATTATCTCAGGGACTTTTGCTTAATACTAGTTTTGGACATGGAACCTTGAGATACTGAAGGTTGGGGGAGGGTTTGGGGTGGAAAAGCCTTCTAGAAAGATGAGGGAATGAACACTTTACATACACTCAGACTAATTTACAACACAGGGCCATAATTTTAAAGTGGGAAGGGATCATAGAGGTTATCAAGAGACAACATCCTCATTTTACAAATGTGGAAACTGAAGCTTAGGAAGGGAAAGTGGCATAGCATCTTATGATCATTGTAGGATAGTATTCTTATATGGAGAGAGAAAGAGATAGAGAGAGACACACACAGAGAAACAGAGACAGAGACAGAGATTGAGAGAGGGGGGAGGGAGGGATGGATGGGGGAGAGAGAGACAGAGAGTCAGTTGGTCAGTCAGTCAGGCAGGCAGGCTGCTTGGTTGAATGGATAGATAACTGGCCATGGAGTCAGGAGAGGCCTAGGCCCCAAACCCATATAGAAAACTCCCTAGTAGGGGCAGCTAGGTGGCGCAGTGGATAAAGCACTGGCCCTGGATTCAGGAGGACCTGAATTCAAATCCAGCCTCAGACACTTGACACTTACTAGCTGTGTGACCCTGGGCAAGTCACTAACCCCAACTGACTCACAAAAAGAAAGGAAACTCCCTAGTTAGGTGATCATGGGAAAGTTGTGTAGGTGCTTGGTACCTAATGTGCTCATTAGTAATCATTAGTAATGAGCACATCAATGATCCTCATCCCAGATGTTGTTGTGAAGCCAAGCAAGATGATGGATGCCCAGAGTTTGGTGACCCTCAAAGAGTTTTGTCATTGCCAGTTACTATTGATTGCACAGTGGCTCCCCACATCAAGCATCTCCCCTGTCCTCATCTCTGCCTCCCAGAATCCTTAGCTTCCCACTCCACCTAATCCAAGTTCCACTTAAGAAGTCCTCGGCTACTGGCACTTCCTCCTATGGAGATGACTTTGTATATATTTTGTATTTAGTTACTGGTGCACATGTTGCATCCTTCCCAGTAGGATGTGAGCTCCTTGAGAGCAGGGAAGGTGGTTTGCTTTCTGTCCTTAGATCCTTGGACTCTATACCCCCAGACGCTTGGACAGTGCCTTTCATGTCGTCACCTTCCGTAAATGTTTATGGAGTAAATGATCAATTCTCCACCCTCCCTTAAAACCCGTAACATAGTAGATACTTAATATTTGTTGACTGACTGAGTGATGAAGGCCTCTTTATTGGAGCCACTCAGCTTCTAGTTGTTTTTTTCTCTTCTTTATAAAGATGAGGTTTGTGGCATTCCCCAAGAGGCTGAACTGGAGTGATTCAAACCTACATGGTCTACATGGGCAGCCCTGCACAGCACTGGGCCTTAATACGTACTGGTGATCGCCAGCTTCACTGCTATTCAAACTTGCAGGGGCAGGGATAGGGTTGACCAGAAGGAAAGGGAATCACTGGTCCCAAAACAGGACACCCTGTGGTTGTATTATTGCTGGAAGGATGGAAGAGTCCCCTTGATAGCACTGGGATCTCCATGGTAATAAGCACAGGGATGATGACAAGGACGATGACGATGATGAAGACGATGATGAATTTCCCAAAGAACTTTCCCTGAGTTTTCCATCTTTCTACAAATGGGGCTGTCAGTCAAAACTCTGGGTCCAAAAGCCAACTGTGAACAAACTCTCTGTGTCCAGTGCCTGACACATGCTTGCTGCTTGATTGATGGATCGATCCTCGGTGTCCTGGCTGTCTGCCCACTGCTTCTCAATCTCCTCTGCTGGATCATTTTCCAGATCATAGCCTGTAACCCACAGGGCTCTGTCCTAGCCCCTCTGCTCTTCTTCCTCTGGGCTGCTTCACTTGGTGATCTCATCCACTCCCATGGATTTAATGACCATCTCTATGCTGATGCTTTTCAAACCCATCCATCCTGCCCCAGTCTCTCTATGGACCTCCAACTTTACATCAAGTACTTTTTTTTTGCAGGGCAGTGGGGGTTAAGTGACTTGCCCAGGGTCACACAGCTAGTAAATGGCAAGTGTCTGAGGCTGGATTTGAACTCCAGGGCCGGTGCTCTATGCACTGCGCCACCTAAGCTGCCAGACCTTACATCACCAGGTGCCTTTCAGACATCTCTAACTGGATGTCCAGTGACGTCTTACGCTGAACATGTCCAAAACAGAACTCATCATCTTTCTCCTTAAAACCTCCTCGCCTCTTACCTTCCCTATTGCTGAAGAGGGTAACAATCTCCATTCTTGTCCCCTAGGGGTCATCCTGGACTTCCACTATCTCCTCCACCACCCCCATGTCCAATCTGTTGCTAGGGCCCTATGATTTCACCTTTGCAACATCTCTCGAATATGCCTCCTTCTCTCCTCTGACACTGGCCCCACCCTGGTGCAGATCCTTGTCACTTTACGCCTGGACTATTGCAATAGCATGCTGGAGGTGGGGGTCTGCCTGCCTCAAGCCTCTCCCGACTTAAATCCATTCTCCATTGTCACCAAGGTGATTTTACTAAAGCAAAGATCCAATTCTATCTTCCCCCCGGCCCCCACTCAAAACTCCTTATTGCCTCCAGGATCAAACACAAAATGCTCTGTTTGGCATTCAAAGCCCTTCATAACCCAGCCAACTCCTGCCTTTCCAGTATTTTGCTCTCCTAACATACTCTTCAGTCCCATTGCACAGGCCTCCTGGCTATTACACAAACAGGATTCCCCATCTCTCATCTCTGGATATTCTCTGGCCCTCCCCCATGCCTAGAGTGCTCCTCTTCCTTATCTCTGCCTTAATGCCTCCCCTGCCTTCCTTTAAGTCCCAACTAAAATCCCATCTCCTACAGGAAGTCTTCTCCAACCCCTCTCCATTATAGTAACTTCCCTTTGCCTATGTATTTGTTTGCATGATTGTAAACTTCTTGAGGGCAGGGACTATTTTTTTGCCTCTTTTCATATCCCCAGTGCCCATCATTATTCCTGGCACAAAGTAAGTGCTTAATGAATGTTTATTGATTGATTGAGGTTATCCTGTTCCTGGGATCTTGTCCTTGGATCCTTGGAACTTACAAGTTCCGAGAGAGCTGGGCCTGCATCCTATCTTTTTAGTCCCTTTCCCCAGGAATGTTCCCAGAGAACCCAATATTTGAAGAATAACAGAGTTGGGAGAAACTCAGAGGCCCACCCATCCAACAAGTGGCCAGGCAGCTTTTACTCAAAGGTTCTCACTTAAGGAGAATCTGCTCCCTCCTTCCCAAGGCATCCCGTTCCACTTGTAGGATGCTCAGCTCATTCCTGCTTTCCAGCTGAAATCCCCTCTTTACTTCCCATCCATTACTCCAAGTAGCTAGGTGGCCCAGTGGGTAGAGCACTGGATATGGAGTCAGGAATTCACAGCCAGCTCCAGACACTTACTAGCTGAGTGAACCCCAGCAAGTCACATAACCCTGCTTGCCTCGGTTTCCTCATCTGTAAAATGAGCTGGAGAAGGAAACAGCAAATTACTTCAGTATCTCTGCCAAGAAAATTCTAAATAGGGCCATGAAGCGTCAGACACAGCCAAAATGTGTGAAATGCTTTGTTCCTGCCTCTTCTTCCTAGGGAACAAGTTGTTGTTTGTCCTCCATTCTCAAAGAGGACCATGACATGGGGGTAAAGTCACGAACTTGCAGTAAATTGGATTTAAGTGAGGGAGGACTGTGCAAAGTCACCAATATCACTCTCTCCTCCAGAGCTATCTGAGCCCAGTAGCAAGATACATATCAGGATGACTGAAGATGGTCCCGGATGTTTAAGGCAATTGGGACTGAGTGACTTGCCCAGGGTCACACAGCTAATAAATGTCTGAGTTGAGATTTGAACTCAGATCCTCCCAAATTCAGGGCCAGTGGTTCTATTCACTTTGCCACCTAGCTGCCCCCAGGGGGATGAGTATGTGAGATTTAAAATTGGATATTAGATCATAAATCTCCCCTACTTAACCCTTCCCTTAATTTATCTCCCAGACTAGTAAATGGAAGAAGCTTCTGGTTTTCTAGATAGAGCCTTTATTGTATATAAGGTGTTGTTGATTAGAAGGATAGGAAAATAGAAATACAGTACAAATCGTCTTAAATCTAGGCTTAGTCTATATTCCTTATAAAAACTCACCAAACCGATTTAGGCCACCTTTGGAGTGAGTCAGACCGTCTGTCCCGCGCCGCCAGGAGTCCCGCCAAACCGGCAAAAAAGGCTACTCCCCTTCTCTCCACCCCGGAAGTCAAAAAAAACCCCGGCAGGCAGTCTGACATGCGCAGCAGGCGGACTGTACCCAGCAGGCAGTCTGACATGCGCAGCAGGCGGACTGTACCCGGCAGGCAGTCTGACATGCGCAGCAGGCGGACTGTACCCGGCAGGCAGTCTGACATGCGCAGCAGGCGGACTGTTCATCTCCTCCCCAAAAGGGTGGTCCTTGAAAAACTGGCGTCTTTCAGTTATCCTAACCGACTGTTAAAAACTTTCATATTTTACCACATTTCCCCCCTTTGCTTCCTCAAGAAATGGAATGTTTCCTTGATGGAACAGTAAAAAGAATATAATAACTTCTGCTGACTAATAATATGCGAACAACAATACAGAAAAGGAAGAGAGGAAAGTTTTGTCCAGAGGGGCGATTTTTTTTCTTTCCTCATGAACCAACGCTTTGACATTAGTCTTGCAAAGGGAGAGCCTCTGCAGAGAGTACATGTTACAGATAGTATATAACAGAAAGGAGATAGTAAAAGCTAATAAAGCAAAACAGTTCATATAAAGTCTCTGAGTTCTCTTGTCTTCTTGAAGTGGTAAGATGTCATCAGGAGGAAACTGGATTCTGGTCTGGAAAACTGGATTCTGGACTCTGGACTCTGGTCTGGAAAGCTGGATTTCTTCTTTAACTGTTTGAATTGCTGTATTTTTTTTTTTTTTACTAAACCTTAGCATAGCATTTTGCAATCAGTAACACTTTTTACCACCATGTGTCTGGATCAAAGTCAAATTTAGTATGTGTTCATGACACCTGAAAATGTTATGGAAAGGTTATCATACCATATCTCATGGTTCCGAGACAGCCAGTGATTGTGCTAGGCCACAGGTGAATTCAACTGAGTGAGATAAAAAGATAAGTAAGTTCAGTTAAATTAGGTTAAATTAGGAGGGAGAGAGGATGAATACTGGACTGTGCCTAGTAATTGTGCTCTACATGGTCACCATCATAAGCAAACCATGGACTTATGTATACCTGTCTCTCCTTTTGTTGCACATATATTCTCTCCAGGGCCTGCATCAGAGTTCACAGCAAGTTAGTCTCTGAAATGATAAGTTTCCATATTTCTGAAATCTCATTAATTTCACCAAAGACAATATGATGGTAAAAATGTGTGCTATGCTGCATAACTGAGAATATATTAGTGATATATACAATAATTCCAAACCATACCCAGAGTATAATGACATATAAATAATAAACGAATGTAAATAGCTGATTATATTAGACATTGTTACATAATCTTCTTTTAGACATTATTACATAATCTTCTTTTAGCAAGTAGACCACATCATCTTATACATGAATTCTCTAGTATAACAGTAGCAGATACTTAAAGTGGTGATTAATTCATCAAAAAGAAATAAGACTTCAATAAGCAAGATTCAATATTCAATAGCATATACTTAAAATGCCTTTGAAAAGTCACTTAGTTCACAAAATCGGGTTTTTAAAGAAAAGCAAAAGAAACAAAAGTAAAAAAAAAAAAAAACAAAGCAAAACCAAAAACCAAAAATAAAAGGCAAAAGATTCGCTAAGCACCCTTTTGTGCTCTTAAAGAATTTAAAGGTGTGGTGAATTCCAGGTCTTTTCAGTGCCTTTCAAAAGTCAAAACAAAACAAAAAGCAAAAAGGATTAAAAAAAAAAAATAGGTATAGGGTAGGGAAAAGGGTGGGAGAAATTGAGGTGGGCCAGAAAACTAGGCCATGTGCTTCAGTGCTTTTGCCTGTGGAAGGAAATGCTTGTTAAATTTTAAGGTATTTAAGCTGCTAGAGTTTGGGGTATGCCACATTGTTTTAACTGGTTCCCCAATTCTCTGCATGCCAAAGTGGCAGGGGTTTCTGAATTGTCATTGATCTTTCTAATGCTGTCATAATGTTCTTTATGGTAGAAAATGTGGAGTTCTCTAGCATCAGTTTTGTCTGTGCCACTGATTTTCAATAAAGGCTGATTTAATTGATGAACCACAACATTCAGCTGATGCTGCTTAGCAAATGCTACAATTGTATCATTTCCTCCCCACTTTCCAAATTTCTTTAATTCATCAACATATTCTTCAAAAGGGGAGTCATTTACTATAAAAGACTCAAACTCTTGTCTATGGTTAATCATATAAGAAGCAGCTTCTTGTCTGTGTCTGAGATGATTTCTACAGTGACCTTCTAGCTGGTCTGCTAAAGCCCTAAAAAGGCAATTTCCGTCTCCTGATACTTTACGAAGACTGAGTCCCAAAGCATTTAACTGATCAGTGGGATTATTAAATGGGAACTGCCTTTTTCCTCTGAACTCTCTTTGCTCTTTAACAGTTGCTATCTTTAGGGTTTTTACCTCTTTAGCGTCTACCTCAGGTCTATCTGAAATCTCTTCACCTATGAATGGTGCAGGCTTTATATGAGAGCAATGAATCCATGAGTCTTTTTCACCAATTTTAATGGCAGTAGGAGTTGTCAATAATACCTGAAAAGGTCCTTCCCAGGCAGGTTGAGTTCCACTGGTTTTCTGAAAATTCTTTACATATATTTTATCTCCTGGGTTGAACTTATGCAATGAAAAGTCTAATGGTCCTGCCTGGACCACAGCTCCTGCCTCATGGAGTTCACGTAGCCTGGTCTGTAATTCCTGTATATAGGAAGCAACAGAAGTATCACCTCCCACCAGTGATGTATAAACTGGGGAAAAAGTTTTAGCTTGGATAGGAGGGTGACCAAAAAGCATTTCATAAGGAGATATATGAAGTTCTCCTCTTGGTCTACTTCGTAGATAGAATAATGCCAATGGTAGAACATCAGGCCATTTCAAATGGGTTTCAGTACATAATTTGCCAATCATACTCTTAAGCTCTTTATTCATACGTTCGACTTGGCCTGAACTTTGTGGATGGTAGGGCGTGTGGAATTTTGGAGTCACTCCCAAGAAAGAGTAGATTTGGGATAAAATCGAATCAGTGAAATGTGTGCCTTTGTCAGAATCGATGCGGGCTGGTGGGCCAAAACGAGGTACTATCTCTTTAAGAAGAATTTTGGCAACAAAGGCAGCTGTGGCTCGGGGGCTGGGAAAGGCCTCCACCCACCGAGTGAGCTGATCAACTATAACAAGGCAAAATTTATAATGTCCTGCTTTTGGCATAGTAATATAATCAATTTGTAAGTGCTCAAAAGGTGTATATGCTAGAGGACGCCCTCCATAAGCTTTGGCCTTAAAAGCATACTGATTATAAGACTGACATGTGGAGCAGCCCGAGCAGATTCGAGATGCTGTATTAGTCACACCTGGTGCTATCCAGGTTCTCTTAATAGAGTCTACAATGCCTTGTGTACCAAAATGGCCTTTTCTGTGAACAGAGAGGCATACCTGGTGGTAGAATTTCCGGGGAAGAAATGGCTTACCTTCCGGAGACACCCAGATGCCATTGATCTGTTTCGCCTTAAATTTCTTTTTCCACTTTTCTACTTCAGAATCGTCATAGGTTAGGTTGGAAGGAATATCCTCAGAAGGTGAAAGGTTAAATACATGTTCAGGAGCTTCTAATGCAGCAAGCTTGGCTGCAGAATCGGCTCGTGCATTTCCCTTTGAAACAGGATCACTATTCCCTGTGTGGGCAGGGCAATGTACAACGGCTAGGGAAGAAGGCAGTTTTAGGGCATCTAAGAGGTCCTTGATAAGGTCCCCATTGGCAATAGCCTTGCCCGAGGATGTTAGAAAGCCTCGTTGACGCCAAATCATACCAATAAAGTGGCATATGCCAAAGCCATATTTCGAGTCAGTAAAAATGGTGGCACTCTTATCTTTAGCTATATTACAGGCCTGTGTAAGAGCCACAAGTTCAGCAGCCTGTGCACTAAAATGGGAAGGCAGAGAAGCTGCCCAGAGGGTGTCATAATCAGAAACTACAGCAGCTCCAGTAAAACGGGTTCCCTCTCTCATAAATGAGGAACCATCTGTATAGAGGACAAGATCAGGATTTTCTAAAGGTGTATCAAAAAGATCGTCACGGGGTTTTTCAGCCATATCAACTAAAGAAGCACAGTCATGCAATGGTTCCCCCGAGAATGGTAAGTTAGGGAGTAGTGTTGCTGGATTAAGAACTGTGCAGCGTTTTAAAGTGATATTCTCATTACCTAACAGGGTTATTTCATACTTAGCCAGCCTTTGATCTGAAAAGGCTTGTGTCCTGTGACGTAGTAAGAGAGCCTCCACTTCGTGAGGGCATTGCACAGTTAGAGGGTTACCTAGGACCAAATCAGAGGCTTTTTCTACCAAAAGCGCTGTGGCCGCCACTGCTCTAAGGCAAGGTGGCGCTCCAGCCGCTACAGGGTCCAGCTGAATTGAATAGTAGGCTATAGGACGTTGGTTAGGCCCCAGTGACTGAGTCAGGACTCCAGAAGCCACCCCCCTTTGTTCATGCACAAAGAGAGTGAAAGGCTTACTATAATCTGGCAGTCCTAGGGCAGGTGCTGATAACAAGGCCCGTTTTAATTCTTTTATGGCTGAGAGATGCTGGGGATCCAACTGTAAACTGTCTGGAACAGAACTTTTTGTAAGAGCTATGAGGGGTTTAGTAATTTCACCAAAAGAGGGTATCCATTGTCTACAGTACCCAGCTGCTCCCAGAATGGCTCTCAACTGCCTCTTAGTAGTGGGGGCAGAGAGTTGTTGAATGGCCTGGACTCTCTTAGAAGAGACAGAGCGAGTTCCAGCAGCCAAAATAAATCCTAAATATTCTACCTGGGGCAAACACCATTGTACCTTTGTCTTGGAAACCTTGTGTCCTCTCTTGTGCAGCTCCAGCAGTAAGTGACGGCTATCTTCCTGACAAATTTCAGCATTAGGAGAGGCCAAAAGTAAGTCATCTACATATTGTACTAGTATGGAGCCCTTAAAGGTAATAGAGGCCAGATCCTGCTGTAAAATTTGGGAAAATAATGTGGGACTGTCTACAAATCCCTGTGGGAGTCTAGTCCAGGTCCACTGTCTATTTTTCCAGGTAAAAGCAAATAAATATTGGAAGTCCTCATGTACTGGTATGGAGAAAAAGGCAGAGCAAAGGTCTACCACTGTGAAACATGTAGATTCATAGGGAATCGAGGAAATTATCGTAGCCGGGTTTGGAACTATGGAATGTCTAGGAATAACATAATTATTAATCGCTCTAAGATCTTGCACAAAACGATAAACAGGTTTACCATCTGGCCCAGGCTTGGGTTTTTTAACTGGCAAAATGGGAGTATTGCATGGAGAGTGATGACATGGAATAATAATACCCTGGCTTTTCAAAGCCTCAATTATAGGGGTGATCCCTTCTATTGCTTCCCTAGACAATGGATACTGTGGAATGGAGGGGGGTGGTCCCCCCTTAACTTTAAAGGTAACAGGCATGGCAGACTTAAGGAGCCCCACCTCATTAGGGGATGAGGCCCATAAAGACTCAGGAATGTCAGAGGGGATTTTGGATACCTCCCCTGCTGTTCCTTGAGCTTCTGTAAGTAAAATTGGTAATAAATGAACAGTATCCTCTGGCAATTGTAAGGAGACAGCCCCATCTGGAGCACAAGATATGGTTGCTCTAAGCTTGCAAAGGAGATCACGACCTAATAAATTTACAGGGGCATCAGGCATGAGTAAAAATGAATGTTCCACTGTTAAGGGCCCCATAGATACCATGCGAGGATTCAATTTTGCCACTCTCTGGCTCTTTCCTGAGACTCCCACTACATTCAAAAATCCTACAGGTCTACACCCAGCATCTGGTTTGCTTACTAATACTGATTTAGAGGCTCCTGTGTCTAGCAGACAATCATAATAAGTCTCCCCCACTTTTAAGGTGACATGTGGTTCATTACTCTGGGGAGGTGAATGGACTGGCACAAGTGCATTCAAAAAATCCGGATCTGGGAATATATGGCTTTCATTATCTATGTTCCATTCCTCCCCAAGACACCATCATTCCTGTGTCCTCTTCTGAGGGGGGTCTTGGTTACCATTATTCTGGTACTGCCTTTCTGTATTCCTCCAAAAAGATCTATTTCTATTTTGATTTCGCCTGTAATTAGAATTAGAATTTCTTCTCCAAGTCCTACATTCTCTCAATTCATGCCCCTCCTTACGACAGTAACAACACACCTTAGTGTCTTTGTTCCAGTGTCCACATGGCTGACTAGGAATCGCTGGTGCCAGAATGCTCTGTTTAGGGTGATCTGGATCTTCCTCACGTGAGTCAAAGACATAATTTGCAAGTTCCTTAATTCTATCTACTGAGAGATTTCTCCAGTCTGGACATTGTTTCAGAAAGTATCTGCGTATTTCTGGCAGTGAATTATAAACAAATGTGTTGAGAATGATACAGGAATCTCTTAAATCTACTGGATCCAATCTGGTGTACTGTCTAGCGGCCTCACAAAGTCTATCATAAAATCTGTTTGGTCTTTCATTAGCCTCCTGAGGTAGGCTTAAAAATTTCTGCCAGTTTTCCGGTTTTCTAGAGCAAGATTCCATTCCCTTCAGAAGTGTTTCTCTAGCATCTTTTAATCTTTGGAAATCCCTATCATCATTATAATTCCACTCTGGATCCTTTAGAGGCCATTCCACATCGGCCTTACCTTTCGCAACAAGGGCATTTCCTGCTGAGATAATATCTGTAATCTCAGTTGGGGACAGTAAAGTTTCCAAAAGGCAAGTAACATCAGCCCAACTGGGTTGATATGCATTAAATATAGTCCTTAACTGTGAAATTACAGTGTTTGGATTTTTCTCAAAACTAGGGATGATTGATTTCCATGCGCTCAAGTCACTTGGTCTAAAGGGGCTATATTTTCTGACTTGAATTGGCACTCCCTTCTTACTATGTTCTATAGCTTCCTGCAGAGGGAGTAGTTTCTGCTGATCTGATTCTGAACTTGGATCATCTCTAGTAGAAACAGCCATTTTGAGGTCTCTCTCCATATGTGAGAGTTTCCCCCACATCATAACAATGATAATAACAAAAACAATGATAATAACAAAAACAAAAAAAAAAACAACAAAAAAAAATAAAATCCTTAGTCGTATGAACTATGGATGTGGTATTAAAAGGTATTTCAATTGCAGGCATAAAATTTCTACTTATATTAAACGTATTTTCCCAAAGATTCTCACGTATACTATTATACAAAAAACTTTTTGCTGCCTGAATGAGGAAAAAACCAATAATGTTATGAAGGACCATTGAGTAAACTATTCCTCTAAGTCGGGATGTTATGCTGTCCCAATACATTCCGATGAGAAAAATCAAAGGGATGGTAGAATATTCAAGCATCTTGCCCTTTAAACTGGGCTGGCTTTTCTGTTTAAAGCGAGACTTTTAGAGGCTTAAAGTCTTTAAGGGAGATTAGACAAAGGGAAAGTCCGCGGGGGGGGGGGGGGATTTGGAAAATCCACCGAATTAGCCGGCTTATGGCCAAACTAGGGAGGGTGGGAGGGTCCTTAAGGTCCCTTCGGGGTCGCCAAACTGTGAGATTTAAAATTGGATATTAGATCATAAATCTCCCCTACTTAACCCTTCCCTTAATTTATCTCCCAGACTAGTAAATGGAAGAAGCTTCTGGTTTTCTAGATAGAGCCTTTATTGTATATAAGGTGTTGTTGATTAGAAGGATAGGAAAATAGAAATACAGTACAAATCGTCTTAAATCTAGGCTTAGTCTATATTCCTTATAAAAACTCACCAAACCGATTTAGGCCACCTTTGGAGTGAGTCAGACCGTCTGTCCCGCGCCGCCAGGAGTCCCGCCAAACCGGCAAAAAAGGCTACTCCCCTTCTCTCCACCCCGGAAGTCAAAAAAACCCCGGCAGGCAGTCTGACATGCGCAGCAGGCGGACTGTACCCGGCAGGCAGTCTGACATGCGCAGCAGGCGGACTGTTCATCTCCTCCCCAAAAGGGTGGTCCTTGAAAAACTGGCGTCTTTCAGTTATCCTAACCGACTGTTAAAAACTTTCATATTTTACCACAAGTAGAAGAAATCTAACCCCTGTTCCATAGGAGTCTTTCAAATACTTGAGGGCAGCTATATCTTTTTCATGCTGAACATTCTCAAATCCTGAGATGACTCAAGGCCATTTATCATCTTAGTGGTCCCCTCTGGGTGTTCTCCAGCTCCTCAAACCCCTTCTTAAACTGTGGTTCCAGGATTGTGGCTGGGCCAGGGCAGAAGCATCCTGATTCCTGGTCAGCTCAAATAGTGACTTGTCAGGCCCCCAACCAGGACTGCCTTCATCATACACTAGAAGAAGCAGATCCAGAGTCATTTGGAAAAAAGATAACAGAAAATCGACCCTTGGCATTGTCAATGGATGTGTCAAACTTTGTGGGGTGTGTGTGTTTGTGTGTGTGAGAGAGAGAGAAAGAGAGAGACAGAGAGACAGAGATAGACAGACAGAGAGAGACAGAGACAGAGAGATAGGAGAGAGGGGGAGAGAGAGAGAGAGAGAGAAAGAGAGAGAGAGAGAGAGAGAGAGAGAGAGAGAGAGAGAGAGAGAGAGAGAGAGATCTTCCTACTCTCTTTTGCTAAACAAACCTCACTGACTAAAAAAAAAAATCACCCTTTGTGCTCTAACAGTCATTGGAATACCAGAGAAAACAAGAATGTTTTTGTTTGGAATGAAAGGACATGTTAGCCAGCTAGAAGGTAAGAGCAGTTGGAGTGGTGACTGCCAGGTGAAGGAGCATCCTCGGGAGGGAAGTATCGTCCTCGATCGCTCGTGAATCCCTGAAGAACAAGGCGCTTAAGAATGAACAAAACACTTGAGAATGGATTGCAGTGCGCAGTCCTGCTCCGCTCTTCTGAGGGATGCAGCAAAGCAAACGTGCTGATCTTTTCTGATCACACACACACACACACACACACACACACACACGCACGCACGCACACACACACACACACACACATACACACACACGCACGCCCTTGCCATTTCCACAACCCTTCCCCTGCATCGTGAAAGGCGGTATTTTTCAAGCCGGGAGCAGCTCTTTTTATTATCCCGGGTCCTAGGTTCCCTTAAAACAAGTAAACTCACAAACAAAAGCATCTTCTTCTTGTGCTCTCCCAGAGGCCCGTGTCAAGCTAGGGGAGAATTTATCCCTTTATAAAATGGGAGTGAAGAGCAAGCATAAACAAACAGGCCAGGAAACAAGCGCTATCATCTCCGAGGCGTCTCGAGAAAAAAGAGGGCATGATGTCTCCATAATGAGAGAGGCCGAGATTGACGGCCGAGAAGACGCGACCGGCCGCGGAGGGGAAGCGACGGCTTCGGCTGGTTTGTCAGTTTCATTTTTAGGGAGGACTGATTGACAGGCGGATGGCTCGGAGGAAGGTAACCCGCTGATCTTTAACTGGGAGGTCACGAGGGGGAAACTTGGAAAAAAGCCTCCGACATGGAGATGTCAAGTTGAGTGACGGCTCCGGGCGAGGTGAGTTACACTGGCAGAGTTTTTACATGCGCCACTTCACAGAAATGATGACTGCCATCCGAGCAAAAAGACGTCCCTCTTGACCAGGGTCAGGAGACTGACAGGGCCCACCCATTAATAGAAATAACTGTCAGGGAAAAGAAAACAGTGGAAAACTTCAGAACCCCTTGAGAGGACAGAGACGGTGCGATCCGATCCTCGATCCTCCGGCACCCATTGCTCCCCTGTTTGATCCCCGGCGTGGGGCACAATGACGGCGGCATCAGCAACGTTCTGGCCAGAATGCCCCACGCCCAACGTGTCAGGCTGTTCCCATTGACCACCGTTTATATCTTAATTAGATGGTCATGCTTAGACTTGACCAGCTTTTCTTAGGGGAAAACAAGGAAATGGGTCAGAAAGGGAAGATTAATGATGACACATTTTCACGTTTGACGACTTATTATGGCTTTAATACTTTGGGCAATAAAATCTCTTTGGAGAATGTGCTTAAATCATAAATGGATAAAGGCAGGGAGAGTCCAGGCAGAAAATGTCCTGAGATCCCAGAGTCTCTTCTGAACTCTGAGGGGTCAGGGATAGCTTGGACCACCCAGATTTCATTAGAACTGCATTTAAGAACTATTGGAAGTGAGTAGATGTTTTTGCTGTCCTGGCACTTCGTTCGTCAGGAAGTTAATATATTTAGTTCTATTTTCTGAAACATTCAAAAAGTTTCTTAAGGGTTTAGGGGGGTTTGGAAACACTTCGTACAGTCAACTCTGATTAGACGCTGTTGGTGAACGGTCCTTGGAAACACGTTTCTCAGATTGCTGGTGGTGGACCCCGAGTTAGAGATGCGACTCTGCCTCTAACCCTCCTGTGTGACCTCAGGTTTCTCCTTTAGACGAGGAGAAGCTGGGTTGCTGTCCAGCTCCAGACCTAAGGCTTCAAGGATCACCCACATCTCTAAATTAATGACGCTGCTCTCTCCTGATTCTCCTCCTACTCCTCTGACAACATCTTCTTAGTCTCCTTTGCGAAATGCTCGTCAAGATTGTGCCTGCTAACCATGGGTATCTATCAAACCTCCATCATGGGCTCCCCTTTCTTCTCCCTTTACACTGTTTTGCTTGGTGAGGTAATCAATTCCCATGGATTTAATGATTACCTCTATATGGATAATTCTCATGTTTATTTATTTATTTAGCCCTACTCTCTCCTGACCTCCATTCTTGCATCTTCAACTGCCTTCTGAGCACCTCAAACTGGAGGTCCTAAAGTCGTGTCTAGAACAGAACTCATTCTCTTTCCCCCCAAACCCTCTCCCCTTTCCTAGCTCCCCTAGTACTGTCCAGGGTACCACAATCCTCCCAGACACCCAGGTTTGTAATCTAGATATCACCCATCACTCCTCAATCCTGTCCACTTATCCAGTTGGTCACCAAGCCCTGTTGCTTTTCTTCTGGTAAAATCTCTTGGTGATGCTCCAAGTGCCCCCCCCATCTCTCCTTTGAGACTGCCACCATCTTGATAACCTCACGCTTGGACTATTGCAGTAGCAAAGCTGGTGAGTTCTCCCCACCCCAATTCTCCCTCCCTCCAGCTAGCAAAGTGATCTTCCTAAAGCAGAAGTCGATCTGTGTTATCCTTGAAATTCAATAAACTCTGACCATTCCCATCCCCTTCAGGATCAAGTATGACATTCTCTGGGTCTTTTGGAGCCTTTCACACACTGACCCCTTCTTGCCTTCCCAGCTTTCTTCCACCCTTTGCTCCTTCCCCTCCACAAGCCTCCACCCCCAGGGCACTGGCCTTCCCAGACCTCTGGCTGCTCCATCTCCAGTTTCCAGGCGTTTTCTCCACCTGGTCCTCATGGCTTCCTCAGCTTCCTTCAAGTCTCGACTGAGAGCAGGCAGCAGCAAGGATAGGAGGCCCTGGTTAGCACAGACATTTAAATCCTGGCAGCTGGTGAAGCCACATACATGTGTGTGAATGCTCAGTACATGCACTCCTGTTAACTGGGAAGGAGAAGGGAAAGGCAGCGCAATGCGGAGTGGGGAGGCCAGAAGTGGAATTTGGGGGGGGGCTTTGAGAAGTCAAAGGAGACACTGAGGAGGTGAAGGAGGAGCTGGAAGGAAAGAAGGAATGGATAGGACTGGAGGAAGCCTGAGGCACCTGAGGATGCGGAATCCTCTTAAGGATTTGACTTGAGAGCCCTGAGGACACCGGGGAGAAGAGGAGGAGAAAGTAAAAGAGCGGAGGAGAAGAACAAGGGCTTCAGCCAAAGGAAAGGAGGCTGAGTGGGGCTATTGAGGTGCCAACAGGGACTTCACTTGTACGATCCCAGGGAGTCTGTTTGGATCCAAGGCAGGCAAATCAGCTTCAAATGCTGGCAATGGGACAGAAATACTGGCAGGGAGGGAACCTGGCTCCCAGGTAGACTCTGAGACATTTGAGACTCTTGGTCTAGAAACTCCTCAATGTAATTAGGAAATCCAGGGGGACCTATTAGTGCCAGCCTATAGCACTGCCCCCACATAATTGGAGACCTCTGATGAAAGCTTCCCCCTTCATGCTAGATCCACTCTCACACTTTATTACTCTCAATAAAATGATTGATGTTGATGCTGACACAGGGCTGGAATCAATTAGAGGGGGCTTCTCCCGTGAGAAGTGACTTAAAGATGACCAGATAGCAGGATAGACATGCCAAGGAAGTAAGGAGAGATAAAGGTTTATAGCAGGAATGTTGGATTGGGTGTGTCTACAAACCTGGCTGGAGCCAGGAGACAGAGATAACCCCAAAGGTCAGGACCATCATTTCAAAAAAATCCCCCTCAACTCTCAGGAAAATGACAAGCAACCAGGCTTTCCCCACCCTACCCTGAAAGGGAACTTTCCAGTTTTCAAGTGGTCCCCCCTTTTATCCTTTATACAAAGCCTTGCCCTTCCAGCTGTCTTGGAGGAAGTGCTTTTGAACTCTTCTTCCCCCCCCTTTCCCCCCCAGGAGGCTAGGTTTTTTACCTTCCTCTCCATCACTTTCCTAGTGCCAAATAAAAGACTATTTTAATTCTAATTGGACCATGTGTGAGTGTAATTTTTTTTGATGAAGCAATTGGAGTTAAGTGACTTGCCCAGGGTCACACAGCTAGTAAGTGTTAAGTGTCTGAGGTCGGATTTGAACCCAGGTCCTCCTGAATCCAGGGCCGGTGCTTTATCCACTGCGCCACTTAGCTGCCCCAGTGTAACTCTTTTTTTGAGGAATACTTAAGAACCAACACCTCTCACCTGAGACAATACAGGTTGCAAAGTACTAGATCCCTCTCCCCTCCCTCATCACCCCTATTTTACCAGTGAAAAAATTCAGGTCCAGAGAGGCTGTGACTTGTCCCAGTCAGTCAGAAGCAAGATTTAAACCCCAGTCTCTTCTGACTCCAGCTTCAGCACCCTTTCCACAACAATTCTTGAAGAGAGTTCCACAGCAGGAATGTGTTTTTACAATAAAAGCCACTAGCAATAAACCTTTTTCCAAATTTATAAATGAGATAATGGGGCATTTTTTTCTCAGGAGAAAAATCCTTCCTGCCTGAATTCTGGAGTAACTCTGTTAATGCTGCACAAATCCATTTTGTATGATACCACCTTGGGAGAAAACCTTGCTGAGACCGTTTTGGGGGGCTGCCTTGCATCTGCACATCTGCATGGCTTAGAATATCAAAGGGATGGGGAGGACAGAGGTAGAGATGAGCCCCTCCCAAAGAATGGCAGACTTCTACTGCCTGAATGTGGAGATGGAATGGACAGAAACAGTAGATTCGGGAGGACAGTCATTCTCTGAATCTCCGCTCATTCATTCAGTAAGCATTTGTCAACCACTGACTCTGGGCTGTGCTTGCTTTTAGCTCTGGGGAAACAGACAAGAATTTGACATTCCTTGCCCTCAGGGAGCTGACATTCTATAGGGAGAGACAATAGGCACACATAGAAGAATGTACAAAATAAATGCAGGGTATTGGGGGATGGAGGAAGAATAACATCTGTGTGATCAGGAGGGGCTTCCTGTAGGAGGTGACCTTTGGGTTGAGCTTAGGCTCTACTGGAAAGTACAGTATGCAAACAGTTGTACCAATGAAAAAATTGGAGAAGGGGGAGAACCCTAGACCAGCCGCCTCATTTCTTGGGTCTCGGTTTCTGTAATTCTTATGTAAAATAACTGTTACATGGTGGGCACATACAAATACTTCTTTATTATAGAGACATGGATGCCTAATGACTTGAGAGAGGAAGGTTCTGAGATGAATTCTTTGCATATCCCTTTCCCAAGCCAGTCAGGGAGATAAAGTCATGGTATTTTTTCCAAAGGTTTGTATGCAACCACAAAATAAGGACCATAGTTTTACAGCCGTGAAAGCCTTTACAATCCACTTGTCCAAAGTCTTCATTTAACAGATGGGGAAACTGAGGCTTTGGTTTCAGGGAAGGGACTCTTGCCTAATTCTAGGGCATCCCACTTCTGGCTTTATCCCATTGGTGATCAAGACCTAACTCGTGCTTCTGTCTGGAGCACACAGCAGAGCAGCCCATCAATATCTGAAGCACCTTTGCGTGGGAGGGTGACCAGATAGTCCACAGAGCAGCAAAGGAGAGAGAACTGGGTAGGAGAAGGTTCAGTGATCATTCATTGCATCAGGAAAAGCCTCTTGTAGAAGGTGGCCTTTGAGCTGAGCTCTGCAGCGAGGGCATTGTGTGCAGAGACAGCCTGGCAAAGGCATGGAGTGGGGAGATGGAGAGAAAATGTAGGTGGGTCAGGATATGGTTGTTGTTGTTGTTTCGTCATTGTTTAGTCATTTTCGATTGTGTCTGACTCTCTGTGACCCCATTTGGGGTCTTCTTGGCAGAGATACTGCAGTGGTTTGCCATTTCCCTCTCCAGCTTATTTTATAGATGAGGAAACTGGGGCAAACAAGGGTAAGGGACTTGCTCAGGGTCACCCAGCTAGTAAGTGTCTGAGACCAGATTGAACTCAGTTTTTCCTGCCTCCAGATCTGGCCATCCACAGCACCACATCACTGTCAGGGTAAAGTTATAAAGGGGTTTAAAGCCAGAGGGCTTGCTTTGAGCTCCATTCTAGGCTTCACTCCTGACTCTCTGGACTTTCTCCACCTGGAAACTCAATCTGCCCCTGTGGCCTTTTCACCCTGCAAATTTACTCCACCCTTGTGGCTCCTTCCTCTGATAGGTCAACTCCTCCCAGAGCCTCCATTTTAAGGAAAGTATCCATGCCAGCCATATCCCTATTCTTCTCTGCACTTAACTCCTGCCCATAACATCCCATTTCAGCTTCCTTTTATATGTTATCTTCCTCTATTCACTTGTAAGATTCTTGAGGGCTAGGGCTCTCTTTCTGTTGTATTGGTATTCCCAGCATTGAGCACATTATAAGTGGAGTTTATCAAATGGAGATGTGACATGGTCAAACCTGTGCTTTGGACAGGTAAGTGGAAGAAGACTTGGAGAGGGGAGAGATGAGAGCAAAAGACGAATGATCAATCAACCAATCAGTATTTATGAAGGGTCTCCCTTGTGCCAGGCACTATTGAAATAATACAGAGGAGATAGAAACAAGGGTGGTTATGGGTGAGAAGAGTTTGGGTTGTAGAGATGTGGAGGAAGACATGCCAAGTCTTGGCAGCTGATTGGATACATGGAGTGAGTGAGAATGAAGAGTGAGGATGATTCCAAACTTGTGAATATAGAAGACTAGAAGGATGGGGGTGCCTTGATAAAAGTGGGAAATAATCAGAAGAGGAGTGGATTTGGAGGAACAGAAAATGAGTTTTGTTTTGGAAATGTCAGGTTTGAAATAGCTATGGGACATCGACCTGGAAATGCCCAATAGGCCATTTGCAATATGGTACTAAAGCTCAGGACAGCAAGTTTGCCACATTGTCTCTTCTTTTCACTTAGAAGCCATTGTGGGGCTGTTCATTGACCTAATTTCAATATTGTTCTATTTCCGGGAATAGGGGAAGGCCAAGGGGGGAGAGAGAGAGAGAGAGAGAGAGAGAGAGAGAGAGAGAGAGAGAGAGAGAGAGAGAGAGAGAGAGAGAGAGAGACAGGGGGAGGGAGGGAGGGAGGGAGGGAGAGATAGCCTGTTGGTGGAGCAGTGTGAACACACACACCATTTACTGATTGAGTTTGCCTTCTTATATCAGCATGGTTCATGCTGCCCCCAAATAATTCCAATAGCACCACCAAAAATCACTGATCACAGATCTCCATGACAGGTATAACAATAGTGGAAAAGATTGCAATATTGCAAAAATTACGAATGTGAGCACGTGCTGTTGGGGAAAAGAGCGCCAGTGCATTTATTTGATGCGGTATTGCCACAATTTGTAAAAAGCACAATGTTAATGAAGGGCAATAAAGTGAAGCACAATAAAATGAGGTATTCCTGTATGGCTGCATCCTTTGAACCAGCGATGAGATGCTCCCTCCATGGCCCCACAGGGCTGCTAGATGGTGCCACAGAGCACTGGGCCTGGAGTCAGGAAGACCTGAGTTCAAATCTGGCTTCAGACACTCAGTAGCTGTGTGACCCTGGGTAAGCCACTTAACCTGTTTTCCTCAATTTCCTCAACTATAAAATAGGCATAAATAACAGCACCTGCCCTGTATGCTTGCTGTGAGGATCAAAGGAGTGCCCAGTACAGAGTAGGCTCATTCCCTGCCCTGCCCTCAAACCTTCTTTTAATTGATGGTGACACACACAGATGACGTGGTCCCCAGGTCTTATACCTGGCATCTGAGCTCAGGTAGGGAGGGAAGTTGCACTTGGTGTTCCTGAGCCCAAAGGAATTGAGCCAATGATTGCCAAAAGCTCCTTAGAGAGAGGCCATGCTGGGAGAGTCTGTGACTATAGGTTTTTTTGTTTTGTTTTTAATTTTTTTGTGTGTTTGTTTTTTGGTTGGGCAATGAGGGTTAAGTGACTTTCCCAAGGTCACACAGCTAGTAAGTGTCAAGAGTCTGAGGCTGGATTTGAACTCAGGTCCTCCTGACTCCAGGGCCAGTGTTTTATCCACTGCACCACCTAGCTGCCCCCAACTGTAACTTTTAGTGAAAAGAAGTCATCTCTCCCAGAAGTCACCTGGCAGAGGAGCAGAGAGTCCTCTTTGATCTCTTTATGCAAAGCACTTCAGACTCATTTCTGGTCTCTCCTAATTTATTGGATACCCTTTGATCCTTAGAGAACTCTTTCTGGCCTCTTCTATCAGAAAAAACACAACAACAACAATAAAAAAGATCTAAAATGTGCAACACTCCCCTACATACTCCCTGTAATTCAATCCCAGCCAGTTCAATAGGGCCACCAGATAGTGCCCAGCACTGTGTTAGGCTCTGGGGGGATGAAGGTCACAGGCTTGGGTAGAGGCCATAGAAAACATCATCCGACTACCCCCTTTTGTAGAGGTGGATCTGGAAGTCCACAAACAGGGAAGAGACTTACCCAAGGTCACACACATAGGCAGCACCCTTGGCAGAATGCAGCGAGCATGAAGGGCACTGACAATTCCTATCTGGAGAAGTTGTCTGGGAAGCCTTTCACTGCCGTGGTTAGTGGTGGGTTTTTACTGTCAAGTCAGATTATTTTGGACATTGCAGGAAGGAAAGATGGAAGGAGGGAGGGATCAGAAGCGAGAACCCAATTTACTTCAGCTCAGCAAGGATATAGCAGGATCTTTTGTGCAAATGCGTCCCCCTAGAAGCTGTCTTAAATCATAGGAATTTAGAATTGGAAAAGGGGACTTGAGGAAAGAGGCACCGGACCCAGAGGGAGGAGCCTTGGCTTTCAGATTCTGAATCTATGACCTGGGCAACCTTGGGCAAGTCATTTCCCTTTTCTGTGTCTGCATGCCATCTTCTGTGTTCTTGTTCAGTCATGTCTGACTCTCCATGACCCCATTTGGGGTTTATTGGCAGAGATACTAGAGAAGTTTGAAATTTCCTTTTTTTGTTTGTTTGTTGGTTTGTTTTTTGGTTTTTGGTGAGGCAATTGGGGTTAAGTGACTTGCCTAGGGTCTCACAGCTAGTACATGTTAAGTGTCTGAGGCCGGATTTGAACTCAGGTCCTCCTGAATCCAGGGCTGGTGCTCTATCCACTGTGCCACCTAGCTGCCCCCTGCAATTTCCTTTTACAGTTCATTTTACAGATGAGGAAACTGAGGCAAACAGTGTGAAGTGACTTGCTCAGGTCAGAAAGCTAAGTGTCCTAAGTCAGATTTGAAGTCAAGGCTTTCTGACTCCAGTCCTGGTATTGTATCCACTGTAAAACCTGGCTGCCATCCTCTGTAGGATGATTCATAATGTTCTTTTCACTTCTGAAATCCTATGATCTGGTATAACTCCTCCATTGTTCAGGCAAGGAAAGGGAGGCACAGAGGCCACAAGCAACTTGTAGATATACAAGATAGATCAAAATGGGAGGGAGGGATGTGGATTAACTCTTGGCCATGGTGTCACAGTTATAATATATCCCATATACTGCCTTGGTATCTATATGATATATACCACATACCTACATTTGCTATATAGATACTGTAGGTCTATGTTTCAGTGCAAAAACACAGAATTGGTTCAGGGAGGTGGGAATTTTGCTTTAGATTTTTTGCCTTAAAAGAGGCAGATGCAGGTTTATTGATGCCATTGTCCTAAAATGAGCCAAACACGCACTTTGGGTGACAGTAGCACACAGAGTTGAGCTTCCTTTTTTGGTGTATTTCCAAAGAATCAGATATGAGTCCTAGAAGTGGCTGGATGAGCTACCAGAGCTTGGGGTCACGCTGTGGACATCTCGGTCCTTGGAGACCCTGACTAACTAGCACACTGACATGTTCAAGCCTGGCCTCATCATCACCCCAGCCCCTGGAGCTCCCTGAAGCTCACACCTTGGGCACCCCCCCCCATACACTTGGCTGCTTTATTTTCCCTCTGCCCCACACCTGTCCCCATCTTATTGCACAGCCAGCTGAGGCTCAGGGAAATGGAGACTGAGAGCTCCTCTTCCTCCCCCCTCCTTCTGAAGTCCTTTGCATTTCTGTGCCACTGTCCCAATGGAGATCAGAGATGCAGAGTCAGCTGGCAGCCCCTCGGTAGACAGGCCCCGATTCTTTGTAGGGGGCTTCTGAGGAAGTTGAACCCCTTGTCTGCATTAAACTAAGAGGGGGATTCCTGTGTCTTCTTCTAGGCTCTGCTTAGGTGTCTTCTACCGGCAGTCTTTCTGATCCCCTCGCTTGCTAGGGGCCAATGCTCCCTCCCAACTCATATGACATGCCCACAATACATATATATTATGTACACCCATGCACAGATGCACTATAATAATAACAACTAAGGCACCTATGCAGCTAGGTGGTGCAATGGATAGAGCACTGGCCCCAGAGTCAGGAAGACTTGAGTTCAAATCTAGCCTCAGACATTTACTGTTTGCCTCAGTTTCCTCACCTGTAAAATGAGCCAGAGGAGGAAATAGAAAACCACTTTAGCATCTCTGCCAAGAAAACCCCAAATGGGGTCACAAATAGTCAGATACAACTAAAAAACAACTAAACTGAACATAGTACCTATTGTGTGTCCAGCACTTTACAATGCTTATCTCATTTGAGTCTCACAAGCCCTAAAAGCAGGCACTGTTATAATCCTCATTTTACAAATGAGGAAACTGAGGCAGGCAAAGTGAAATGACTTGCCCAGGGTTACACAGCTAGTAAGTGTCTAAGGCCAAATTTGAACTCAGTTCTTCCTGACTCCAGGCCTAGGGCTTTAGCCATTTATACAACATGTATGTAATCCCAATATATAAACCTATATGTAATGTACATATTGTCCCACACAAGTATAACATGGATATCATGCATCTATATATACAGCATTATATATTATAAGTATGCAATATATATATATATAACACTTGTAATGTAAATGTGTATACAATAGCTATATAACATACATCTATCACATCCATTTATACAATGAATACATATAACATGCACATGTATATAACATTTATTTAGTATGTATACATCCTAAATGGGATGGGAGGGATTGACATATACACAGATAAATGTTCTGCTAAGTAACACATGACCCAGCCAAAGTGGGGAGGGGTCAATCTCTAGACAAGAAACTCAGGATCACTGAACTGAAATATTTGTTATAGGTTAGATTTGAATTGTCATTTTTATTATATTAGCTAGGCCTATCCATGAGCAATTGATATTTTTCCAATTATTTAGTTCCGATTTGATTGGTGTGAAAAGTGTTTTATAATTGTGTTCATAGAGTTCCTGGGTTTGTCTTGGCAAGTAGACTCCCAAGTATTTTATATTGTCTACTATTACTTTAAATGGAATTTCTCTTTCTATCTCTTCCTGCTGGACTTTGTTGGTCATGTATAGAAATGCTGATGATTTATGTGGATTTATTTTATATCCTGAAACTTTGCTAAAGTTGTTAATTGTTTCAAGTAATTTTTTAGTTGATTCTCTAAGTATACCATCAAAACATCTGCAAAGAGTGATAGTTTTGTTTCCTCCTTGCCTATGCTAATTCCTTTAATTTCTTTTTCTTCTCTTATTGCTAAAGCTAACATTTCTAGCACAATATTAAATAATAGAAGTGATAATGGAATCCCTTTTTCACCTCTGATCTTATTGGGAAAGCCTCAATCTCCATTACATATAATGCTTGCTGATGGTTTTAGGTAGACACTGCTTATTATTTTAAGGAAAGATCTACCTATTCCTATGTTCTCAATTTATTTTATTAGGAATGGGTGCTGTATTTTGTCAAAAGCTTTCTCTGCATCTATTGAGATAATCATATGATTTTTGGTTAGTTTTCTTATTGATGTGGTTAATTATGTTGACAGTTTTCCTAATGTTGAACCAGCCCTGCATTCCTCATATAAATCTCACTTGGTCGTAGCGTATTATCCTGGTGATCACTTGCTTTAATCTCCTGGCTAATATCTTATTTAAGATTTTTGCATCAATATTCATGAGGGAAATTGGTCTATAATTTTCTTTCTCTGTTTTGGCTCTGCCTGGTTTTGGTATCACCACCATATCTGTGCCGTAAAAGGAATGTGGTAGAACTCCTTCACCTATTTTCCCAAATAATTTGTATAATATTGGAATTAATTGTTCTTTAAATGTTTGGTAGAATTCACTTGTAAACCCATCTGGCCCTGGAGATTTTTCTTAGGGAGTTCATTAATGGCTTGTTCAATTTCTTTTTCTAATATGGGCTTATTTAAGGATTTTATTTCTTCTTCAGTTAACCTGGGCAGTTTGTATTTTTGTAAATATTTATCCATTTCATTTAGATCATCAAATTTATTAGCATACAGTTGGGCAAAATAGTTCCTAATTATTGTTTTAATTTCCACTTCATTAGTGGTGAAATCAACCCTTTAATTTTTTTTGTTTTGCAGGGTAATGGGGGTTAAGTGACTTGCCCATGGTCACACAGCTAGTAAGTGTCAAGTGTCTGAGGCCAGATTTGAACTCAGGTCCTCCTGAATCCAGGGCTGGTGCTTTATCCACTGTGCCACCTAGCTGCCCCATACCCCTGCTTTTTTTACTTCAGCTGAAGCATAATATATTCCACTCCAATCTTTTACTTTTACTCTGTGTGTATCTCTGCTTCAAATGTATTTCTTGTAAACAGCATGTTGTAGGATATTGTTTTTTAATCCACTCTGCTATTTGCTTCCATTTTATGGCAGAGTTCATCCCATTCCCATTCACAGTTATTATTACTGTCTATTTCCCTCCATTCTATTTACCCCTTGGTACTTTTTCCCCCTTCTTTTACCCTATTCCTCCTCACCAACATTTTGCTTCTTACCCTTGCCTCCCCCAATATGCCCTCCCTTTTCTTTACCCTTTCTCCCCTGATTCTTTTCTCCCTTCTATCAGTGCCCCCCTTTCCCTTATCCTTTTACTTCCCTAAAGAATAAGCTAAATTTCTTTATCCAAATGAATGTATATGTTATTCCCTCTGAACCAAATCTGATGAGAGTAAGCTTGAAACAATACTCACCCCTCCCTTCTTTTCCTCTATCGTAATAGGTTTTTTGCACCTCTTCATATGATGTAATTAACTCCATTCCACCTCCCCTTTCCTCTTCTCCCCATAAACTCCTTTTTTCACCCCTTAATTTTCTTTATATAATCACATCAAAGACAATTTATATCTATACCCTTTATGTATATTCTTTCTGTCTGCCCAAATAGATATACAGTTCTCAAGAGTTATAAGTATTGGGGCAGCTAGGTGGTACGGTGGATAGAGCACCAGCCCTGGAGTCAGGAGTACTTGAGTTCAAATCTGGCCTCAGACACTTAACACTTACTACCTGTGTGACCCTGGGTAAGTCACTTAACCCCAATTGCCTCACTAAAAAAAAAGAGTTATAAGTATTACCTTCCCATATTGGGATGTAAACAACTTAACATTATTGAATAACTATGTTCCCCTGTTTACCTTTTTAAACTTGTCTTGAGTCTTGTCTGTTAAGATCAAATTTCCTATTCAGTTCTGGTCTTTTCATCAGGAAACCTTAAAAGTCCCCCATTTCGTTGAATGTCCATCTTTTCCTCTGAAAGAGAATGATCAGTTCTGCTGGGTAATAGATTCTTGGCTGCAATCCAAGCTCCTTTGCCTTCCGAAATATCATATCCCAAGCCTTGGGATCCTTTAATGTTGAAGCTGCCAGGTCCTGTGCAATCCTGACTGTGGCTCCATGATATTTAAATTGCTTCTTTTTGGCTGCTGGGAGTATTTTCTCCTTCACCTGATAATTCTGGAATTTGGCTTCAATATTCCTTGGAGTTTTCCTTTTGAGGTCTCTTTCAGTAGGTGATCGGTGGATTCTTTCAATGACGATTTTATCCTCTGATTCTATAATATCAGGACAATTCTCCTGGATAATTTCCTGGAATATCGTGTCTAGACTCTTTTTCTGATCATGGCTTTCAAGCAGTCCAATAATTCTCAAATTGTCTCCCCTGGATCTATTTTCCAGGTCAGTTGTCTTTCCAATGAGGAATTTCACATTTTCTTCTATTTTTTCTTTCTTTTTATTCTGTTTGACTGATTCCTGGTGTTTCATGGAGTTATTAGCTCTTGTCTGTCCAATTTGATTTTTTTTTAGTGAGGCAATTGGGGTTAAGTGAATTGCCCAGGGTCACACAGCTAGTAAGTGTTAAGTGTCTGAGGCCAGATTTGAACTCAGGTACTCCTGACTCCAGGGCTGGTGCTCTATTCACTGTGCCACCTAGCTGTTCCCAATTCAAATTATCTTCAGGAAGCTTTTGCACATCCTTTTCCATTTGGTCAAATGAATTTTTTAAGGAATTGTTTCCTTCAGTTAATCTTTGTGCTTCCTTTTCCGAGCTGCTAATTCTTTTTTCATAATTTTCTTGTGTTGCTTTAATTTCTCTCCCCATTTTTCTTCTACCTTTCTCAACTGATTTTTAAAATCCTTTTTGAGCTCTTCCAAGAAGGCTTTTTGGTCTTGAGACCAATTCATCTTCCCTCTTGAGGCTTCACATGTAGGCAATTTGAGAGTATTTTCCTCATCTGAGTTTGTGTTTAGCTCTTCCCTGTTGACATAGAAGCTCTCAATGGTAAGAGGCCTCTTCTGTTTCTTACTCATATTGCAGCTTATTTTTTAAAAATTGACATCTTCTCCTGGGGCACAGGGGTCACTCTTTCAAGCTTCTTCTGCTGGGGGATAGGGGATATATCACTGGCTTTCTATTCTGAGGCTTCTATGGCTTGTGGATTTCTCACCACCCTGGGTTTGCTCCCTGCACTTGTTCCAGGTGCTGGAATGGTCAGGCCCAGTCATGCCTGTCCCATGGGTGGCCCTTCAGCTGGCAGTCTGCCCCCTCCTTTGGTGTTGTGAATCTCACAACTGGCCTGCTGTACCACTAGCTTGCTGAGGCAAGATCAAGGGGCTTCAGTTGCTCTGCTGTGGCCAAGAGCTTCCTGCTGACTTGCCCAGATCCCCTCCATGCTGCGCTATGCCGAGCTGCGCTGAGCTCCCCTTTTGCCTGAGTGAGACCAACCTTTCCTGAAGTCTTCTAAATTATCTCAAGTTGGAAGATTGTGTCTCTCTGTCTTTTTGTAGGCTTTGTAGTTTCAGAATCCATTTAGAGGCTTGATTCAATGTTGTTTTTGAGGGAAACTTGGGAGAGCTCAGGCAACTTCCTGGCTTCTCTCTGCCATTTTGGCTCCACCCTATAGGTTGGTTTGAGAAGTCTTTCATGGAAACTGAATGTGACCCATTTTTACCAAATAACTCAAGATGAATAAGATTGGAAGAGATGTTGAACATCTGAGATTGTGAAATAACCCATAATGATGACCTCAAATTAGCTGCTCCTGATATCCATTTGATGTGAGTTTGGGAAAATCCATCCCTTTCACCTGTAATTCAGACTCCCCATGTTTTCCTTCATCATTCAATGAACCAATTCAATAAATGTTCATCATGAACTGCCTTGTGTCCAGTCAGCCCAGCCTTCTCAAGTGTTGGGGCTGAATCAAGGAAGATTCCATCAGACTCAGCCCCAGGGGCTCAAATCCAGCTGTTTATTTGTATTCAGGGTCTGAACAGGTGCTCATTCAGTCATGCAGCTAAGGCAAGGCTCAAGAATCTCTAACTCGGGAATGAAAATGGCAGAGAAAATGAAAATGGCAGAGAAATCACTAGAACATACAAAACTGACAAGCCCAGCTTAGCTGACTCAAGGGATAACAACAAGAAGATGGCAGCACAAATGCCAGGGAATGGATGAGGGGGGTGGGTCCAATCCCACAAGTGTGCTCATAGGTAAACAAAAAGCCTCAGCCAATTCTAGAAGAGGACTCTTATATTGGAACTAAAGGGACAGCACATGCAGGGTTTGCAAACACTGGGAGAAACTCTCTCAGGGATAGAAGGTAGAGGACAGGGCATGGACTCTTCAGAGCTTTGAAACTAGGGTAGGTTCCATCAGATTCCACAGCTTATGCTCCTGAGTCCTCTGGACAGCAAAATGGTTGTCTGTTGTAAGGGGGTCAGGGAGGGGAGGGCCAGGGAGCCAACATAATGTCTCAATAAAGTATGGCCCTGCCCACACTCTTGGGGCTTAGTGTACTGGGGGGAATATAAAAGCGTAGAGAACTCCCTTCCCCAATGCAGATTACAACTCAGTGATGACTTAGTACTTAGGTCTTAAAGAATTAACCTAAGGGGGAAGCTAGGTGGCACAGTGGATAGAGCACCGGCCCTGGATTCAGGAGGACCTGAGTTCAAATCCAGCCTCAGACACTTGACACTTACTGGCTGTGTGACCCTGGGCAAATCACTTAACCCTCATTGCCCTGCAAAACAAAATAAAACAAAGAGTTAGTCTGAGTCACAGAGGTTGCATGATTTCAACAGTATCACCCAACTAGTGAATGTCAGAAGTAGGATTTGAATTGAGGTTTTCTTGACTCTAAGCCCAACATTCCATCCAGTCAGCCACACTTTCCTCTTCTGTAGCTGATAAAAACAATACAACATAGTCCATGAGACCAACAGTACATTGGAGAGATGCAAAGATCTGCCTGGGGTCTGAGCAGGAAAAGGTCATGCTCTGTTGGGGAGGGAATCCAAGATGGCATCCTGGAGGAGGTCCATACCCCTCTGTCTCCCGTGTCACTCCCTTCTTTGGCAGATTCCCCCCGCCCAGTATCTGCCCTCGCCAATCTTTAATTTCTATCTGCTGTCTTCTTTTCTGCTGCCTATAAACACATCTCCCAAGTGCTCACTCAAAGATCCCCCACTGGATCTGCCCATCTTAGACACCATCCTATATCTTTGGTCCTTCTCATCCCTATATCTCTCTTCTCCTTGACAAAACCTCCACTTTCCTCTCACTCCCTTCTAAACCCTCTGTGTTCTGGCTTCCAACCTCATCATTCCACTGAACCTTCCCTCACCAAAATTACCTATGATCTTTTACTTGCCAAAGCTAATGGCCTTTTCTCAGTCTTCATTCTTCTTGCCTGATCTGTAGACTTTGGTGCTATTGCTCACCATCTCCTCCTGGATACTCTCTCGTCCCTCTTGGTTTTCATGACACAGCTCTCTCCTGATTCTCCTCCCACCTGCCCACTCCTCCATCTCTTGCTGGCTCTTCATCCCTGGCAGGTTATAACTATTAACCCTTTGGTTTTCCACTCTCCCTCACCCTACGTACCTGCTCTGTAGAGAACCTTGTCTCTCCTTTTGCAACATCTATCTTCCTTGTTCCCTTCTCTCCACTCACAGAGCAATGACCCAAGTTCAGGCTCTTATCACCCTTTACCTAGGTCTTTACAATAGCCCCCAATAGCTTCTCTAGCATTGTCTAAGCATTCTCTAGCATTTCTAATCCCCACTCTGCTTAGCAGCTAAAGTAATCTTCTGAAAATGCAGGCCAGATGCTGTCACCCCTTTTCCCCCACTGATTCCTCTAGAATCAATTACAGAATCAATCAACAAGCATTTATTAAACCATGCTATATTCTAGGCATATAAAATCCCCTCTTTGGTATTTATATGGTTCTTCATCACCCAGCCACTTACCACCTTTCAAGTCTTTTTACACTTGCTGCTTCTTGCAAATAACACCATCTCCTATCTCTGTGTCTTTGCATTGACTGTATCCCATGGCTGGAGCACTATCCCTTCTCAACCAGTCTCTTAGCTTCTCTGGCTTCTTTCAAGACTATGTTCAAATCTTACTTTCTTAAGGAGAACTTTCCAACCTGCTTCTCCCCCATTGCTAGTGCCGTTAGCTCTAAGGTTACCTTACCCCCACTCTGTATATATTGTGCATATACCTAGTTATATGTAAGCTGTCTCTCCTTAGACTGTGAGCTCCTTGAGGTTGAGCAGTCTTTTTTTTAACCTTTCTTTATAGCCTCAGCTCTTAGCACAGTGCCTGACACATAGTAGGAGCTTGCTAAATGCTTGTTGATTGCCTGCCTGCCTGGCTCCTGCAGGTGGTTTACCATTCCACAAACTGGGAGGAGCAAATCAGAATCTGATTCAGCCCAGCTGATGAATGTCATCCTGGGAGGCTACAGAGAAAGGACTGGAGACTGGACTGTTGAATTTCCACTTTTTTAGAGGTAAGGTTGAAAACAACAGCTGTGTCAATTATAGCAATTTAGTGGCATTCTCATGGAGTCCATAGTGGATTAACTCCTGGTAACTGTATCATAGTTTTATAATATATGCCATATGCTGTATCTATATCTGTATAGTATATACCATATATCTACATATCCTATGTAGATATTATATTTGCATGGGTAGATACACATACTATAATTGTGTTATGTTATACAGAGAGGTATGTACCCTCTGCCTGCACAGGGGTGAGGGGTGGGAAGCCACCAGTGGGCCTGGATAACTGAATTATATCTTTCCTCCCAAAAAGCTCCCATGTTCAGAGTACTTAGATCTGCCAAAGGCTGCCTAAGTTTAGGAGAAATTGCATGATGCACATGGCATTTTAAATGTCTTTAGGATTTTCCTCCCTCTTGTTGATTCCATGTCTAAGGGTAAAAAATGATTGTATAGAATGAAGAATGTTTGTCTTTTTTTCATAGATATCAGATGCCATTTGACATAGTCACAGCAATTAAGGTTCTATGAGTTATAGCAGACTTAGGGAGGAGACAGGATTTCCTAAAAGGAGGCAGGGCTTAGAGTTTTCTGATTGGGTTAATACACATCAGAGTGTCAAACATTCCTGAGTGTGGCTCAAACAAGGTTAAAATATAATTAGGAAATATGTAACAGAATAAATAAAAATACAATAGAACATGGATAATTTTAATAGCGGTTTTCCAAGTAAACCATGTGACCCACAGGACTCTTTATGTACACTTTAGTGGCTCCTGTTTTCATTTGAGTTTGACACTATTAATTCACACTAGCCCTACTTGCTAGGCTATGGAAATGAATCCTGTCTACCAAGAGAGATGTGGAGCTGTGAGGAAGATCACCTTCCCTATGAGAATCCTAGAGCCTTTGACACCTTTCTGGAACTCCCAGTATTGGAGGGAGCTCATACCCACCAAGGTATATGACTTCTTAGAACCTAGTTCTTTTGGTGAACAGGATCAGGTTAGTGGCTGACAGTGTATCCTCGTGGTTAAATGTTAAGTGGAAATAATAATTCTTGTATAAGTAGTAACTATTGTTGTTCTGAAGTTGTTGTGAGGCTCAAATTAGATGATTATAAATTATTTTCAATCTTAAAGTGATATATAAACATCTGCTGTTATCATTTTGGCTCTTGGAGGGGGAAGTAGCTTTGATTTACAAAATATGAAATATTTTGCTATTATTGTACCTACTTTTATATTGTATATTCTTAGAGCCACATACTCATAAGTTTAGACAAATATACCTGTAATGTTTTCAACTAAAAATAAATAATCAGAAGAAGTATGATGTCATGGAAAGAACAGCAGATTTAGAGTAAAGCAAATATTAGCTCTATTACATAATACTTGAATGACCCTGGACAAGTCCATTCTGAATAACGGGTTCCATTCTTTCCTCTGTCAAATGGAGATACAATAATAATATCTATCTCACAGAATTGTTGTAGGGTGCAAATGAGATGATAGATATAAAAAAGCAATTCATTCACCTTAAAATTCTATGTAAATGTCAAGCACTACTATACTTATCTGTGTACATGTCACATGCCACCTCTTCCTCCATTAGACTGTAAGCCCCTTGAGGGTAGGAGCCATGCTGGCTTATGATCCCTAGGATTGAGCACAGTCCCTTTCACATGCTAAGTACTTGATGACCGTGTTGAAGTGAATCAAAGGCAGGATTCTATAAAGGAATTCATTACCATCAAGCTCAGTTCTAGTGCTTTTTCATGAAATCACATTTATTTCAATTTGACAGATAAGCCATAAATCAGCCTCACACCAAATTCTTCTATGCATTTGCTCTGTTTTCTGTACTGTTCCTTTAAAAAAAAAAAAGCTCAGAGAGGTGATTCTTCCCAGAGCTAGATTAATGATGGCATGTCTCTATTACCATAGGCGTGTAAGATCGGGATTGACAGCTGTTGCCGTGTTCCCGGCTGGGAATCATTTGTTTAACAAACACAGTAATGCATAGACATGGTCTCCTGGCTGCCTGCTCTCCTTTGCATAGACTGAGATGGCATGGTGCCCATGCACAGGCTGCTCCATCCTTGGCCCAAGGGCAGAGGTGCCAGGTAACTGTGGCTTTAAAATGACATCAGGTGCAGCATGGGAGATGCTGTTTCCTTTGCCTCAAGTTACTCTGTGCCAGCAGCAACACATTGGGGCCACGTGTTCTTGCTACATGACACCGCCTGTGTTTCAGGAAAAGGCTCTGACAGGGGAGGAAACAGTTACATAGCAACGCTGAATGGGAGCAAGTTTTTATGAGCAGAGTGTCTGAGGAACTTATGGAGACCACCTGGTTGCCTGAATACAGCAACAGTGAAGGAGACAGCTATGGTGGGCTGGACCATCTCCTGGCTTCTGAGTCTTTGCTTACTTGCTGCATGACTGAGGCAAATAATTTATTTTGTAATGATTGGAATGACGCCACCTGCTGGATACTTACTGTAGAAGAGTTCTTGGCAGGAGGAAGTGACGCAGACTAGTGGGAGGAGGAAGGAAGAGACTGGCGCTGACTCTGGGGCTCTCTTTCCTGGGGACGCTGGCGGAGAAGGGAGCTAAAAATGTGCTCTCCCTTTAATAGATAGAAATCTAGGCCTTTCTCTCTCTCTTTACCAAATTCTTGTTTTCCTTAATAAATGCTTAAAAGCCTAACTCTTGCTAAAGCTTATAATTTATTGGCGACCACTCATTAGATATTTTAGACAGACTAGCTAGAATTTTAGCCCTTAACAATTTAAAATATCTCCTATTTATAGAGCTTTCGTGGCTTGCAAAGTAAGCAGTGAAGAGATCTGAGCCTCCCAATAGTCTCTCACCATTGTCATCACTGGCCCAAAGATTATCACCTTCATTGTCCTGAGGATGAGAAAGCTGGAGGTCAGTTACCCAACTAGTTCATATTGTAGCCAAGACCCAGGTTCTACGGCTCCAACTCCAGAGTTCTTTTTTCTCTGCCTCTCTCTGAGCCCTCATTTTCTCATCTGTTAAATGGGAATGTAATATTCATACTGTCTACTTCTTAGAGTTGTAAGTATTAAGTGAGATCAGGTATTTTCAGCACTTTGTAAACTATAAAATTCTATGTAAATGTCAGCTCTTATACTTATTTAAATTCTCCATCTAGATGAATAATGAGTTATCAAAAGAATTAAAAATACAAATGGAACTGTCATTGAGAAAGTCTGATTTTATGAGTCCTCTGGAATGGAAGCTGGCTCATTAAAATAAATGCTTCCCTCTCTTTAAAATGGGGCATTTTCCTTCATTTGTGGATTGGCTAAATAAGTCATGGTACATAAATGTCATCGAATATTACTGTGCTGTAAGACATGATGAATGTAATGAAGATAGAAAAGCATAGAGGACTTACAAGAACGGACACAAGTGAAGTAAGTGGAACCAGAAAAATAATACTGACCATGACAACGGAAATGGAAAGAACAACAAAACAACTGAAATTGGATGCTGTGAAATTAAATAACCAAACAGCCCCCCCCCAGAAGAGATATTAGAAGACATCTCCCTTGCCTCCCCTCCCCCCTCTTCTTTATAGGGGCAAAGGACTTTGGATATGGACTCTGAAAGCTTTGCCCAGTGTATTGATTAGTTTTGTTTAATTTTTTTCCCTTCCTCTTAAAACTTTTTTTAATGATAAAGTATGGCTTTCTGGGTAGGGCTGGGTAGAAGGATAAAGTAAGAACATGCAAATATAAAAGATGTCAATAAAAATTATTAAAAAGTTAAAGGAACATTTTCAGAAGCAAATAATGATTTGCATTTAGAGCAATGACTAAGAACTCTAGCTCTTGGGACAAATACTACAGAACCTACTGAGGGCAACTAGGGATGTGAGAGACTTCGGGAAGAGACCTTGCACCTCAGGACACAAATCCCTGTTGGAGAGAGGGTCTAACACACTGATCTGTGGTGAGAGGACAGAAACCTCAGGATGTCATGGGGCCAGTGCTGGGGGGTTTGCCACAAATAGAGAAATGGGGGTGGTAGAATGAGAGAGAGCGCCCCCAGGGACTAGCTTCCCATTTTAACTAGTACCTCTTGCTAACCAGGCTTCTACCTGCTGAAGGGACACAAGTGCTTCTAGAATTCTGGAGCAAAACCCAGATCACTCCAACCTAGGTAGAGCTCAGATGAGAAGGAACACTAAGTGTATGGATTGAATAACATAAACACTCACCCACAGGGCACGAGAGGGTGTGCGTTTCTACATTTATCCGAGAAACATCCCTGACTATTTCACAAAGTGAGGAAAGGAAAAACAGAGCCTCAGCCTCTTGACTGTCAAACCCTGGACAGAAGGTGGTCTGTGGCCAGTTTAGCTCTATTGTTCCGCTGTGGCAACCTGTAATGCAGACATGATGAAAAGGTTAGCCGTCACAGCCAGCTAGCCTGAGGGCATAAGCATTTGTCAGCGTGATTTCCTTCCCTGAACAGCCCTTAATTTCCCCACTTCAGATGTTTATTTAAAATTGTAAAGATCACATTCCCTGGTAACAGCCCAAGTTATGGTTACTTGGGGGGGAGGGGGAGGCATTGGTGAAGAATTTCTCCGGAGGGGAGCAGACCTACTTTCTGCTGAGGGAGAGTTTGGAGCAGCATCGGCAACAGTAGCTCTTTTGGAGACAAAAGGGGGTGGCCATTTCCAAGATTTTCTTAGGCAGGGCCATAGTATTTGGGGCTAGAAGGTGGAGTGTAGTGGGCAGAGCACTGTGCTGGAAGTCAAATCCCACCTCGGGCGCTTACTAGCCATGACTCTGGGCATGCCACTTGATGTTGCTGTTCCTCAGTTTCTTCATTTGTAAAAGAAGGAGGTTGGACTTGGCCACCTCTACGGTCCCTTACAATTCTAAACTGGTGACCCGGTGGTTTTAGAGAGAATCTCATACAACGCTCTCATTTTACAGAGGAGAAAACTGAGGCCTCCATAGGTTACATGTCTTGCCAGAGTGGCATAGATGGACAGGGTTGAGGCCTGGGTTCCTTGATTTCATCTAGTCCAACCTGAAGAGGGCCAGGGCTCCTTTCTGAGGGGCCCCAGATAATAGTTCTGTGGCCTTCACCTGAAGACCTCCAGTACGGAGCAGCCACCTCCTACTGGAGTGGGCCATTCTCTGTCTGGACAACTCTCCTCGTCAGGCCTCCATCTGCATCTTTGTAACATGGACCCACTGGCTCCCTGTGGGGCCAAGTAGAGTCTCCCACATGACACTGAAACAAGGGAAGCAGTGAGCAGAGAAAATCCTCCGCCAAATCTTCCACTTGGGTTCTGTCTCTTCTCCAGTAGAACACTGTTCAGTTCAACCTTTGAAGAGCCGCCCCCCAATCTGGGGCTGCTGCTTTCCCAGTCTCATTTTATACTTTTCCCCTTCACGCTCCCTCTCTTCTAGTCACATGGGTCTGCTAGCAGTTGCCTAGGCAGGACTTTCTACCCTTAGCCTTTCCACCTTTGCCTGAGAAGTCCCTCATCCTTGCAAAATGTTCCTACCTCTTGGAGACGCCAGCTTCCTTTAAAGTCTGATCACCCTCGTTCTTTTCTCTTCCTGACTTTTCCAGCTGGGTGTCCTGGAGACATCTCAAGCTCAACAAGTACCAGATAGAACGCGTCATCCCACTTCTCTATTTCAGTCCTGGCTATCATCCTCCTTTCAGCCATTCCTATTCATTCTCCCTCACAACCATAGTGCCATGGCCAAGTCATGTTGGTTCCACCTCACCAACCTCTGTTCCCTTCTCTGCACTCCTGTGGCCAACTCCCTCTTCCAGTCCCTGGTCACCTCTTGTTTGGACTCTTGAACATTCTTCTCATTGGAGTCCCTGCCTCAACCCTCCTGACCTCAATCTAACCTCCATGTAGCTGCTGAAGTGACTTTCCCCTTGTGTTGAGCTGACCCTGTCTCTCCCCTGCTCAAGATGACTCAGTTGGTGGCTGCATGTCGTCTCTAGGATCATGTAGAAGCTCCTCTGACGTTTCAAGCCTTCCTGTCTTATTGCCCATTTCTGTCTTGTATGGTCCCTCCATGCTGCCCTTCCACCCAGATCTCTGCCTTCTACTTCTGTACCTCTGCACCAGGCACCCCCGTGCCCAGACTGTGCACCTCCCTCACCTCTGCCTCTTAGACTATGTCTCCCCATCGACATGAATCCTTATCTGTTTCCATAAAGCTGCTAGTGCCTCCCTCTCTAGATTATTTCATATCTGCAAATGCAATGTACACACACACACACACACACACACACACACACACACACACACACACACACACCCTCAGGAGATGAAGGAGGGGGACCAATCTCTTATCACATTAAGGAATTTTCCTGCAGTCTGACAAGAAAATGGCAAATTCTTCAATCTGTCTTCAGGGATTATGGGATGTCAGCCATTGAATGAAGGCGACCGAGGGACCAGGGGACCATGGTAACTGTCTGGCTTGAATGGCCACAGTCATCTCGGGAGAAAAGAGAGGGGATGACGCCCTCCATGTGAGGAGCACTTTTAGCAGAGAGATTTCTCTCCCCCTTCCATCTGCAGTGGTGTGAACTGGCAGAAGCACATGGTGATGAGTCCAGAGGTTGTGATGTCCCGAGTTCTAGGCCTGGAGCTGGCATCCTTTGGGGGCTTAACTCTGAGATTGCTGCTGGTCCTAAGGCAGGGGCCCAAGTCTATTCCAAAGTTGTGCAGCCGTGCCCTGGGCCAGGATGCCAGCTGAGCCCCAAGAGGGAACTATCCTAGCAGCAGGGCACTGGAGTCAGCAAGAACCAGCAGAGGGACCAGTGGGCAGCAGGCTGAGGCCATCATGAGAACCTTGAAGCAAAGGATGCAGGAGCTGACCCGGCTACAGCCTGTATACCCTTCCTGTGTACCAGGGGATTATTAGTGTATTGTTGGTGTGAATCCAACCTCCCCGCAAGGGTTACAGAGGAGCACATTTTGTCACCACTGTTTGTATAATGTCATTTCAGTGAAACCTTTGCTCTGAATCATCCCTTCCTTCCCTCCCTCCTTTCTCCTTCCTTCCTTCCTTCCTTCCTTCCTTCTTTCCTTCCTTCCTTCCTTCCTTCCTTCCTTCCTTCCTTCCTTCCTTCCTTCCTTCCTTCCTTCCTTCCTTCCTTCCTTCCTTCCTTCCTTCCTTCCTTCCTTCCTTCCTTCCTCCTCCCACCCTTCCTTCCTTCCCTCCTTCCCTCCCTCCCTCCCTCCTTCCTTCCTTCCTTCCTTCCTTCCTTCCTTCCTTCCTTCCTTCCTTCCTTCCTTCCTTCCTTCCTTCCTTCCTTCCTTCCTTCCTTCCTTCCTTCCTTCCTTCCTTCCTTCCTTCCTCCCTCCTCCCTCCCTCCCTCCCTCCCTCCCTTCCTTCCTTCCTTCCTCCCTCCCTCCTCCCTCCTTTCTCCTTCCTTCCTTCCTTCCTTCCTCCCTCCTCCCTCCCTCCCTCCCTCCCTCCCTTCCTTCCTTCCTTCCTCCCTCCCTCCTCCCTCCTTTCTCCTTCCTTCCTTCCTTCCTTCCTCCCTCTTTCCTCCTTCCCTCCCTCCTTTCTCCTTCCCTCCCTCCCTCCTTCCTTCCTTCCTTCCTTCCTTCCTTCCTTCCTTCCTTCCTTCCTTCCTTCCTTCCTTCCTTCCTTCCTTCCTTCCTTCCCTCCTTCCCTCCCTCCCTCCTTTCTCCTTCCTTCCTTCCTTCCTTCCTTCCTTCCTTCCTTCCTTCCTTCCTTCCTTCCTTCCTTCCTTCCTTCCTTCCTTCCTTCCTTCCTTCCCTCCTTCCCTCCCTCCCTCCTTTCTCCTTCCTTCCTTCCTTCCTTCCTTCCTTCCTTCCTTCCTTCCTTCCTTCCTTCCCTCCCTCCTTCCTCCTTCCCTCCCTCCTTCCTACTTCCCTCCCTCTTTCCTCCTTCCCTCCCTCCTTTCTCCTTCCCTCCCTCCTTCCTTCCTTCCTTCCTTCCTTCCTTCCTTCCTTCCTTCCCTTCCTTCCTTCCTTCCTTCCTTCCTTCCTTCCTTCCTTCCTTCCTTCCTTCCTTCCTTCCTTCCTTCCTTCCTTCCTTCCTTCCTTCCTTCCTTCCTTCCCTCCTTCCCTCCCTCCCTCCTTTCTCCTTCCTTCCTTCCTTCCTTCCCTCCTTCCCTCCCTCCCTCCTTTCTCCTTCCTTCCTTCCTTCCTTCCTTCCTTCCTTCCTTCCTTCCTTCCTTCCTTCCTTCCTTCCTTCCTTCCTTCCTTCCTTCCTTCCTTCCTTCCTTCCCTCCTTCCCTCCCTCCCTCCTTTCTCCTTCCTTCCTTCCTTCCTTCCTTCCTTCCTTCCTTCCTTCCTTCCTTCCTTCCTTCCTTCCTTCCTTCCTTCCTTCCTTCCTTCCCTCCCTCCTTCCTCCTTCCCTCCCTCCTTCCTACTTCCCTCCCTCTTTCCTCCTTCCCTCCCTCCTTTCTCCTTCCCTCCCTCCTTCCTTCCTTCCTTCCTTCCTTCCTTCCTTCCTTCCTTCCTTCCCTTCCTTCCTTCCTTCCTTCCTTCCTTCCTTCCTTCCTTCCTTCCTTCCTTCCTTCCTTCCTTCCTTCCTTCCTTCCTTCCCTCCCTCCTTCCTCCTTCCCTCCCTCTTTCCTCCTTCCCTCCCTCCTTTCTCCTTCCTTCCTTCCTTCCTTCCTTCCTCCCCTCCTTTCTTCCTTCTTTCCATCCTTCCTTCCTCCCTCCCTCCTCCCTCCCTTCCTTCCTTCCCTCCTTCCCTCCTTCCTCCTTCCCTCCCTCCTTCCTACTTCCCTCCCTCTTTCCTCCTTCCCTCCCTCCTTTCTCCTTCCTTCCTTCCTTCCTTCCTTCCTTCCTTCTTTCCTTCCCTCCCTCCCTCCCTCCTTCCTTCCTTCCTTCCTTCCTTCCTTCCTTCCTTCCTTCCTTCCTTCCTTCCTTCCTTCCTTCCTTCCTTCCTTCCTTCCTTCCTTCCTTCCTTCCTTCCTTCCTTCCTCCCTCCTCCCTCCCTCCCTCCCTCCCTCCCTTCCTTCCTTCCTTCCTCCCTCCCTCCTCCCTCCTTTCTCCTTCCTTCCTTCCTTCCTTCCTCCCTCCTCCCTCCCTCCCTCCCTCCCTCCCTTCCTTCCTTCCTTCCTCCCTCCCTCCTCCCTCCTTTCTCCTTCCTTCCTTCCTTCCTTCCTCCCTCTTTCCTCCTTCCCTCCCTCCTTTCTCCTTCCCTCCCTCCCTCCTTCCTTCCTTCCTTCCTTCCTTCCTTCCTTCCTTCCTTCCTTCCTTCCTTCCTTCCTTCCTTCCTTCCTTCCTTCCTTCCTTCCCTCCTTCCCTCCCTCCCTCCTTTCTCCTTCCTTCCTTCCTTCCTTCCTTCCTTCCTTCCTTCCTTCCTTCCTTCCTTCCTTCCTTCCTTCCTTCCTTCCTTCCTTCCTTCCTTCCTTCCCTCCTTCCCTCCCTCCCTCCTTTCTCCTTCCTTCCTTCCTTCCTTCCTTCCTTCCTTCCTTCCTTCCTTCCTTCCCTCCCTCCTTCCTCCTTCCCTCCCTCCTTCCTACTTCCCTCCCTCTTTCCTCCTTCCCTCCCTCCTTTCTCCTTCCCTCCCTCCTTCCTTCCTTCCTTCCTTCCTTCCTTCCTTCCTTCCTTCCTTCCTTCCTTCCCTTCCTTCCTTCCTTCCTTCCTTCCTTCCTTCCTTCCTTCCTTCCTTCCTTCCTTCCTTCCTTCCCTCCTTCCCTCCCTCCCTCCTTTCTCCTTCCTTCCTTCCTTCCTTCCTTCCTTCCTTCCTTCCTTCCTTCCTTCCTTCCTTCCTTCCTTCCTTCCCTCCTTCCCTCCCTCCCTCCTTTCTCCTTCCTTCCTTCCTTCCTTCCTTCCTTCCTTCCTTCCTTCCTTCCTTCCCTCCCTCCTTCCTCCTTCCCTCCCTCCTTCCTACTTCCCTCCCTCTTTCCTCCTTCCCTCCCTCCTTTCTCCTTCCCTCCCTCCTTCCTTCCTTCCTTCCTTCCTTCCTTCCTTCCTTCCTTCCTTCCTTCCTTCCTTCCTTCCTTCCTTCCTTCCCTTCCTTCCTTCCTTCCTTCCTTCCTTCCTTCCTTCCTTCCTTCCTTCCTTCCTTCCTTCCTTCCTTCCTTCCTTCCTTCCCTCCCTCCTTCCTCCTTCCCTCCCTCTTTCCTCCTTCCCTCCCTCCTTTCTCCTTCCCTCCTTCCTTCCTTCCTTCCTTCCTTCCTTCCTTCCTCCCCTCCTTTCTTCCTTCTTTCCATCCTTCCTTCCTCCCTCCCTCCTCCCTCCCTTCCTTCCTTCCCTCCTTCCCTCCCTCCCTCCCTCCTACCTCCTTCCCTCCCTCCTTCCTCCCTCTCTTCCTTCCCTCCCAAATGTGATTTCATTGGCTAAGGCACTCCCAGGGGAGAAACAGCCCCAACCAATTCAGATGAATCCCTCTTCTAGAATTGTAGCGCTTGAGAGCAGCCCAGCATCGCCAAGAGGCCAAACAGCCTGACCATGGTTTCCCATTCAGTTCTCCCTGTTCCCAAGCCTGGCCTTCCCTTTCCTTTGCCTCATCCTGCTTCTCCTCTGTTTCACATTCAGCTTTCTGGCTTCTCCCTCAGATTCAGCCCGGGGAGCCACGCCTGCGGCTCACATGGAGAGCACCAAGTGATGCTGATTCCACTGTGGCACAATTCAGTGATCAAGGCCTGGAACTCTGAGGGTATGAAACCAGCCAGCAGCGTAGATGTAAACCAAGCCATAGTGTTGGTTCAGGCTAACATCATCTTGTAGTATGCTTCAGCTTGGGGGGGGGGCATAAAGGAATGAAACCCCGCCCCCCCACACCCATGATGCAGGTTTGCAGGATCTAAAGTGTTATTTAGTACAAAAACCCTTATCTGCTAATTAATTGGAACCAGAGATGACAGAAGGGCTGAGAGCCTCATACTTTGGAAATGAGCAAAGGCTAAGTCCTTTTAAATGCCAGCAATTTTCATGGCAATGCAATATGTTCACAGAAAGTTTGGGCTGAGTTTGGGACTACTGGATAGCGTGGCTCTGAAGGAGAAGAGGAACCGAGGCCATCCGGGCACCACCTCCCCCAGCTGATTGGCATCAGCCGATTCCTCTTGATGGGGATGGTGCTGACACCTGCTCGACGCTCCCTTTCCCGTTGCCGTGGCAACCGAGGAGCGAAGACTTGTCCACATACTTTGGAACCTCATTAAATCAGGCAGCAGGACAGCAGCTGTGTTCTCAATGTGTTGCTCTGACAGCCGGGAACTAATTTTATGATGCTCAGGTGATTCAGGGCCCTTTCTAGGCCAAACTGCGGAGAAGGCGGTGATGGTGGGACAGATGGCGGAAGGAATAAATATTGCCAATATGTTTAATGCACACAAATTGTCTGAAAGGTGCAAACCAACAGCAGTCGTCTCATTGGCTGGGGCGATCTCAAAGCGAGTCATAAATATGAGGGGAGAGGAGGCAGTGATGCCCGACAGCTTCTTGTAAGATAAATAGCTCTTTGAATTCATGACCCCTCCAGTTCTAAGGGCCTCGGTTCTGAAGCAGCTGGGAGCCCAGCTTGGTGGAGATGGAAGGGAGAGACCCAGCCCTTGCCAAGGTCCCCCAGCCCAGAAACAGTGCTTATTTGTAGAACTTGTGTTTCTTTACATTTAGGTGTTTGGTAGGTAGAAAGCCAGTCACATAGGAATTCCATGATTCTCAACAGGCAAATTAAAATTTGGAAGTGCTGTATTACATCTTCCAATTGATAGCCAGAGAGCTGATAGATCAATTTATCACCCAACATTTATTAAAGACCTACTGTGTGCTAAGTCCTGGGAAGGCCAGCACAGAGAAAGAAATAATCCTTATGCTCAAGAAGCTGACATTCTGTTGGAGTAGGCAACAAGAACGCATATAAGTACAGCCAATTCATTCACTAAATAGTAAGTACTGACTGTGTGCTGGGCACCGGGGCAGCATGACATTATGTAGAGAGTACTTAGAGTCAAGAACATTTGGGCTCAAATTCTGCCTGTGATATCTCCTTAGTTGTGTTTGTTAAGTAGCTCCAGGCAAGTTGCTGGAGCTCTCTGAGCCTCAATTTCCTTATGGTCTAATAAAAGCACCTCCCTCATAGGGTTGGTGTGAGGCTCCAATGGAGCAATGCCCATAAATTGCTTTGCAGACACTCAAGGGCCATCAAAATGTGTGCTATTGGGGAAGCTAGATGGCGCAGTGGATAGAGCACTGGCCCTGGAGTCAGGAGTACCTGAGTTCAAATCCGGCTTCAGACACTTAACACTTACTAGCTGTGTGACCCTGGGCAAGTCACTTAACCCCAATTGCTTCACTAAAAAAAAATGCGTGCTATTGTTATTGTCATTACTACTATTGTTATTCTGCCTCTGACCCTCCCCAGCTCTTCGAACATGAGTGAGCCTCAGTTTCCTCATTTGTAGGCTAGGGGCAATACTGACTCCACTGCCCACACCACAGGGCTATCAGGTGGAGCGAATGCAAAGACAGCTCTCGAGTGTGGCACAAACGCCAGTTCTTGGTGCAAAGATGACTAACATACCACTGTTGTCAGGCAGAGGCTTCCATTTCCATATTTGCCTTGGAAGAAATAGCAGAATCATCCAGAAGAAATTGGCTGCCCAAATCCCCAAGACAACACTAAGAAAATGACTCAAAATGTAGATAACAGAGTGTCAGGTCAGGGAACTCAGGAAAAGTACTAAAGAGCTTGGGTTCAAATCCCAGCTAAACATGTGTGACCCCAATTAAGTCACCTTACCTTTCTGAGCCTCAGTTTGCTCATCTGTAATATGGGAAGAATGATACTGGTACCAACATGTAGGGTTGATAAGAGGCTTCAATGAGATAATGAATACAAGACATCTGGCAGACCTTGAAAAGTGCCAGCTATGTTTTAGCTACAACAATAATTGTGATGATTATTCCCTTTGCAAATATCAAAGTGCTACGTAAATGTTCATTATCAGCTCCTGTGTACTTACACCTGAGTCTACTCCACTCCCTTCCTAGATTCTTTCTTCCATGTGGTATATATAATGGAAATGGTTCTAGCTTGAGAGCTATTGCATTGACATTTACATGTGTACATAGTCAGGCTTGCTGGTATTGGAAGTCACTGTCAATCAGTCAATCTCAATGAAGCATCTACTGGGTGCTAGGCACCATGCTAAGTGTTGGGGGATATAAGACAAAACAGGATGGATGGCAATCATTCCCATTTCAATATTGCTTCAACATTTGAAAAGAGCTCCTGATGATGGGAAGCTAGTGATAAGGTAGGATGCTGTCTGGATTGGGATTGTGAGATCCTGTTTATAGTCTGTGTGACCTTGGGTAAATCCCTTCACCTCTCAGCCCTGTTTCCTTCCCTGTAAACCAAGGGGTTGGGATTAGATGACCTCTAAGGTCCTTTCAGCCCTATGCTCTCTGGATGGCTTGTGGAAGATTATTTTCTATTTGTGTGCAGGAAGTTATTGAATAGATTCTAGATTGCCTCTCCAAATTTTAGAGTAGAGAATGACAGAGATAACTCCTTGAAATAGTCATCTCATAAGTCTTTTGGTGTTTTTTTTGGTGAGGCAATTGGGATTAAGTGACTTGCCCAGGGTCACACAGCTAGTAATTGTTAAGTGTCTGAGGCTGGATTTGAACTCAGGTCCTCCTGAATCCAGGGCCAGTGCTCTATCCACTGTGCCACATAGCTTCCCCCCACCATAAGTCTTTTTGCAAAGCTACATTCATCTTGGACAAGCTATAAACCTGAGTTTGTATCTGTTGAATAGCTAAACTCTACCAAGTAAAGAACCAAGGAGAACCAGAAAAGCAGCAAGACTTGGGCCTAGTGAAGTCTCCTGAGATGGCCTCAGATTGGAATTTCTTTTAGAGATCCCAGTCAGATTTTCCCCGACACACACACACACACACACACACACACACACACACACACACACACATACACACACACACCCCACTCTCTTTTTATCCCTAGTGCTGACCACAGTGCTTGGCACACTGGAGATGTGGAATAAATGTGTGTTGACATGGATTAATGCTCATTATCTTATTGACAGGTTGAGCTCAGTGTGATAGAGCAGGGAGAGAGGGGAACCTTATCTCATTTTAGAGTTGGTAGGTGACTAGCCCCTGACAGCCACAGGACTTGCTCCTAATGAAAACTCAAGGAGGTGGGAAGGGCAGGGACTATCAACTCCATTTTAGAGATGGGGAAACTGAGTCTTGAAGAGACAGAGGGACCTCATGCTATATGAAGGTCAGTGAAAGAACTGGGGCTGTTCAGCCTGGAGAAGAGAAGACTCAGAGAATATACAATCCCCAATTTCAAGTATGGGAAGGGCAGTCATGGGGAAGAGAGGTTAGTCATGCTCTGCTTGGCCCCAGAGGGCAGAATGAGGTGCAGTGTTGGCCAGGTGCAGAGCAGGAAGAGCCTTTATATCACTGGAGCTGTCCCAGGTGCATTGGACTGCTTTGGGAGGCTGGCGGTCCCCTGTCTTGTAGGTCTTCAAGCAGAGGCCAGATGAGCACTTGTTGGGTATTGGACTGATTGCCCACTGAGGTCCCTTCTAAGTTGGATATTTTATGGTTCTGTGATTCAGGAGCAATTCAACAGCAGATTCACACAGTGAGTGCAAAAAGAATTCAAAAGGGCTGAGAAAGCAGGGGGAAAAAGACATCCAATGGGGCCAAGGCTTTCAGAGAAGGCATCTTGGCAGGGGGCATGCTTGGTTTAAAGGTGACAGTGGTGGTGGGAAATTGGGAGCAAGAGGGATGTCTTGCTGTGAAGGAGCCACTGAGGAAGGAGAATCAGGGTCGATCCCTGCCCCATAACAATCTTGCTGACCTGCTCTTAGGGCATAAACCTAGATGATATGTTTACTTTTGGTGGGATAATGAAATAATTGGCATCATTAGGGTATCATTAAAAATTTTATGTTGATGCAGTGACTGAAGAATTGTAATCATGTTCATTCAGGAGTTAATTGGACATCCTCAAACTTTTGCAATGTCACAATTCTGAACAATAGAGAAGGAATCCTGGGATCGACAAGGAAAATTATGCTGTTGCTTTTCTGAAGCCGTCAGAACAGAAATGCAGTCATTGGTCATGGTAGCTTTCCCCAGAGTTTCCAAACTGGATATTGTCTCATCATGGGCTGGGTCTGGTCTGGCTTTGGGCTGGTACCAAGGCTGGATTTTTAGGAGGATCCTCTCCTTTTGGTAAAGAAATAAATTCTTATTCCTTATCAACAAAACCAGCCCTCCTGCTTATGGTACAATAGCATCCTTTAATATTTAACCAATGTTTATTAAGTGACTACTATGTGTCTGGTGCTGTGCTAAGCACTGGGGATACAAAAGACAACCCCTGCCCTAAATCTAATGAGGAGCTTATAGACTAATTAATTCTGTTGATTTCCTCTGATGTTCTTCTCTTTTCTTTCTGTACTCTCTCATTGGAGATCTTCTCAGCTCCCCTAGGCTCAATTATCCTCTCTATTCAGATGATTCCCGGATCTCTATATCTTGCCCTAGTCTCTCTCCTGAGTTCCAATCCCGAGCATCATCTGAATATTGGACTTTTTGAACCGGATGCCCCATAAATATCTCAAACTCGGTATGTCCAAAAACAGAGGCTGTTATCTTCCCCTCAAAGCTCACAGACACTTATTGGTTGTGTGACCTTTGGCAAGTCACTTAACTCTGTTTGCCTCCATTTCTTTGTCTGCCAGATGAGCTGGAGAAATAGCAAACTATTCCAGTATCTTTGCCAAGAAAATTCAAAATGGCATCCAAAAGAGTTGGACACGACTGCAAAATGACTCAACAAAAACAAATCTTCACCTCTCCCAGTCATCCAGGTTTTCAGCCTTGACATCATCTGAACTATGACCTGCATATCCAATGAGTTGACAAATCTTGTCATTTCTACCTCTACAACGTTGCTTGCAAAATTGCAAATACCCTATTTGGTTTTACAGCCTCAAGTCTTTGTCCATTCCAATAGGTCCTACACAAAACCTGCTCTTCTTAGTTCATTTTCCATGCATTCTGCCTGTTTCTATCTATGAACACACTGTCTCTCCCATCAGAATAGAGCAGTGACAGTTTCATGTCTTTGTATCACAGTTCATAATGGGCATTTAATAAATACTTGTAGAATCAAATCCCACCATCTGAGCTGGACTCTTCTTAGACATCCTTAAAAGAACAGAAGCAGTCCAACATGAAAAAAGACATCTTTGGAAAAATAAGAGGACATTCTTGCCTCACTGAGGCACAGGACTGCATAGAATAGAATTCTTGGAAAATGAGTTTAATAATTTAAATATGAGGAAGTATGGCATTGCTTTTTTTGGATAGCCAAATGCCTAAAGGTGAAGCTGAGTGAATTTAATGTATCAGGAAGGGTAATTATCCACTAATTTTAATTGCTGAGGGACTATTTGGGCTCCATTGGAGACTACAGAAGACAGACTGGGTGCTCATGAGCCGCTGAGAATTGGAAATGACGTTTATGTTGATCATAAAAGATGATTTCAAGTGAGCAGATCCAGGAGGGCAATTTATATAACAACAATGACAACTATAACATTGTTAGACAAACTTTGCAAGACTTAAAACCTCAGATCAATTTTAGAGGATTGATGATGAAACATGCTACCACCAACCATCTGAGATGGGGATGAATTCAAGATGCTAAATTAGAGATAGACTTTTGGACATGATTAATATAGGAATTTTTGTGCTTAACTATGTGTATTTGTTATACAAGTTTTGCATGGGGGATTTCTTTTAGTTGTGAAGTCAATGGTAGAAAAAGAAAAGAAATACTTGTTAATGGAAAAAAAGAGATGGTTTCAATCACCTTATTTGTTGTCTTTAATTCAAAAGGTTTTGAAAAGAGTTTGTTTGGATTATTAAAGATGGGGTTCTTTGGTACCATGATTTATTTATAACAACTTCTTTCCCCTGTGCTTTCTTTTGTTTCTTTGGGAAATAATTAGGTCGTTTGATGGATGGCTCTGTCCTGGGAACTATAAATGCCTTTCTGGTAACAGGGGTCCTTGAAACTAGAGTATGGGACAACCTACAAGCTTTCTCTTCTTAGTGGGCTGCTCTTATTTCAAATTCAGTCTCTCAAGAACTGTCTCTAAAGGAAAAAATACATCTCTACTTTCTTTTCTGTCTGTGAATGTTGCAGCCAAATGGGAGACCAGAAATCCCTTGACAATAGAGAGTGCTCTTACCCTCAGAGTCTGCTGGACAGAGTTTGGAACTAAACAGACTACACTAATACTCCTAAAGATCTGTGATCTCATTAACATACAGTCATCTGGGGGATGCAGTGGAAAGGGTGCTGGACTTGAAGTCAAAAAGGCTTGAGTGCAAATTCTGCCATAGACATTTACTAGTTGTGTGGCCCTGGGCAAAACACAACCTCTTCTGCCTCAGTTTTCTCACCTGTAAAAGGAAGATAATAACAGCACTTACTTCCCAGGATGTTGTGAGAATAAAATGAGACAATATGTTTTACAAAAACCAACTTCTCGGGGGGCAGCTAGGTGGCACAGTGGATAAAGCACCAGCTCTGGATTCAGGAGGACCTGAGTTCAAATCCAGCCTCAGACACTTGACACTTACTAGCTGTGTGACCCTGGGCAAATCACTTAATCCTCATTGCCCCACAAAAAACAAAAACAAAAACAAACTTCTCAATGTATTTTACTTTTTCTTCCATCATTTGTGTTTTTTCTTATAAATTTGATATTAGGTTTATCAGATTTTAACATACACTTTAATTCTTCACCATAGAACCACACTTATCACGTTGGTTATTATTATTATTATTGTTATTATTATTATTATTATTTTTAGTGAGGAAATTGGGGTTAAGTGACTTGCCCAGGGTCACACAGCTAGTAAGTGTTAAGTGTCTGAGGCCAGACTTGAACTCAGGTACTCCTGACTCCAGGGCTGGTGCTCTGTCCACTGTGCCACCTAGCTGCCCCCACGTTGGTTATTATTAAGTAGATCTTCAACAATCCATCTATTTTCCAGTTCTACTCCTGATTATATTCCCAAGGTTTTCAATGGAATTGTTGCCAATGGAGTTGGGCGAATGAAATAGTTATTTCCACCTATGGTTCTAACTCTTAGATAAATTGCTTAACTTTTCATGGCATGTGGTATGGTTTAAGGTCATGTTGCAGTATTCTATCTCCCTTGGGAATTTCTATGATCTCCAACAATTCTTTTTTGTGCTATATCAATGAGTGTATCAGAGGTCACCATTGCATCAATGAGATTGAGACTTCCATGTCCACTGCAAGCAATGGAATGCTGGAGCCGACTTAAACCACCTCTGGAAGGCTAATTGCTAGATTTTCAGTGTGGATATTTAGACCTCAGAAATCAACAAGCACTACAAAGTAGGGCTTGATTTATCATTTTTTTATTTCTAGACTTAAGAAAGTGATAGGAAAATGTTAATAATGCAGATGAAACTTTAAAATGTGTCATGTATGCTTCCCTCCCCACCCCCTAGAGTCAGTTGTTCAACATAACTGTTTATCCTTGACTATAGTAAGTCACATAATTGACTATAAGTAAGAAATTCCTAAATCATTTTTAGGGATATCTGATGAAGATGATCAGATTTTTCTTCTGACTTCTTCTGACAATGGCTTTGGTATAGCTTTAAATGAAAAAGATTAGTTTTATCATAAAAATCAGTAAAAATTCATTCTCCAGTACTATAGACTTTGTATTTTTGCCCATGACTAACATTTTTTCTTCACAGTAATGGTCAACAACAGCTTTTACTTAAATTAGTCTTCTCACTGTTTTTGCATCTTTAACAAGCCTGTTTCTCCTTCCTTCCTTTCTTCATTCATTCCTTCCTTGCTTCCTTCCTCCCTCCCTTTCCCTATCATCTATCTATTTCTTCATCTACTTATTTATTAATTAATCTATCGGTCTATCTAGCAATCCTCTACATATTTTTCTCCCAGTGGAATATAATCTTCCTGGGGGGTAGGAATGCATCCGTCTTTGTCTTTTCAGTGCCTAGGAAGGTCCTTGCTCATAGTAAGAGCTTAATAGGTGCATATTGAATGAATAGCTCAGGAAAGAAGTGGAAACAAATGGATTAAACCAGAGGCTTCTCAAGTGGAAATTCTAAAATTGCATGTGCTGAGTGTTTGAAACAATGTAAGTAGAAGCAATAAAACTAAGCATTGTGCAATAATAATAACTAATGATTTCTCTAATGAAGCATCAAGAAAATTCCCTTTCCTCCTTTAAAATCTTTAAAATGGTGGGGGACTATGGGGGAAGAATATTACATACACTGTCAGGCACCATTGATGGACTGCTGGTTTTTTTCTCTTTCTTGCGTCTTCTTGGCTTATTGGGGAATGAAGGTGATGTAAAGGTAAAATGTAATCATCGACGATGAAGGAATAAAGAAGTAAGACCAATGAAAAGACTCTTAATGGTGTCCCTGTCACGGTCTCCTTCTATAATGGTTATTTGTTGTCTCTGGGAGCTGTCCAGCACTCACTCTACTGGTTTATGAAGGCATGGGGTGGAAGGGGCCACCAGGAAGGTTTCTGTCTCCATCTCTCTAGTTCTCTGTCTCTGTAAATGTCTCTCTGTTTCTCTCTGTCTTTCTCTGCCTGTCTCTTCTGTCTGTCTGTCTGTCTGCCCTTCCTGGATTTTTTTGGCAAGAGGCTTGTCAGACCATTGGATCTGACAGCCAGGTCATTTCCACAAGGCAATGAGTGAAAGTTGAGTCTGGTTCCATTTGGAAAGTGGGATTTCTGATGTAAAAAATAAGCAGCCCCTACAAATGAATTAGGTCAGATGGATTCTCCATCTGTGCTGAATGCAAATGAAAGGCACAAAACCCCCAAACTGAGCACTGTGTCATTATGTTGGCCAAGAAAATGCCCCTCTGTTATTGTGGGAAACATGTAGCTGAAACAATGAATTGGATTCTTTGGGTTTTTAAATTTTCTTTCCCTGAACTGGTTGCATAAATCAGTTTGCTTAATGAGTTGAGTCCTCCCCAAGTCCTGCTGCATCATGGTGGGCAAGAGACCCCAGGTTCTCAGAAGAGACGCCAGGTTCTACCACGGATAACAACCTCTCCTAGGCCCCACCAAGCAAGACTTTGATTTTGACCTTACCTGATGGGTCTTGTTTTTCTCCAAGAACCAGCCTCCAATAAATCAGTCAATAAACATTTATTAAATGCCAACTATATGTCAGAGACTATGCTAAGCACTACAACAACTTGGTTGAAGGTTGATAAAATTTTTAGCCACAGCTTCTCTTGAAGGTTGTCTATTAAGAAGGGCTACAATCTGTTTCAGTGAAGATCCAAACTCTTAGACATTAAAGTTACAAGGTAGCTGTTATATTTCTCTGAGAGCCTACAGAAACTCAAAACTGCAGCTGGTTGCAATCATTAAACAAAAAAGGAAGACTATTGGCTAAAGACCAGTAAATAGCAACTTTTTCAAGTAATTCTTTGCCAACAAAAATTAAGGAATAAAGCACTCAGCTGAAGGTCGGTTCTGGTTCTCATTCTCCATTGTGGATTTATATTCAGTTAAAATTGGAATAAGGGAAGAAGATATTTCCTCTGGCCTCTGCTTAAGAGGGATGGGGAGTTGGCTAATGTTGTTTTAATTAAACAGATTTCCATGTCAAACTGTCTTCTGTTTTAAATCATAAAAGAAGCAGTGTGGAGAGAGATCCAAACTTGGAGCCAGGAAGACCAGGAAGACCAAATCCCATTCCTGGCAGAGAGGAATTGTTGGGTGGACTCTGGACAAATCATTTAACCTTTCAATGTTCAAGGCATGTCAGCAGGGTGTAAGTTTCAGAGAAGGTGCTGACCTGCATTGGGAGAAGTTTCCTTCATACCAGTGAAATCCTAAATCTACCTACCCCAAAAGCATAAAAGGAAATGATGATGGTGGTAGAAGTTTCACCTCTCCCTGGTGAAGGAAGCAGCAACCAACTTGGTAAAGAAAAGGACCCACTCGCCACCTCACAGGACTATTTTAAACAACACAAACAGGAGGGTGAAATACAAAAAACATTTTTAAAGGGAACATTGCTTAGTCTCCTTTTAGCTTTTCTAAAAAAATTACAAAAGAGCTTTTTGGAAGACAGGATCTGGAACTCTGGCAGGACACCCTGTTGAGCTGAAACTTCATGCCGACTTCTGAGCAATGAAACATTTGACAAAAGTGCTTATGCTCAATTGGCATCATAGGAGAGTTAGGCTATGTAGACAAGCTAGGCAAGTTAAACGGAGAGGTGATTATCCCAAAGAAGCCTGTGTTCCCCCCCTCCCCCAACTGAGGTTTTTCCAGAAAGCCCTGTCTCCAGGGCTCAATCATTCAGGTGCTCAAGAACAGGAACCTAATTTCAGGTTAAATGTCCCAGTGGAAAAATCTGAGGACAAAAGAGTTGGAGCTGGAAAAGACTTGAAAGCTCAGTCACCTAACCCAACCCTCTTGTTTTACAGATGAGGAAATGTCGGTCCATTTCCCACTGATCCTTTGAATCGACTGTGCCCTGTGCCTGGACTACATGCCTTCCTCACTTGTGGCTCTTGAAACCCTCTCTTGCTTCAAGACTCAGCTCAGGTGTCAACCCCCCTATTTTAATGTTCACAGCCTCTCTGACATGTCAGATTCCTCCATGGTTTGTCTTTGTATCCTTAGTGCCTTAGTTTAGCACTCAGAGCAGATACTTCATGAATGAGTGTTGAATTGAATTGCATTAAATGATAAGGTCCTACTAGTAGAAGAACCAGGTCTGAACATTTTTTAGATTTAACAAGTCAAGGTTAACATCTCTTCCCCCACCCTCAGTGACTATAAGGAAAATGTTTATTCAATGATAGTTGCCTGACCCTCTTCCCTGCCTGAGTCATGAGTGAGCATCTCATCACTGGGTTCGGTCAGGCTACAGTTGGAAGCCTGGTTTGGGGACTATTTGATTACCTACCAGAGGCTGAACTAGATGACCTCTCAGGTCCTTTCCACATCAAAGATTTGAATAAACCACCAACAAGCATGGATTAAGCACCTACTGTATACAGAACCCTGTGCTAAGTACAACAGCAAGCTTAGATAAGGCCCAGTCCTAGCCCATGTACTGGTGGAGCTCCAGTCTAGTTGAGGAGAAAGACAAAAAGCACAGTTGGCAGTATATGCAACATTACCAGATAATCTCATTAGAAAGTTATGAAGCCAAGTGCTAAGTGAAAGTAGAGGAGAAAGGATCTTGACAAGTTGGGGTGGAAAACATTCAAGGAAATCTTCCTGGAGGGGGTGGCATTTAAGTTGAGCTAGGCAGGCTGTAGCAGGCCTAGAATCCCAGCTACCCGTGAGGTGGAGGCTAGGGAATCGCTTGACTTGAGGAGTTCTGAGCTACACCAACCCAAAATCCAGCACATCTGGTGAGCCCACAGGACTGGAGAGGGGGAGGGGTACTAGGTCACCCAAGGTGGGGCAGACTAGTCCAGGCTGTAAATGGAGATTGGGCCTAAAGTAGCCCCTGAATTTTCACAGGGAAACCCCAGATAGGGAGACCCAGGCTTTAAAAAATCATTCAATCTGTGAATGTTTTACTTCTGACTATGGTCTTATTTTTACTTTCCACATATTGGAACCAATGATTTTTTTTTCTTTTTTTTTTTGCAAGGGCAATGACTCGCCCAGGGTCACACAGCTAGTAAGTGTCAAGTGTTTGAGGCTGGATTTGAACTCAGGTCCTCCTGAATCCAGGGCCAGTGCTTTATCCACTTCACCATCTACCTGCCCCCACCAATGTCATTTTTAAAGTGCTAGAAACATTATGTGTCTATAATGAGTATAGGGCTTGGTACAGGAATGTGTCACAAAGGAGCCACTGGTCAGTCATGCCCTTTAGCCAGAAGTCAGAGAAAACATCGAGCTCCTGAAGGGACCAGGTCACAAGCTTAATCCTAACCTGGAAATGATTTGTGGGGTGTCTCCCCTTCCCTTTTTACATCAGCCTTTAGGTTTCCTGGCCATGAAAAAAGCCTTAAAGGCCACTGGGTCCAGACTTCTCATTCTACAGGTGAAAGGGCAGAACACATGTACTTCAGCCTTAGACCTTGGACAGGGGGCTCTTGGAAAGCTCACTATTGCCAACTTGCTGAACAACTACCTGGGTGGATCTCTCCCAAACCACTTGAGGCCATGAAGAAGTCACAAAGGCAAAGGAAAAGAACTACAGACTCCCAGATTTGGAAAAAACACAGAGGCCATCTGGTCTAGGTTTCTTGACTCAGTTTGTGTCCTGAACCTCTATGACAGTCTGGAAAGCTGAGGGACCCCTTCTCAGAATCATGGAGTTTTTTTGTTTTTGTTTTTGCAGGACAGTGAGGGTTAAGTGAGTTGCCCAGGGTCACACAGCTAGTGCCAAGTGTCTGAGGCTGGATTTGAATTCAGGTCCTCCTGAATCCAAGGCTAGTGCTTTATCCACTGCTCCATCTAGCTGCCCCCAGAATCATGGTTTTTGTTTTGTTTTGTTTTTTTTAGTGAGGCAACTGGGGTTAAGTGACTTGCTTAGGGTCACACAGCTAGTAAGTGTTAAGTGTCTGAGGCCGGATTTGAACTCAAGTACTCCTGACTCCAGGGCTGGTGCTCTATCCACTTCGCCACCTAGCTGCCCCCCCCCCAAATCATGTTTTTAGATGCTTAGAATGCATAAGATTTCAAAGGAAATGAATTATTTTTAAATTGTTATCCAAGTATGTAAAAAAAAGTGCCTGGCTCCCAGATTAAGCCCTTCCTGACCTAGTACAACTAGTGGCTTAATTAGAATCCCCACTACAACACACTCGGTCTCTGATTGAAAACCTCTAGGAGAGTAAAACTGGTTATTTTCCAGAGCTGCCCATTCCACTTTGGAAAAGTTTGAGTTGTTAGGAAGCTCTTCTTAGGTTTGTCCCTTTGCAACTGATCCCCACGTGTTGCTTCTGGTTCTGCCCACTGGGGCCAAGCAGAACAACACAAGCCGCTCTTCCATGCGATGGCCCTTTAAGTGCTTGAAGACATCTAACATGCTCCTCCCTCTTCTTCCTCCTGATCAATTCCAGTTCTTTCCACAGATCTTCCTATAACATGATCTCACTCTTCATCTCCCTAGTGCCCATCTTCTGGTGGTGGTAATCACTCAATAGATGCATTATTCCCAAGATGACCAGCCACCAACTGCTATCAATTGATCATTATACACCTAAATCTGATGGTCTAAGATTTGTTTTCGCCCATCCATTCTGATTTTCCTTGAAGCCTTCATCATTTGCTGCTGTCATGACAAAGAGGAAGCTGGTGGTAGACTCAGAAGGTGAGCAGCAGTGGAGTGGGTCACATTAGACCAACTGAATCGTCTAAGAACAACATGAATCTTCCCAGACATCTGTTTCAGCTAACGCTGGCCTTGGGCAATAGCAAATTATATATTCAGCTTTTAAACTATCACAGATTCCATCCTCAAGAATATAATTGTGAGAAAATATTTTACTACTCAAAGGAATAGGACTGGTTGGCTCATCTTGCATAAAACAAAGCAGTTAGTACAATGCAACATTAATTCTTTGTTCTTTTACACATTAAGGGGAATCAGGAGAGACTAAGCTCAGAATATGTAATTTTGGTGTGTTTCTTTGAAATTAACTTTATGGCAAGAAGAGACAAAAAATATACTCGTGCATACACCAGTCAGTGAATTCTGCCCTAATAAATGATAAAAGATTGGTATCTTGGAGAATCATTGGATTGCCAATTTAGAGCTGGAACAGTCCTTGGAGATCATATAGTTTGGTCTTCTCATTTTACAAATGGGGAAACCAAGGCACAGAATGGAAAAAGGGCTTTCCCAAAGTCACACAGGTAAGAGATGAGCCAGGGTCTTCTGACTATCATTGCAGTGGTCTTACTCATATGGAAGTGATCTCATGGACTCCCAGAGTGCTCAGGCTGCTGCAGGAATGCATCCATCATCTCTGTTTCAATCCCAGCATTCTCCCAAAGTAATGACAAAATGAGGTAGTATCAGTTGAGGTGAAAGGAAGACAAATCGGTGTGGTTCATCAAGCTGCAGTATGTGCAGGGGAGGTGATAAAGATGAGGAAGGCCCTGGAGTCTGCCATGTGAAGATATGAAGGAACTAATGATGTTTACTCCAGAGAAGAAAAGAGAGGAGAGGGGAGGAGACAAGGTCGCACTAGGTGCCTTTGAGCTATCCTCTGGAAAATGGATTCTATTTGTCTCATTGGACCTCAAAAAGCAGAGCGAGGAACAGAGGTTGAAAGTCATAGAGAAGTAGATTTCGGGCTTGTGGTCAGGAAGATTTCTGGTAAAAAATGGACCCCCCCCCAACACTAGAGCCCTGTGCAAATGCTGTATGATCACTTGTCAGTTATACAAGTAGGAATTCTTGCTAAGGAAGACCTCCAGTGAGGGGGAACCCACTTTTTTGCTAAATAGTATTTCACTTTGTAAAGATAGTTCCAACATTTATTTTTACAAGATTTTGAATTTCAAATTTTTTCTCCCTTTCTCCTTCGCTTCCTTCTTTCCTCCCCAAGACAGCAAGCAAGCTGACCTAGGTTAGACATGTGCAATTATGTAAACATCTCCACGTTTGTCATGTTATTAAGGAAGAAACAGAACAAAAGGGAAAGGCCACAAGAAACCAAAAAAGTGAAAATAGTATGCCTCCATCTACATTCAGACTCCATAGTTCTTTCTCTGGATGTGGATAGCATTTTCCATCATGAATCTTCTGGAATTATTTTGTATGATTGTTCTGCTGAGAAGAGTTAAGTCGATCATAGTTAATCATCATACAGTGCCACTGTTACTATGTACGATATTCTGGTTCTGCTCACTTTGCTCAACATCAGTCCATTTAAGTCTTTCCAGGCTTTTCTGAAATCTGCCTAATTTTTAGGGTTTTTTTTTATTTTTTAGGTTGTTTTAATTGTTTTTTTTCATCATTTCTTACAGCACAATAGTATTCCCTCACATTCATAGACCACAACTTGTTCAGCCATTTCCCAGCTGGTGGTCATTCCCGCAATGGGGAGTTCACTATCAGCCAGCTTTCCCTGGATGATTCTGTGCCTTCACAGAAGCCAACCCCCACTCCCTGAATGATCTCCCTCCCCATTTGTACAACCTGGAGCCCTTTGTTCCCTTCAAGGCTCACCTCATAGACCCCCTCCTAGAAAAGAAGAGATTTTCCTGATCTCCTCCACAGAAATGACTTTGTATTCAGTTTGTACATACCTCCCTTTCCCCTTATTTGTCTGTGTATTTGTTCCCATTAAGTAGAATATAAGCTCCCTGAGAGCAAAAACTGTTTCCTTTTTGTCTATATCCTTAGCACCTAACAAATAGTCCTGATAATAGTGGATGATTAATTGTTAAGTGTCAAATGATTGGAAGAATGACCTTGTTCTAAGACACCCTGATCTCTGTCCAATGATGGACACCATTCAAAGAGGAGGTCCAAGGTTTTACTTTTGCTTGTTAAAGATCTAAAAATCAGAGTTTCTGATTCCTAAGTCAGAGGCCCTTGGAAAAGAAGGCAAACTTTGAGACAGATGTTATACTTTCTCAGTGGTCTCTTGAGATCACACACTGAGCCTCTCTCAGAAGTGAGTAGAGTAATAATCCCTATTTCATATGAAACTTGTTTTTGCCAGGCCCATCTTTATTTTTTTATTTTGTTTTTGTTTTGCGGGGCAATGAGGGTTAAGTGACTTGCCCAGGGTCACACAGCTAGTAAATGCCAAGTGTCTGAGGCTGGATTTGAACTCAGGACCTCCTGAATCCAGGGCCAGCACTTTATCCACTGCACCACCTAGCTTCCCCCAGGCCCATCTTTATTACTGGCCATAGCAAACACCTTTGGCAAGCATGTGTCTTTCTATCTTATTCTTTGTTTGACATTAATCATCAACAGAACTTTGTTGTTGCACCTCTTGAGCAAATCTCAGATGATTTTGACATGGACATGGGAGATAACTTATGGGAGGAGACTCTTTAAGTGGGCCATTTATTCTATGGAATCGAACAATGAACCTAGAATAAGGACATTGAGTTTTTACACCTTCAGTCAATCATGTGACTGTCAAGATGTGTTCTGTTCATAAGATAGTTTGCTAAAACCTGCCTGTTGCCTTCTCATACCTTCACCAAGGCTGCCCTCGATGTGGGTTTCAATGCATTTCGTAAGGACTTTCAAGCAATGGGCGATTAGGCTTGTGAGTCAGTAATGACTGATATTCTACCAAAGGTGCTCATCTCTGTCATGGCAGATCAGAGTCCAAATGGAAGAGGGATTTCCTATAGACGGTGGGCCCCTGTTAGTGGATAACCTTGTGCTGATTGCATCAATTCCTGGATCACCATGGTGCCTTTTACATAAGATCCATAATTACTCAAAAGAGTTTGGCAGAAACAACCATACAAAATCCCCCAAGCAGATGAAGACGATCTACTGTCCAAACTATGATATGCAGGTGAATGGACAACTCATGGAGCTGATCCATAAAGACATCTCCAGTTCTCTCTGGGTCTAGACCCATCTATAGAGTCACCTACAGATAGTTAAGACTCATAGAGATTCTTTGTTTCCTTTTTCTTTAAGACACAGATTGGGGTGGCTAGGTGGCGCAGTGGATACAGCACCGGCCCTGGAGCCAGGAGTACCTGAGTTCAAATCCAGCCTCAGACACTTAACACTTATTAGCTGTGTGACCCTGGGCAAGTCACTTAACCCCAATTGCCTTACTACCAAAAAAAAAAAAAAGACATAGATCAAGCACCATCTTATGCTTGGTCTTTCTTCATTCTCCCAACTTCTGATACCCCTCTTCCCATGGATTTAACTATTTTTAGATATTTATATTTATTCACTTTATGTTTATGCTATACACACATATGTATATATTATGTACTTGTTGTCTCCCTCATTTAAATGTAAGCACCTTGAAAAGATGGATTGTTTCATTTTTTGTACTTTTGCCCCTAGTGCCCATAAATGTGCCTGATACACAGTAGGTGCTTAATAAATGCTTATTGATTGATTGACAGGAAGAGGAACTGGACCTGTGGTTTCATTGGCATACAAATTGATAGATTATGAACTCCTTGGTAGGGCAAGGATTATCTTTTGTCTCTTTTTGTATCCCCAGCCCTTAGTACAGTCCATGGCACATAGTAGGCACTTAATAAATGTTTATTGACTGGCAGGGAGAGAAACTGGTTCTGTGGTTTTTGTTGGTATAGAGGAAATAAGAGAGATTGGAGATTTAGTGTTTAAGGATGATGAAGAAACTCTATCCACCAATGCAGGTTGACACAATGTCTGCAACTTATGGCCTTAGAAAGTTATCTGGAATATTGAGGAATGAAGTATTTAGGGTCACACAGAAGGAGTTGGGTCAGATCTTCTTTATGTGGCTATCTAGTTCCAGATCAACAACGTAGCCCCATCTAGAATCACAATGGAGGACCTCATCATCCCTAAAGAATTTTACTTACATTCACATGAAGGTATGGATCTATCTATATCTATATTTGTATATTCTATAAATAACATCTATATCTAGTTTTCATCATAGATCTCCCCATCTATACCTCTCTCCTCTCCCCAACCCCCCCTCTTTCTCTGCCAGACACTCTGAATGGACAATGACCTGTGCTCAAAATTGGAGGGGGGAGAGAAGGAGGAGGAGGAGGAGGAGGAGGAGGAGGAAGAAGAAGAAGAAGAAGAAGAAGAAGAAGAAGAAGAAGAAGAAGAAGAAGAAGAAGAAGAAGAAGAAGAAGAAATAGGGCTGAATTACCTTTGGAAAATTGTGAAGTATTTTCAATGACCCCCAAGCTTCTTCCTGAAATAAAGCAGCATCAATGTCCTCTCACTGATGTTATGTGGTTGTGAGTCATGGAATACTACCATCTCTGATGAATTAAAATAGCAGGGGATTCAGCACTTAACACAGTGCCTGGTGCATAATAGATGCTCAATAAATGCTAGTTGACTAATGGACCCAAGGGCAATGGAGCTGAGGATAGTGGGTATAAGTAGGTTATGCCATATTTCCAATGAACATTTGAGCAGAAGCCCCAGGAAGTGCATTCCTGGAGAGATACTGCCCAGGAGAGGAGTCTTGCTGATCAGGGAAGGAGAATGAGGGGTAAGTGATAGACAATCCACACATTCCTTTGATACCCAAACATCATCAAGAGAGCCAGAGGAGGACATATCAGTAGGGGAAAAAGCAGATTTAAGTTTGATGTGAGGAAAAGATTCCTAATAATAAGAATAATCTACAAACTGGAAGGGGCTACCTTGGTCAGTTCCTCCTCATTGGAAGTCTTTACACAGAGGCTGGATGCCTCCTACTTGGTGTGTTGTGGTGGAAATTCCTTTTCAGGTATGGATTGGACTATCCAACACAATGAAAATCCATCCAACTCTAAAATTCTGTGATTCATTGAAGGATTTATGGGAGGACACAGAGTGAGAAGGGGTAAATGGGATAAAATCTGCACCAATGGAGGGCCTGTCCACATCAGGGACATCTTATCTCCATCAAAGTACCAACACAAAAATCTATGAATACACAAGAACATCAACTCTAATGACTGAAGATTGTAAGGCATCGTTTTATCCTTTCTTCTATAGCATCTCACACTCAGGCATGAAAGTGCAAAAAGATTGGATGGGCCTGAAGTAGTTTCTTACCCTTATCATGTCCCAAGTCACTGTGCGGATCAACCTAGAGAATACTGCAGGGGCCAGGTGGCCCCCAGGTCCTGCCCTTTGTTCCATATCCCTGCCTTTCTTTCTTTCTTTTTTTTTTTTCTGGTGAGGCAATTGGGATTAAGTGACTTGCCCAGGGTCACACAGCTAGTAAGTGTTAAGTGTCTGAGGCCAGATTTGAACTCAGGTCCTCCTGACTCCAGGGCTGGTGCTCTATCCACTGCGCCACCTAGCTGCCCCATCCCTGCCTTTCTGACCCATTCCTGCCATCTCTTGGCTCCTCAACAGATTGGTAGGAGCTCATGGATGTGAAGGAGCCTTCCACCCTTGAGATTTTAGATCACTTCCACCTTCTCATTCTTTCCCATTTCTTTTCATGAATCTCTCCTAGATCCTCTGCTCCAATATTCTGGATACCTTCACCTGCGGCTTTGGCTATTTCCTTAACACCAGCCGAACTCTCAATTGTTCCCATTCTCGCTGCACAGTTGGCCTTCTTGTATCAGTTGATATCTTTTACAGAACTCTTCCAGTTCAGGTCTTGTATGGAGCCATTCTTGCTATTGTGTGATTTGTGGATGGGTGGAGTTAGAGAAAGAAATGGGAAACCGCTCTAGTATCTTTGCCAAGAAAACCCCAAATGGGGTCATAGAGAGTCAGATACAAGTGAGCAACAACAAAAAGCATCACTGGGAGAAAAATGGGAAACTGAAAGGGTGTTTTGCCCTTCTATACATCCGTTAAAAGCTTATCTTTATTTTAGAACGTACTTCTGGATTTTTTAATACTGATGTCTCAGAATACTGAACATATTTTAAATTGTTTCAAAGATCCTGGGAGTAATAAACCATGGTAATTCCAAAGGTTTTAATGATAGGTACAAATTTATTTGAGTGGAATCCAAGTTTCTAGCCAAGCCTGGAACAGTTTTTATAAGATGCTTCTATTTGAAAGAGAGAATGTTGCTGTCATTCTACATCAGGGGTGGAATATGTGTGAGCTCTTTGGAGAAGAAAGGAATTCTTCATTTCTGTCTTAAGAAAGAACATGCATAATTCCAAACTCTCTAGGTGATCAACTTCAGATACATGGAGAAAGAGGGACAGACTTTGGAAGGCAGATACGTAGACAAAGCCAGAGTTTCAACATACCCCTGGTTTCCAGCTTATTTCCCTATAGACTTTGAGAAAATTTCCCTGTAGGTGAGTAGGTGAGATTGGAACTGCTCTCTCTCCCTCTCTCTCTCTCTCTCTCTCTCTCTCTCTCTCTCTCTCTCTCTCTCTCTTGAGTGAGATCTTAGCTTGTTCCAATTTAAAGAACTCATTCATTGTTGTGGTATTTTCTGGTATATCTTAATCTAAACAACTTCATTTTATATTTATTTAGATGAATAAGTTTATTCAACGGTCACTATTCATGTAATATGTTTAGTGGAAAGGGCCTAAGCTGGTTGATGAAAGGCTGGAATAACTTCTCCCTTTAAGGGACAGCATCCAGGAAAGTAGCTTTTTAACCCTAAAAATAGTGCCTCTAGACCAGCAATATTTAGGGCATAGATATAATTCTAGTACATAACCCCTCCTTCTCAAGGAGAACAGATCAGCCAGCCTTGAGGTTCCTTCTCCTTCTCCCTTCAAAGCAAGAATAGCAGCCTCAGAGAGAATTGGGAAAAATTCTAGAACTATCTATCCATGTCTCCCTGTGATCCATGTTTAGGTATGTTTAAAATAGAATTCACTGTCTTTCCCCTAAAATCCCACCCTCTGCCCAGCTTCTGTCAAGGGTACCATCATCACCTTATAAGTCACTCAGGTTTGCAACCTTGGTGTTGTCTTCAGCTCCTCACTCTCAATCACCTCACATAGCTAACCCATTGCTAAATCTTGTCATCTCTACCTTTATATCTCTCATATAAGCCACCTTTTCTCCGTTAAATTGGCCACCACTTTACAGGGTCTCAATATCTTTCAGTAGACTCCTAATTGGTCTCCCTGCCTTGAGTCTCTCTTTACTCCAATCTGTCCTCTATACAGTTGACGAACTGCTTTTTCTAATGTGAGCATTTGACTTGTGTAACCTTGGATAACTCACTTGCATTTCTTGGATTATTTGCTATTCACTGGTTGTAATGTCCTTTTGTGCAACCAGTATTTAGGGGCAAGGAGCTAAGCTGGCTGGTGAAAGCCTGGGGTACTTTCTCCCTTTAAGGGATAGCATACTCCTTCCTCAGTTTCCTCATGTGTAAAATGACTGATCATAGCATCATTGATTTAGCATTGGAAGGGACCTTAGATGTCATCTAGTCCAACCCTTATGTAAGATGTGGGATTTGAACTCAAGACTTTCTGACTTGACTTATTAGTAGCAGTGACAGGTTCTTTTAAGGGCCTTTGACTCTAAATTCAGCTTTATATTTTCCCACTATACCCTGCTTTCCTTCTGGAAACTCTATAAAAACGTTTTTTTAAACTTGTAAAAAAAACATTTATTCCCATTTGAGAAATACTAATTATATTCACCTTTGATCAGAGAAAAGGTTTTCTCTTTTTCATTTCAAGAAAATGGGGCTCTTTAAGAAAAAAGAACGAAAACGTAGCTCTTGGCTTTGTGCAAACACTGCCTCCCTGAGCCTCAAGGGACTGGATGGCAGTGCCCTGAGTTAATATGCTTTGAATAAAGACATCTAACACCTGCCTTGAGGTCCAGGAAGCTGGATGCTATTTCTTGTTCCCAACTGACATGATAGGTACCAACCTTCCCTCTGAAAGGTCAGGGGAGCTTACAGGGAAACCTTCACATGTCCCTGGAGCAACCTCAGTGTGGTGAGCTCACAGCAGAGGCAGTGACTCACTCCTGGGCCTCTCCCTATGTCATTTGTGAGTAATCATTTTGCCTCCTGGCTGCGGGGAACTAAAATGCCATTCTCTTGCAAAGTGTCATCTAAGCTCCATCTTCCTCTCGGTCCAAGCACTGGAATTACATCCCCAATCTGCCTTTAGGCATATTACATACAATTAAGAAATCTTCTTTAGTAGCTCAATTTGTCCAAATATGTAATTTTGGCCGAATGATATTGAGGGATTAAAAAAAGAGGATATCATTACATTAGCTGAAATTATGACAATTTTAATTTGCCTTCATTTCGAGTCTTATAACTTGGAACTCAGTGGGTCTCATAATCCTGATAGAATTTTAGCTGCTTGATAACCAGAAACATTTCAGAGGGTTCATTCCCAACGGAAAGAAAATGTAGATAATGAGTACTTGGGGGTGGGAGCTGTGAACAGCTCCTTTCCACATGCCTAAAGGACACAGGGGACGAATGCTTGGACTTCAGCTCTATTTTAATGTAACACCTGGTGTTCAGTTCCTTCCCTCTGACCCTCCCAATAATCTCCAAATCGAGCCCAGCCTATTTACATCAGGGAGCAGGATTACTATAAGACAGAAGATGTAGAGGCTGAGCCAGCTTCCTCAAATAGCAAATTTGAAGACCCATGTCCAGAAAGGCCCCCTGAGATATGGCACCATGGGAGGGCTGCTTGTTGTTTTCATGGAGTCATCACAAAAACATACACTAATCGGATACATTTTTGCTGGGTGAGGGGGATTATTTGTGGGAGAGCATTAAATCTTTAGGGTTGCTCAGAAGAAGTCATTGATAGCCATGGAAATGTCTAGGCACAGATTTCTTTCTACCAATCTTATAATGCAAAATCCTTACTCTGGGAGGGTTTTGGTGAGCATATTTAAAGGGGCATAATAATAATTATCATAATGATGGTGGTGGTAATGTTTCAATAGATGTCATCATCCCAAATACTTCTAATCCCCAAGCCACATGTAAGAAAATGCTTTCAAGATATAGAATCTGACCAAGGGGATCAAAATCACATAGAAACAGGATGAGGTTCACACACATACTTTTTGTTCTATCTGCTGCTGGAACAATGTCAGTGGGGCTACAGAGTGATTGAATGAATGAATATTCATTAATGAATGGATGGATGGATGGATGGATGGATGGATGAATGCATTAAAAGTTCTTACTGGGGCAGCTAGATGGTGCAGTGGATAAAGCACCAGCCCTGGATTCAGGAGGACCTGAGTTCAAATCCGGCCTCAGACACTTAACACTTACTAGCTGTGTGACCCTGGGCAAGTCACTTAACCCCAATTGCCTCACCAAAAAAAAAAAAAAAAGTTCTTACTATGTGACAGGAAATAGGCTAAGCACTGGGGATGCAATTTTTTAAAGACACGGTCCCTGACCTCAAGAAGCTTATATTCTCATAGAGGAAGACAGTATCTGTAGGGACTCAGTGCCCAGGGAAGTAAGTATATTTTGTTCTGGCATATGGAAAATTAGAAAGGGGCAGAGGCAGATGGTGAGGAGGACTGTGTTGGAGGGTAGGTCAAACTGAGGCATTATCTGACATTCTTAGACAACTACCAAGATCCCCCTTATTTTATGTGCCTGTGCCCTAATCCACAGAACGTTATATACAAAAGAACAAGGGTAGGTTGATGACTTGTCCCAGGACCATTTCTATCATTGAAAAAGAATGGGGGCAGCAAGGTGGCCCAGTGGATAGAGCACTGGCCCTGGGTTCAGGAGGATTTGAGTTCAAAACCAGCCTCAGACACTTAATGCTTACTAGCTGTGTGACCCCGGGCAAGTCACTTAACTCTCATTGCCCCACCCCTTCCAAAAAAGATAAGAATGAGGTCATAACAATAACAGCAACTGCAATGACAAATGACATTTTAGGGAGTTTTCAGTTTCTGTAGCATTTGACAGATTCTCTTATTTGAGTCTCACAACAGCTCTGGGAAATAGGCACTACAGTTGTTAATAATTATTCCTATTTTCCAGAAGAGGAAACCGAAGATCATGGAAGCTATTGAGTTGTAGGTCTGATGGAAAGTCATGGGGGGCAGCTAGGTGACACAGTGGATAGAGCACTGGCCCTGGATTCAGGAGTACCTGAGTTCAAATCCAGTCTCAGACACTTGACACTAGCTGTGTGACCCTGGGCAAGTCACTTAACCCCCATTACCCCGGAAAAAAAAAAAGGAAAATCATGGAAAGGTTTTGGACTTAAAAGATTTCTCATAAAAAGATATAGGGCATAAAAAAAGATATATCGATTTATGTAGTCTGAGACCAGTAGGATCATAGGACAGCAGGTTTATATCTGGAAGATTCTTTAGAGCCCATCAAGTCTAATTCTCCTATTTTACAGATAAGAAAACTGATGTAGGCAGAAGTTAAGTGACTCATCCATGGTCATACAGCTAGTAAGTGTCGGAGATGGGATTTGAACTGGCTCTTGCTGACCCCAGTCCAGGCTGAGTAGAGAAGTGTCCAAATGTCTCAGTGGTTGGACTGGACCAAATCACTTGAGGCTCCCGGACAGAATTTGGTGGACCACAATCATCTTATCACTCGGTGGTTTCAAGTTAGATGCTTCTTGGGGCCCCAGGCAGACGAGCTATTAGATTTTAGAACGTTCACTTAAACTTAGAAAGTAAATGAAGGTTTTTATAAAGTTGGAAATTGGTCCCTGTTCATGTGGAAAAGGAGACAAAATGACTGCTCAAGGAAATATCAAGATTTTGATTTTATAGTCAGAACTTGTAAAAGGCAGCTAACAGAGAGCTGGCATGGGCAAAAACATTGGGAAATGAACCATTTCAGGGCATCACATAATGTGCCTTCTGGTGAGAAAGGATAAGATCATTAATCTCACTTAGATAATAACAATAAGTGACATTTACGAGGAGCTTTAAGGTTTGCCAGTGAATGAGTGGATGAGTGGAAAGCACTTCTCAAGTCCTTACTCATATTCTATGCACTGGAGATACTAGTATAGAAATTCCTGTCCCCAAGGAACTTCAATTTTCATAGGAAAGATAACCTAAGTGGTGGCCAGGGAAGGGACTTATGGTCTGGGAAGCCATGACTCTCGTGAGTTGGATAATAGGGCTTTCTAGTGAGACCCCTCTTCCCCTTTCCAGAGGCAATGGTGCTGGTGATCTGGTTACTGTTCTTAGAGGAGGGGGAGGAAAAAGAGATGCGGGCAAGGGAAAAATGCTGGGACCCAGGGAATATAGGGCAGGGTGGCCTCACCTCTCTGAGGCATGAACCGAGGTGCTGGTGTGAAAAGCAGAGTAAGTTATAGCATCCTAGAACTCAGAGCTAGAAGGGATCCTAAGAAACCACAATTCGTGATCTTTCCTCCTCAGTGCCCTCCTCTTCTTAACTTCCCCCTCCATGTGGAGATTAAATGCATCCTTTAAGCCATCCCCGTTTGTGTCCTCGGAGTCACCCCACCTCCTAATCCCTGCACTCCCCCACCCCCAAAAAACAGAACAAGTCCACTTAGCCTTCCACATGATTTCCCTTAAATATTTGAGCCCAACTGTCCTGTTTTCTCCCCTTTTCTTCCTGAGGTTTAACATCTTGAGTGTCCTTAATGATCCTTCACTGTTCTCATTGTTCTTTTCTGGATGAGTCCTTTCCAGCTTTTGTTTCCTTTCTAGCAGGTGGCACCTAGAATGATTCACTGTGCTTCAGATGAGATCCTGTGAGGGCAGCTGCCAGGAAATCTCACCTCCTCATTCCCAGAGGCTTGGTCTCTCTTCACCTTAGCTGACTTTGGGCTGCTTTATTATGATGCCCACTCATCTTGAGCTTGCAGACCACGAAAGCCCCTGGATGTTTTTTCCCCAGACAAAGTGATGCCTAGCCATAATCTTCCCAACCAAGCAATTGTTTCTCAAGAATATCCCATGTTCTTTTTGATGCCAACAACATACATGATATAACAGGGGTCCCAATGAACTTGTGCAAACAATAGCAGAAGCAAAAAATATATGTGTGCATGTATGTGTATATGTATATATATATAGTGTGTATGTGTATATATATATGTATATGTATGTGTATATATGTATGTGTATATGTATATAGATATAGTGTGTATGTGTATATATATATGTATATGTATGTGTATATGTATATAGATATAGTGTGTATGTGTATATATGTATATGTATGTATGTGTATATGTATATAGATATAGTGTGTATGTGTATATATGTATATGTGTGTATGTGTATATGTATATATATTGTGTCTGTCTGTCTGTCTGTCTGAAAATCTGAAGCAGGGGATTAGGAATCCAGTGGCACCGGTTTCTGAAGAGTGAAATGTGACAGGTAGTATTCTAAATATTTCTTCAGCTAGCAGAGGTGTCAGCCATCTCTAATATCCTCAATTCATCCACACTCATAGGTGACAGTGTGCATCTTGAGGCAAGTAGATTAGTGCTACTGATAAAATGAGATGTCAGGTAGATGACACACCTGGATTCCCCCCTGCCCTTCCAATTGCTTTCTGCAACAGAAAACTGGGGCTTTGTTGCTCTCTGTTTTTTGAGATTCTCATCTCAAACACATATCATAACTCGAATGTAGTTCAATACTCTTTGGATAGCAATAGCAGAAATTTCCCTTCCAGCAGGTAGTCCAAACTTATCCTGCTGGGTAAGGTATCAGAGAGTAAGAGATAAGTATGTGTAAGCACAGAAAAATCAAAATACAGGGAGTACCTAATTGGCCAACTGCCACCAGCCAGTCCAACACTCACATCTTCCTAGCTGCTCAAACACAGCATTGTTAAAAAGGAGAATAAATCACTTGACATGACCAGGTTTTAGGGAAATATGTGAAAATCACTCAGGCAAAAAATCAGTTTGAAATGTACAAAATTTTCCATCTGAGTGATTTCTACCAGGAGAAAATATTTCTAGGAGTGCAGTATTTTTAATCTTGTTTTAAAATAAATAGTTTAATGTATAAATCACTCAATTGTAAAGACCCTGCAATTTCATTTCCTTTAGTTTTGAGGCCCTCTGTGGTTCTAGGGAAAGGCTTCAAAAAGTCTGGGCCAGACTGCTGTCACAATCATGTGAGCGCAGCCATCGATTTATACAGCATTCAAGCTGTTTGGAGTTTGCAAAATTTGCTAATTAAAGGCAAAAGTAGAGCTTCCATGGAACATGGGCTGACTCAGGCAGAGCTGGGATATCTGGGTATAGGAAAAAGAAGGAAAAATCAATGCACGCTAATCTTCTGTGGTCTGGGACAGTTTTCTACCATCTTTAAAAACATATTTGATATCTTATTGATGCTAGGGTGTCATTTGTTTGTTTTGTTTTGATGATTGTCACTTCCTAATCATCTTTCATTGTAACAAAGAGAATAATGAAGCAGAACAAGTGGACACATCATCTGTGTCTATTGGTGTACTCAACTTTCTACAGCTGTAGTCTACCACCTCTCTAGTCTCTATGAGGGGGTTGGGGAGAAGTCCTCTGGAATAGAAGCTGATCATTACATTAACTTGAATTTGGATCTCTTTGTAACAGGGATTGCTCAAAAGTCCTGGCTTTGGGTTCCTTAGAGAGGACTGGTATGCTGGTTCACCAGCCCAGGCACACAGAAAGTTTGGGTGCCTCTGTATTCGGCACTTTCCTAATGTTGTATCATTTTGTATAATGGATCTTAAGCGGCGGCGTATTAATCAAACTCATTTAAGTATTTTCATTAATTTGTGTGCATAACAGCTAAGCCAGAAACTGGGAGTTTGCTGATTTTGCACAAAATGAGGGTGTTAATGAATGTTAAAACATCAAACTGAGTAATTGCTTTTCAAATATTTTCATAAAGCAAAAGTATAAAGACTAAGGCTCAGAGCTGTTGTTTTACTTGATGACTCCGCTTCCATGTCAGGCTGGTTTATTTAGTCTTAGGTGGGGAAAAAAATGTGATGGAAAAGAGGGAAAACTGTTGAGAGCAAAGACATGTTTAAAGGGATGTGGAGAAGGGAGAAGCACAGCTCCAGCTGTGTGGGCCCCTCCTGTCTCCTGCCCCTGCACAGATGCCAAGCCTTGCCTTACAATGACTTAATGTTACATCACACAAACAGAGGCATAGGAATCTTCCCCAATCATAATAGTCTTAGAGATGTTCTTGAGGCTCAGGGACATAAAATTACTTCTCTATGGTCACACAGCTAAAAGTGCCAGAGATGGGCTTTGAGCCAGGTCTTTCTGACTCCAAGCCCACGATCCTACCTGCTAAGTCAGGTTTGCTGCCTCTCTTGGACGGACATAAATATGAAACATAATGTTGGGCATAGATGGTATACTTCCAGGGGGCCACAATTCCAGAGTGAGTGTTCCCTTATCAGTGCAGGTAGTAACCCAGCTCCTGAGTCTCCTCAGACAAAGACTTGATCACCAAGTAGCCCACTAGCTTTTTTTTTTTTTTGGCGGGGCAATGGGGGTTAAGTGACTTGCCCAGGGTCACATAGCTATTAAGTGTCAAGTGTCTGAGGCTGGATTTGAACTCAGGTCCTCCGGACTCCAGGGCCGGTGCTGTGTCCACTGCGCCCCCTAGCTGCCCTCCCCCACTAGTTTTCTGTGAGCATCACTGCTCTTGCCTGGGCTGACCTTCAAACAGCAAAGACCTGGTCCTCGTAGCTGTGCCAGGGGAGGAGGACACGGTGGAGCTAGCCCTCCGGGGACTGCTCTTCGAAGACCAAAGGTTCCCTCCCCAGCGAGACAAGGCACAGGAGCCCGCGCGCCAGCCGCCTGTAGCATGTCCAGGAACCAGACAAGCAGTAACCAGTTGCCACCAAAACATAAGCTTTGGAGCCGCAGGAAAACTCAGAAGTCACCTGACGAAGGGGCTAAATCTGGGGCGGAGCGGGGGGGGGGGGGGGGGGGGGGGGGGGTGGGGAGGGGGGGAAGCAATCAACCAAAACCCAAACATTTATTAAATCCCTACTGTGCACCAGGAACTGGGGGTACAGGGACAAAAGTGAAGCATCCTGCCCTCAGGGAGCTTACACTCCATTGCGACAGAAAACGTGAAAGAATGAAGGAATGAGTGAAAACCCATTCATAATGAGCTTATCAGGTGCCAAGTACTGTGCTAAGTGGCTGAGGGGGTAGGGGTAGGAAACAAATGCAAAAAGTCAAGCTAGTTCCTGCATTCAAGGAATTTATATTCTATTGGTAAAGACAAAATACCCGAGGGAGTGGTGGCCTGGATCGCATGCAGGGGCCAGAGAGAAATAAATTGATAGACACATATATAAGTGTATCCCAAATATATACAAAACAAATATAGGATAATTTCAAAGGGGAAGAACTATGGCAGCTGAAGAGTGTGGAGAGTAGTGTCATGTTCATTGGTATAGTCACTACTGTCCCTCATACTTGAAGAGAATCAAAATAACATCACTTTGTAGGGTCAATGTATAGTGTGTCTGACTATGACTGATCAAACCAATATGAGCTCAGGAGGCTCCACGGCAGGTTGGGCACAAATCGTCCATATGAACATTTGGGATGGAGATGGCTCTAAATTTGCCCATCTCCCATTCCTTTTGAGCTATTGCAATTCTGTTTTGCTCATAGGGCACAGTGCCTTCTTTGATGTAGGCACGCCATGCTCAACAATCCAATGCCAGTGTCTCCCGTGTCTCACAACTGATACCAAAGTTCTTCAGAGAGAACTTGAGAATGTCCTCGTATCACTTCTTCTAACTTCCATGTAATCACTTGCCTTACATGAATCCTCCTTAAAAAAAAGAGTTTTAGGCAAATATACATTTGGCATTGCCACATTGTTCAAATTCCAAATGGTGTCATGAGAAGGGAGAGAGGAGAAGAGACAGAAACATACAGAGATAGAGACAGAGAGACAGACAGAGATAGATAGAAATAAAGAGAGAATTTAATAGGCAAATGGATGATAGATGGATGGATAGATCAAAAAATGATAGAATGGTAGAAAGATAGTTAGAAATTTGGAACTATAGATAGGCAGATAGATGGATAGATAGAGAGTTGATAGGTATATAGATGAATAGATGATAGTAAGATAGAAATGTGGAAATAAAGTAGTAAATGGATGATAGATAAATAGAAAGAAAGGAGAGGAAGGAAGGAAGGAAGGAAGATGGAGTGAACTTAATATGAGTTCAGACATTGTGCTAAGTCCTAGGGATACAAACACAAGCAATACAGTCCTGCCCTCAAGGAGCTTACTTTCTACTAGAAGACCAGAAGACAATCCACAAAGGGGAGGTGTAAAGCTAGAGTGGGGTCATGGGGAAATGATGGCCAAGAAGTGAGGCAGAAGCCTGGATCTAGGCAAGAGAAAACATAATCTCCCCAATCAGAACATGATGGTTTCAGGAGTAGAATGCAAGATTCTAGTGGGGAGTAGATGGAAATGATGGACAGAGCGGAGAAAGGATGGCATGTAAAAGGATGCCAGGGAAATGAGCTATGAAGGGAAACAAGGTATAGCAAGAGATGAAGATAAGGGAAGAAAGCATTCTAAGCATGGAGGATCGGTGCAAAGACTTGTTTTTCTTGGATCCAGAGGGCAGGACTAGGAACAATGGGTGGAAGTTGGAAAGAGAACAATTCAGGCTTGATATAAAGAAAAACTTTCTAATAAAGAGTCCTTTCCAGGGGCAGCTAGATGGCGCAGTGGATAAAGCACCGGCCCTGGATTCAGGAGTATCTGAGTTCAAATCCGGCCTCAGACACTTGACACTTACTAGCTGTGTGACCTTGGGCAAGTCACTTAACCCCCATTGCCCCACAAAATTTAAAAAAACAAACAAACAAACAAAAAAAAGAGTCCTTTCCAAAAGTGGAATGGGTGACAGAGGACTTGTGCTCCAAAGTAACTCAGAGCTTCCTTTGGTCAGGAGCCTGCTGTATTTGTTCCTTTCAATGCTCAGCCCTAGCACCCACTGCCTCTTGGCTTCTGACCACACACTAGAGACACCAAGTGTGTGAGTCACTCCATCTTAGAGGTGGAAGGAATGTCAGAGGCATCTCATACCAATCCCCAAGAATCCCCTCTAGTAGCCTCAACAAGTCTTCTTCCATTCATTGCTAGAAGACGACCATTGAGAAGGAAATGAAGGAGGAGGATATAAAAGACATGGAAGATGCAATTTCTGCCCTCAGGAAGCTTTTCATAACTAGTCACTGCAGTTAGGTCACGGCTCATGTCAACATGAGAGATTCAGGAACTGCTACAAAGCAAAGCATGCTGAGGGGGGAACCACACCAGTGATTTTATTAGCATAGGGATCTCCTGGTGAGGAAATTCCCTCTACCAGTGTAGGCTGGTACATTCTCTGCAACTTGTCATTTGAGCCTGTTGCCAGAGGACACTGAGAGATAAAGGAATTGTCCAAGATCACAAAACCAGTATGTGTTCGAGGCAGACCTTGAACCCAGACTTCCCTTTGTCTCCATATAAGTAAAACAGAAAAAAGTATGATTAGTAGATTCATTTCATTCACTTAAGTACTAAGGGGGCATGAAGTGAATATTCAGGAAGCAAAGCTTAAATGAGGCTGTAGGGAGATGCTGGATTCAACTGTCAACATTTATTATGTGCTTAATAAGACATAAGGTCTTTTTCACAACCCTAGAGATATGAAGAAGAAAATAATGGTCTCCCCGCCCCAAACCTTACAGTCAGGTTGGGGGAATGGGCTGTGTGTATCAACAACTATGATATAAGGATAGAAAATGAGGAGAAGGGGAAGGAGAAGGAGGAAGAGGAGAAGGAGGAGGAGCTGATAAATGAGGAAAAAAGAGAAATAAGCACTTGAGGAGTCACATAAAGTGGCTTGAGAGATTCCAGAATTTAATTCTAGTTGGAAGTTGCCGTCACTATGGACAAGTCATCTGATCTTGCTGAGCCTCATTTCCTTATCTATAAAATGAACTGATGGGACTTTGAGGTTCCTTCCTGATATGTCTCAGATCCATGGCTGGTTGTGAGGTCCCCAGTTAGGGTGATGGCCCTTGGTTAAACATCCTTCTAGTAACTGCAGTTAGGAAAAAAACACATCAAAACCATGGGATCTAAGAACCATAGTGGGGGAAAAGCTCAGAAAACTCATGCAGTCCAGCCATTTGCTTTCAAGAATACAGACAAACTATTTCAGACAAATGAGAATTTCTTCTGCTTTTAATGATCTCTAGAGAGTAAGATTCGAATACTTCACTTAGTCACCTACCTAAGTGTTTGAAAAGCCATGTGGGAAGAAAATTCTTCCTTACATCTTACCTATATGCTTCATGCTCTGCTTTAAATAACAGAAAATCACCAGTTCCCACCTTTTCATAATAATTTGTTATTTTCCTGAAAACCACTCATTTAACTTTCAGTTTTTGACTAAATTCCAGTTCCCTTTAACTTTTTCTTGTGGGTATGATTAGCCAACTTTTATTATTATTATTATTATTATTGTTGTTGTTGTTGTTAATAACAGGTAATATAAATAATGGTTGAAATTGAGAAAGTACTTCTTCCTGACAAAGTATTATGCACCTGTGTCATTTTAATCCTTTGGTAGAATTAAAATTAAACAGGTGAAGCAATATTATTATTAGTTTGATAGATGACAAGAGGGAGGCTCAGAGCAGCTTGCCTATGGTTCACAATGAATAGCACACAGAGCCAGGATTCACACTCAGATCTCCTGATGCCCATCCTGACATATTGATGGTGATGATGATGATACAACAACCACAAAGACAATTATAGTGAAGTCTCCAGGTCCACTCCTTTTTCTTTTCCTTTTTTTAATTAAAAAGTTTCAATTAACAAAAATAATTTTTCTCTTTCTCCTATTTTCCCCACAATGGAAAAAATAAAGAAAAACAAAACTCTTGCAAAAAGTATACATACTCAAGAAAAATAAATTATCTTAGTGGCCACATCCAAAAAATATTTTTCTCCATCTGCACCCTAAATCCTTCACTTCTGTCTCAGGAAGTGGGAAGCAGGCTTCATCATGGCTCCTCTGGAATCATGGTTGGTCATGGCATTGATCAAAGTTCTTAAATCTCTCACACCCCATTAATCAGTCTTTATGGCCCACCCATCTGGCTTCCTTGTGTGGACTCCAGAGAATGCTCCAGAATTGTTTCTAATCTCCTTACTGTGTAAAGAAGAGAAGCTTTTGGATTGACTACTCAGCCAGGACTGAGAATGTTTACAAAAGGCACTGAAGGGTGATTCTATCTCTCTATTTCCTGGTTGGGTTCCAGTATAGAGTTAAGGAATTCTGTAAGCATCCAGGTGGAGAGAGAGAGAGAGAGAGAGAGAGAGAGAGAGAGAGAGAGAGAGAGAGAGAGAGAGAGAGAGAGAGAGAGAGAGAGAGCTTAGAAATCTAGCCTCTCTTAGGTGTTGAATTAGGATTGCCAGGTGCTGCCCAATTCCTTGTAGCTCCTGTTATTCTCTAGATTTGGGGATTTTATCTGCCATTCCTGTGCCGCTTATTTGTTTGTTTTTAGTGAGGCAATTGGGGCTAAGTGACTTGCCCAGGGTCACACAGCTAGTAAGTGTTAAGTGTCTGAGGCCGGATTTGAACTCAGGTACTCCTGATTCCAGGGCCGGTGCTCTATCCACTGTGCCACCTAGCTGCCCCTGTGCCGCTTATTGATTGACTCACATCCAGATTGTACACTCTGATTTCTAGATCATCTTCAACCACATTTACAAATCTCCCATTGAGCCTTGAGTAGGAAGGGACTTTAGAAGCCATTGAATTTTACAAATGAGGACACTGAGTTGAAGTGACCTGTTAAGCTCATAAGTGCAGAGTTGGGATTCAAACTCAGGTCTTAGGATTCTGCATTTAGCACACTTTTCACTGAACCACACTTCTGTCTCCTCTTTTGATCCTACTGAACCCTCCTCCAGATCATCACTCATTTTACATTTGAACACAGCTCAACCACAACTCCATGTGCCCAACCTGGCTTCAGATTCCCTGGGGCAATCCCCTTCATTTCTTCAAACCTCAGTTTTCTCATCTGTGAAATGAAAGGTTTGAGCTTGTAGCTTGCTTTAGATGAACTTTGCTATTATTGTTTCTAGCTCTATAAAATTATTTTTGGGTAGTTTGATTGGTATGGCACTAAATATGTAAATTAATTTAGGTTATAATTGTCATTTTTATTATATTAACTCGGCCCATCCATGAGCAATTTATATTTTTCCAATTATTTAGGTCTGATTTTATTTGTGTGAAAAGTGTTTGTAATTGTGTTCATATAGTTCCTGGGTTTGTCTTGGCAGGTAGACTCTCAAGTATTTTATGTTGTCTACCATTACTTTATTTTTTTTAGTTGAATAGAATTGTATTTTCCAAAATATATGTAAAAACAAATTTTGACATCAATTTTTTAAAACTTTGTGTTCCAACTTCTCTTCTTCCCTTCCCACTCCCACCCCATCCACAAGAACTCAAGCAATTCAAAATAATTTATACATGAGTAGTAATGGAAAACATTCCCACATCAGCTAGGTTGTGAGAGAAAACAGTTAAAAAAACCAAAACTTCAGATTAAGGAATTGTCAGAAAAAAAATTTTTAAGTGTGTTTCCATCTGTTTTCAGCACCATCAGTTCTTTCTCTGTAGATGGTTTGCAATTTTCATAAGTCCTTCAGGATTATATTGGATCATTGCTTTGCTTAAAATAACTACATGCTTCCCAGCAGATCATCTTACACCATTACTATTATTTTCTATACAGTACATTTCACTCTGTAGGTTTTTATAGGTTTTTCTGATAGTATCCTATTCATCATAACCTGTACCTTAAACTTGACAAAGAATTTTCTTCATAATAGTCCTACAAAGTAGGTACCATACATTTTTTTTGTTTGTTTGTTTGTTTGTTTTTTTTGTTAGTGAGGCAATTGGGGTTAAGTGACTTGCCCAGGGTCACACAGCTAGTAAGTGTTAAGTGTCTGAGGCTGGATTTGAACTCAGGTACTCCTGACTCCAGGGCCAGTGCTCTATCCACTGCGCCATCTAGCTGCCCCGGTACCATACATTTTGCCATTATAATCATCATAACTATTTCCCTCCATCCTATTCCTTTCCCATGATATTTATTCTATTTTCTATTTTCTTTTAACCTATTCCTCCTCAAAAGTGTTTTACTTCTGACTGTCCCCTCCTCGGCTCTGTACTCCTTCTTTTCACCCTTCCCTCCTTATCCTCTTCCCCTCCTACTTTCCTGTAGGGTTAAATAGATTACTCCTCCCCATTGGGTGTAAATGTTATTTCCTCCTTGAGCCCACTCTGATGAGATTAAGGTCTTTGAGTTAATTCTGTGTTCTAAATTTTTTTTGCTCCCTCCCTCCTCAATCCTCCCTATGAAATCAAGCATTTCAATATGTCATACTTGTGCAATAATGCAGAACACCTTCACCTTCCTCGAAAGCTTTTTACTGCTCTCTCCCCCAATCTGCCCTTCCCTCCTTCCCTTCTTCCCCACCCCCCCTCCTTATCTCCCTCCCCTCCCTCAGGGCAAAAATATATTACTATACCTACTTGAGTATGTATGTTAATCCCTCTTTTAGCCAATTCTGATGATATTAAGATTCACTCACTCCCCCACTCCTTCCCCCTCTTCCCCTCCCCTCCATAAGCTTTTTTCTTGTTTCCTTCCTGTGAACCACCTCTCCCCAGACCATCTCTCCCCTTCCCCTTCCCCCAGTCTATTCACCCTACACCTCAACCCTATTTTAAAGATGTCATCATGGGTTAGTTAGGTGGCACAGTGGACAAAGCATGAGCCCTGGACCCAGGGGCCCCCAAGCCCAAATCCAGTCCCAGACATAAGACACCCCACCATATTTGCCTCACAAAGAACAAAACATGAAAGATTTACGGATATCATCCCTTCATATTCAGTTCAGACCTGTGTCTTCTGTGAATTCCTTACTGAGAAAGTTCTTATGAGTTCAAAGTATTATCTTCCCATATAGGAATGTAAACAGTGATCTTTTAATATCCCTCATGAAATCTTTTTCCTGTTTACCTTTTTATGCTTCTCCAGGGTCTTGTATTTGAAAGTCAAATTTTCTATTCAGTTCAGATCTTTTCATAACAAATGCCTGAACATCCTCTTTTTCATTGAAGTCCCATTTTTTTTCCTTTGAAAGATTATACTCAGTTTTGCTGGGTACATGATTGTTGGCTGTAGTCCCAGTTCCTTTGCCCTCTGGAATATCATATTCCATGCCCTATGGTCCTTTAATGTAGATTCTGTTAGATCTTTTTTTAGCCTTATTGGAGCTCCACAGTATTTGAACTCCTTTTTTCTAGCTGCTTGCTAGAATAATATTTTCTCCTTGACCTTGGAGCTCTGGAATTTGGCTATGATATTCCTGGAGGTTTTCCTTTTGGGATCTCTTTCAGTAGGTGATCTGTGGATTCTTTCAATTTCTATTTTGCCTTCTACTTCTAGAATATCAGAGCAATTTCCCCTGACAATCTCTTGGAGGGTAGTTTCTAAGCTCTTATTTTGGTCATGGTTTTCAGGTAGTCCAATGATTTTCAAATTATCTCTCCTGGTTCCGTTTTCCAGGTCAGCTGTTTTTTCAAGGAGATATTTCATATTGCCCTCTATTTTTTTTTTATTCAGTTGGATTTTCTTTACTGTGTCCTGGTTTTGCATAAAGTCACTAGCTTCCATTTGTTAAATCCTAATTCTTAGGCAATTATTTTCTTGAGAGAGCTTTTCTATTTCTTTTCCCATTTGGCTTTTCAAACTGATGACTTTTTTCTCATGACTTCCCTGCATTGCTCTCATTTCTCTTTCCATTCTTTCCTCCTTCTCTCTAAATCTTCCTTCTCTCTCTCCTACTTTCTTTTCAAAGTCTCTTTTGAGTGTTTCCATAGCCTGAAACCAATTCATATTTTTTTGGAAGCTTTGAATGTTGGAGCTCTGACTTTGTTATTAACTTCTTCTTCTGAGGGTGTATTGTGGTCTACCTCTTCCCCAAAGAAGGCTTTCTCTGCCTACTCATCTTGGCTTTTAACCCCTTCTTAAAGTGTAGTGCTGCTTCCAGGACATACTGTTCGAGCTACAGCATGGCCCAGGGGGTGATTGGGCTCCTTCTCAGCCTGCCTGGCCTGTGAGTAACCACGGCTGCTTTATCTTTGACCTGGAAACAGAAGTCAGATTGAACTCTGATTCTCTATGGTTGAAAGCTTGGCATGCTTGTGCCCTTCCCACACTGGGCCACCACCACTCAATTCAACCCACTGGTTTAGAACCAGGTTGCTTCACCCCAACTCCAGCAGAGACTGCCTCCACTTCACCCTGGCCTATCACTGAACTCCCTCACCAGTCCTCGATCCAAGCCTCAGAAGCTGCTGGTGCCGAAGACTCTGAAGCACTCTGGAAGCACTGTCTGTTCCTGGCTGGGTCCGGCCTGTGAGCTGAGCTGTTCAGCCCGATTAGTAGGTGATCGCAATTGCCCTCTTTTGCTGAAAAATAGTCTCACTCTGTTCTTATGTGCATTAGACTGCTCTGGGGTTTTTTTTACTGTATTATTTGGGAGTGAGTGGAAGGGTTTATCTGGAGCTTGTGGGAGTCACAGCCTCTCCTCCACCATCTTGGCTCCACTTTCTCTACCATTACTTTATTTTTTGTTTGTTTGTTGGGGTATTTTTTTGTGGGGCAATGAGAGTTAAGTGACTTGTCCAAGGTCACACAACTAGTATCAAGTGTCTGAGGCTGTATTTGAACTCAGGTCCTCTTGAATCCAGGGCCAGTGCTTTATGCACTGCGCCACCTAGCTGTCTCCCTCTACCATTACTTTAAATGGAATTTCTCTTTCTATCTCTTGCTGCTGAGCTTTCTTGGTCATATATAGAAATGCTGGTGATTTATGTGGATTTATTTTATATCCTGCAACTTTGCTAAAGTTGTTGTTTTAAGTAGTTTTTAGCTGATTCTCTAGGATCCTCTAAGTATACCATCATATCATCTGCAAAGAGTGATAGTTTAGTTTCCTCCTTGCCTATTCTAATTCCTTTAATTCCCTTTTCTTTTCCTATTGCTAAAGCTAACATTTCTAGTAAAATATTTAATAATAGAGGTGATAACAGACATCCCTGTTTCACTCCTGATCTTATTGGGAATGCCTCTAACTTATCCTCATTACATATAATGCTTTCCATCATGCTTTAAATCTATAATCCTATTATCTTTCCATGTCCCTAATGTGTCCTTTCATTTCCAGCTTATACTCTTGTGTAGACTAAATAAGCATGATTTCTAGTCTAAAAATCAGACTGTAGCTAAACATATTCAAGGTCCCATGCAACTGTACTTTTGGCGATCATGGAATCATGGAGCTCAGAGTTGGAAGGGACCCTCCCCCCTTCCCAAGGCCATCTGGTCCAACCTATATCCAAAATGAGTTCTTTCAGAAACATCCCTGGAAAGTGGTCATGCAGTGTCTCCTTGAAGACCTCCACAGAGGGGAGCCCATAACCCTCAGGGCAGTCTTTGGTACAGCTCTCATTGTTAGGAAATCTTTCCTGGCTTCAACCTCAATTTACCTTTTTGACTCTTCTACCCATTGATGTTGGTTCTGCCTTTAGGGGTCAAGTGGGATGAGCTTAATCCCTCTTCTTCATGATCATCCTTCAGATACTTGCAGGTAGAAACCAAACTTTCTCTTTTCCAGGCTAAACAATCAGTCAGTCAATAAGCATTTATTCTATAGTTCTCAACTTTCTTTGCTTGCTCATCTTGCCGTCTTTTACTTGACTTTAAACTCTCCACTGGCAGGCCCCTGCTTCTCAGCTAAGCTACTGTCCCCAGCTTCAGAGGGTCCCAGGTGTTTTGGTTTGAGGGAGGGCAGGTTTTTCTCTCACCTGGCCTGTTCTCTGGTCCAAAGATAACCTCAAGCCAACTTACTAAATAACCAACCAGCAAAGCTTTCTGTGCTGTGGTTCTTAGCTTCGATGAGCCTGTGCCCCTCCCCAACCTGGACCTTCTGCCACTCAGGATTTCTGCCTGGTTCCCTTATGGGGTGGGACAGCTGAATTCCTCTCTAGGTCCCCCTGACACCCCTGCACTTCCCCCTCGCCCCCTGGCCAGCTGTTCAGTCCTCTCACCTGACAGTAAGCTCAGTTCCAGAAGACATTGGTACTGCAGCTGATTCAGAGGCTCAAGGGTTAAGTTCCTCTGGTGCAGCATGCCTGGGGTCTCTTTTGGGCATGATCATGGGGTTGTACTTTACTTAAAGCCCAGCATGGTGCCCTTTAATCTTTCTATGGCTGGAGAATAATCTCAGCCCATCTTTTTGTGGGGTTTTCTGCTCCAGGCATTCTTTTATTGCTGTTTTTCAGGTAATTGTATCAGGAGCTCTGTGTGTATAATGTCTTTCCTCTGCCATCTTGGCTCTGCCCCAGTCAATAAGCATTTGTTAAGCACTTACTATGCCACCAGCTATTATGCTAAGTATTGAGAGGCAGAACTCATTTTTAGATGACTTGAATGGGATGTCCTTTAACATTCTTGGTCACCCTTTCCTGGACTCTGGAGCTTATCAACATCCTCTAAACTCTGGTGCCCAGAACCATCCAAACATGTTTTAGTTGTGGCTCTCAGAAAGTGGCTTCTAGGTTGTCTTAGTTTACTTTGTCTTACTTTCTGAAAATATACACATACATATACATATGTGTATATATGTACATTTACATGTACCCCTTTTCTGAGCAAGTTCAGTAAAATGTACTGTCATAAATTCCACACGCACATGGCCCACATGGTCACATGACATGCATGCTCTTAATTATGAACTGTCATATTGAGATTAAATGGGGCATTAAATTAATCTTAAAGAGAGATTAAATTGTGACATGAGGTGTGGTAAAGACACAATAAACTTTGAGAAGAAAAGGCAAGCAGACAGAACAGAGTCCTAGTATTGGGAATTCAATACTTGTCAGTTTTTAAATTTAAGGGACCGGGAAAGGCCCCCAGGAGAAGGGAAGATCTGAACTGAGACTTGGAGGAAGCTGAGAAGTCACAAATGCAGGAAATGGAAGGTCAGGTTTGGTAAACATGTAAAGGGCACGAAGGAGAGAAATGTGAAGTAAGCCTAGAGTCTTAGGCTAGAGGCAGAAGATGAAGAGATTTCAATGCTAAGCAGAGGAAGCTATATTTTATCCCAGAGACAACAGGAAGACTTTGAAGATTCTTGGGTAGGAGAGTAACAGTCAGACATGTTCTAGGAAGATTATTTAGGTAACTGTCTGGAGGATGGATTGAAGAGGGGAGAAACTGGAAGCCAAGAATGCAGTTAGGATGCTACTGTCATAGTCCAGGGAACAGACAATAAAGGCCTCTCAGTCAGTCAGACAACAAGCATTAAGTGCTTACTGTTTACTAGGCACTACATTAAATACTGGTGATACAAAGAATGGGGGAAAGCATTTGATAATCAGTGAATAGACTGAGGTATGTGGTTATCACATGGGTGGAGAGATGATGGGTACAAGAAGATGGGTATAAGAATCAACAAGACTTGGATACTGTTTGGATGTGGGAGATGTGGAAGAGGAAAGATCCAACCGTGACTCTGAAGTTGCAAGCCTGGGAAGGTGGGTGTCAAGGTTGTAACCTTGACAAAAATAGAGACCTTTGGCAAAGAGTGTGGTGGAAGAAAAGGATTTCTATTTTGGCCATGTAGAATTTGTCATGCTTGCAGAACATCCGGCTGAAGACATCCATCCATCAGGCAACTGATGATGTGACACTGGAATTTAGGAGATGTTAGGAATATATCTACATCTATGTCTGTCTATAGATATGCATTCTATATCTATCTATTTATCAATCATCCATCCATCCATCTATCTATCCATCCATCCATCTATCATCTATTTACCTATCTATCCATCCATCTATCCATCTATCTATCCATCTATCATCTAGCTATCCACCCATCATCTATCTACCTACCTATCTATCCATCTACCTATTTATCCATCCATCTATCTATCTATCTATCTATCTATCTATCTATCTATGAATCACCTACATCAATATAATAATTTAACTAGTGGGAGATAAAGGGGGCACCAAGAAAGAGTAAAAAGCTAGTGAATGGCATATAGAAAACTAATCAATTTTAGACATAATCTGATCCAAAAAATGATGTGTCCGGTGAGAAAAGAAAACCACTATGACTTCCTCACTTCTCTCCTTTCCCCAAGGTAATAACAACAAAACCCTTTCCATATTTTGGGGGGATTAACAAGGTAGAATGTGTCAGAAGCGCCAACATATCTGGGCTTCCATGGTGGTGATCAGAAGCCTGCTCTCTGGAAACATCGAAAGTCCCGAACTCACAGACTGATGGAGACAGACTGGAACACAATCCTGAAACACAGCAGAGAGTGGAGCTACGGAAATCTCCCTGAAGGGCCGAGGGAGCTTGTTCACGTGTGCTTTGCCTTCTCAGTGGGTCAGCTCCTCATTCCTTCCTTGGAGCCTTCTCCACCCATGTCCAAATGATCTTTGCCAACAAACCGCCACTTGTGGAGTCCTAAAGAAGAGAGTGATCGCTTTGGAGCAAAACTCCCACATCGCCTTTCTCCTGGCACGGGCAGATGGATGGAGTGCGGCTGGCGGGCGTAGGAGTAAAATCTGCCAGGGAGCTGCGTTAATGACGGGGGCACGGCTTTGTCAGCCTCCTCTGATCTCCCTGATCTGTTCTCCTGTTTACAGCATTCTGTCTTTTCTCTTCATCTGGTCCTGGCTCCGTCTTTATTGATCACATCTGATGGGGTCTTCACCTTTGATATTGCTTGGGCCGCGGGCAGGGCCCATCCCCTTGTTCCCAGGCCCTTTGACAGAGATGAAATGTTTCTCTTCCTCCCCCTGAAGGTGCTGTCGCGATCACTTCACAGAGGGCGCCTACATTAGGAAGGATATTGATTTTTCTCCCTTGTTCCTTCTGGAGACAGGGGAAACTTTCCCTCTTTATTTCCTTAAGGCACACAAAAAGGGAAATTTCGCCCCTCTGGACTCTTTGGTGGATTGTGGTTGCCGTTCCCTTCTGAATGGTGCTGAGTTACTGGGTATTGCTATGCCTGGGAATCCTTGATAGAATGGCCAGAATCCGTTCTCCTTTCCTTTCTCGCTAGGGCTGTTTAGCATGCAGATAAAGCCGTACTACACACACACACACACACATGCCTCCCCCCCCGCCCCCCAGCACAGTGCCCCCACCCCACCCCGTCCAGCATGATATGCTGGGACCTCTCCTCTGTACAATGAAGGTTGTGCCTGCCTCCCTTTGTCGTAGAATAGGTGGTCTGGGCTGTAATTTGCATGAGCACATTAGCTCTCTTCCATCTTGCGGCTCTTCTCTCTCTCCTCTCTCTCAGCATTGGCCATCGGGTAGGGGAAATCGCACAAGCAGCCTTTTGGAAAGAGTTCTCTTCTGTGAGACTTTGCTCCTGGAGTGGATGGGAAATGAAGGCTGAGGCTCGGGCATCTATTTCAAGAGAGGGAGTGGGCACATGCTTTTGCATTTTGATTTCAATGCTGCCGAGGTTGGCCGTTATGTGTTGAATGCCCCAGCACGTCTCTACTGGGCTTTAAAGGAACTGGTTCATTCATCCAAGGGATGATTGGCATTCACTGTAACTTGATGCAATGTTACACAATTTTCATTCTTTCAGAGACTGTGTTATCTTTGATCACTTTCTATTCACCAAGGGGAAAAAACCCCACACAATCGCAATCCCACATTATGTTTCAGGGATGATGCCAAGTGCTGTCCGGAACATGCCTATTCAAGATGCTGGGGCCAGCCTCTAGCTGCTCGTTAAGGGGGAGGAGGCTTCGGGGTTCAATGAATAAGGTAGAGCGCGCGTTCCTCTCTTCATTCATGGCATTTCAATGGTAAGAAGGAGTGTTTTCTCTTGCCAGTGTCTTTGTTTTCTGGGAAATTGCGTGCACTCCTCAAGAGCCATGGACACAACTCAGTATGCAAAGTGTCTCCTCAGCCGGTTTCCTTTCTTGATGACCTAAGTGTGAGTTTCATCAAAGGATTTTATGGAAACCTCTGCATCTCCTTCCGTCCAAAAAGACAGATACCTCTGCCTTTGCACAGCGGTGAAATTGTAATCAATTGTGTGGGGAGTGGAATTCTCATATCTCTCACTGAAATTTTTTTTTTCCACTGGGAACACTTTTCTTTTTCCTCTCTTGAATTTAATTTGTTTTTCTAACCTATGCCAGCTTGGGGTAGCTCCAACGCTTTCTGACACATTTAGCAAGAGAAGGCAAAGAAAGAAAGAAAGAAAGAAAGAAAGAAAGAAAGAAAGAAAGAAAGAAAGAAAGAAAGAAAGAAAGAAAGAGAGAGAGAGAGAGAGAGAGAAAGGAAGGAAGGAAGGAAGGAAGGAAGGAAGGAAGGAAGGAAGGAAGGAAGGAAGGAAGGAAGGAAGGAAGGAAGGAAGGAAGGAAGGAAGGAAGGAAGGAAGGGAGAGAGAGAGAGAGAGAGAGAGAGAGAGAGAGAGAGAGAGAAGGAGCAGTGTATAAGAAATGCCACTTTCTTCCCAAGATGGAACAGCATGAGCCTAGGTCCAGGTCTAATTTTACAGGGATTGTGGGAGTCTCCTCCTCTCCTGCTTCTTCCTCTTCCTCTTCTCTGACTTCTCCCCATTCTCATTCTTTCTTCTTCTACTTCTCTTCTCCTCCTAATTCTCTCTTCTTCTCCTCTTCCTTCTCTCATCATATATTAATTATATACATGTATATATATCTTCTATATATCCTATTGTGCACATACATGACACTATGTACATTATACTATAGTTAGTATCTAGTACAGAGTACATATATGTATGCATGCACATATATACATATGTATGTATGTGTATATATGTATATAGTATACCCATAGGCACTATAATGTAATCTACTGTTTATTACCCAAACATTTCTGGTAAACTGAATTTTGATAATGACAGAGAAATCAGGAATTAACCAGAGATGAATATAAATTCAAAATTAGGCAAAGAGTCTATGCTCTGTCTAAGTATTAGCAATTTTCCTAACTGGGGGCTCAAAGCATTTATGATTGAACTCATAACTTTTCATCTAAAATAAATTCCCCAAAGCTGAAGAGAAGAGAAACAAGTATTACCCCAAGCTCAAAACAAATTATTTGAACAGTTGTGACATGTATTTTGTTGACTTAATCTTTCTTCATTCTGTATCAATTAACATCTTCCCAAGCTTCTCTGAATTCTTTATTTATATTCATTGTTTCTTATGACGTGGTAATATTATATTATATCCATGTATTACAATTCATTTAGCAATTTCACAGTTGATGAGTATCTGTTTTGTCCAGGGTTTTTTCCTGCTAAAGAAGTGCTGCTATAAGCATTTTAGTGCAATGAAAACTTTCTGTTTTTTTTTTTTAGCACTTTTGGGGTATATGCTGAACAATAGATCCCAGTTCTTTTGTGGGCGTTCTCTCTCTCTCTCTCTCTCTCTTTCTCTCTCTCTCCCCATTTATATACATCCATATATATATATATATATATATATATATATATATATATATATATATATATATATATATATATTCACACACATATAGAAATCTAAATAAACATAGACCCATAGAACATTAGAACCAGATGGGTGCTTTGAGGCCCAGAGAAGGGGCAGGACTCACCTCAAAGCCCTTGGGGCTGCTCTTCTCTTTTCCTGCACTTGCTGTGCATCTTGTACGGTCCCTGAAATGTGAACTATAAACTTTCTTTTTAATTTCAAATGAGTCCAATCAACGGCTTAAAGGAGCCAAGGCAGGAGATTTCTGGAAAGATCTTGTCATGAACGGAAGCCAAAGACATAGCCAGGAGAATGACCATAGGTGGCGCCCCCTCCCATCTGGAGGATGCTGGGGGAGATGGGCTCTTTCCTCTGAATCCCTTGCAGTAGATATTTCACAACTTGCAGAGGAATTTACGCCACCAACTTAACAGGCCTCAGCACTAGCTTGGAGAACACAACAGAGCTCCCTCAGAATCAATAGTTGGGGCCAAGTTGAGGTTGTTACAATGTATCCATGTTGGGATAGAACAATGGGAGCCGTGTTCACCAGGCTTGGTGCCCTCTCAATGGAATGTGCTTTGGCTTTGAAGGGGGTAGAACTGTCTACACTTGTTGAGAGCATTCTGGGTGTGAACATAGCTTCATGGGTATGCTCTGCAGCACTGCTTCAGGGCAGCTTCAAGCAGTCCTGGGTCTTTTTGGCCTTTGGCAGATGAGCTCTGAGAAAGAAGAATAAATGGTCAATTCAGTTTCTTAGTTTGAGTTGCATACTAAGACCTAGGTTTCTTTTTGTTTTCCTTAAAAACTTTTTTATTGAAGCCTTTTATTTTTTTAAACCATGGACCTTTTCCAATATTCTCCTTCTCTCTCTCTCTCTCTCTCTCTCTCTCTCTCTCTCTCTCTCTCTCTCTCTCCATTTCTCTCCCCCCCTCCTTTCCCTCCCCTCTCCTCTCCTCTTCTCTCTCTCACACATACATACACACATACACATACACATATGACTACATTTGACATTTTGTGCAAGATTATGCCCCTATAGGCCCCTACCTTTATCATAAGAAGAGGAAAGTATGTTTCACTCTCTGCTTTCTGGGACTCAAAATAGTTATTGTAATTCATTTAAGTCTAGATGTCTTTGAGTGTTGTTTTTATTTTTATTGTCATCATCGTGTAAATCATTCTCCCGATTCTACCTCCTTCTCTCTGCATCAGTTCATAAAAATTTTCATGTAATTCTCTTAATTTCCCATATTTGTCATTTCTGATAACAATAATATTTCATTCCATTCCCCATTTGACAGGCAACTCATTTTATTTTTAGATTTTTGCTACCACAAAATTGACATTATACACACTGTTTGGTATCTATGAGACTTTTCTTTCTGTCTAATCAGTGGGCAAACTTTGCTGCACCATCTCTCACACTCAGCCCTTCACTTTACTTACACAGCTACTCACACAGGTCCCCGTCATCTCTTATCTACAACAGACTCCTAACTGGTCTCCCTGCCTCATCTCCCCATTTCAGTCTATCTAACATACTGAGGCCAAAGTGATTTTCTTTCTTTTAAATAATGTTTGATTTTCTCCCAATTAGGTGTAAAAATGATTCAAAATATTCACTGGGTATTTTTTTTTAATTTTGAGTTCCAAATTCTATTCCTCTCCTCCATCTTCTTGAGATGGTAAACAATCTGATATAGATTATATATATGCAATCATGTAAAACATTTCCACTTTAGTCATTTTGTAGAAGAAAACTGGAAGGAAGGAAAAGGAAGAGAGAAAGGAAGGAAGGAAGAAAAAAGAAAGACAAAGAAGGAGAAAAATAATATGCTTTGGTCTGTATTCAGATGCCATCAGTTCTTTCTCTGGAGGCAAATAATATGGTTCGATATCTGGTATAGCTAGGCCACCTTCATTCAGGGATAGCTGCGGCCATGCTGCTCCCCTACTCACCAACTACAGCTCCAAACCCAACCACGGCGGTTTCCTATTGCCTCCAGGATAAAAAGAATAACTCCTATCTTTAGCTTTTAAAGCTTCACACAACCTGGGCCCCATCTATCTTGTTTGAGCTGATGCAGAGTGAAGGAGGCAAATCAGGAGAATGATTTACAGGATGATGATCATAAAAAGAAAAACAACACTCAAAGGCAGCTAGACTTAAATCAATTACAATGCCTGTTTTGAGTCCCAGAAAGCAAAGAGTGAAACATACTTTCCTCTTCTTATGAGAAGGTAAGGGCCTATAGAGTCAGGATCTTGCACAAAATGTCAAATGTAGGGGGCAGCTAGGTGGCGCAGTGGATAAAGCACTGGCCCTGGATTCAGGAGGACCTGAGTTCAAATCCGGCCTCAGACACTTGACACTTACTAGCTGTGTGACACTGGGCAAGTCACTTAACCCTAATTGCCTCACCAAAAAAGAAAAAATGTCAAATGTAGTTGTATGTGTATGTGTATGTGCGTATGTGTGTGAGAGAGAAGAGAAGAGAAGAGAAGAGAAGAGAAGAGAAGAGAAGAGAAGAGAAGAGAAGAGAAGAGAAGAGAAGAGAAGAGAAGAGAAGAGAAGAGAAGAGAAGAGAAGAGAAGAGAAGAGAAGAGAGAGGGAGAAATGGAGGGACAGAGAGAGAGAAAGTGAGAATGAGAGTGAGAGCGAGAGTGAGAGCAAGAACAAGAGAGAGAAAGAGAGAGAGAGAGGGAGAGGGAGAGGGAGAGGGAGAGGAGAAATGGAGAAAAAGACAGTGAGAGAGACAGAGTCAGAGAAATTCTGCACAATTGAAAGGAATAGCGGGTCTTGTGGTCAGCAGGACCTAGTTGCTTCTGATACACAGGCTCTGTGACCTCTCAGCAGCCTAGGCAATTAGTCTAAGACTACACATTTCAGAAAGGGTGCTAACCTGCACTGGTAGAGGGAGTTTCCTCATCTGGCAATCCCTATATCCATGAAATCACAGGTTTTGTCCCTATTCCTGTAGGAGACTCTCTCTCTCTCTCTCTCTCTCTCTCTCTCTCTCTCTCTCTCTCTCTCTCTCTCTCTCTCTCTCTCATGAAAATTCCCTTTGTTCCCCTTCTGCACTTTTTCTTTCCAAATTAAACTGGACAACGAGATGTAGGGTTTTGCAGGTGGGGAAACAGGGATGCACATTCCAACCTACATCATGTCAGTTTTAGTAATTGCACATTTGTGTTAAGGAGTATGAGCTCCATTTGCATGCGCTTTTCTGATGTGCCAACAGGAGCGTGCGGGGACGGTGATCTGGGAGCGTTTCATCTCTGCCCAAGCATCCCGTGTTGGGATCATGGCTGTTTGCTTCTCAGCGCCATCGATTTGTCTCCCCTCGAGAATGCTCCGGGGATGCCGAGTCTGGGAAGGGCGGGAAGAACTCCGGCTTTTCCACTGTCGAGGTAAAGCTCTGTTGGTTAATTTCCTTTTAAAGAGCCACCCGTTTCTTCCGGAGCAGGGGCTCCTCTTTGTGGAGTCCTGGATTTCCATTCCTTCCTAATGACTAGCGTTTCTATAGCTCCTGAAGGTTTGCACATCACTAAGCAGACATTATTTCATTTGATCATTATAACCAACCTGTGAGATGAGGGCTATTGTCCCCATTTTACAGATGAGGAAACTGAAGCTGAGGTGAAATGATTTGTCCAGGATCATGGAGCCAGCAAGTGTATGAGGGGAGATTCAAACCCAGGTCTCTCTAAAAGAAGGTTTTCCTGAAACTATGCAGGCAGCCTGAGGACTAGTGAGAATATTTCAAAAAGAAAATCCAAGTCGATTAGCCCTAATAGTAGAAGCTTATATTTACATAAGGCTGTTAAATTTTCAATGCCCTTTAAGTATATTCAATTACTTGAATCTCACAACAATCTTGTTGTTGTCATCACTCTATTCTTGTCATCCCTCTTTCAGGCTGAGAGTAGAGACTGGAAGGGAGTTGACCTGGGTCACTAATTCCCAAATCATGTGTTAAACCCAAGGCTTTCTGATTCCAAGTCCAAAGTTTTTCCAACTATAGTGCACTGCTCCTTTAAGCAGGGAGATCTGTGCTTCCCATTTGTGGGTCTTTCCAGTTTTCAAATGTAGTTCCGACATCGCCTCTGGTGGCCATGGAGGAGACATTTCCTGCTTGCTGGTATAAATACCTAGCCCTGTCTTGTCAACTAGGAAACTTGGGGCAGGGGGAATATACCATCCAGTCCATCAGTCATCAATTTCTTGTCCCAGCTGTTTCCTTGAGACTCCCATCATTTCCAATGGAAGATGACTTTCTCCCCTTTTGAAAACAAAAGCCAACAAAAAGCTTCCCCAAGATGAGAGTATGAAGTCCTGTGTGTTTAGCATGTTAGAGCCATTCCATGCAGCTACAGCCTGATTGGAGAGAGGTGGTCAGACTTGATCAGGATATTCTCTGTAAGGTAGGAAGAATTTGAAGGACAAACTTCTAAACACCCCAATACCAGAATCTCTGAACCTCAGTCTCCATCCAATCCATCCCAGCCTTAAGCAAAAGCAGTCCTCCTAAATTATAACCTGAAATCTTTTCCCCACCTCATGCTGTTGTTTTTAATTCCAGGTGCGATGTGAAGTTATCGGGAGGACAGAATGTGGCCACAGAGTCACAAAATTTAAGAATGGTCATCTAGTCTAACCAGATCCACGAGGAAATCTTCATTGGAGTACAATTGGTAAGTGTTCCTCTAGCCTTTGTTTGAAGACCTCCACTGAGGGGGAACCTATTCCCACTAGGGGTGGCCTCTGCCACTTTTAGACAGTTCTCCTTCTAAGGAAGTTTTCCCTGGCGTGTAGCTTCTCTTAGGCTATTTGGAATTTTCATCATGGAGCCTGGTTCTGACCCTTGAGGCCAATCAGAACAAATCTAATCTTTCTTCCATGTGCCAGGCATTCAGATCATTGAAGACAGGTCTCACTTTCCTCTAAGGATAAGTGTCTGCAATTCCTTCATCTGAGCCTCATATCTTTGCCATCCCAGCTGCCCTCCTTTGGGCACTGTTCCCTTTTGTCTTCAGCTCTGAGAGTGTGTTTTGATTGATCAGTTCTCTTGGAGAGATAACCTGGCTTTTCCCCCCAGGTCATCCAGCTGGGTCAAAGATAGAGCTGCTGCTAGGGCTCTAGAATCCAGATAAAGGTCAAACCACTTGGGAATGTGGAGTTGTAACATGGCTAATAAGGAAATATGTTTTTATATGATTTCACATATATAATTGATATTACATTTCTAACCTTCTCAGCAGATGGTGGGGTAGGAGGGAGGGAATTAATTTGGAGCTCAAAATAAAAAAAAAAGAATATTAAGAATAAAAAATAATGATTTAAAACATTTTAAAAATTAAAATAAAATAGTCAAAAACAATCTGGGTTGGAACCAAATTGGCAAGCTAAAGTCAGGCTAATGGGATCTTGGAATTCATGTAATTCAACCTCACTCATTTTACAGACGAGCAACTTGAGGGCAGAGAAGGAAGTGACTTGTCCAAGAACACACAGCTGGTGAGGGTGAGATCTAAAATCAAGATAGTCAGCAAAGTCTTCAAAGACCATCCAGGGATCAGAGGTCAGAGCAGGGGGAAGAACTGAAACCAGGCCAACTGTCTGGGCAGGAGGGAGCAGGGATTTGGGCAAAGAAAGAGACTGTGCAATAAATAGGAGGGGCCCCAGACTGGGAGCTTTTCAATGCTTCCTGTTAGAGTAGCGGCCAATCCTCAGCTGGAACCTCCCTGGGTAGACGAGTGAGTAGTACGATTGGTGACAGTGAAAGGAAGGAGAGAGTAGCTCTCCCAGCTCAAGTCCACTCCTCCATATGTCACCTCCCCCACCCCACACACTCAATAAACTCTAATAGGTACCTATCGCCTTCAGGATCACAGGCACCAGGAGGAAGTCAGGGAATCCAGGAAGCAGAGGCATCGGGGGCAGCCAGAGAAAAGGCCCCGAGCCTGGGAATGGAGGGTCTTGCGTTCATGAAACAGCTAGGAGGCTGGTGTCACTGGATGGATGTGGTGGGAGTCAGGTGTGAGAAGACTCTAAAGGGAGAAGGGGATTTTGAATGCCAAGCAGAGTATTTTGTATTGGATCGTGGAGGTGACAGGGAGTCACTAGAGTTTCTTGAGCAGGGGGCTGGTCTGGTCAGACTTGCATCTTAGGAAGATCTCTGCAGAGGCTGGATGGAGGATGGGGAGACTAGAAGCAGGCAGACCCACCAGCAGGCTATTAGTCCAGGTGTGAGGTGCTGGGGACCTGCACCAGGGAGGGGGCAGAGGCAGGGCTGAGAAGGGGGTGTATTGGAAAGTTGTCACCCAGGGGACTTGATCTCTCCTTCCTTGTGGCCACCTTTCCATCCACTATGGCAAGCAGCCTCTCCACCATAGACACACATTTGGACTTTCTGTTAGAAGATAAATCCCAGAGAACATTGTTTCAGTTGCATCATTCTTTTTTTTTTTTTTTAGCAAGGCAATTGGGGTTAAGTGACTTGCCCAGGGTCACACAGCTAGTAAGTGTTAAGTGTCTGAGGCTGGATTTGAACTCAGGTACTCCTGACTCCAGGGCCAGTGCTCTATCCACTGCGCCACCTTGCTGCCCCCAGTTGCATCTTTCTTCTCCCACATCTGTGCTTTGCCTGGAAGCCAGACCCTGCTCCCCTGCCTCTTAGGATGTTTTGATTTCCTTCCAAGCTCAGGGACCTTTCCTGACCCCTCTCCCCCACATGTGATATGTGAGCACCCCTGCTCCCTCTAAAATTACATGGTGATTTGGTTCGGGTTGGGTTTTGTATATTCTTACAAGTGTTCAAATTATTTTCACCAAAGGAATATAAACCACTTGAGGAGAAATCTTTTTGTCCTTATATACCCAGGGCATATCATAGTGTCTGGGGCACAGCAGAAGCTTGATAAATACTTGCTGGTTGTTGACCGAATCAGGACAGCTATCCAATTCTCATTGATGGCTAGTTCATCTTCAGTATCTCTTCAGTGTCCTCTTCAATATTGAGCACCAATCAGTGAGCATTCATTAAGCTCTTACTGTGTGCCGGGCATCACGCCAGGGGACCTTCAAGGAGCTTATTTCTACAAGAGAAGACAACAAGTACGCATAGAGGTATGTATACACTGATATGATAAGTACATATGAAATAAATATGTGCAGAGTGTATAGTCCTCGAGGACGGCCAGTGTTTCATTTTTGTCTTTGGCCAATCCCCCACTCTTCACACAGTGCCTAGAACATAATAGCTGTGTGATAAGGATGTGTTGGGTCGGAACAGATCACATACCCAGAATGCAATGCTGCATAATTAGCATATTCCCTGGCTACACCATTTCCATATTATTTGGGTTATGATGGGTTTTTTTTGTTTTGTTTTTTCTTCTTAAGAAGCCCAACCCTGCTCACCTCAGTGGTTCAGTTCAAGGACAGACTGAATGCCCCCTTCTTAGAGGTTCTAGAGATGGTCCCCTCCTGGATGTGGGTAGGATGAGCTACTTTGAAGGCATCTTGCAGAGTGGAGATTCTGGAGTTCTATCCATCTCCCACGTAATTAGCCAGAAAGGCCAATCATGGGCACTGAATAAATCCACTCCCCTCAGCCACATACATGCGCACTGTTGGTTATGAGAATTTTCTGGAATCTTTTCCCATTAAGGCTCCTGCTAAAGGAAGGTAACCATGTTCCCAGGATCTTCAATCTGGGCTCATCTCTTCTTTTAATGGTTCATTGAAGGGATTTCCTCCCCTCACACCAAACACCTGAGGCGGGGAAGGTGGGTGATGATCTTTGCCTTGCCTACTTCGGTCCCTTCCACAAGCCTCATGAACTCACACCTCCCTTCCTCTGTTGGCTAGCAATGGCCTGTTTGGCCTAGTTTCATTGCAAGCATTTGGTCTGTCTGAATCATTTTTAGTTGTGTTTTCTTGCCATGGCTTATCCTGATCTGGGAGCGCTTTGATGCTCCAGCCCTGCCAGGCCTTGCTGCAGTCTACTGTCTTTATCTTTTACAGGGGCTTTAAAGGGGTATTTTATTGCCCATCATTACCATTCATTGGGGCTTTATGAGCTGTGTTTGCTGCTCAGTCATTCTGCTGATGGGCCCCGCATCTCCTTAGTGCCGCTCTCTGTGTGTGCCCTACATCCTGCAGAGATGAGAAGACCACTTCTCTTTGGAAGGATGGAGCCTTCTCTCACAGATGAGCCCTGCTTCCGGGCCACCTTCCTCATCTTCTATTGGAGAGGGGCTGTTAAGTGTTTGAGCGTGGGACATGATGCTATTGAAGATGGGAATGAGCTGGGAGATGATGGAATTGGTGCACAGAGTTCTCATGTCTTGCCTCCATGCTCAGGAATATCAGGCTCCCCGCCCCCCCCCCCCCCAGTGTGTGTCTCTCTCTCTCTCTCTCTCTCTCTCTCTCTCTCTCTTCCCTCCCTCCCTTCTCTCTCTGTCTCTGTCTGTCTCTCTATCTCTGTCTCTCTGTCTTATTCTGTCTCTGTGTCTGTCTCTTGTGCTCTCTCTGGGTCTCTCAGCTCCCTCCCTATCTCTGTCTCTCTCTCTCTCTCTCTCTCTTTCTCTCTCTCTCTTTCTCTCTCTCTCTTTCTCTCTCTTTCTCTCTCTCTGTCTCTGTCTTTCTCTGTCTCTGTCTCTGTCTATCTCTCTATCTCTGTCTCTCTGTCTTATTCTGTCTCTGTCTGTCTGTATGTCTCTGTCTCTGTCTCTCTCTCTTGTGCTCTCTCTGGGTCTCTCAGCTCCCTCCCTATCTCTTTCTCTCTTTGTCTGTCTGCCTCTCCCTCCCTTCCCAGCCCTTTCCTGAGTTTCCTTCCAAGCCCAGATCCTCCTCTGGGAGACCTTCCTTGCTGCTCTCAGGTGTCAGCCTCTTGCCCCCTTGAAGTGACGTTGCATCATCTTGTATGTGCTTGCTTGTGTGCATGTCACCCCCTACAAATAGGATCTAAGTCCTTTGGGTTTCCCTTTGCCTCACAGCCAGCACACCTCGCCCATGAGAGGCGCTTAAGAAGAGGTCGGTAAATTGAATTGTCATTACTGTGCTTCAAAAATCCATTGTACAAAAGAACATAGCACTGGAATGTCGATCCAGGCTGGGGGACCAATCCTTGGGCTCTTCTTCCTATTCCAGGAGAAGGCGAGTGGGGGTCAGGGACCATTTCTGTCATTTGTGTTGGCCTGGAGCCAGGAACAGAGCAACACCACCATTGGATGATAAAGGGGCGTCGGCCTGCTCCCTGAGGCTCCCCTCCCGCCAAGTCACTTTCCAGGCCATCCCTCCCCCCACCCCAGTATATGTTGTCTCCTCTACTCGAATGTAAGCTCCTTGAAGGCAGGGACTGTTCACGTTTACATTTGCATCTATAATAACCTAGCAAAGTTCTTGACCCATGATTAGCACTTGTGTTCTTTCCTCCCTCCCTCCCTGCCTCCCTCCTTTCCTTTCTTCCCTCCTTCCTTCCTTCTCCTCCCTCCCTCCCTCCCTCCCTTCCTTCCTTCCTTCCTACCTTTCTTCCTTCTTTCCTCTCCTCCCTCCTTCCCTCCCTCTCTCCTTCCTTCCTTCCTTCCTATCTTCCTGTAACCTAGGTATTGCAGTAGATACACATTGGGTCTAGAGTGTGCCTAAGATATTTACTAGCTGTGCGATGCAAGGCAAGGGGCTTTCTGCCTCTGTTTCCTCAACTGTCAAATGGAAATAATAATAGTACCTAACTTCTAGGGTAGTTTTGAGAATCAAATGAAATCATTTTTGTCAAGTGCTTAGCCTAGTGCCTGCTGGTTTTTCCCCTCCCTTTCCTCTTGTCTTTTTTTTCTCCCTGACTTTTAATATATATTTATTAGATTGATTAGCTCTATTGAATTTCTATAGCTGTAAAATAATACAGCAGAGAGAAAACTGGAAAACAGTTTGGCAGAAACCAGGTATAGACCAATATCTCACAACATATACCAAAATAAAGTCAAAATGGGTACATGATTTACAGATAAAGGATGATACCATAAGCAAATTAAGAGAGCATGGAATAGTTTATCCGTCAGTTTTAAGGACAGGAGACAAATTTGGACCAAAGAAGATATAAAGAGCATTACAAAATGTAAAAAAAGATAATTTTGATTATTTAATTTAAAACATTTTTGCACAAACAAAACCAATGTAACCAAGATTATAAGGAAAGCAGAAAACTGGGAAAGAATTTTTGCAACAAGTATCACTGATAAAGGCCTCATTTCTCAAATACATAGAAAACTGAGTCAAATTTATAAAAATACAAGTCATTCCCCAATTAATTAATTGTCAAAGGATATGAAGAGGCAATTTTCAGACAAAGAAATTAAAACTATCTATAGTCATATGAAAAAATGTTCTAAATTACTATTGATCAGAGAAATGCAAATTAAAACAACTCTGAGATACTACCTCACACCTATCACAGTAGCAAATATAACAAAAAAAGAAAATATTGGATGTTGGAGGGGATATGTGAAAACTGGGACACTAATTCATTGTTGGTAGAGTTGTAAATGGATCCAACCATTGTGGGAAGCAATCTGGAACTATGCCCAAAGGGGAATAAAACTGCATAGCCTTTGATCCAGCAATACCACTGCTATATATCCAAAAGACATCCCCCAAAAAAGAAAAAAGGCCCATTTGTAAAAAAAATATTTCTAGCAGCTCTTTTTGGTTTTGTTCTTGTTATTGATAGATTTTTTCCCATTTATTTAGAATTTTATTTTCCCTCAATTACATGTAAAAACAATTTTAATGTCCATTTTTTAAAACTTTGTGTTCCAAATTCTCTTCCTGCCTTCTCACCCCACTTAAGAACTTAAATAATTCAATATGAGTTATGCATGTGTACTAATGCAAAACATTTCCATATTAGATTATGAAAGAAAACAGACAAAAGCCTTAAGAAAAAGAAACTAAAAATTATGCTTTAATCTTCATTCAGACACCATTGCTTCTTTCTCTGGAAATGGATCACACTTTTATAAGTCTTTCAGAGTTGTCTTGGATCATTGTGTTGCTGAGAATAGCTAAGTCATTCACAGCTGATCATCTTACAGTATTGCTGTTACTTTGTATACAGTACACGTCACTTTGCATCAGTTCATGTAAATCTTTTCAGGTTTTTCTGAGAACATCCTTTTCATCATTTCTTATAACATGATAATATTCCATCATAATCTCATTCCACAATTTGTTCAGCCATTCCCCAATTGATGGGCATCTCCCCAATTTCAAGTTCTTTGCACCAAAAAAGGACAGACATAAATATTTTTGTACCTATGAGTCCTTTAACTTTTTGGTTTTTATCTCTTTTTGGATAGTGACTTAATAGTGGTATTACTAGGTCAAAGGGTATGCATGGTTTCATAGCCCTTTGACTCTAGCTCCAAATTGCTCTACATAATATTTGAATCAGTTTACAACTCCACCAACAGTGTGTTAATGTCTCATTTTCCCCACATCCCCTATGTTTGTTATTTTCCTCTGCTGTCCTATTATCCAATCCAATAGGTATGAGGTAGTACCCCAGAATTGTTTTGACTTGCATCTTTCTAATCAATAGTTAGAGAACTTTTTTAAAAAATAGCTATAGATAGCTTTGATTATTTCATCTGAAAACTTTTCATATCTTTTCATCATTTGTCATTTGGGGAATGGTTCTTATTTTAATAAATTTAACTCAGTTCTCAATGTGTTTAAGAAATAAGGTCCTAGTCAGAAAAACTTGCTTCAAATTTTTTTCAGTTACTATTGCTAACTGTATTTCCCTCCATCCTATTCCCTCCCCATGACATTTACTCTATTCTTTATCTCCTTTCACCCTGTCCCTCCTCAAAAGCATTTTCCTTCTAACTTCTCCCTAACCCAATCTGCCCTCCCTTCTATCATCCCCCCCTTTATCTTTCCTGCAGGGTAAGACATATTACTATGCCCAATTGAGTGTGTATGTTATTCTCTCTTTGAGCCAATTCTGATGAGAGTAAGGTTGACTCACTCCCCAGCACCAACCCCATCTTCCCCTCCACTATATAAGCTTTTTCTTGCTTCTTTTTTATGAGATACTTTGCTCCATTCCACTTCTCCCTTTCCCTTTATCTCTTTTTTTCCCTTTGTCTCAATGCATTCCTCTATCACCCCTTAATTTTGTTTTTTTAAAGATATCATCCCTTCATATTCAACTCACACCTGAATCCTCTGTAAATATACTCCATCCAGCTGCCCTAATAATGAGAAGGTTCTTATGAGTTACAGGTATCATCTTCCCATGTAGGAATGTAAACAGTTTAACCTTTTAATATCCCTTATGATTTCTTTTTCCTGTTTACCTTTTTTTTTTTGAGGCACTTGGGGTTAAGTGACTTGCCCAGGGTCACACAGCTAGTAAGTGTTAAGTGTCTGAGGCCAGATTTGAACTCAGGTCCTCCTGACTCCAGGGCCAGTGCTCTATCCACTGTGCCACCTAGCTGCCCCACCTGTTTACCTTTTTATGGTTCTCTGGAGTCCTGTATTTGAAAGTCAAATTTTCTATTCAGCTCAGGTTTTTTCATCAAGAATACCTTAAAGTCTTCTCTTTCATTGAATTCCCATTTTTCCCCATGAAAGATTATACTCAGTTTTGTTGGGTAGGTGATCCTTGGTTGTAATCCCAGTTCTTTTTCCCTTTGGAATATCATATTCCAAGCCCTCTGATCCTTTAATGGAAAAGCTGCTAAATCTTGTGTTATCCTGACTGTGGCTCCACAATACTTGAATTGTATCTTTCTGGCTGTTTGCAATATTTTCTCCTTGACTTGGGAGCTCTGGAATTTGGGTATGATATTCCTAGGAGTTTTCATTTGGGGATCTCTTTCAGGAGGTGATCAGTGGATTCTTTCCATTTTTATTTTACCTTTGGGTTCTAGAATATCAGGGCAATTTTCCCTGACAATTTCTTGGAAGGTGGTGTCTGGGCTCTTTTTTTGATCATGGCTTTCAGGTAGTATAATGATTTTCTTTTTCTTTTCTTTTCTTTTTTTGCAGGGCAATGAGGGTTAAGTGACTTGCCCAGGGTCACACAGCTTATAAGTGTCAAGTGTCTGAAGCTGGATTTGAATTCAACTCCTGAATCCAGGGCCAGTGCTTTATCCACTGTGCCACCTAGCTGCCCCCAGTTCAATTATTTTCAAATTATCTCTCCTGGATCTATTTTTTCAAGTCAGTTGTTTTTCCAATGAGATAATTTCACATTGACTTCTATTTTTTCATTCTTTTGGTTTTGCTTTATTGTCTCTTAGTTTCTCATAAACTCATTAGCTTCCATTTGCTCAATCCTAATTTTTAAGGAATTATTTTCTTCAGAGAGCTTTTATACCTCCTTTTTCCATTTGGCCAATTCAGCTTTTCAAGGCATGTTTTTCCTCATTGGTTTTTTGTACTGCTTTTAGCATTTGGCCTAGTCTGTTTTTAAAGTCTTTTATTTTATTCAGTATTTTTTGTACCTCCTTTACCAAGCCGTTGACTTTTTAAAAATGATTTTCTTGCATTGCTCTCATTTCTCTTTCCATTTTTTCCTCTACCCCTCTTACTTTGTGTTTAAAGTCCTTTTTGAGTGCTTCTATGGCCTAAGATGAATTCATATTTTTCTTGGAAGCTTTGGGTGGAGGAGCTTTGACTTTGTTATCTTTTTCTGAGGGTGCATTTTGATCTTCCTTGTCACCACAGAAACTTTCTATGGTCAACATGTTTTTCTGTTTCTAGGTCTTTTTGCGGTGGCTAAAAATCAGAAATCAAAGGAATCCCTATCGATTGGGGAATGGCTAAATAAGCTGTGGTATATTATGGTGATGGAATATTATTGTGCTATAAGAAATGACAAGCAGAATGATTTCAGAAGGGCCTGGAAAGACTTGTATGAACTGATGTATAGTGAAATGAGCAGAACCAAGAGAACAATGTGCACAGTGAAAGTGATGTAGTTTGATGAGGAACTGCGAATGACTTAACTGTTCTCAACAATACAGTCCAAAGGACTAATGATGAGACATATTATCCACCTCCAAAGAAAGAACTGATAATGATTGAACACAGACTGAAACATGTTATTTTTTACTTTTTTTCACTTTTTCCTTTTATTCAAGTTTTCTTATACAAAATGACCAATATGGTAATGTTTTACATGATTACACATGCATAACCTATATCTGATTGCTTACCACCTCAAGTAGTGGGGAGGGAGGTAAGGAGGGATAGAATTTGGAACTCAAAACTTTAAATAAAAATGTTTGTAGCAATAACAACAACAACAACAACAACAATAAAGATGACCCCAAGATTCCCTATGGAAGGATTTGATCTTTCATGGAAGTATGAACAAATGAAGCTGGACCTATCAACCTCAGCATAGCACAACTGAAAGAATTCTAGATTTGGAGTCTGATGTCTTGGATTCAAATGTGAGCTCTGACACTCAACATGTGTCTGAACCTCCCTGGGCCTCAGTTTTATCTGTAAAAGGACAAGGTGACTTCTGAGGACCTTCTGACTCTAAGCCTACAATTCCCTTGTATGAACCTTTTGATGAAGGGGAATACAAACACAAAAATGAGATAATCCCTGTCATGGCAAGAAACTGACAGGAATGAAGCCAGGCTAGGGAGGTGCCCACCAGACAAGTGAACTCTCCCCATCCAGAGTGGCATGGCCTCAGGGCAGGAGTTTCCAAGTTAAAGGTCTCTGCTCTTCTAGGGAAGGGCCTTGGAAGTCCAGTTTGGAGGGTGCAGCAGTGGCCAGAGGGATGGATACAAAAGCTGTGCAGGTGTGGCTGAAGGAACTGTCCCAGGAATGCCCTGGAGCCTCACTCTACACATCATGGTGCAGGATTTGGGACAACACAGCTGCACAAGGTTGATTTGGCCAAAGGGTTTCCTCATGATGTGGCCCTGCAGGCATGGACTCCAACAAAGAGCAAAGCTCCCACATGTTGAGAATATTTTGGGGTCATCATGTTTGCTAATGTCAAATCCCCAAGTGAAATCTGCCCAATGTTATGCAAAAAGGATAGTGACCCTATGGAGCTCACATCCGTGGAGTGTTTTTCAATTTACAAAGCACTCTGCCATGTTATCTCATTGGAGCCTCACAACAACCCATGAGGTAGATACTATTATTACCCCCATTTTACAGGTGAGAACATAGAGATACAGAGAGGTCACCCAGCTACTGGGCATGGTTCAGACTCAGACCTTGATGACTACAGGTCTGGTGTTCTAGATATTACCCTACCTGGCTGCTCCCATTCATTGTTCTACTCTTGCCTCAGGGTGGTGTAAGAGAAAATACATCAGACATAAAGTCAGGAAACCTCCCACGGGTCTCAGCACTGCCACCCAAGTGGCTCTTTTACCTGAGACAGGTTACTTGGACATCTCTGTGCCTCAGTTTTCTTTTCTATAAAATGGAGATTAAATATTTGTTTTGCTTGCCTTACAGTTAAAGCACTATGCAAATATCAGCTGCCACTACAATCCATTCCCCAACAAATAACATGCAATATCATTAAAATGCATGCATGAAGTGACTTTTCTAAGGGAACATACCCATTTTAAAAAAATAAACTTCACTGTAATGGGAAAGGTGTTGAGCTGTGGTTCCTTAGCAGGGGCCCAATCTACAGGCTTGTTTTGTGATAAAGGAGGCATCGCTTGCTCCTGGAAAGATGCAAGGCTAGAGACTTGCACATTTGCCTCAAGGGAAGCTGGGAAAAATAGGTAAAGCAATTGTGAATGCTGTTTATTTTAAACTGCTCCTGAGTTACCCTCAAATTTGAGGCAGCATACAATAGCACTTATCCGCAATTCAACATTTTGTTACAATCAACACTGTTATAAATGATGATTTTGCCCATTATTACAGGGTATAGAAATTCCTCTGAGTGCTTCATCTTACAGGAAAAGAGCCAGAGACTGTAAGTGCCAAAGCATCTCCACCAGCACCAGGGGAAGAAATTGTCCAAATGGGATCTATTTTGTGAAATCGAGTCTTTGTCCTCCGGCTCTCTGACGATCTCCTTTGTCTGTTTCCTGGCATGTCACTCCCTGGTGTGGCCGAGCTTTGTGTGGTCTTTATGGGCGCCATGCTTAGCTTATGGAGCATTTCATTCCCGGGCCTCCAGATGTGACCGGGGGTCTGTTGGACTGGGAGGCTTCCGCCACTCAGGCATACTAGACCGCTTATCTGTCTCCTGCCATACACCTCCGTTACAGGTGCTGTGCCTGACATTCTGCATGGTGGCTTTCAAATTAATTTCAATAGTGCCCAGAGGATCCCACTTCTTTGTCTGTACAGAGGATTTGTGAATCCTTCTGCCCAAATGGTGAGAGTCGGGAATTCAGAGAGAGGTTGCTCCCTTCAGTGTATCATCCACTTTTCTAAGAGACCACAATAACCCTGCAATGGGACTGGCATGGAAATGAAAATGAATTGTTTGTTTCCCTCTTCCATGAAGACACGGCAAAGGTCTCAGATAAAGGCCTCCACTGTGTAAACCACTGGATCCTGAAAGACACCATGATGCTGCCCTCACTCACTAAGCATCCATCAGTTCTGAGATGATGCTTGAACTGCTCCCATTCTTGGTCTACCATCTTGGTCCCTGGAGGCATTTACCCTGGCTGTATTTTGTTTTTGCTTAGAGAGATCTCTGGCTTTACGTGAGGCCCCAAACGAGCTCAGTTTGGTCTTTGTGGCACCTTTGTTCCGATGGAAGACTAAAAGAGAAAAATGAGATACTTTGAGTTTTTTTGGGGAAAAATCTATATACTGCATTCACTTGGCAGGGAAAACTAGGAAATTTTGGAGTTTCAAAAATATTGGATTTGAGTTGCTCACTTGGAGATCAAGTCTGCTGTAGTAACAAAACAAGTTGATATGGCTAGCATACTCCCAGGAGACCAAGGAAAGGAAATACAATTGGCTTAAAGTCACAGTTATGTTATATATACATCAGAGTGTATGAGTGTATGAAAAAGTGACAGAAGCAGCAGGATATGATAGATAGAGGGATGAGTGTGGAGTCAGGAATGTGATTTAATTCAATAAGCTCTTATTACCTTCCTGTTGTATTCCAACTTCTGTGCTAGATATTAAAGACCTGGATTGAAATCCTGGCTCTACAACTTAGCTGTGTGACCCTGGGTAAGTCATCTAACCTTTTGAGCCTCCATTTACTCATCTGTTCAGTGGGGACAATATTAGCACCTACAATGCAAAGGTTCAAAGTTGGGAGAGAGGGAGGGCTGTTTGAGGTATAAAAAACAGGCCCAGTGAGTTGGATCATAGAGCACAAGGTGGGGAAGAAGGTCTAAGGGATGAGATTCTGAACAACAGAAAGCTGGCTCCTGGCAGGTAGACTAAAGACTTAACTGGTCTTAACATATCTCTTCTGTCTATTGTAATGGAAATAGCGCTAAACTTGGAGCCTATGTCCTGGGTCTCTGCCTTACTCTTCCCTGGTGTCCTCTTACAGGACCTCTGATGTTACTGAAGATGTCAGCACGGTGCTTTCAGCAGTTCTCTGATGGTCATTACACCTCTGCTCTTTGTTGGGCACTTCTCTGACTTCCACATGCCTCTGGTCTCATGGTCACCCAGCATTGGTCTTTTTACAAGATTCTGGGTTTCATCTCTTCAGGGTCAGCTGCTGGCCTTCTCAGTGTCTATCTGCTGAGGGAATTTCTTGTCTTTCCCCTAATACAATCAGGCCAATAGCTCCCTAGTTATTGTCACCAAGGGCAGCTGGTAATGCAGTGGATAGAGTACTGGGCCTAGAGTCAGGAAGACCTGAGTTCAAATTTGTCCTTATACACTTACTAGCTGTACAACCTTGGGCAAGTCACTTAACCTCTGCCTGCCTTAGTTTCCTCAACTGTAAAATGGGAATAGACTAGCACCAGCCTCACAGGGTTGTTGTAAGATCAAGTGAGATATTTGTGATTTGGGCTTTTTTTTGCGGAGCAATGAGGGTTAAGTGACTTGCCCAGGGTCACACAGCTAGTAAGTGTCAAGTGTCTGAGGCTGGATTTGAACTCAGGTTCTCCTGAATCCAGGGCCAGTGCTTTATCCACTGTACCACCTAGCTGCCCCCAAATGAGATATTTGTAAAAAATGAAATTAAAAAAAATTTAAAAAGACAAAAAACACTCTACCTAACAAGACATCCCATGACAGGAAGATTTAAAATGAAAGAGGAGGGAAATCTACAAAACTAATCAATCATTCAGCTGTGTCTTAACCATAAATGCCATATTCCATATACCTTGTCCCCCAACTCTGTACAGATGGGAAGGAACTAAAGTTGAGGGAATCAAGAAAATTCCATGTACCACAACAACAATGGAAATTAAGATTTCAATAAAAAATAGAGTAGCACCTCAAATATGTCTGGTTTCCCCCCTTTTATACATTTGCTTCTTTTCTTCTTTCTAGGGAAGTACTAGGGGAGTCCTCTCATTTTATTCCTAACTTTGCACATTGTCCTACTGGAGTGATTTTCTCCATATTTCTAATTTTCTACTTGAGAGACTGAGAGGGTGTGTAGGCCTCAGGGTTAGGAAGACCCAGGTCAAATCTTAATTTTCTACTTTATCTTTCAATGCCCCGGACAGTTCTCTAAGGCTGTAATCTAAACTGGTGGAAGGAGTTTCCTCTCTGGAAGGTCCCTCCACTAAGAAAATCGCAGATATAGATATAGAATAATATGTGTGTATGAATATATTTCTATATGCATACCCATTGCGTATACTTGTGAGCACAAATATATATATATATATATTGTATTGCACACATACACATGTATATAAACATATGTGTGCCCACCTATTCTTTGGTTTCTTCAGCTCCATTCCCTAGCTTTAGAAATATGTAGACTCAAGATGCCTTCAGAACAATGGTCCTATGAAAGCTAGCTAGCATGCATACAGGGGTTCCCAACAGTTCTTAAGACCTTTGGAATATCCCATTGTGATGAAATAATGGGATTTAGCAGATACTCAACGACCCACCTGGAGATTAATCTAGACTGATGGAATCAAGTGAGAGTGATTGATTGCTGATTAGCCTACTTCAAGTTAACTGGATTGTAATCACACCTGGCTATCCCTTAAGAAGGTATTGTTCTCAGAAGCTAGACTGTGAACTCAACTTGAGAACACCTTCAAAGACAATGGATTTGGATGATGCCAACCAATCAGCTTGAAGCAGTGTGTAAGGACCCCCTCTGTTCCAGACCTATAAAAAGCTTCCACAATCAGCTTGCTGGGGAGTTCCTAATTAAAGCAGGCTTGTGGCGGAGGACTTGAGGAAGAACCCAAACAAGCTGGAACTCAAGGCTAGATAGGCCTTTTCTTAACTTTCTGAACTCCATGTTAATACTTGTATGCTTTAATAAATGTTTAATGCCCAAAGACTGGTGCTGAAGCTTCTAATTTAAGGCGATCACACAATATAGATTTTAAACATCACACCATAGAGGGCTTTACTGTTTGCAAACCTCAAGTTGCCAAGTTTAGCATCACCAGGACCTTCCCTTGTACAAGCATCAGAGCTGCCGACCTTCCTCTAAGCCCCATATCTTTGTTCAAGAGCTAATTGTTAGAACCATCGGGGGTCCTATATTTAGAGCTGGAAGGTCCCTTGGCAGTCATCGAGTCCAAATGCCTCATTTTATAGACAAGGTCACAGGCCCAGATTGGGGAAGCAAAAGGCTGCTCTTTCTTGGACTACACTCTTAGAAAATGAAGCCCACTGGTTTGTGCTTGGGGTGTGCTGCCCACTTAGATGCATACTCTTTCCTAGCGATGGACTCTCTTAAAACCTCCTGAATCTTATTGGCATTAAAGGGCCAATGGATATAGGGCATGGCAGAAAGGAGGGCTGCTGAGTCCAAGAAATCCTTACAAACTACCTTGATTGTATTTCCTTTTGGCCAGATCCAAAGAAGCAAATTCTGGGCATCAATGGAACTTTCTGGATACATGAAGCAGCACCAATCTTTAAAGAGTAGTCAGTCATCTTTTAAAAATTATTCTATGATGGGGCAGCTAGGTGGCACAGTGGATAGAGCACTAGCCCTGGAGTCAGGAGGACCTGAGTTCAAATCCAGCCTCAGACACTTAACACTTACTAGCTGTGTGACCCTGGGCAAGTCACTTAACCCCAATTGCCTCACCAAAAAAAAAATTATTCTATGTTATAGAAATGCTTATATTATTCCATAAATTAAAAATAAAATTAATTTAAATTTCAAAAAAGAACAGGGGATGATGGATAACTCACTGAAGGACTTACATAGTGTCTTTTTTTTTTTTTTTTTTGCAGGGCAATGGGGGTTAAGTGACTTGCCCAGGGTCACACAGCTAGTAAGTGTCAAGTGTCTGAGATCGGATTTGAACTCAGGTACTCCTGAATCCAGGGCCAGTGCTTTAACCACTGTGCCACCTAGCTGCCCCCATAGTGGCTTTTAAAGCATCGATTGCATTTCCTGACCACAAAGAGGATGGGAGCTAAGTCATGAAAGCATCGCTTTTTAAGAAACATTCTCCTTGAGAAAATAAAGACACCAATGAATGACAATGATCCCTTTGTGATACCCCCTGTGAATCCATCAACTTGTATTTATATACTGTCCAGATAGTTAAAAAAGAAGCAATGTCATAGAGGGTCTAGGGTGCTAGAAGTGGAATTGGGACAATCTGAGCTCAGAACCTACCTCTGTCACTTAACCTCTGTGTGATCTTGTACAAGCCAGCTTGTGTCTCTGAACCTCAGTTTCCCTATCTGTAAAACATGATCAAATGAGATAATATATGCAAAGTACTATACAAGTCTTAAAGTGCTATGTAAATGTGAGTCATTATTTATATTGTTTTATTCGTCTCATCTTTTTGAACTGAATTCAGATAGATATGGCCCCAGGACAAGCCTCTCTCCTGCTGTCATTCGGGCATATTTAATGTTCTGTGCACTGTTACAAGATAGATTAAATGCCTGCTTTTTGTTACTGAACAAAAGCCCTAGAATGGGAGTTCAATCTCAGTTGGCTCCCTGGAAGCATCTTTGGGGCCTCTCTGATAGCAGACAGACTGACAGGGTGATGTGGCCTGCACACTGTTCCCACACAAATCCCATTTCTTCTCCTAGATCTCTGAATTTCAGGGATTTTCGTTCCTGGTTTGAGGATTATGAGTATTTTACACAGTGACATTGATGAAATACACGATCCTTAATTTTTATGGATCAATGTGAAGACTGAATGATTGTAGGCAGCAGTTTTGTCTGTGAAATGGGATCATTTCAGTACAGTTCAGTTGGTGACCTCTCAGAGATATGCTGAGGTTGTCATTTGTAACACAGGCACCTAATGTCTGTTGTTTATGAAGGATGTAAGCATCTTTGTGATGGACTTTGGACTCCATATTTGATCCTTGAAGTAAGGGTGACCATAAGAACCAAGGGACTTTCTGTCTGACTTGCTGCTGAAAACCTCCACATGTATTGTTTCTCCCTGTGGAATGTGAGTTCCTGGATAACAGTCTTACCTTTCTATTTGTATCCTTAAGGCTTTGCATACAGCAAATGCTTAATGGATGCTTTATTCACTCATTCACTCACTGGAGTTTATTGAGTAGGCAGGTGATATGGTCAGATCTCTGTATTAGGAACATACCAGGCAACTATATAGAGGATGTCTTGGAGCAGGGAAAGACTTGGGGCAGGGAGACCAATCGCAACAGTCTAGGCCTGAAGTAATGAGGGCCTGGATGCCTTATCTCCTGTGAGTTACTATCTCTACAGAGATGACTCACAGATCTATATATACAGTCCTAGTCTCTCTCCTGAGTTCTAGTCCCCCATCGCCAATTGGCTACTGGACATTTCAAACTGGAAACCACAGAGACATCTCGAACTGAACTCATTATCTCTCCAACATTGTCACAGATGTATATGGGACATACTATGGAGGTAGAAAAGGTAAGATTTAGCAACTGAGCAAATATGTGGGATGAGTGAGAGTGAGGAGAGGCTAAGACTCAAGGTTGTTTCTGAAGGGGAAGTAAGGATCAAGGATGACTATGAACCTGGGTGACTGGAAGGATGGTGGTGCTCTTGACAGAAATAGGGAAGTATGGAAGAGGGAGGAATATTGGAGGGAAACCATCATCAAGAAAGAGAGAGAGAGAATGTATAGGAAGGAAAGAGAAGAGGGTCCAGGGCAGAGTCTTGGAGAGTAGAACATGAAATGAATGATGATCCAGTAGAAGAGAATGAGTGGTCAGACAGGTAGAATATGATCCTATATAGGTATGAAATTTATTAATTATTTCATTTGCCTTTATTACATATGTACCACCTCATTCCCAATTCCCAACTGGTGACTGATTACTTCTCCCCTTGGGATTCTATTGATAACCTTGAGGCTTGTACCTCTAATAAATATTATACCTGAGCCCCCATTCAATGTACTTTCTAATGTCAACTAACCAGTTACTATCAATTAGCCAGATATGGTCAACTCAGTTTTAGAAAAGGGTATTTACTAATGTGATATAGGAAGAACAATCAGCATAAAGACACTCCCAGCCCCCCAACCTCCAGGTCTAGTACATATTCTCTCATTAAGTAAATACAGAGTTAGGGGAGAGTAGGCTCAGTCTTAGAGTCTGCATGTGGAGGAAGGGTAATTGTGAGCTCCTGATTCTTGAAGTCTTTTTGCCATGTGTGGAGTTCTTATGAAGTTACTTATTGATGTGTAGGGCTCTCTACTGGTTTTTGATATACAGCAGAACCCTAAGGCTACCTTTCCTTGTGCTAGTTAGTTTCCTCTTGGCTCCGACTGCAGATCCTGCCATCAGTGACTAGTATTCCAGACACACTTTGGGAAGCCTAGATCTTCTGACCTTTCTAAGCTTACAAAATCATCCTCTGGTCAAATGGTGTGGGGGTGGAGACAGAGACTTCTCTCCTCCCCCAAGCAATTCCATTTCAGGGACTTTGCTAGCACTCTTTCACCAGCAGGTTGGCCTGCTTTTGCAATGAATGGTGGGCAGGGAGTGACTCATTCTCAATAGCCAACCACAAGCTATTTCCTACATAGAATTATCTGCTTTAATTCATCACTGAAATGATTGATTCAATAGAGGTGTCTAGGAATTGCTCACACCTAGCTGGTTCTTTTGGTTGGTTGATTCTGTAACTGGATAAAAGAGGCTTTTTGTTTTTTGTTTTTTTTGTTTTTGCAGGGCAATGAGGGTTAAGTGACTTGCCCAGGGTCACACAGCTAGTAAGTGTGTGTTAAGTGTCTGAGGCCGGATTTGAACTCAGGTACTCCTGACTCCAGGGCCAGTGCTCTATCCACTGCGCCACCTAGCTGCCCCCTAAAAGAGGCTTTTTCACCTGATAAAGATGTCAGGACGTCGAGCATCTTGTTGGTTACATTACTTGGTGTTGGGGGCTATGTAGAATACCCTTCTTACACATAGTTAATGGAATTATAGACAATAGCTTCTTTAGTTCTTCCCCTCTTTTACTGCAACCCGTATCAAAATAGGATTGGGAGGACCTTGGGACCCATTGGGTATATGGGGGTGGGGTTCAGTGGGAGATATATCAAACAAGGCAATAGATAAGCAGAATATTTCAATGGTTTAAAAACTTCCTGAGATCCTTGTGAGGAGAGCTAGCTCTGACAGAAGGGCTAACTCAAAGGGAACAGTGCAAAGAGAAGCATGTAAGAGTATAACTGGATATGCTTGGTGTTTGTTGGTTTTTAGGGTCCTGTAAAAATAGAGGGGGTACTGAGTAGAGGAGAAATCTAAATTATCCAGGTACAATTCTATGTAACTTATTAGCTGTGTGACCATGGACAAATTACTATACTTCTCTGAACTTCCATTTCTTACTCTGTAAAATGAGAGAATTGGGCTAGATAGGGTCTAAGATTTCTCTCAGATCTAAAATTTTGTGTTCTAGAATCCTACCCATCTCTTACACTATTTTTAAATTTTTATTTCTATTTTTTGTTTTTATCTTATTTTTTACTATATCTATCCCTACTTCATTACCCCAAAAAGCCACCCCTTGTAATTAAAAAAAAAAATTAAAGAGAAAGGGGAAAAACAATTCAGTAAAACTAATCAGGGGCAGCTAGGTGGCGCAGTGGATAGAGCCCCCCCCCCCCCCCCCAGTCAGGAGGACCTGAGTTTAAATCCAGTCTCAGATACGTGATTTACTAGCTGCATGACCCTGGGCAAAACAAAACAAAAACCTAATCCACACATACATCAGTAGTCAAACAATGTATGCAGTATTCCCCACCCATCGTCCTCTACCTCTGCAAAGAAAGGGCGCCAGGGGAGTTACATTCTCTTGTCTCCTCTCTGGAGATAAGCCTGGTCATTACATTTACACAGTGTGCAGTTTCAGATTCCCCCCCACCACTTATGTTGTGGTTATTTTGAATATTGTTTTGAAGATCATGTTGTGTTTTTTTTTTCATTCAGTTTATATAAGTCTTCCCATCTGTCTCTGCCGATCTATGTTCCGTGTCTCTGCCATTCCATCTTCCATGTTCTAACGTTCCCGGATCTAACATTCCATGTTCAAAGGTCTCTTCCAGGGTCAGAATTCCATGTTCTGTGTTCTAAAATTCCTTCCAGATTTAGCATTCCATGTTCCAAGACCCAACCCAACTCTGAATTAATGAGCCTATCTATCATCAAGGCAGCTAGGTAGTAAAGTAAATAGAGTGCTAGAAGCAGAGTTAGAAAGCCCTGAGTTCAGGGGCAGCTAGGTGGCGCAGTAGATGGAGCACCGGCCCTGGAGTCAGGAGTACCTGAGTTCAGATCTGGCCTCAGACACTTAACCCTAAGACACTTAACACGTACTGGCTGTGTGACCCTGGGCAAGTCACTTAACCCCAATTGCCTCACTTAAAAAAAAAAAAGCCCTGAGTTCAAATTTGACCTCAGACACTTATGTGACCCTAGGCAAGTCATTTAACTTTGCCTCAGTTTCCTCTGCTGTAAAACGGTAATGATAGCTAGCACCTACTTCCCAGGGTTGTTACGAGGATCAGATGAGATCATATTTGTAAAGTATTGAACAGAGGGCCTGGCACACACTGGGTACTTACTCAGTGAGAGCTTATGGCCTCCTCTTTCTCTTCTCCCTATAGCCATCATCCTTCTATTTCACTTTTTTTCAATACATATCTGAATAGTATCTAGGGGAGAAGAGCTGGAAAAGGGAGAAAAAATATTTGAGGGTAAGAAATACAGTTCACCAAACCACCAATATCCTTAACCCACAGGCAAAATCAGGTGTAATGAACACCATCTTTTGGGAGTGGGGGAGGGAGAGGCAGAAAGGAGGAATGAGTGGGTGAAGAGAGGAAGGTAATTGTTTTGCCCCAATTTGGTTAAACCATCTCATGTACACATGGCCTTAAAGAACATTTGGGTTTCCATGGTATTACTGTTCTAGTTGGAAGGTCATTAGAATTTTTTTTTAATAAATAACTCTTCATCCATGAATTATTAGAGAAAATCTACTTTGTTGTAGTTCTGTATAAAATAAAACTTTATCTTGAAACAATTCCTGGATGGCAAAGAGCAAAATGTTCTGTTCTAACTGTCGAGTTCAATTGGGTTTCTTCCCAGTGACATCCATTGTGAGAAGGGAAAAAAAGAGGCAATTCCATTTTCTTCATTTTCATCCAGATTCAAAGTCCAATTGAGCTGTTTTTGTAATTAAGTTCTCTCACGTACTACCACATCAAGGGAAAAAGAATATTTCTATGAAATGTGCACTGAACCCAAATGGAAGTTAATTCAAAGTAAAAAGGAATGATTATCTGTGTTTATTAATGAGATTAGTATTTGATTTTAAAAAAATCTTTCTTTTTCATCTATTTGAAACATGACAATTTAATAGTGTTTTAGACATAATAACATATTAAAGGCATTGCTTGCTAATAAGATTAATACTATATATGTAGATGTGTGTATATAGGTGTATGTGCATATATAGAGAAAGAGACAGATATATAGAGATATATATCCAATTTTTTTGCCATATATTCACAGGCATATTGTGTCATAGTTATCCATGACACTCCAAAGGTTTCCTGTTATATCTTTAGCTCCAGGTCAAACTATAGCATTAAGTCTGATAAAGGGTACTTCATCATTGCTAAGAAATTAAGGGTGCATTGTACAAACTGATTTATATCTTACATTTGAGCCTATGAATATGGTATCTTGCAATATTTTATACCTACTTGGTTGACACAGAAGAAGCCACAAACATGTGGGCTCCCACAATGAAACAAAGGTATTCTGAAGAGGAAGCCAGATTTCTGTACTTTGACTTAAAATATTGTAATAGCAGGCTGTTGGCCAGGCACGGAATGCATAGAATGAGGGCTGGTAAGGACATACTGCCCTGAAATATTTCAAATCCAATGAAAAGGACTTTAAACTCAAAGGAGAAAGGAAGAAGCAAACTGCCTATGAATAATCACCAAACTTCATCTATTGTAGGAAGAATGGTAGTGGAGAAGAGCAGAAATTCACAGGAGACAAAATTCAAGTTTGGAGAAGCCAGAGAAAGAGACCAGGCAGGATATGTAGCCTATACATCACATGGATGAGGGGCGAGGGTCAGCAGCCTTTCAGGACATAGCTGTTGCTATATTTGTATAGAACAATGGGGCTTTTGGGGGGTAAGGTTTACAAAAAAGAGTTCTCTTTTCTGTTTAAGGAAGTAGAGCCCTGGGGATATTTACCTCAGCTAGTGGGCATGACAACTCCATAAAAATTTAAATGGTTTTCTGCTCATAAGTCATGATCAGTTGAACTGAGAAATCCAAGAGAAACCATGGAGAACAATGCTATCCTAAGAAGTTCACTAAAATACTTGAGAGTCTAACTGCCAAGACAAACCCAGGAACTATATGAACACAAGTATAAAATACTTCTCCCACAAATAAAGTCAGATATAAATAATTGGAAAAATATTAATTGTTCCTGGGTAGGCTGAGTCAATATAATAAAAATGACAATCCTATCTAAATTAATCTATTTATTCAGTGCCATATCAAACTATCAAAAATATTTTATAGATCTAGAATAAATAATTACAAAATTCATTGGAAGAACAAAAGCGCAAGAATATCAAGGGAATGAATGAAAAAATGCAAAGGAAGGTATCCCAGCTGTATCAGACCTAAAACTATATTGAAAAGCAGCAACCATCAAAACTATTTGGTACTGGCTAAGAAATAGAAGTGGTGGATCAGTGAAATAGGCTAGGCACACAAAATACAGCCGTAAATGAATACAGCAATCTCCTGTTCATATCCTCCAAGATAAGAACAAGAAGCTTTTGCACAAACAAAATGGATGCAACCAAAATTATAAGGAAGGAAAGCAGAAAACTGGGAAAGAAATTTTGCAACAAGTATTTCTGAAAAAAAGGTCTCATTTCTCAAATATATAGAAAACTGAGTCAAACTTGTAAAAATCTAAGTCATTCCCCAATTGATAGTCAAAGGATATGAACAGGCATTTTTCAGACAAAGAAATCAAAGCTATCTATACTCAAATGAAAAATGCTCTAAATCACCACTGATTAGAGAAATTCACATTAAAACAACTCTGAGGGGCAGCTAGGTGGCACAGTAGATAAAGCACCAGCCCTGAATTCAGGAGGACCTGAGTTCAAATCCGACCTCAGACACTGGACACTTACTAGCTGTGTGACCCTGGGCAAGTCACTTAACCCTCACTGCCCTGCAAAAAAAAAAAAAAAAAAAAAAAGCAAAAACAAACAACAAGAACAACAAAAACAACTCTGAGGTACTGCCTCACACCTATCAGATTGGCAAATAAGACAAAAAAGGGAAATGTTGGATGTTGGAGGAGATGTAGGAAAACTGGGACAGTAATCCACTGTTGGTGGAGATGTGAATCGATCCAGCCATTGTGGAGAGCAATTTGGAACTATGCTCAAAGGGCTATCAAACTGTGCATATCCTTTGACCCAGCAGTACCACTGATAGGTTTCTATCCCAAAGACATCCCAAAAAAGAGGGAAAGGACTATGTGTACAAAAATATTTATAGCAGCTTTTTGTAGTGGCTGAATTGGAAATCAATGGGGTGCCCATCAATTGGGGAATGGCTGAATAAGTTGTAGATTTAATGAAATATTATTGTGCTATAAGAAATGACAAGCAGGATGATTCAGAAAAACCTGGAAAGACTAGCATGAATGGATGTATAGTGAAGTGAGCAGAAGCAGGAGAACATTGTACACAGTAACAGCAATATTGTTTAATGAAGAATTGTGGGGGGCGGCTAGGTGGCGCAGTGGATAAAGCACCAGCCCTGGATTCAGGAGTACCTGAGTTCAAATCCGGCCTCAGACACTTACTAGCTGTGTGACCCTGGGCAAGTTACTTAACCCCCATTGCCCCACAAAAACAAAACAAAACAAAACAAAAACCAAAACAAAACAAAAAAATGAAGAATTGTGAATGACTTGGCTATTCCCAGCAATGCAAGGATCTGAGACAATCCCAAAGGACTAATGATGAAACACAAGATCCACCTCCAGAGAAAGAACTGATATTGATTTGATACAGACTGAAGCATGCTATTTTTCACTCTTTCATTTTTTCTTTTACTTGAGTCTTCTTATACAAAATGATGAATATGTGTTAAGGGCTAAAATTCTAGCTAAACTGTCTAAAATATCTAATGAGTGGTCGCCAATAAATTATAAGCTTTAGCAAGAGTTAGACTTTTAAGCATTTATTAAGGAGAATAAGAATTTGGTAAAGAGAGAGAAAAAGGCCTAGATTTCTATCTATTAAAGGGAGAGCACATTTCTAGCTCCCTTCTCCACCAGAGTCCAGAGGAAAAGAGCGCGAGACTGAGCGCCAGTCTCTTCCTTCCTCCTCCCACTAGCCCGCGTCACTTCCTGACTCCTGGTCTTGCCCTCAAAGACCTTCCCTTCATGGGCAGAACTCCTCTACAGTAAGTATCCAGCAGGTGGCGTTATTCCAATCGTTACAGTCCCCCCTGTTGTTCCTCAAGAAACAAAATGTTTCCTTGACGGAACAGTAAAAACAATATGATAACTATTGCTAACTAATAATATGTGAACAACAATATAGAAAAGGAAGAGAGGAAAGTTTTGTCCAGAGGGGCGATTTTTTTTGTCCTCATGAACCGACGCTTTGACATTAGTCTTGCAAAGGGAGGGCCTCTGCAGAGAATACATGTTACAGATGGTGTATATTATAACAGAAAGAGAAAAAAACCAACAAAAAGAACAAATCAAAACTGTTCATTTAAAGTCTCTGAAAGTCTTTTCTCAGATGTCCTCTAGGTGTAGTCGTGGAATGGAAGTCTTTTCAGGGGTTGATGTGTGGATGCTGGTAATCAGCCAGGAAAATTTCCTACAAAATTGAGCTTAACACAACTTTAAAATAGCTTTGTCAATAATCAAATCAAACAATGAAAGTTCTCAAAAACATGTCTAAGGGAATTCAGAATCTTAGTTGTTACACATGAAACATATAATAAAACAAAAATTGAACCATTCTTTAAAATTATAATATTACTATAGTCCCCCCCTTATGGAGGGTAATTGAGAAGACAATTGCTGCGATATTAATTATTAAAAATAATTTTTTATCTTTGTTTCATCACTTTTTGCATCATCTGCCTAATTATCCTCATGCCATTATGAGAAATTTAAAAATCTAATATAATTGGTAACAGGTGTCAAGGCCAAATTCAACACTGTATTTATCATGACACCTGAGATAATTATGGGGGTTACCATAAAAGAACAGAGAAATGATGGGATATGAGCATTCCCACACTTGAGCAATATGTACTGCCCATACAGTATGCCAGGCTTAAAATAGGTGGATGGAATATATGTCCATGCCACCGAACATATTGGAAGAAACTGAGTCAGACTTAATCAGATGCATGGGATTGAGATGTCCATGGCATCAGGCATATAGGAGGGAGCATAGAAGCCAGGTGTAGAAGTGAGATGGGTGGGATGAATACTTCCAGCCATCTGTACAATATTGTGGGGAAAAAGAGAATAAAATATTAAACCAAGAGAATCCAACCTCAACATTTGTCAAAAGCCGTTCCCTCGGCCATACCTTGACTTCATGCATGTCTCCCCTCATGTGACAGTTCAGTGTCTGCTCTTGCATGTATTCCTCTTGTGATTGGATGGCATCTTGGCCAACTGGCATCTGATAACTCAGAATAAAGGCAATTAATGTCTTAAATGATAAGTTCCCATAATCCAAGTCTCATATGGATTTAAAATTGAGGATAATAAATGATTGCAAAAAATGTGAATACATCTTGACTCAAAATATAATATATAATTATGCAACAATTTCAAATAATACCCTTTTTTTTACTTAGTATACAATTACTTTTGTGAAAAATCAGAACATACTTAAATACAAGTTAAAGCACAACAGAATCTCAAAGAACTTTTTTTTTTTTTGAAAAAAGAAAACTTTTACAAATGTTCCCCTCTTTTTTTTTTTTTTGGGAATATGCTTATCAAAAATAATACTTCTAGAATCAATTTACACTTGCCATGGCAACCAATTTGCCAGGGAAATGCTTTAAAGAGTTTGATCAAATAATCAGTTGAGAAAAAATAACAAAAACAAACAACTCAGAATATGGGAGCACAATACTCCTAGAATTAACATTGTATAATAAAAACAAAACCATCTTGCAATGTTTCAAAATTAGATAGATAAATGAATAGAAGAAAATACACATGGAACAATAAAAGACAATGAAATTCAAACTAAGGAAATATAAATGAATATGAACTTAATAAGAGTATTATAAAATATAAACTTGATCACATGACTATAAAAAACTTTTACAAATATTCTCCTTGTTTTAAAAACTAAGTATAAAACACAACCTCAAAAGCATGAAAATCTCTATGAAAATAAACCCATACCATTAATTTCAAAATGTATATGTAATAGCATAGAAATCCTATGTAACCTCTGAACTGATACTGTTAATAATCTGAGTGAATTCAGAACACTCTTGATTCCGATATCTAAAATCCCCAATACTCATATCAATACCTTGCTGCTTACTTCTACATTTCTGTAAAATATATACCCTTCCATGGCAAAAGAAGCGGAGTCTTGAACTATGTTGATGATTGTCATTCTTATTCGGCTTAAGTTTTTCTTCTTTAACCCCTCTATATTGTCTGTCAGTCTTTTCACCATACAAATGCTTTATAAGATTACTAATTAAAGACAAAAGCAGGTTAGCAAAATTATGAACAAAACGAGCATATCTGGAATTTAAAGGGTTTTCTAAGGTTGTCTCAGAAGCACAGCCAGGCTGGGGAAGGGCTGAGCCTGAAGCTGCAAATGTAGTTAGAGAAAGTTGAGCATGCGCATTAGATCTTTGGACTTCCCGGGCAGGGGAAGCAATGGGCTTGGCCATGGGGGGAGTAGAGGGTGGGGTCTGGAGAGGAGGGGAGGGACCAGAGCAATTTGAATCCGACTTGATTTTGAACTCAGGCCTGTATTCCTCTTCCCCCACTTTGCCTCCAGGTGCTAGGGGATTAAAAGCTTCTAGAGGGTGGGTCATTGCCTCCAGGCATGCAAAATTAAAGCAACAATTACTGTTAGAACTGGGAAAAGCTGCAGGAATCTCTTCAGGTTCCTCTGAAAAAGCATGGTTGGGAGAGGGAGAGATATTTCCTTGTGTGAGTAAGTTGCTGGCTCTTTTAACAAAAATAAAAAGAAAAATAGAAAATCCACAAAAACAAAGCATTAACATGATCTTATCTCCCATTTGTCTGGTTAAACAGACTAAAATCAAAAATAGGATAATTAGGGAGTTTAAAAGGTCCATTCGAAAAAATTTAAAGGAAAAACACAGTCAGTGTGCCAGTACTTAGCAGTTTAAAGGGTAGGGGAAATTTCTTACCCAACCGGAAGATCAGAAGTGAGGTTCAGCTTTCCTCTTCGTGGTCAGCCATCTGTTAAGGGCTAAAATTCTAGCTAAACTGTCTAAAATATCTAATGAGTGGTCGCCAATAAATTATAAGCTTTAGCAAGAGTTAGACTTTTAAGCATTTATTAAGGAGAATAAGAATTTGGTAAAGAGAGAGAAAAAGGCCTAGATTTCTATCTATTAAAGGGAGAGCACATTTCTAGCTCCCTTCTCCACCAGAGTCCAGAGGAAAAGAGCGCGAGACTGAGCGCCAGTCTCTTCCTTCCTCCTCCCACTAGCCCGCGTCACTTCCTGACTCCTGGTCTTGCCCTCAAAGACCTTCCCTTCATGGGCAGAACTCCTCTACAGTAAGTATCCAGCAGGTGGCGTTATTCCAATCGTTACATATGGAAATGTTTTACATAATTGCACATGTATAATCTATATCTAATTGCTTACTGCCTCTGGTAGGGAGGGAACAATAGAATTTGGAATTCAAAACTTTAAACAAAAATGTTTTTTAAAAAGACAAAACTAAATAAATTAAATGATTGAATAAATGAATAGATAGATAGATGAATAAATAGAACTGTTGAAAAGGGACAAAAAAGAAGTTTTGAGAAACAACAAACAGAAAAATTCTATGAAGAGTTCAAGGGGCCAGCATTATCCCAGTCTAGGTTTCTGTATCTTTTGGCATAGACTAGGTAAAAGAGAGAGAACTGCACAGCTATTGACCAAGAAGCCTGTCTACAAGAAATGAAAAAATGTTCATAGGTATTGACTGAGAATGCTGATTGAGTATAACTTTAGCCTTACCTATAGGGAAAGGTTTACTAATAACAGCACTTTTAACAGCTGGAGTAAAGAGTAGCAAGTGATTTTAAAGATAATGCCTTAGCTAGTGACTCCAGGTCAGGAGAACAAGGAGGCTCATTAATCCTAGCACCTTCCCCTGGATGACTGAGGTGGCTAAGAGTAGATGAAAGAGCTGTAACCACAGAATCCACAGTAGAAGTTCTGTAGGTTGATCTTGAATATAGCCAGAGTTGATGACCAGTTGGAGAAGAGAATAGCACATAGTGGGAGGGAGGGGGAGCAGAAAGCAAATCTTGGGGGAGGGAAGAACAACAGAGGACAATGCTTTGCAGTGAAAAGCAGAGAGTGAAAGCTATGGGAGAGGAGCAAGGAGCATGTCTGGAAGAAAGCAAGAGCATAATGGAATCAGTGACTGGCATAAGTAGCTTTGCAGGGTCAGAAGCTGGAATTGCCCCTCTCTGAGTGTGCCCCGGTTATGCATGTTTCTTGCATGTGCATTCCCTCACATGTGAATGCTTATGTATCCTTCATATGTGGATATCCCACATATAATTCCTTTACAAGCCCATCCTTCCCACTGAGAGCATATACAGTCAACCAGTCAATCAATAAACATTTATTAAGAAGTTGCCACATAGATTCCAGGTTAAAATATATGTATGTGTGTGTGTGTGTGTGTGTGTGTGTGTGTGTGTGTGTGTGTGTGTGAGAGAGAGAGAGAGAGAGAGAGAGAGAGAGAGAGAGAGAGAGAGAGAATTACTTTGAGTTATATGAGGGAAATGTTCCATCATTACTTCCATTGCTATTTAATTAAGATGTCTTTGTCATGACTTGAGCCTATCAATGGACTCAGTGCATGTAAAATATAAAACATTGGTGGTGCTATGGTTTGGAGAGGATTCTGATCCACAGAATATCAAGAACTGTGGGAACACAATGTGGGAGAGTCTAGAGGACATACAAGAAACAAATCAGCAATAATATTTATGACCCTAGATGTTTATGCACAATTACATGAAGTATGGGTAACAAGTAAGGTGAACTAGCAATTTTATCATAGGGGAGGAAATTTAACCTCACATACGACCAAGACTCTATGCGATGGTTTTGGATGGATGTAGCTTACTTTAAAAAGAACAAAATACATTAAAAGGCAGCTGAGAAAAGAGCAGAGCTAAATATTAAGGAAACCTATTCATGGGAAGAAATTCAGAAGTCCAAGTGGGGAGCATGGCAGAAATCATTTGAGGTAAGATTAACAGGGACAGAAACTGAAGCAATATTGTCAATAGAGTGTACTACAGCCTACTGAGACAGAAAGTGGTTATAGATGAAGAATTTCATAAATAGATCACAAGCCTAACATAGAAGCGGATTGTCTCATGACCCATGTTAAAGGATATTTAACTTTCCCTCTCTGCCCCCACATGAATGAAGGCACATAGCTCACTACCCAGACCCTTTCTCTCAAAGAACAGTTTCCCATGTGCTACTACAATCATTTTTCCAAAGGTACTTAATGCTTCTTTTCTAATGTGTTTGACATAAACATTCCTCATTCTATGTATCACAGAATCAAAATCTCAGTGGTGGGAGTGACCTCAGAGGTATCCAATCCAACCTATCCCTGAAAGAAAAAACTGTTTCCAACATAGCTGATTAGTGGTCAGCCAGCATCTGCCTGAAAACTGGATTCAGAACCAATCACCAACAGTGGAAGCCCATGCCACTTCGGAGCAACTCTCGTGGTTCGGAAGCTTTTTCAAGCTACAAGTTGCTTCTTTAAAAACCTATACTCTTGGGGCAGCTAGGTGGCGCGGTGGATAGAGCACCGGCCCTGGAGTCAGGAGGACCTGAGTTCAAATCCGGCCTCAGACACTTAATACTTACTAGCTGTGTGACCCTGGGCAAGTCACTTAACCCCAATTGCCTCACTTAAAAAAAAAAAACTATACTCTTTGGAACTATGTCCAAAGGGCTATGGGACTGTTCATACCCTTTGACCCAGTGGTACCACTGCTAGGTCTGTATCCCAAAGAAACCATAAAAAAGTGAAAAGGACCCCCATGTACAAAAATATTTATAGCAGCTCTATTTGTGGTAACAAAGAATTGGAAATTGAGGGAATGCCCATCAATAGGGGAATGGCTAAACAAGTTGTGGTGTATGATTGTAATGGAATACTATTGTGCTATAAGAAAGGATGAGCAGACAGATTTCAGAGAAACCTGGAAGGACTTACATGAACTGATGCTGACTGAGAGGAGCAGAACCAGGAGAACATTGTAAATAGTAACAGCAACATTGTGTCATGAACAATGGTGATAGACTTGGCTCTTCTTAGCAGTGCATTGATTCAAAACAGTTTCAAAGAACTCATGATAGAAAATGTTCTTAACATACAGAAAAAAAGAACTGTGAATTATGAATGCAGATTCTACTTTTGGACTGTTTTTTCTTCTTTATTGAGGTTTTTCCCTTTTGCTCTGATTCTTCTTTCACAAGATGACTAATGTAGAAATATGTTTAATGTGATTGTACATATACAACCAATATCAGACTGCTTTCCATCTTGGGGAGGAGGGAGAAAAATTTGGAACTAAAAATCCTGTGGAAACAAATGTTGAAAACTATCCTTATATGTAACTGGAAAATAATAAAATACTTACAGAATGAAAAAACCCTATACTCATTGCTCTTGGCTCTACCTTTTTTCTTACTGCTAAATCTCTTTGTGTTTCTATCCTAGAATCAGAGAATATGTCTGCTCCCTGAATGATAACATTTCTCAACACAGTCAAGAACTGATAGACACTCCCTCCATGAAGTCTCCACACCTGGATTTAGGGCTGGGACTATTGCTAAATTCCCAACTCCATCTCCTGTTCATAGAGCCAGCAAATATTAAAACTAGAAAGGACCTTAGAGGTCATGGAGTTTAAACCTCCTCGTTTTGCAGTTAGGGAAACAGAGTTTAAATAGTCTCCCAGAATTACAATAGAATTAGAAGAGTTTCCATCTTAACTTAGCAATGCAAGACAGAAGGGATGGTGCCCATCTTCTAACTGTCTTCCATTTTATAGGGGTCTCTATTGGTCCAGGGAGGACAAGGTAATAATTACAGGAATCACCAGGTCTCCATCTTTTTTTTAACCACTCTATCCCCTTCTCATTTACATTACTGAGTTCAGAATCAGGGCACTCTATCAAGACTAATGGGAGTGGTACAAATCAGCTAGAACCAATAAAGGAATGAAAGTATTCTTTTTAATGTTCCTATTGCTTTTTTCTGAGTAGAGTAGACATTTTAAATCATTTCAACATTTCTGGAAAGTTTACAATACCATTGACAGGATGCCTGAGTAGATTTTGGGCTAGGGGAATCCTTCATTTTAGATAAGTTGTATAAAACTTTTAGCTGTAACAGCAAACATGAGAGTCAAAGGTCACCAGTTCCCTCGTGTTCCCAAATGTGACTCTGAAGCTTATTGAAATGTCCCCCTTTGCATAGTCCAGGCACCAGTTCCTGGGGAATGAAGGGAGTAGAAAAGATAAATGAAAAATGTTTATCCCTGGTCTCAGAAAGATGCTCCATAAGTTGTGAACTATGGGGTAGCTAGGTGGCACAGTAGATAAAAGCCTGGATTCAGGAGGACCTGAGTTCAAATCTGGTCTCAGACACTTGACCCATACTAGCTGTGTGACCCTGGGCAAGTCACTTAACCCTCATTGCCCCAAAAGAAAGAAAGAGATAAAGAGATAAATAAATAGATAGATAGATAGATAAACAGATAGATAGATAGATAGATAGATAGATAGATAGATAGATAGATAGATAGATAGATAGATAGATAGATAGATAGATAGATAGATAGATAAATGAGTTGTGAACTATGTTGAGTGGGAGATGAAGATATAGCCTCCACACCTGGGGTGAGGAACAGGAATAAGGAATGTACTCACCCTCACCCAGTCAGGAATGAAAATTAGGAAGCCTCTTGTGAGACAGGGGCAAGTAGGGCTGGCTTGGATTTTTGCCTGAGCAAACCCTGTAGGTGTTTCTAACAAAAGAGATGAAAATGGCTTCCCTAGACTCCCAGGTATGTTGGTCAGGAGATGTCTCAAAAAAGAGCAATGACACTCTCCTCCTCCTCCTCCTCCTCCTCCTCTCATGGAGGAAGATGATACAGCAACAGATGGTGACTCCAGTAGAAGCTTAATGGAGAAGCCCTAGGAAGTAGTGTTGGAGGCAGAGAATGAGAGCCATGGAGGCAGATAGAGTGCTTACAGTCAGCTTTTGGACCACACCAAGGAAGCTGCAAAAGGCAAATCAGGTTGTCAGGGGACAGGGTCCAGAGATGTTCATGGGAGTGAGATAATACCCTTTTATATATGGAGGAGGAGTATTGAGAACTATTCCACTTCTTAATTTTCCCTTCTGATTTACTTGGGTACTCTGTCTAACTAAATGCTTTGCCATTAGATTTATGGTTCCTACCTGGTCTACTGATCGAGGATGCACTGGATTGGGGCTCAGGTTATATTCGAATTATTATGATTATGTATAACATCCCACACTGAGCTTGTCATAACAAGGAGTTCCAGAATCAAAGGGAACCTATGTTTATTGTTGGGGATTTTGCCCTTTTTAACTGAAGAAAATAACTATTTTTAGTTGACATAACTACTAAAGTCACTATACTGGCTTAAAATTGAATTTCTATTTCTTGATGAGTATACTGCTTTGGGCATTCAAAAAAGAAAAAAATGAGGTCTCTTTCACCAAGGCCACCTTCCTTCATATTGGAACTGAACTGCTTCTCTCTTCTCTGAAGGAAGTCTTTGAATTGAAGTCACTGAAATTACTGACCTTGCAAACAAACAAGCCCACCCTCCACTTAACCTTTCATTACTGGGCACCAGAAGGACGAGCAGTCCATTGTGTGAGCCCTGCCAGCTGCAAGCAAGCCCACTGGGGCATGGCTCTTCAGCTGTAAAATTACTCTTTCCTCCTCAGTCTCCAGCATCAAAATATAGCCCCTAGGACATCTCCAACGAGAAAATTACTGGGGAACTTAAGGACCATCTTTAACAGCTACTTGCCTGAAAGATGCTGACAGCTTCAAATGGGTACTCATTCAGTGACCTCATCAGAGGTTTGAAACATGATACTGAATGGTAAGAGAAACCCTGAATTCAAGGTAAGGGGACAATGGGCATGAAGAATCATGCCTACACAGTCCTAGAAATGGAACAGGATCTGACAGACACTGAAAAAACTCAGAAAGTTCCCCTACTTGAGGAACCTTAGATTCCCTTGTGTTAAACATATCTTATTTTTATTGATGTTGTCTGTTTTTTTACACCACTTTTGTTTCTAATTCTATCCCTCCTCTTCCCCTATCCAGTGAGCATCCCTTTCAATGAAGATTTCAAACTAGATAGTTAAAAACCAGTTCAGCAAAATCACCTAACACATTTGTGATGTCTGGCAGTATATGCAATATTTAATACCCATAAACTCCTATGGAAGGAAGGGAAACAGGTTAAGCATTCCTTGAAATGAGATGTCATTTCAATATTATGCAGTCAGAAATAAGACACAAATGCAATTTTTAAAATACAACTGCTGGGTGGGTGTTATAATGTACACCTTACTAAGTGATGTGATCCTCTGGTAGCAACTTCCCTTGGATATCTTGAGCTTGGGAGGCTGGAGCTGCCATGGGCTAAGCCAATTATTTGTTGTGCATTGGTTTCTCAAGTTTCAGGAACTGAGCACCAAAAGTTACCTAAAGAGGGGCAAACTAGAGCAGGTCAGAAAACTGAGAGGGTCAAAGCTGATGGCCAGTAGGAGTGGGACCAGACCATGAGTTGTCCTTACATTTCCAGTCTGGGCAAGAGAGGGAGACTCTCAAAAAAACTAACAAACCACAAACCCCTTTGCCTCTATTCTAGATTTCCATTTTGCTTAGCCAGTTTTCTAACAATTGTAAGGAGACAGGATCAGGGTGAGAGGGTACAAGTGGGAGAGGACAAAAAACAGAGGTAACTAAAAAGAAAAGACAGGTTTTTCTCTGCATTCTGGAGAAAGAGTAAACCTTTTTACCTTAAGAAAGACTTCACTCACATTCCTTTTCCAGGTGGGTTATCAAAAGGACAGTCAAATCTTATCACTCTATAACAACGAATCCACTATTCATTTGGGCTTCATTAGCATTTACAGCTGTACTTCCTAATTGCAACTGAAAAGCATCAGATCAAAAGAAAAAACTGCCAAGATGACCAGGTAATTAATTAATTGTGCAGCGCATCTATTTCCTGGTGAGTGTCCATGGTTAATCTATGGAAACACCATTCTGCTAGTGAATATCAGTGCTCCTCAAGGAGACATATATTTGACTAGAAAGAATTCTAGAACCTGCTTCAATGAAGACATACAAGCAATGCCAGAAACATCCAGAGGATCCATGCCTCTGGGAGTACAAATCACAACCCATTCTTCTTATCCTGGGACACTAGGGTCTTCACCTCCCAGAAAACTGCTTTTTTTCTGATCATATATTGCCCTGATGACATCTTCTGCCACTTACCATCTTTGTGACCTGGGTTAAGTTTCTGAGACTCAGTTTCCTCATCTGTAAAACTTGGCCCAAATGGCCCCTGAAGTCCCTAAATCTATGATCTTTCATGTACTTGTTCCTATGTATTTCCTTATTTTTAGAGGGTTGCAACCCGCTCACAGCCACAAGATACTTCTCTTTGCTCTTGGGGTCATCCTCAACTTCAAATCTGACTGCCTTCCACATATTGAATTAAAAAAGCCCTGCAGTACCCACAACACTGACCTAAGGTTCTAAGAGGGAGTCAAAGATTCAATAAGATGCGGTCCCTTCCTTCACAGAGCTTACACTCTAGAAAGAGGGTAAGGGGGCAGCTAGATGGCGCAGTGGTTAAAGCACCGGCCCTGGATTCAGGAGTACCTGAGTTCAAATCCGGCCTCAGACACTTGACACTTACTAGCTGTGTGACCGTGGGCAAGTCACTTAACCCCCATTGCCTAAAAAAAAAAAAAAAGAAAGAGGGTAAGACACCAAAGCACTGTTTAGTTGCCCACACACAGTTTTCTATTTTCTTTCCACAGTTGACTGATGGCTATGTAAATTCATCTTCATCACCCACTAGCATTTAACATTTGTAAAACACTTTCCATATGCAATCTCATTTGATCTTCACAACATCTCTGGGAGGTAAGCCCCATTTTACAGATGAGGAAACTGAGGCTGGAATATTTTCCCTCCTCTGCTCCAATTTCTGATCTCCCATCTTTTACAGGAAACCTTCAGCCCCTCTTAATTGCAGGACTTTCCCTCTGTTAATTATTTGCTGTTTATTCTGTATAGACCTTGTTTGGTCCACATGTTTGCATGTTATCTCCCCCCTTAGACTGTAAGCTCTTTGAGGACAGGGACTGTCTTTTCCCTCTTTGTGTATCCTCAGCACTTAGAATAGTGCCTGGCACATGGGAAGAGCTTAATGAATGTTGATTGGTTAATTCCCTGAAAGGAAACATTTTTAATCAATGAATAAACATTTCGACCTTTGGTATTCACCTGTCTCCCAATTCTCACCTGCAGTTCCAAGCAGCTATAGCATGAGCAGTGGCCACACCCTGCTAAACCATTTTGGCAGATGGGCTAAACCAGGTTGAAGATGACCAAGATGTCTCAAACATTTTGCTGACTTAGGGGGTGTCATCCCCAAGCATGTGAAGACTGCCCCTAGTAGAGTGGGCTGATGAGAACAATTTGTTCCAGGGTCCATGAAGGCAGCTGAAGCAGGTATTGTGCAGCACTTAGAGCTTGGCTAGACATCAGAGAGGCCAAGGTCATCTACTGTACCTCGAGCCATCACCAGTAATCCAATTCTGTCCTGCCACTGGACTTCAGTGACTCTGGGAAAGATAGGAAGCCGAGATTCCCATAACTGGCTCACTTAAAGCCAATTTTTACGTGAGTCAAAAGACATCACCCATTTTACCATTTTACCATTTTTACCTACCTCAAAGTCATGTAGTAACAGGCAAGCAAGGAAGCTGCAGGTACGGATACACTGGGAGCTATGGTCACAACTCTGCACAGAGGTAGCAAGAGGGTTGTCTTCTCACTGAAGGAACGGTGGGATTTGGCAGCCTCCTGGGTGTCTGAGAAGCCTTTTTTTAAGGACCATACTTCTCACCTCCTGGTGTGAGGAAGGGGCTAAAAAAGGTACCCTAAAAATTTCCTGCTTCACCTGCTGGTGAAGGTCTGGGTGCTTACTGTGGCAGACAGAAATCCCACCCTGTGGTCAAAACACACAAAAATGCACAAAAACTTTTGAGAAGATGATTCCACTCACCAACAGTACATGGAATGTGTGCACACTTAAGGACAACACCTGAAAGGCAAGTTCTCTTATTGAGAGAGAACTCAGCAGGTTTCACATCCAAAGAGCAGCCCTGAGTGAAACAAGGCTGGCAAATGAGGGCCAGTTTGCTAAAGTCAAAGCTGGATACACATTTTTCTGGAGTGGCCTCAGTGAAGGGGTGCATTGTGATGCTGGCATAGGTTTTGCCATCAAAACCAATCTAGTCCAAAACCTTATATGCCTACAAAAGAAGTGAACAACTCACTCATGACCACTGGATTGTCACTTACAGGAAAACACCATGCCACCATAATCAGTGCCTGTGATTCCACCATGGCAAACCCTGATGAGGTCAAAGAAAAATTTTATGAAGACCTGGAGACCTTCATCATCAGTGTACCAAAAGATCACAACTTCTGATTCTGGGTGACTTTAATGAAAAAAAAAAAAACAGGAATAGCCTACCAGATATGGCAGGAAGTCTTTGGCAGGAATGGGGTTGGAAACAGCAACAGCAATGGTCACTTACTAATGAAGACTTGTGCATCTCATGACCTTCTCATCACCAACAGTGTCTTTTGCTTACAAAACTTCATGGATCCATCCATACAGAAAACATTGGCATTTAATAGATTATGTCATTGTAAGGAGAAGAGACAGTTAGGATGTGAAAATGACAAAGACAATGTGTGGTGCAGAGTGCTGGACTGATCATAGACTTATCCTCTCCAAGCTAAACATTTGCATTCAACAAAATCTATGGCCTCAAGGCAAGATGACTACCAGAAGACAATGTCAACAGACTAGAGCACTCTTCTCCTAGGGAAAACAGTTCATTGCTAACTTGGAGGGAAAGCTGAGCCAACACATGGTTGGAAACAGTGAAGCAGAGTGGGCCACTTTCAGAGACTTGGTGTATAGCACTGCATTTACTCATCTGAGGTGAAAGCACTCACAAACATCAAGACCAGTTTGAAAAAAATGATGGAGAAATTCAGAAGCTGCTAAATAAATCTGAAAACTCCACAGGGTTTACTATCCAAGGATAGTTTGTCCATCTCTAAAAAGACAGCATTTAAATACATCAAAAGTAAAGTGTAAGCAAAGCTTAGAGAGATGCAGGATTCTTGGCTCAGTAAGAAGGCAGATGAAATTCAGTTTTATGCTGATAGTAACAATACAAAGCACTTTTATGATGCCCTCAGGGCTATTTATGGGCCAAAGATCTATGGTGCATCTCAGCTACTCAGTGCTGATGGAGTCACATTGATCAGTAACAAGGACAAAATCCTAGAGAGATGAGATGAACACTTCCATAGAGCTCTCAACAGACCATTATCAATCAATGCTGAAATCACTGACTGTTTAACTCAGGTTGAAATCAATCCCTCTTTAGCCAAACTGCCAGATGAAGAAGAAATTTGAATGCCATTAGGCTCCTCTAGCGTGGCAAAAGCACCTGGTGCTGATTCTATTCCAGCTGAGATTTATAAGGTAGAGGGTCCACAAGTCACACAAAAGCTGACAGAAATTTTACAGGTCACACGGCAAGAGGAAGTTGTTCTCCAGGAGATCAAAGAGGCCTCCATGGTCCATCTCTATAAAGGAAAAGGAAATAGGTCGTCCTGTGACAATCACAGGGAAAGGGCCTCTTTCTTAGTCATTGCTGGCAAGATTCTTGGCAGAGTCCTCCTTAAAAGGCTGATCCTTTACATGGAAGATGGTCATCTACCCAAGAGCCAGTGTGGCTTCAGAAAGGACTGAGGAATAGTCAATACAGTGTTTGCTGCTTGACAACTCCAGGAGAAATGTCAGGAGCAGAACAGAGGTCTGTACACAACATTTGTTGATCTGACCAATGACTTAGATACTGTCAGTCATGAAGGCTTGTGGAAAATTATGGCAAAATTTGGTCACCTGGAAAAGTTTATCAGTACTAGGGGGCAGCTAGGTGGCGCAGTGGATGGAGCACCGGCCCTGGAGTCAGGAGTCCCTGAGTTTAAATCCGGCCTCAGACACTTAACCCTTACTAGCTGTGTGACCCTGGGCAAGTCACTTAACCCCAATTGCCTCACTAAAAAAAAAAAAAAAAAAAAAGTTTATCAGTACCGTATGCCAATTTCATGCCGGCATGCTGCCATGGGTTCTGGATAATGGATGATGTCCTCATGCTTTCCCAGTCACCAATGAGGTGAAGCAGGGCTGTGTGCTTGTCTCCATTCTTTTTAACAGGATGTTTTCAGTGATGTTGTCAGATGCCTCCAATGAGGATAAATACAGCATTAAGGGCAGCTACTGCACTGATAGTAAATTTTTTAACTTGAATAGGCTAGCTACAAGCCAAAACTAAAGTGGAGGGAGAGTTGGTGCATGACTTTTTGTTTGCAGATGAGTATGCACTCAATGCAGCCTCTGGGGCTGAGATATAACAAAGTATGGATTGATTTCCTGCTGCTTTGTCTAATTTTGGCCTGACGATTAACAACAAGAAAACACAAGTTCTCACCATCCAGCACCACACCATTCATATGTGCATTGATCAGTTACAGCAAATAGAGAAGTTTTGAGTGCTGTGGATGAGCTCACTTACCTTGCAGTATACTTTCTAAGGATATTCCACATACATGATGATGTTGGCCCACACATTGCCAGAGCTAGCTCAGTATTTGGTAAGCTCCAAAAGAAACTGGGAGAAAAGAGATATTAGGTTGACCACCAAACTGAAGATCTACAGAGGCATTGTGCTGACCTCACTGCTGTATGCCTGTGAAACCTGAACAGTATACAGCACCATGCCAGGAAACGGAATCACTTCCATTTGAATTGTCTTGGGAAAATTCTGAAGATCACCTGGCAAGACAAGGTACTGAACAATGAGATCCTTACTCGAGCCGAACTGCCAAGCATTCAAACTCTACTGCACACACAGAATGCAATCCAATGGGCTGGCCACTCAAATTTAGAGGTCCTGTCAGCTTTCCTATTCTTTCTTTTTTTAATTATAAAAGTATTTTATTATTTACCAGTTACATGTAGAAATAGTTTTCAGCATTTGTTTTTTATTCTTTTTTTTTTTTTTGCGGGGCAATGGGGGTTAAGTGACTTGCCCAGGGTCACACAGCTAGTAAGTGTCAAGTGTCTGAGGCCGGATTTGAACTCAGGTACTCTTGAATCCAGGGCTGGTGCTTTATCCACTGCGCCACCTAGCTGCCCCCAACATTTGTTTTTATAAGATTTCAAGTTTCAAATTTTTTCCCTCCCCCCCTTCCCAAGATAGCAAGTCATCTGATATAGGTTATATATGTATACTTTCCTATTCTTTCGATAGCAAGGAGAACTTCAATTTGCTTACCAAGAATAATGAGTTAAAATAGGAAGGTACCAGATAGTAATACTGCCATGTTCTCTACCAGGTCTCACCTGGTAGAGCTTCTGCCCCATTCCACGCTCCTCAATCCTTCCCCAAGCTGTGGCCTGGGGGTATTCTGTGCTCTTCACCCACAGAGTGATGTCTCGGTGTTTCTCCCTTCTATGAGTCTTATGCCCACAAATCTGAGATTTCACAGACACACACACACACACACACACACACACACACACACATACACACACACACAGAGGGAGGGGAGAGAGAGAGAAGTGAATTTGTCTTAAAATTTTGGCTGGAAGCACCTCTTAGACAACTGGATAAAGGCATTGCTATTGCTACTTCTGGCTCTGGTCAGGAAGGTAGAGGAAAGGAGTCCTATGAGTCATGTTGTGGATCTAAACTTGAAGGTCTTGAGAAGTGAGGAAGGTGGGGGAGCTGCAGACGTGCTCTCACTCCTGGTTCCACTAGAAAACACGCCCAGCTCCAGAATCAATCACTGAAAGTGTTCACGAGCCAGCCAAGGAGAGGATGCATTGTGACCCAGCAGAACAGCTCCAGAATCCTCCATTTTCCTGTTCATGGTGGATGCAATGAACATCCCAAGGGATGAAGAGATTAGAGCATCTCCATGAGAAATACAACCGCAAACACTGAAAGCTGCTTCAGCTCTCCTGGAGGTCATTCCCAAGCCAGAGCCTGGCAAGAGAGCCTTTGCCACTCCCTCACCAAACCAAACAGTGCAAGCTGATTACAGCTTCCTTTCTTATCTGGGACAGGCAAGTCACTAGACCATGACAGCAATGTAGCACAGTGCATTTGGAGACAGAGGACCTTAGCTGAAATCAGGGGCTCCTAGATCCAGAGCTGGAAAGGATCTCAGAGCTCATTTAGCCCAACCCTCATTTAACAGATAATGGAAGTACTGACACAGAGGCTGAGTGATTTGACCACAGTGGTCATGGTTGGCAGAGCTGGCTTGTGAACTCATCTCCTCTGACTCCAAATTCAGCACCACTGGCCCACGGCACCCACCTCTGCTACTTATCTCTGTGGGATGGTAGGCAAGTCACTTAACCTCTCTGGAGCTCAGTCTCCTTTGTCTAAGGGATGATTGGGGTAGGTCACTTCTAAGGCCCCTACCAACTCCAGATCTGTGATTTTGGAAAGAGATGGGCTGACAGCTCCCCAAAGGAAAAGGGGAAATGATGCTGGAGACAACTGGGCACCTTAGTGATCATCCCAGCTTTCCTTCCTTCAGAAAGCAGGCTGGTCTCCAGCATCCATCCCCCCTTGCCCTCCTTTCCTGCATTCCCAAGCTCTTAATAACACAGCCAGGGTTTCTCTTCCTCAAGCTGCTTTTCTGCCCATTTCAATCCCAGTATCACCTCGACAGCTCTGCTTTATTCTACCAAGCAAATGTGCTAACAAGATATTTGTCTCTTCAAAAGACATTTCCGGAGAAGTTCCACTTTCTAATTTTTTACAAAAACAAAAATGGGCCAAAGTCTCAGGCAGGGGATGGCCCAAGTTTCCCCTCCTCAACTAAGGAAACACTAATGGGTGCAAATGAAAGATGAAAGAACAACAAATATTGCTTTGAAATTAATTATACCTCTCCCATTGTCTTTGAAAAATGGGAGATTAAAACCTGTCCTGCTCTGTTTATGGTGTTTAATTTTCTATTGTTTCTTTGATGTAACAGATAGGAAGGTTTGCACCTGCAAAGAAAAAGGGGGCTTTGAACAGATTGCAAACACTCCTCCAACACTTCACCAGGAATTTTCCTTGTCAGTCTCCTGGCGCACAAGGGAGCCTTGATGATATCTTTGTGTGCCTTTGACGCTCTCTGATTAATAAATGCAAACAGATCTCCCTCCCTAACCCCTGTTGCAATCTCTGCATGACAATGAGGGACAAGCTATGGCAAGAGGAGCTACTGAAGCCTGTTCTCTCTTCCTCTGCTATGGAAGAAATACTTGATGGTTAATGCTTTTTGACAATTAGAGAATGAAATCTCTGTCACTGCAATCTTGGCGACTGTTTATTATTTCTGTTCTCCGAAATGAAGGATCCATGTTGCTGACAATTTTAGCACCATCCGTGGGAGACAATTGGATTTTCCCCCTGTGTTTTTGTTTCTAAGGACTGAAACTCTGAGTGGGAATATTATTACCTTTTTGCAAAATGGATGGGTGACTTCTCCATCAACCAGATGGATTTGTGGTTGAGAAGGAAGGCATGGCTTCAGTAAAATACAACCTTGAACTCTTCTTCCCTTCTGGAGCTAATGAGATGGATGCTTCCCCAGACAGTCCCCCTAACACTTCTGGATAGTCACATATAGCCAGATTTTCCTTTGGAAAAGTGTCTTAAACTTCCACAGGAGGGTGGGGTGGAGAGGCAGGTGGGATAAAGTGGGAAAGGAAGGGGGCAGGAGTCAAAGTCGTGTTTGGGTCCTGGCTGTGTCTTATTCTGAGTCCTATGATTCCACAGGCAGTCAGAGCATGTGGGTGACCTTCAGCAAGTTCTTGAATGTCTTTGAGCTTCAGTATCCACATCTGTGAAATGGAGAGTATAATTTGGTTTTTTTTGTTGTTGTTTTTGTTTTTTGCGGGGCAATGGGGGTTAAATGACTTGCCCAAGGTCACACAGCCAGTAAGTGTCAAGTGTCTGAGGCTGGACTTGAACTCAGGAACTCCTGAATCCAGGGCCGGTGCTTTATCCACTGCGCCACCTAGCTGCCCCTGGCGAGTATAATTTGGAGGGGGGAGGCAATTGAGGTTAAGTGACTTGCCCAGGGTCACACAGCTAGTACATGTCAAGTGTCTGAGGCCGGATTTGAACTCAGGTCTTCCTGACTTGAGGGCTGGTGCTCTATCCACTGTGCCACCTAGCTGCCCCAAGAGTATAATATTTGTACCACCTCCCTCACTGGGTTCAGGGATCCAGATCTTCTGACCTCTTCTGTCTGAGAGAATGGAAACATGACACAGATTCATCCCTGTCAAATTCTTAAATCTAATTCCTAGTTCTAATTCATCTTAATGTAATTCTAAATTCCAGGGCCTCCCTTCTGCTAATTATTTTCTATTCATCCTGTAGACAGCATGCTTTGTCTATATTTGTTTGCCTGTTGTCTCCCCTGTTAGACTGTAACCTCCTTGAGGACAGGGACTGTCTTTTGCCTCTTTTTGTATTCCCATTACTTGCCACAGTGCCTGTCACACAAATTTAACAATAATAAATGTGTATTGATTATTTCATGTTCTCTGTTCCCCAAACCTCAGGAACTTTGCAGCATGTCCTGGCACATAAGACCTTCCTCTTGAGATGTACACAGTACAATAGTAAACAGAGGCACATGAGGAAAAAGACCTAGAAATGAGAGAACCACTAAGTTCGTGGGATCACATCTCATCCAACCTCCTCAGAAAGCTAAGTGATTTTCCCAGGGTTACACAGGAACTCTGACTCCAGAACCAGTGCTTTTCCCATGGTTCATGGCACCTGACACCTCCTAAACTGTGAGACTTCCCTACATAAAGGCCACATGTAACTTCCTGCTTCTCTTTTCCAAGACAAAGAAAACAGCTCTGTACCAGTAAAGGGACAAGCTGGCTTGGCAGACACAAAACTGATGGCTGAGCAATGGTGACACTTTCATCATAAAGGGAACTTTCTGTTTGATCACTAAAGTGGGAGCCAGAACATGGAATGTCCCAAAAGAACGCCCTGAGAAGACTGCTCGTCACGCTTCAATATTGCATGAATCCATGGATTTGTTCATGTTGGTGTTTCCCATCGAGGCAGATGGTGACCTCTTGGCACCATAACAGACAAGGCCAAATAGAAATTCATGGCTTAATGGGCATTCTAGTGGTTAAAGCATCTCTCTGGCTTTAACCCGGCCGGTCCTTTAACAGCTCATCACTGGGCCCTCCCTTCCTCCACATCTGTCCAGGATGGCCAGATCTTCCTAGGCTCAGCTGCCAGCCACAGGGAAACAGCAGAAGAGGGCTTGAGTGGAGACACAGCTGCCTGTGACCGGAGGCATGGTGGGTAAAAAGCCAGCCATGGAGTCCAGATGACTCAGGTGTGAGTCCTGCATCAAGTCTCCCCCGGGGCTCTAGACTACAGGGTGAAGGTTCAGATCCCTGCTCTGCTGCTCTGGTCAACCATCTTTCTGAAATCCAGTTTCCTTATCTTTAAAATGGGGGAAGGGAGTGGTCTCCATGGTTTCTGATGTTTTCTTCCAGCTCTAGAGCAATGGTCCTCGGTGTGACCTTTCCTGACCCATAGTAAGGCAGTTGGGCTTGACCTCTGAGGTCTGTCTCTTCTCCCTCTAAATCAATTATTGAGATTGTAATGATCCTGTGAAACAAACCCACTCCTAGCAGCAACCTTTTGGGTAGGCAGAGAACTTGGCTTCAGATCCCAGCTGATGTTTCCAACCTTTGTGACCTTGGGCAAGTCCTTTAGCTTTCCTAGGGCTTGGTTTCTTCCTCTGTAAAATGAGGTGTTTGTTCTATGACCTCTGCCGTCCTTCCACCTCCAGCTTTCCGACTTCGTCATGTTGGTGGCATCACTGCCCCTCTCTGTGCCTCAGCCGCCTCAGATGGAAAATGAAGGGTTGGACCAGGTGGCCTCTGAGGTCTCTTCCTGAAATAGGTCTAAGACCCCATGACAGGCCTTTTCCCCTTTAGGAAAGGGTTATGATGTGGAGGGATGGGCGAAGGGGAGCAGCTGGAAAGGGCTCTTTCTTTCTTACGAGGAAATGAGGGTTAAGTGACTTGCCCAGGGTCACACACCTAGTGTCAAGTGTCTGAGACTGGATTTGAACTCAGGTCCTCCTGAATCCAAGGCCAGTCCTTTATCCACTGCGCCACCTAGCTGCCCCGAAAGGGCTATTCCTACCTACAAGTGAGGCGCGTAGCTCCCGGGGGAGGAGGATGCGGAGGGGTTTGAAAGAGGCGGCCGGGGAGAAACTTGTAATGAAGCGGTCGCTAGTCATTATGGGGCTCAGAGCTGGCTCCCGGTGGGAACTTGTTAGAGAAATCTTTTATCGGCTGCTGGCCTCAAAAGAACAACTGCACTGGAAAACGACAGAGCAAAGAAAAGCCGCTATTCAGAGAGGCCGAGGGAGAGCAGTGGGAGCTTCCTAGTACCTGCGCCCAGCCTGCGGAGCGCTAAGTGGTGAGATTGAGGTTGGAGTGCGGTTGGAGAGGCGCAGAAAATGCGGGGGGGGGGGGGGAAGTGTGCTTGTGTGTGTGTCTGCGTGTGTACCTGTGGGGAGGTGTGCGTGTGCCCGTGTGCAGGTGTGTGTGTGTGTGTGTGTGTGTGTGTGTGTGCCCATGTGTATGTGCGGGTGTGAAGGGAAGGCTGAGCAAAAAGCCGGTGAAGAAGGCAACACGAAAGCAGGGAGAAGGTCCCCGCAGCTGGCTGGGTCCCTTTACCTCCAAGCTGCTAAGACATAACTCGGAGGGCCCCCGTTCTCCAAAGATCCGAGACCTCAACGTGGATTGTCCTGGAGTTTGGGGAATTGCAGTGTGCCCTTGCCTGCCCGTCCTGAGGAACATCCGGAAGTGGTGCTTTCAGTTCGCCCGAGCTGCTATTGAGGAGCTTCCCTTATCTCCACATTGCGTGGGTACCAGGGAAGCCCAGGAGCTAGGAGGCTAATCCTCCCTGTAGTTTGCCCAACCCAACCTCCACCACTCCCCCGTATGTTTCTTTGAGGAAGGACTTTGGCAAGCAGGCAGCTTGGCTCATTCATTCCAACACAGAAGGTGCAGAGCAGAGAAAACCCTCCTACCCCCTCACCTCTCCATCCTCCCCCTTCAAATTCTGGCCAGGGAGCTTCCCTCCAAAGAACTAGAGGCACTCAATGCAAACAGTCAGTTGAAAGACATTCTCTTCAAAAGAATTTGGGGGCATCTCTGAGTTACCTCCTAGAGATGTATGCAGAGGTGCTGGCGATGGGAAAGGAGCTCACTGATGGGGGGGGGGGGGGTTGGCTCGGGATTTGTCTCAAAAGACCTGAATCCAGATCCCTTTCCTGAGACTTCCTGGGCTCTATATTTATCAATGGGAATCTTCTTGCCATTGGATTAAGGTTATTTAGTTTTGTTTTCATGGTATCTACTCAACATCTGCTCTGTGCCAGTCCCTGAAAGGCAGAGGACAGGAGGAGCTACAGGCTTACCTCAGAGAGCTTACTGCCCTAAGAGTGACTAAGTTGGCACTGACTGTGCACTATGTTAGTACTGTGTGAAATTTAAAGTGTGGTACAATGGAAGGAGCCCCCTATGCAGTCAGAGGACCTGTGTTGAGGCCTACCTCTGACGTGTACTATTTGTGTGACTTTACCTCGCCTCAGTTTCTTCAACTGTGTGAGATGAAGGAGTCCGACTAGGTGAATTCTGAGGCCCCTTCTTGTTCTCTAACTCTGAAGGTTACAGTTGTGGCTGAACATTACATGCTGGTCTCAAAACAACATTACACACACACACACCTCACCCCAACGCCTTCTGCTATAGTTGTGTTTTTCTTTGCATTTCCTGCCACATCCAACAAAGTCAAGAAGAAGGAACCAGGACAACTCCAGGTGAACTCTAAGACACAAACCCAAATGTTGGCAAAACATGATTTTCATGCTTTGTTCTGAGATCTCGTATGCAGTTTTCCAGGCTGTGAATAAAGGGGCTCTCTAGGGCTTTATGAAGAGGCCCCCCAGCAGCAATGCCATAAAATGAAGCATCCACAAGAAAAGAGGGAAAAGGAAATGATCACCTCATGTGAGGGTGGAAAGCTGGCCCAGCTCCTTGGCATCATCCGCCCGTGGTGGCAGACACGATCGTAATAACCATGATGCCAGAGCATTAGGCTGGATCTCCAGTCAATGATTATGCATTTGTTAACATTCTAATGCTCTTTTCCTCTCCATTATTTCCTCAATAAACTATATGCCTTTCCTTGTGGGCCTTCGGGGTCCTATGAAGCCAAACAAAGAGAGGCAGGTGTGGCTCCAGAGTGAGAGTGCCACCAGATGCTTGGGGAGCTGGCGTCCACATCCTGTGGGGGACACAAGACTCCTGCAGAAGAGCGGTGACAGGAGACCTCCTCATGCCAGAGCCTGAGCCAGAAATGTTTCAGGGAAGTCTGGGGGTTTGGGTGGACCTAAAGCAGTGGGGTGTAGCAGCCTGGAACAAGGGGATCTGGGGCCACGTTGAGAGGTAGGAACAGGCTGATGGGAATCCCTCTGTGCATTGCCTGCTGTGGGCAGGACACATCTGGAGGGGGTGGCATTGTTTGACAGCCTCCAGAAAAGGAGAAGAGAATTTTCCTGACTGCAATGGACTATTCTGCTTTTATCTGGTCCTAATGCTGTCTTCTTAGCCTGGATGCTTGCAGGAGAGATAAGGCTCCTTGTTTGGGACCATTGTAAACCAAATCCTAATGTTCCTAAGGGAATTCTGAATAGGTATAACTATGGTGAGAGGCCCCTCCCCAGGTGTTCTCAGCCATCTGAAGTGTATCAGGGTTAGGCCTGAGATATCACAGCTTGTGTCTGGAGGATGGAAGAGCCCTTGAGCCCTAGGAGGGCAGGGACCATGTTTTCTTTCCACCTTGCTTCTCCCCCTGTCTTCCTAGCACAGTCCTCCCAGCCAGGGCAAGGTGCTTCCTGAACTTTTGGAATGAAGAGATGAACAAGTGTACTGTCTGTTCTGATGCATAGACTGGGTCCATCCGTTACCATGCTTCTTTCTGGCCCAGGAAGTTTTCTAGCCATCATTCTCTAGAAATTTCTTGGTTTCATGTGGACCCTACTCTGCTCCTAGATACCCATTAAAGGGCTAATTACAGGTGATTGCTAGGTAAGCCTAGCAATAATATCATACCCGCTGGTATAAACCGCGGCCTGCAATTATAAGCTCAATATGTTGCTATTCACCATTTCTACCTCTCTTGAAAAAAAAAAGTGTATTTATCCTAAACTGAGCAGCGATCAGGCAAAACAAACATTCCAATGCACAGAAACACAAAAATGAAGAACGATGCTAAAATGAATCTTAACCTCATCCCAGCCCCAGCTTCTTTGCTGCCTCTCTCCAGTCACATTTTCCTTAATAAGAGACTCGTGACATCTCTCTTCTGGCATCCTTCCACTCCTGAATTGTCACAATCTTCTGTCTTGTATCATCATAGATGTTCATTCTTCTATGGCGCTTTACAGTTTGCAGAGCTCTTCTTCTCCATGATCTCTTTGGGTCTAACAACTCTGGAGGCAGGTATTACTACCCCCATATCTCAGATGGGAAAAAATTAGGTGTGTTAAGGGTTAAAATTCTAGCTAAACTGTCTAAAATATCTAATGAGTGGTCGCCAATAAATTATAAGCTTTAGCAAGAGTTAGACTTTTAAGCATTTATTAAGGAGAATAAGAATTTGGTAAAGAGAGAGAAAAAGGCCTAGATTCCTATCTATTAAAGGGAGAGCACATTTCTAGCTCCCTTCTCCGCCAGAGTCCAGAGGAAAGAGAGCGAGACTGAGCGCCAGTCTCTTCCTTCCTCCTCCCACTAGCCCGCGTCACTTCCTGACTCCTGGTCTTGCCCTCAAAGACCTTCCCTTCATGGGCAGAACTCCTCTACAGTAAGTATCCAGCAGGTGGCGTTATTCCAATCGTTACAGGTGCCAAAAAGTCGTGACTGGTTCATGGTCTTCTTGATGGAGTCCAGCACCCCACACTGCTTTCTCCAGCCAGCATTTAGGTGTGGCTTCACCCATGCACTCTTTTTTGTTTGTTTGTTTTTTGTTTTTGTTTTGTTTTGTTTTGCAGGGCAATGAGGGTTAAGTGACTTGCCCAGGGTTACACAGCTAGTAAGTGTCAAGTTTCTAAGGTCAGATTTTAACTCAGGTCCTCCTAAATCTACTACACTACCTAGCTGCTCCTCACCTATGTACTTTTAGCAAGCTGGCTGGGTAGAGCACTGGAGCTGGAGTCAGAAGCCCCAGGCTCAAATCCTGCCTTAGACATGTGGTAATTGTAAGACCATGGGTATCACTTTCCCTCAGAGAGCCTCAGTTTCCTCATCTGTAAAATGGAGTAGTTATCCTAGCACTAATGACCTCACAGAGATGTGGGGAGGAAAGTGCTCTGCAAACCTAAATACATTATAGAAATGTGAGTTGTTATGAAGAGATACACAGTAGCTTTCCTTGAAGTTGCTTGCATTCTTCTAAATCCTTTTGACCAATGAAGGTCAAAAACCCCCAGTGCATTTATTAAGCACTTGTTATATGCCAGGAACTGCACTAGGTACTGGTTATACAGAGACAAACACAAGCTTGCTTTCAAGAAGTTCACATTCTACTCGGGGGCTACAATGTGTAAATAAGTTATAATATTCCTTGGAAATTCCTTTGCCACTTGTGTGGATAGACTGAGGAAGGGAAAGGATGGAGGTAGGGAGTTCAATTAGGAAGCTATTATAATAATTCAGGTGAAAGGTGATGAGATCCTGAATGAGGATAGTGTTCATCAGAGTGGAGAGAAGAGGATGGTCATAGACTTGAAAAGAATTGACCAATACTAGGTATGGAGAGGTGGCGGGGAAGGGTAAGGGAGAGGGAAGAGCCAAGTATGATGCCAAGCTTGTGGACCTGGGGACCTGGAAGGGTGGTGATACCCTGCAGAGACACATGAAAAACAGGAAGAAGGGTAGCTTAGGGAGGCCAAATAGTAAAAGAGGATAAAGAAAAGCCAAAGGGGGCAGCTAGGTGGCACAGTGGATAAAGCACCAGCCCTGGATTCAGGAGGATTTGAGTTCAAATCTGGCCTCAGACACTCGACACTTGCTAGCCATGTGACCCTGGACAAGTCATTTAACCCCCAATGCCCTGCAAAAGAAAGAAAGAAAAGCCAAGGAGGAGAAGAACACCCTCAGAAGCAGAATCGGCCAAATGGAAAGAGGACATACAAAAGCTCACTAAAGAACATAATTCTTTCAAAACTAGAACTGAGCAAGTAGAAACTAATGACTCTGTGAGATAGCAATAAACCATAAAACAAAAACAAAACAATGGAAAAAGGAAGACAATTTGAAATATCTCATTGGAAAAATAACTGACCTGGAAAATAAATCCTATAGAGATTATTTAAAAATTATTGGACTTCCTGGAAGCTATGATCAAAAAAAAAAGTATCTAGACATAATTTTTCAAGAAATTATCGAAGAAAACTTCCCTTATATTCTAGAACCAGAGGGTAAAATATAAATTGAAAGAATCCACTGATCATCTCATAAAAGAGATTCCAAAATGAAAAACCAACCCAACCATGTTGGGAACTGTTGTTTGTTTTCTTGTGATTGTCAGTCACAGATATGGAATAGTCCAAGAACAGAAGGAAGGAGAAGCAGAAGGATCCAGGACCTAAGGAAGGTTTTTGAAGGGAAAGGGGAACACTGAGCAACCATGCAAAGAGATCAAAGTAGGTTTAAAATAATCAGAGACCTTCACACACTCATAAAATCTCTGAATCAAAAGAGACCTCAGTTTCCCCAACTGTAAATGATTGGAATACTAATAGCACTTATCTCCCGGGATTGTTGTGAGAATCCAATGAGATCCTAATTGTAAAACCTTTAGCACAGTGCTTGGTACATAAGAGGTGCCTAATAAATGCTTATTTCTACTCCCATTCCCCTCAACCCAGTGATTCAGGCTCAGGTTTGGAATGTGACAAAATACTCGGACCCCTAAATTCAATAAAAATGACTTTACTTTCCATAAAAATGTAAAAGAACATACTTACTCATTCCAATGGACTCAGTTGCTTCCTTCCACTTCTGCATTTGCCTGAGGAACCAAGCCTGGTTCAGAAAGAGGGATGTAGTGAGGACCTAGGGAGTCACAGCCACTGCTCCTAGACTGGGTGTTTGGCGCCTCTGGCGACTGGGAAGTGAAGCCCTAGTCTCCCAAACCAAACAGATACAACGGACAGCTCCCTTCTCACTTCAAGGAAAACCAGCCCAGGCTGAGTAAAGCCAAGGCTGCTCCTGCCCCAAATATTCTTCCTACAACATGATGCCCCCAAATGTGGTCTGACAGGGCCAGAGGTCAGTGGGAGAATCTCCTCCTCTTGGCGGACACGGGACCTCACCAAATTCAGCTTCAGAGGACATTTTCTTAGCTGCCCTATCATACTATTTACTTTCACTGACCTAATCTGGGCAACACCTCCTGTCCCAGTTCTCTTTGCGATGCTTCCTCAGGTTTACACCAACCAGATGGGCCACAGGGTGCAGTGGCTTCCCTTCTGGCTCACTCTCTAGCTGCCTTAACCCCACAAGCCCCTTCCCTTTGCCCCTCCCTGACTCTTCAGCTTCTCCTTATGTATTCTGGGTTGTCTTCCCCCTTTAGAACCATCTTGGTTTTGTGTCCGTAACATGCTCTCTAGCACATAGTAAGTCCTCTCCTCTCCTCTTCTCTTCTCTCTCTCTCTCTCTCTCTCTCTCTCTCTCTCTCTCTCTCTCTCTGTCTCTCTGTGTGTCTCGTTCCCTCTCTTCCCCCCTCTGTTTCTCTCTGTCTCTCCGTTCCCCCCTCCTTCTTACCCCCCCACCCCTATGTTTCTGTCTCTCTTTATCTCTGTTGCTGTCTCAGTCTTACGAACACGAAGAACTATCAAAGGGTTGCAATCTGCATAAGCGGAGAGAGTTTCCATATCAGGGAATCAGCAGGTCCTCCATGTGCTGAAGTAGGAAGTTAGGATAGTTCAGAAGGCAATTACCAAAGCACATGGAGCCTCCTGGAGACCCTGTGGATGCTCTTCTAACAATCATGAAGACCCACCACCACTCTTGAGTCAGCAATAGCATGCAGAGCTGTGGGCATCCAGAGTCAATAAAAGTAAATGCAGGGATGGGAATTGCCCCCTGGAACAATCAGGTTAATATAACTAAATGCCAGTCTGATTAAGAGACAGGCAGTTATCATATTTTATTCTTGATTTTGGAGCTTCCTTTGAAAGTCACGTTTTTCATGTTACTACATCAGCAACAGAAAGGAGGAAGCTGAAATGGGAAAACATCCTCATTTTCCATCTCCCACTTAGATTCATTGTGTGAAAGTTCAGCCCCCACAGAAGGGAGAAGAGCATGAACTTGGAATGATTTAAGGAATGAGAAAGAGATTGAAGAAAATAAATCTGGCCCATCAGGAAGAGAGAGGAGGCTGCATGTAGATATAACCCCATGGAGAATGAGAACAATAGCATCCTCTTTGAAGAAGAAAAGAGGAGGAAATGCAGGGAAAGATCATGAGAAGAGTTAAGAACAGCAGGTTACTAAAGGAGAGGGATGCAGTGGGACTGGTCCCATATCGGCCAATATGGGTTAAAGAAAATAGACCCTTCTGGTGGTTAGGGCCAGTGGACAGTGGAGTGTAAGCTTCCTGAGGGCAGTGAGTCCTGTTTTTATCTTTACACTGCCAGGAAAGGTGTAGTGCTTTGCATGTTATCACAGTTATCACCATCATCATACAGACTCTGCCTCCTGACTGCCCTGGCCTCCTGTAGGCCTAAGCTTAAATTCCACCCTTCTTCAGGAGGCTTTTCCCCATCTTCCCTTCTCCCCCCATCCCCTTGCTGCTATTCCCTTCTCTCTGAGGCTATTTTCTATTTATGCTATAGGTAGGTGGATAGATAGATAGATAGATGGATGGATGGATGGATGGATGGATGGGTGATAGATGGATAAGTAGATAGATAGTGGATGGATAGACAGACAGTACAATTTTTTGTATACTGTCTGCTTTTAGAATGTGAGCTCCTTAAAAGAAGGGGCAGGGTTCTGGCCTTTCTTTGTTTTCTCTGCACTCTACCTGGCATATAGTAAGCACTTAATCAGTACAGATGTAATAGGGACAGGCCCATGTCCAGAGCACCTTGGATGCTACTCCCATTGTCTGATCTTCTATTTTATTACCCAAACGTTTCCAGTCAACTGAATTTTGCCTCAATCAAAAAGGGACCAAGGGCTAAAAAGAGAGAAATCTGAATGTGAAGTTAGGCAGACCCCTCAGCCCAGCCTAGGTGTTAGGATGGTCTCCAAGGAGGGGCTCACGGTGATGGTGACAGAACTCATAGCTTTTCTGTCTACTATAAATTTCCTAAAGCCAGAGGCATGGCTAGGAACCAAATGGGCCATAGGGCCATCAATGCACCCCCCTGGCTAGTCACCCAAATAGCGTTTTGCACAGACAAACAAGCAAGCGTCTCAGACAGTTGTATGGAGGTGCAGGGGAGTCACAGGGTCTGCCCAGGGCCACAGCCAGGATTCATCAGAGGCAGGACTTGACCCCAGCTCTGACTGACTCCAAGGCCGGTCTTCTGCCCAATGTGCTAGGCCTGTTACCTCGAAAACAGGCAAATAAATCATCAATGCTTCATAAACATTTGTTGAAGAGAATTAAATCAGATGATCATCTGGGTGAAGGAAAAATGGATAGAAAACCTGTGTCCTGGTTTCTGACTAGAGATTTGGGAAGTCAAAGAAAATGTTTATGGATTTTATAAAAATGAATACTAGTAAGACATGGTGCATACTAAAGTAAAACACTAAGGCAATCAATTAGTAAGCACTTATTAAGCACCCACTGTATTCCTGACTACTACTTCTGTTCTAGACTCTGCAGAGACTCTGCCCTCGAGGAGTTTATATTCTATCTAGGGAGACAACCCAAACAAATATCAAGTCAGTCAATAAGCATTTGTTAAGCAACTACTAGGCACTAAACACTGGGCTAAATTCTGGGAATACAAATACTAGTAGAAAGACAGTCCCTGCCCTCAAGGAGCTTACGATCTAGTTGGGTAAGGAAGCTAAAAGGGGAAATGTGGGAGGTTGGGGGTGGGGGGGACACAATGTCCTGGGCCTCAGTGTCCTTGTCTGTAAGGAGGGGAGGTGAGACTCGTTGGTCCCTGAGGTCCAGCCCTAGAACCGTGAGCCACCCCTGTTCTCTTGGCTTTGTATTCATTGTCTTCCTCTAATTTCTCGTTTCCTGGCTTCCAGATTCCTTCTTCATTTTTTTTTCCCTCTCACTGTTGCCTTTGGGAGCTGGGAAAGGTAAACCACTTGACTGGAGAGGACAATTGACTTGTAAATCAAAGTCTGCATTTATCTCATAGGAGCAGTCGCAGGTTCTCCCTGGTTCTCATTAATTTAGTTCTGAAAACTAATAAACAAGCACATTCTGTTGACTCTTTAATTCACATCAAAGAGCTACAAATAGCATCTTGCTTGGCTTCCTGGAATTTTATTAGCTCCCTCTGCATTCCTCCACCCTGGATTGTTGGACAAATACATTTTAAAGTTCTTTAATCAATTTAAAACATACAGACTTAACTTGGACACTGCATTCTCTTTTAAACAAAGATCCATTTTATCGATCATCTATTCTTTGAACCAGCAAAACATCCAACCTGTTCCATAACTAGGAACAAAAATGTCCTTATTCTCTCAACCGGCCCCCTTTTTCATTTTCAGAGTTGGAATAAACAGCAGTAGCCACTTAGTCTAACCCAGACTCCACAAAGTGGTCACCTAGTTTCTGGTAGAAGATGGCTACTGAGTGGGGAACTCACCACTCCAAGAATCAGCCCACTAAGCCTAAATGCACCCCTTTCCATCTCCTACCCATTGCTTCTGAATCTGCTCTCTTGGGCAAGCATCACAAATCAAATTTGTTTTCCACAGGACAGTCATTCAAATAATTAAACACAGCCATCACGCCCTCCCTGAGTCATTACTTCTCCATAGCAAACATTCCCCATTCCTGGTGTACTGAGCCTCACAGGGCATGAGCTTGAGTCCCTTCCCCATCCCGATTGTCTTAATGCCATTGCCCTTGGCTCGAGTCTATCCATCTCCATCCACCAAAAGGGAAAGCTGCCAATCAAGCTTCTCTGGTTCTCCTGTCACTTTCTCTTTCTTCCTTGGGCTGGAAGTAGGGAGTTCATTTAGCTAAAACCTCAATAGAGTAAAGTGAACAGGATCTTTGAAATTCAGAGTTGTTCGTTTGGGTTGGTGTTTTTTTTTTTTTAATTTCCCTTCTACCTGGCTCTGCTTGGCTCCCAGAGACTGCATGAGCATTAATAAAATTCTGGTATAACTTAGCCGTTTTATGGGACATCATAAAGCAAAATTAAGACTGCAGACCAGAAACTGAATCAATACCAAGTATTGTTCACCCACTTTATTCATTTTCCCCAAATACAAACAATAGATTCATGACTACCTACAGAAATAGAACCAGAGCTCGGTCCCCAGGACCCCTACTCACCCAAGTGCCTAAGGCAAAAGGGAGGGAGGGGGAGAGCTTCTGGAAAGTCGTTTTCCAACCATCTTGGAAGAATGTCATTCTTCCAGACCATGATCCTTAGGAAAGACCTCAGGCAGACCCCAGGAAAGCCCAGCCTTCCTCTGTGCCCTCTGACAGGCCACTGACAGGATTCTTTGAGCCCAGAAAGGCAGCCCTTCTGTCTGCTCTTTCTAGAAGGGAAAGCTAAAGCATGGTGTTGGACAGTGTTTATCACAGAAGGTTGGGGGGGGGCGAAGGGTTATAATTATTTCTGTTAATAAAAGGGTGATTTGATGAAGGAGGTTCATAAGCTTTGCATCATCAGCTCTCTGAAAAGACAAAGCAGAAACCAAATGGCCTCTGCTGAAGCATCAGGTATTGAAGGGAGAGAAGGAAGAATTTCCTGACAAAGAGGGTTGTTAAGCAGCACAATGGGCCACCAGGGGAGGCTGCAGAATCTCCTCTGGAGGTTGTTAAAAATCAGATCAATTCTCATTGGGTTGTTTCTGCCTGGAGGTAAATGGAAAGAAGCCGGGTTTGGGAGTCTGCAATACTCTCCTCCTGCGTATTCAGAACTGTGGAGCGCCATGATGGTTTCTGGGGTGAGATGAGATGCTGTCAATGAGAGCTGATGTCTTCGTGTAATGTGCATGCGAGTGAGCATTAAGCTAAGGCCTGCCTTGCAGCTACATGCTATGGTGCTTGCTTGCAAATTATTGTTTGCATGCACTCTCTCTCTTTCACATTAAATGTGAGCTCCTTGAGAAAAGAGGCCACTTTGGCCTTTCTTTGTCATCCTCCCCTTTCCCTGGCATAGTCAGTGCTTGTTGACTGACTGGCTGACTGCAAAATGCTTCCCAAACATGCTTCCTTTAAAATTCCTGACAATCCTTGGAGGCTGGTAGTGGAGGGAATGTTGACTCCTTTTTACAAATGAGGAAGCTGAGAACCAGAGAGGCCCTCTCACCCCTGGTCACACAGCTGAGGAAGGGCAGAGTCAGTTACTGACCTCAGGCTTCCAGACCCCAAGGCTCTCTCCACTACACTGGGGATTCTTAACCTGAGATCCATGACTTTTAAAAATATTCTGATCATGGGGCAGCTAGGTGGCACAGTGGATAGAGCACCAGCCCTGGAGTCAGGAGGACCTGAGTTCAAATCCGGCCTCAGACACTTGACACTTACTGGCTGTGTGACCCTGGGCAAGTCACTTAACCCGAATTGCCTCACAAAAAAAACCCCAACCAACCAAACAAAAATATTCTTATCACGACAATTGAATAGAATTGGTTTTCTTTATAGTCCAATGTATTTGATTTTATGCAATTAAAAACCTGATTGGGGGAGGTGGTGCATAGGCTTCCCCAGACTTCCAAAGGGTCCATGGTACAAAAGAGGTCAGCCAGTCAATAAGCATTCATCAAGTGCCTACCAGACCCACCATCACCCTACCGATCGTGAAGCCCTCCCCATAACCAGCAGCCTCCCCTCACCCCCACTCCCTCAACGACCTGGAGAAGAGGAAGTCATGGTTCTCTCTTTCAGTGAAGATTTACGGGAAGGCCATGAACATGAAAGCTGTCCTCAAGTATTTGGAAGCCCTCCTGTGGGAGAGGGAACAGGCTTTTTCTGCTTGGCCCCAGAGAGATGAATGAGGAGCAATGGGTGGGAATTTCATCAGAATGTTGACTCATCTAAATTTAGTCTTAAACAATTTGGGGGGGGGGGACCTAATGGATAGAGAGCTGGGGAGTCCTGGGGAAAGATCTTGACTCAGAGATTTACTTGCTGTGTGACCCTGGGCAAATCACAGACTCTCTGAGCATCCATTTCCTTATCTGTAAAGTGAAAATACCTCGTATGTCTAGCACTCAACAGTGCTTGGCACACAGTAGGCACTCAATAAATGCCAGTTAAGTAGGACTAGACTCTGCCCTGTTGACTTGTCCACATGATTCCAGTTCCTTCAGTAGTTGTCAGTCTTCCATTCCCTATTTGTCATGGAAACCTGACCAGGAAGTCCCGATTTTCAATAATTGCCCATCAGTGGCCCCTTGATACCTTCTAGGGCAAAATAAACCAAAGCAAGTCTGAACTCTATCGAAAAACTCTGGAACACTTTGTCTTCTTGTGGCCACTCGCTTGAAGCTTTCACTTCTCATAAACAATAAAAATTCCAGGAATGATGTTAGACAAAACAGTTCCTGGTGCTTCTTGGATTTATCTCGACTGGAGCTTCTTGGATTTATCTTGACTGCTAAAATGCTCATCAAGATGTGCCATGATTGCCTTTTAGAGAGTGGGATGAAAATATGGTCCCATCATTGTGTTTCATCTAGTTGTTTCTAAACAAGCACATGGAGTTGTTGGGAACAAATGTCTTGGCACCTCCTCCCTTGTCTTGTATTTATTATAAAACAATGGTCATCCCCAGAGTTCTTAGAAGTTCCCAGATGACTTTGCCTTCATTATGCCTGGGACATAGCTGGAGATTCATAAATGCTCATTGATTGATTGATCCCAGGTGAATGTCACAGAAACATGAGGGAGGGACTACAGGTCAGTTTGAGAAGCATGAGTGGAGGTCAGCAGAAAGGAAAGGGTGGATAAATAGATCTGGCCTCCTAAGTGTCTGGCTCTTTCTGACTGTTTGGCATTATCTCAAGAAGGTTTTTGCAGATTTGTTCATATTTCCTCATACTGAATAAATCTTGACTTCTTTTTAATGTCATCTTATATTAAAATAATTTATTACAATTATATTAATAATAAATATATCATAAAATTTTTTCAGCCGTTTCTCAATTGATGGACATCTGGGTTGTTTCTCATTTGGGGGGGGGCAGGGCAACAAGGGTTAAGCCCAGGGTCACACAGCTAGTAAGTGTCAAGTATCTGAAGCCAAATTTGAACTCAGGTCCTCCTGAATCCAAGGCTGGTGCTTTATCCACTGTGCCACCTAGTTGCCCCACTGTTTCTCATTTTTTTGCATTTACAAATGATATTACTATACATGTCATTGAATAGCTGGGGGGGGGGTTCTTTTTAAAAAAATTCTTAGAATAAATTTCCAGCAGTGGAATTGTTGGGTCAAAGGGTATGACTGTTACTGTAACTTTTGTACTGTCCTGTTAGGTTGCTTTCTAAACAGATTCTGCCAATTTGCAAATACACCAGAAATGCACAGATATATCATTTCTTTACATCCTTGCCAGCACTGAATTTTGTCAATTCAATTATTTTTGCCAATTTGATAGATGAGAGAGAAAAGTTTTCATTTGTATTTCTTTAACTATTGTTAAAATTAATTACAGAAATAATAAAGGGGAGTGCAGTTAGGTGGCACAGTGGATAAAGCACCGGCCCTGGATTCAGGAGGACCTGAGTTCAAATCCAGCCTCAGACACTTGACACTTATTAGCTGTGTGACCCTGGGCAAGTCACTTAACCCTCATTGTCCTGCAAAAAAAAAAGAAAGGAAAAGGAAAAGAAAGGAAAGGAAGAGAAAAGAAAAAAGGGGGGGGGGCGGCTAGGTGTCGCAGTGGATAAAGCACCGGCCCTGGATTCAGGAGTTCCTGAGTTCAAATCCAGCCTCAGACACTTGACACTTACTGGCTGTGTGACCCTGGGCAAGTCACTTAACCCCATTGCCCCGTAAAAAAAAAAAAAAAGAAAGGAAGAGAAAAGAAAAGAAAAGAAAAGAAAGGAAGAGAAAAGGCAGCTGGGGCCAACAATAGACTGGGAATCAGGAAGAGCTGGGTTTGAATCCTGCTTCAGACATTTGCTAGCTGTGTGACCTTGGGTAATTCACTTAACCCATGGCAGCCTCAGTGTCCACATCTCTAAGAGAAAGATAACAATGGTCTCTCCCTTCTAGTGTTTCTGTAAAGATAAAACGAGATAATATATTTATAAAATTCCTTCCAGATTCAAGAGCAATATAAATGTCAATCATTATTATTATTAAAGTTGAACTTTTTTATATGATTATTTCCAATTTGTGCATCCTCTTCTACAAATAGTGTGTTAATAGCCCTTTCTCACTTATCTATTAGAGGCTCAGATATTATCCTTGATACTTACTTTCTAATATATGTCTGCTAGAGATATTTATAGTTTGCAAAATGCTTTACGAACAAGGCTGGGATTCCACAAATTATCTGGGGTTGTGTTTGGGTGCTCTGTCTTCCAGGAAAGAGAGTTTTGACACGTGGAGCTTTGAATGTAAGGTCAGGTTCTTTGGGATGAGACTTAACAAAGAAGACAATGGCCTCTCAGAGGCTTTGCTTCCCATTTAAGGATTCCTCAAATGCAGGGGCTCTTATCCTGTTTGGGGTTTGTGTGCTATGGTTTGCTTGGTTGGGTTTGGTGAGGGTGGGGAGGGATGTTACTCATATAGGACAGGTCCTGTGAAGTTCTTTCCCAGAAACCCCCTTTGTTCTGTCTGCTCAGGACTGGGGGCTGGTGACTGTTAATGACTCACCTTGTACTCTGCCCCTTCTAGCTTCCCAGAAGGTCTTTATCTAGGAATACCTGTCAATCAACACTTATCATTAAAGGCTCCACCCCACCCCACCCCACCCCACCCCACCCCGTCAGCCACTTCTACCCCTTCCCACCTAGCTATCTCAGTCACTCAAACCTAGGGGTCATAGCTAAACAAGAATACTCACGAGTTTAGATAAGATGCAGTCACGTCAAAGGAATAATCCATGAGAAGCAATGACCCAAGAAAGTTGCATCATCTCATCCCAATTTCCCTCAACCCCACCTGGGCTGAGAGGCATAGTCTGTGCCTCCAGGCCAGCCTGGAGAAACAGGAAACATTTAGATTGTAATTTCCTATCACCAAAGGAGCAATAAGCCTTCAGCCACTGGAGAGCATGATTGCAGATGAGAAACGGCCTGAGGAGAACTCTGCCCTTGCACAGACTGTCTAGAGCCTGGGCAATCAGGGCCACCTTGAGCCCACTATCAGCGCACAGGCAGAGGTAGTGAGATCTCTGCATGTTGCCACAGCTTGTCTCACCACAGTACAAATCTTTGACCTCACCAAGGGGACAGGAGAAATCCTTGTATCCACAATCAATGGCAGGAGGCTCTTTCATGGCACTGGCCATGTTAGTCTGTATCCCTTTCTTTCTCCTTCAAATTCCCTGCCCGTTGTCACAGGGATGAACCTGATCCCCTTCCTCCATGGCCCCCCGGAAGTCACTTCCAGGACCCATGAGCATGCCCCAAAAGCCTTTTGGGGAAGACCAGTCCCTTATCATTTTAAGTCATAGAATGAGGAGGTGGTGTGGCACAAAGAACAGCTTGAGTGTCCATCCTCCAGAGGCCAAGGATGTGAATAGCTTCTGGCCATGTGACTTCACTGGCTCAGCCTCTGTTTCCTCACCTGTAAAATGAGAGGGTGGATGAGGTTGTCTCAGGACCTTCTTCTAGGTCTTGATCTATGACCCCATGATTTGTAAGAATGACTTTAAAAAAAAAAAAAGAATGACTTTGAGCACTTTTAGCTGTCAAGAATCAGTCATCCTACCATGAAGGCCCCAGAATTCTTCATTTTGGAACCATCAGCTTCAGAAATATTTTGTGGCTCCTTCCCCCTCCCTGTAATCACTCAGAGAGTCACAGAGTTGGGGAACCATCAAGGTTATCTAGCCCAACCCCCTCATTTTTTTATCATAAAAGTATTTAATGTTTTCCAGTTACATGTAAAGATAGTCTTCAACATTTGGGGGTTTTGTTTGTTTTTTGTTTTGTTTGTTTTGTTTTTTCAGGGCAGTGAGGGTTAAGAGACTTGCCCAGGGTCACACAGCTAGTAAATGTCAAGTGTCTGTGGCCGGATTTGAACTCAGGTCCTCCTGAATCCAGGGCCAGTGCTCTATCCACTTTGCCACCTAGCTGCCCCCTCAACATTTGTTTTTATAAGATTTCTAGTTTCAAATTTTTTCCCTCCCTCCCTTCCCTTTCCCCTCCCCAAACAGCAAGCAATCTGATTTAGGTTATATAGTACAATCATGTTAAACATATTTCTGCATTAGTCATATTGTGAAAGAAGAATCAGAACAAAAGGAAAAACCTCAAAAAATAAAAACAAAAAAAGTAGAAACAGTGTGGTTCAATCTGTATCCTGATTCCACAGTTCTTTTTTCTGGATGTAGAGAACATTTTCCATCATGAGTTCTTTGGAATTGTCTTGGGTCATTGCACTGCTGAGAAGAGCCAAGTCTATCACAGTTGATTAGAACACAATGTTGCTATTACTGTGTACAATGTTCTCCTGGTTCTTCTCACTTCACTCAGCATCAGTCCACTTAAGTCTTTCCAGGCTTTTCTGAAATCCACCTGCTTATCATTTCTTACAGCACAATAATATTCCATTACATTCATCTACCACAACTTGTTCATCCATTCCCCAATTGATGGTTATCCCCTCAATTTCCAATTCTTTGCCACCACAAAAAGAGCCGCTATAAATATTTTTGTACATGTGGGTTCTTTTCCCTTTTTTTATGATCTTTTTGGGGAAAAGACCTAATAGTGGTATTGCTGGGTCAAAGGGTGTGTACAGCCCCATAGCCCTTTGAGCGTAGTTCCAAATTGCTTTCCAGAATGGTTGGATCAGTTCACAACTCCAGCAACAATGCATTAGTGTGCCAATTTTTCCACAACTTCTCCAACATTTATTATTTCCCTTTTTTGTCATGTTAATTGATCTGATAGGTGTGAGGTGGTACTTCAGAGTTGTTTTCATTTGCATTTCTCTAATCAATAGTGATTTAGAGCATTTTTTCATGTGGCAATAGATAGCTTTGATTTCTTTATCTGAAAAACTGCCTGTTCATATCCTTTGACCATTTCTCAATTGGGGAATTACTTGCATTCTTATTAATTTGATTTAGTTCCCGATATATTTTAGAAATGAGGCCTTTATCAGAAACACTGGCTGTAAAAATTATTTCCCAGCTTTTTGCTTCCCTTCTAATTTTGGCTGCATTGCTTCTGCTTGTACAATTTTTTTTTTTTAATTTAATGCAATCAAAATCACCCATTCTGCATTTCATAATATCCTGTATCTCTTGTTTGGTCATAAATCCTTCTCCTCTCCATAGATCTAAGAGGCACAATATTCCTTCCTCTCCTAATTTACCTGTGGCATCACCCTTTATGTATGAATCATGTACCCATTTTGACCTTAGTTTGGTCTACAGTGTAAGATCCAACCCCCTCATTTTATAGAGAAGGAAACTGAGGCTTAGGAAAATTAAATGACTTGCCTATTGTTGCCTAACAGAAGCAGTAAATGACAGAGACAGGATTTGAATCCAGGTCCTTTGACCCCAGAATCAGTGTTCTTTACACTTGTACATAAGGGATCATAAGCTCATAGATGGCCTTCAAGATGGAAAGGGCTTTCAGAGATCATTGAGGTTTCCTTCCTCTGTTTTACAGAAACTGAGGCCAGATGAGGTGCAATGGCTTGCCTAAGGACAACAATGTTAGCAAGTTGCTAAGTAAGGATTTGAATCCAGCCCTCTCTGACTCCAAATCTAATACTCTGACCCCTCTAACCCATTGCCTGGAATCTGCCGTGGGAATGTTGGGAGTCTCTGTGGAAGGCCCTGAGAGTCTTGGGCTGAGCCCTGCTGGAGAATTTGTAAAGAATATGGGAAAGAACTGGGAGGAATGTGGTGTGCAGATTGCAATAAGGAGGAAGCTGGTGGAGCAACTGAGCCTCATTGTGAATGCAGCCTCTTCTCTACCAAACTCCACATCGACCAAGAATCAGGAAGACCCAAGACCCTGGCCCTGAGTCAACAAAATGCCAGGCATCCACATATGCAGGTAGTTGGCATCACTGAACCTGAATTCTCCCTCGTCATCAGTAAATATAGTGTGTAGACAGACCAACCCACTGGACATCCGGGTAATTCAGAGTCCCCATCTCCTTCCAACTCATTCCTCAGGGAAAATGCAGGCCCTCCAGATGACATCCTGGCTTCTTTGGTCCATGGCCTCAGCCATTATGTCCCTTTTTTCTGCCCCTTCACCCTGCAGAGTGACTTCCAGGGATTTGCCACGCCCTGCCAGACTCACTGGGACCAACTTACATTTGAGTGACACTCAACCCTCCCAGCAAGAATCCTCACGCTTCTCCTTACTGATGGATAGGGCTGTTTCTGAAGGAAAACAGTGGCATTACTACTGAACATCACATTTTCCTTTTAGAGTTTTTTTTAATAATCACAAGCATTTATATGGGGTTGTAAGGTTTGCAAAGTGCTATACATGGGTTATCGTTTTAATTAAATTGTTATATAAATTGTTTAATTAAATTGTTATAAACATTGGCCTAAATTATAACCCACCCCCCTCCACATCCCCAGGCTTGTTTAAGGACCTGGTGGGGCAGCTCGAGGAATCTCCTAACCTTTATGGATTTCTGAAAGACCTACTGAGCAGAAATAACAATCGCAGTAATTGGAGTTTGGGCTTATTTCTTACAGCCCCACAGTGTTGTGGCAAATTAATGAAGTATTCTGCTCTAGTCTTGTCCTAATACGGTGCCATTCACGCCACACTTGGAGCAAAAGGGGGCCACTTCTGCAGGATTCATTAAGATTTGGACACAAATTGAAAAACTAGGGGGAAGACTCTGTTTAAGTGGCTGCCAAAGAATCAGACCCCTCCCCCCTTCCCTCCCGCCACACACACACACACACACACACACACACAAGGGAAAGCACAAGTTTTGGAGTCAGATACCTGGATTACATTTCCACCAATGACTTTTTTTTTTTTTAAGTGAGGCAATGGGGGTTAAGTGTCTTGCCCAGGGTCACACAGCTAGTAAGTGTTAAGTGTTTGAGGCCGGATTTGAACTCAGGTACTCCTGACTCCAGAGCCCGTGCTCTATCCACTGTACCACCTAGCCGCCCCTCCACCAATGACTTTTGCTACTTGTATGACTTTGGGCAATATATTCAGCTTTCTAGGGTCTCAGTTTCCTTATCTGTAACATGAGAAAGTTGTGCTATGTGACCTCTAGGGATCCTTTCAGTGTTTGTCCCAGTTCCTGGCATATAGTAGACACTTAATAAATGTTTATTCATTGACTGACTTCTACATTTATGATCTTTTACATCCTTTGGGAGCATTGAATGCTGATATAGTTAATAACTGACATTTACACAGTCCTTAAAAGTTTGCAAAGTACTTTCCATCCATTATTTTATTTAAGCTTCCAAACAAGCATGTATAGCAGGTAAACTCTTACTACCAACAACTTATTATTGGAGAAACCAAAGCCTGACTTTTCCCCAGAGGAACCAGATGAGTCTCACGGTGCCACTCCTCAATACAGCAGCCACCTGAAGGAGACCTCAGAGCCAGATCCCAGAGGCGGCTCTCCTCTGCCTTTACCTGGCTACCTCCAGGCAGCTCTGACCTCATGTCTCACTGCCCTAATCCATGCCCCCTGTGACGCCATCCTCCTCTAAAATGGGGCGTGCTGAAAGCTGCTGGACTCATCATTCAGGGCCTTACTGCATCCATCTAACACTTTTCATCCGGAGCCTTCCCTTGGTGTATTGTCTGGGTGTGGGGCGGATTGTGGCTTCTCTAAGACAATGGTGTTGGAACACAAGCTCGGAAACATCCCACCAGGATGGAACAGCTTTGGATCGGAGCCAAAGGATGGCCCTCATGGTAGTCACCCAAAGCTCAGCCTGGGTCAGTTCGGAAGGTGGAAAGGCCAGGTTGGGGGTGGGATGCATGTTTTTGCTGTGACATATTTTGGTCATTCACTACAGATGCAGAGGGGGATCCTTAAAACATGGACTAAGTACCTTAAAGCCCTTCCAAAGGATGTCTATAAGACAAGTCCTTTGCAGAGCCACTTTAATGAATAGCAAAGCATAGCTTATATTCAGCACACCAAGTGAGAAGGTGTGACTAGATCATAGTTCATGTAAAAAGTTACCTAGGGGTCTTGGTGGACAAGCCCCCAGAGTTAAGGGGATAATAAGCTTTATCAGAGGAAATACAGTGTCTAAGGCTCAGGAGGAGGCAGTCTTGTGATGGTTGGCCCTGATCGAACTACACTTGAAAACTAAGTCCCCTTGCTTTCCATCTTGGGGAGGGGGGAGGGAAGGGTGGGTGGGAGAAAAATTTGGAACCAAAAATCCTATGAAAACAAATGTTGAAAACTATCTTTACATGAAACTGGAAATAATAAAATACTTTTATGATTAAAAAAAAAGAAAGAAAACTGAGTCCGGGTCTTGTGGCCATGTTTTGGAAAGGACGTGAAGATTCTTTTCAAACTCTTCCCTTCAGAGTTACACAGAACGAGCTCAATCCCTATTCCAGGTGAACACCCCTCAATACTTTCCAACAGCTTTCATCCCTCCACTTGAATCTTTTTTTTTTTAGGCTAGACACCTCGGGTCCTTCGGCTGACCATCACATGACATGGACCCAAGGGCCTTCCCTATTCTAATGATGACCCTTCTTTGAACACTTTCCAGCATCTCAGTGTCCTTATCAAACTACAGTGTCCAGTTAGGAGGGAAGAGGACAGATGGAAGAGATGTTGTGAAGGTAGAAATGGTGAGATTTGGCAACAGTTTAGATACATGGGGCAAGGCAGAATCAAGACTCTGGGATAATAGGGAGGTCACAATCCTGGGAAACTGAAATCATGTGGGGGCATTCAACAGAAAGATGACACATATCATACACCCCTATTTCTTCATCTTCTCCACAAGAAGAGCATGAGATTCAGGCCCGGGCTTGGAATCAGGAAGATGTGGGTTCAAATCCCACCTAAGATGCTTAGTAGCCATGTGACCTTGGGTGAGTCACTTCTCTTTGCCTTGGCTTCATCACCTATAATAGGAAGGGGTTGGATTTGCTAACCTTTGAGGTTCCTTCCAGCTTGAAGTCCATGACCAAAATCTAGGCTGAAAAGAGAATCATTTAGACTTGACGTCAGAAGAAACTTCTTCACAATTAGCACCATCCAAAGCCTTGGCAGGGAGAAAGATCATGCCACACGCACACACATGCACATACACATACCCTTGTAGGTCTCCAATGACCCTTGTTTGCGACTATTCCAGAAGAGATTATTTTATTTTTGAAAACGATAAGAGCTATGATCAATACAACAACCATCCATGATTCCAAAGGACCACTGATGAAACATGTTGTCTATTTCCTGATGGACAGGAAATAGGGTGCAGAGCGAGATGTGTATTTTTATATACAACCAATGAGGGGATTTGTTTTGCCTAATGGGATATATTTGCTACAAGGAATTTGTTTCTCTTTTTTTCAATGGAGTAGGAGGGAGAGAAAGTAGATTTCTGTTCATTTAAATGTATAAAAAATAGAGAAGTGGAGGGGTGCTACAGATGTCGAATGTTTCTTATACCCTTTCTTATGCAGTCCCTGTATTGTTAGCTTGGCTTAATTCGCTTTGTTACAAGAAACTTCTCATGGAGTGGAGTTATTCTGTAAATGTTTGCAATTTAAAACAAACTACATCAATAGAACTTCTAAAATGTCGGTTTTTAAATTTTAAAAAGACATTCTTGTTCAGGTGTGGCTTGAACTAGGTGGCTTTTGAATGAATCTGCGTTTCTCTAAGTTGGTGTGTCTCCAGGATTTATAGGGTTTTAAAACAATTTGTCTCAAGAAATTGATGCATCCCTTTATCTGAAATGTTACTGTATTAATTTGCTTAGCAAAATCTCTCAATACACAGTGTGCAAGTAAGCTCTAGCATAGCCATTGTCCATATTTTCTCACATTACCAATGAGTGGGTCCAAATGAGGGAATTTTTACTACATTGGTCATCATTGTGCAAGAAATCTCTCTCTCTCTCTCTCTCTCTCTGTGTATTTCTTTTTTTTGCCTGTTTGGAAGCCCAGATGGCATAAAGATGGGGAGAGGGCAGGAATATTCCATAAAGTATGGAAGAAACTTCTTTCTCAGATGACTAAATTAAAAGCATCTCTCATGCTGGATGAGTTGGCCCTCAGTCTTCCTCCCCAGCTCATCTCTGCTGTGACATCCACCTTGGGGATGCTACTTATTCCCCATGGAGTCTTACAGATACACTGAGGAGTGATCAGTGCTGAAACATCCTTCCCTTTTCCCTCCCGCTTCCTACAAGGGTAGACAACACTCTAGAGCCCCATTCCACTAGTTCGATCTGTTTATCAAGAAGGAAGCTTCCCATTCCACAGCTAATTATTCTTTTTCAATCCCTTTTTAAGAGATCAACGCCTTAGTTGTCTTAGTGATTGATGCCCTTGAGTGATTAGATATAAGAATGGACTCTCTTTTCTGTTTGTAGCAAGGTCTCCACCTCCACATCCTTCTGGATGAAGAAGTCCAGGAATCATGGGTACTTTTGGATCTCCTCTCTAACACGCATGTTAATGAGTACGAGATCATAGCCAGTCAGCTCCATAAGAGTATCTCTTTTCTCCTCTTAACCAATGTGGCATGTTTGCAAGAGCTGGAGGCTAGTGAATGCCCACATTTTGGATTTAAACAATAACAGCTCACTTTTTTTTTTTTTTAGTGAGGCAATTGGAGTCAAGTGACTTGCTCAGGGTCACACAGCTAGTAAGTGTTAAGTGTCTGAGGCCGGATTTGAACCCAGGTACTCCTGACTCCAGGGCTGGTGCTCCATCCACTGCGCCACCTAGCTGCCCCTACAGCTCACTTTTATATACCGCTGGCTTGAAAAGCTCTTTGCAGAATTTATTTCATTTGAGCCCACAACAACTTTGTGACTTAGGTGTTCTTATTTTTCCCATTTTATTGATGTTGTTTTTTGTCCTTTGTTCCTGAAGAGGACATCGGGAGGTGATGTCATGACTTGCACTGAATTGGATTTTTTAAGTGAGGGAGGGCTGTGCAAGGTCACCAACCTCACTCTCTCCTCCAAGACCAACTGGGCCCAGTGGCAAGATATATTATCGGGATGATGAGAGATGGCCTAGGATGTTTAAGGCAATTGGGATTAAGTGACTTGCCCAGGGTCACACAGCTACTAAGTGTCTGAAGTGAGATTTGAACTCAGATCCTCCCAACTTCAGGGCCAATGTTCTATCCATTGTGCTACCTAACTGCCCCCTATAGATGAGAAAACAAAGGCTCAAAGAGACTCATCTGAGGTCACACAGTAGGTGTCTTAGATGAGATTTGAACCAAAGTCTTACTGACTTTAAGTCCACAAGGTCATCCTGAGTAAAGACTGAGAATCAGGAGCCTAGGGGCTACCTGGGCTGGTGGTTTCTTTCCTTGAGTCCACTCAGTTCATCTTATCTTCATCATGTTCTTTAAAAACAGAACAAAACAAAAAAACAACCAACCGACAATGGTATGACTCAAATTTACTGTGGGCTTTTTTCTTTTCTTTTTTTGTACTAGTAATGAAATTGTAAATGCGGCATTTCTTTCATTACCTATTCATTAAAGATATGACATGAAAACAGAGTTTCCATGGAAATGGCTCCATGGCTTCTGAGGACTGAGTAAGAATCTCATTGTTTACCCTACAGCCAGATAACGGATGGGGGCCACCAGAGCCACCGAAACCTGGTGGGGCTTATACAGGGGAAAGGTTACCCGTCTGGCATTCTGCTGAGTGCTTGTATGCAAGTGGAGAGGTTTTAATCACCAAGGTGAAGAATTTTATGATGGAAAGAGAAAGACTGAGTAGACTGTGAGCTCAAAGGCTGTCAGCATGTTGGAGGTGAAATATCTAAAGATGCCAAATAGAGACAGCCAAGTCGGGGTGTTACAAATGGGCCCCTTGGATGTTGCTGCAAACCCACCCAGCCCATCCACAGAAAGGGATTTTTCTGTTGAACATATCGGTGAAATTCACACTGGTAGGAGCGTGAGATGAGCATCATTCACTGCGTAATTAATCAAGAACCACCATGGCGACTAAAGGCAGAAATTGAGTTTGGGGCATTTTTTTTAGAACAGCTGACACCGTTGAAGTGGTTTTAAATGAGCCCATGAAATGTGGGACATTAGTTTGAAATGAGAGCTCTCAGTGCCTGAAATGCTCTGCGGAGTTCTCTTAATGTTCTGCGGCAACTGTACGGGTGGGGGCCGCGGGGCTGGATTCTTTGTTCGTTAACCCTCTATTGGAATACAGAGCGGGCAGTTCGATTTGTGAAAGCTATTTCCATCTATTTTTAACGTTGGGGGTGAGGAGATGAGAGGAGAAGGGAACGATGCTCCCGGAAGTGCCTGGACTATTAATGCTTTATTAAAATTGCAGGCTCCAACATCATGGTGTGAGATTGGCTGTTACACTTTGCAGACAAAGTGATCTCATTTAGACCTGATTTAGAAAACAGATATTAATCCAGTTCTGCATGACTGGAGCACAATTTGCTCAAAACAAGCCGGAAAGTCTCTTATCCTATTAAAAATGAGCGATTCATCGTTGTCATTTGTGCTGCAAATCCTAACTGCTTGTTTTTACACGAGGAAAAGAAAACCAACCATGAAGGCATGTTCAGCAGAGATGGAGACTAGATGAGGGTCTTAATTAACAAAAACCTACCTCAAATGATTAGATAAGGCCTGGGGGGGGTGGGTCTAGTCTATGAAGATATTCAATTCAACATGGTGGATCAATTGCCTACCACCAGCCTGGGAGTATGCTGGGCCGCAATTTCAGGTCACCAAGATAACAAGTCACACACTGCCCTGCCCTCAAGGAATGGACATTCCAGTAGAGGGAGGAGATACAAGAGATGATTCAGGGTTCTGGTTACAGGGTCATGCATAAAATGGTAAGTGAGAGAAGCCAGAGAGAACCAGGGAGGGCTTGAGGAAGGGATTCCTCCTAACTGGAGAGGGCAGAGAAAGCTTCATTCAGCAAGTGGCCCCTGAACAAGGGAGAAATCAAAGACTAGTGCAAATCTAAAGAACACTTAAAAATAGTTTTTTTTTTCCCAAAAGCTATTGTTATGTGAACTGAGTGTGGAATATTTGAAAACAGTGACATTGGTCTGCGGCTATGTGTGTACTTTAAGACACTCTCCCAAGAAGGAGTTTGGTAGAGTGCCTGACACATAGTAGGTACTTAATAAATGTTCACTGACTGAATGACTGATGGACAAGAAGGAATGATTTCAGCCATGTGGGCCTCTCCTTCAGCAGGGCAGAACAACACCCTCTCTCCATTTTGGAGATAGTCTTCCAGAGTTGTTTTGGTTAAAAAGCTTATTGACCTGTGCCCAATGTGGGAATGGGCCTCTCCGATTAAGTTATATGGGTCCTCTGACAACAGACATCTGTTCCATTACTGGACACATACTCAAAGTCTTCCAAGGATTCCAGAAAGATGGAGGGCAGGGCAGAGCTGGGCTCTTGGGATTAGGAGTACCCACCCAGAGCAGGTTGGCTAGAAGCAAGAGTAAGAGCTGAATCTCTACCTTCTTCATTTGGTCCTTAGGTGTCTCTAGACTCTTGCCTCAGAACTGACATCTCCCTGCCTTGTGGGAACCAGCTCTGCACATGGAGGTGCCAGGTAGACCAGTATCCAACCTAGGAAGAGAAGGCAAAGACAATGTCTCTGCCACTCTGAGATCCTTTGCCCATCTCAGCTAAGCTTGCATGTGACCAAAATCTATTCCAAGAAGACAGCCTGGAACCAGAGAGAATGGCCCCTGGGACCCAGAGACCCTCATCCCAGGAGCTGGTGACATTCAAGTGTGGCTGTGGACTTCACTGAGGAGGAGTGGTGCCTCTTGGACCCTTCTCTGAAATCCTATTGTCTCTCATCTCTCCTCAATATTTCATGGTGTGCAAAGAGTATCATTTCTTCAGCCATTCCCCAATTAATTGGCACTCACTTTGTTTCCCTTGTTGGCTGGCACAAAAATCCACATATCAATGTTTTGGTAACTCTTGGACATTAATCTCTAGAATGCTTCCTTTAATCAGCTCAGTAACACAGTGGGTGAAGGACTGGGCTTGAAAGCATGAGACCTGAATTCCAATTCAGTGTCTGGCACTTCCTAGCTGTAAGTCCCTGGGCAAGCCATGTAATCTAATCCTGCCTAAATTTCCTCCTCTGTAGAATGGGGACAATCAAGCCATTTACCTACCAGGGTTGAGGTGAGGATTAAACTGAACAATGCTTGTAAAATGCTTTGCAAACATTAAATCATTGAGGAAATATTGGCTAGTTTTATGATTATCATTCCTTCAGAGTAAAATCAGTTGGCTAACACACACACACACAGTTCAGTCACATTTTAAAAATTCACATAGATATTCAGAACCGAGTAGAAGAAGCCACTCATTGTAATGGATAGGGTACTGGGTTTAGGATTGGGCAACACTTGAGTTCAATCTTGACTCAGATGCTCCCAACTCTGAATCTGGACAAAGTCTTCCCAGTTTGGGAGAAGCCGTGTGTTCCAGTGGAAAGGGCCATGGCTGGAATCAAAGCACATTGGCTTCAAATCCAGTTCCTGGCCCTTTCCACCCTCCACGGCCTCTGCTTCAACGTGACACGTTGGACTGGCTGGTCTTTTGGCTCCAGAGCAAGGCCCTTAGGATGTTCTAGAATCTGTGTTCTTCTGGCCTGGCTGTCAAGAAGTCAAGTTCACCTTCATGCCATGATGAGGCATTGGAGTAGGATGTCAGTGAGTGCAAAGTACATATATAATAAGAAAACAAGGTCTAGGAGAAAATTGTTTTAATCATCTGACTGATTCCCCTTCACAGATGACAAAACCATTGTTGTTTATGCTTACAATTGTATGTATAGCAGCTCATTAATCCGCTCCACCTCCCCGACCCCATTCTGGTCGCCACACTCAGCATTTCAAGCCTAGGACTCCACTCTCTTCTCATCCGCAGGCGTTGGGATCCATTGCTTCCTTGGAGGCTTAGCAAAAGCACCTACCCCCATGGAAAACCTTCCATTGTCTGTCTAGTTCTTGGCCCTCTCACCCTCTTCACCTGATGATGTATCGACTTGTCAATCAATCGCCAGAAAGCATTATTTTACGAGGGATGTCAATATAAGTAATGAAGCAACCTTTACTCTCGAGTTAACAGTCTGTTTACTCTGTGCCTCCAAGGCTCTACCAGCTCTATATCTATGAGCAAGCAATGGCCCTCCCATGGGGCACCCAAGGGTATTTCCAGGGTAGGTCGGCGGCAGCAGAGTTTTTCTTTTTCCAGAACTTTATTTTTTATAGAGTTTTTCTTTTTAAAAAAATTATTGGGTGAGCAACTAGGTGGTGAAGTGGATAAAGCACTGGCCTTGGATTCAGAAGGACCTGAGTTCAAATCCAGCCTCAGACACTTGACACTAGCTGTGTGACCCTGGGCAAGTCACTTAACCCTCACTGCCCTACCAAAAAAAATTATTGGAAATCAAAGGCATGCCCATCAATTGGGGAATGGCTGAACAAGCTGTGGTATATGATGATGATAGAATATTATTGTGCTATAAGAAATGAGAAGCAGGATGATTTCAGAAAGGCCTGGAAAGACTTGTATGAACTGATATATAGAGAAGTGAGCAGAACCAAGAGAACATTGTGCACAGAGACATCAACATTGTTTGAAGTACCATTCTCAGCAATCCAATGATCCAAGACAATCCCAAAGAACTATTGATGAAACATATGATCCACCTCCAGAGAAAGAACTGATATTGATGGACCACAAACTGAAGCAGGTGATTTTTCACTTTCTTTTATTTTTTCTTTTATTCAAGTTTTCTTATACAAAATGACTAATATAGTAATGTTTTAAATGATTGTACATGTATAATCCATATCTGATTACTTACCACCTCAGGGAGGAGAGAGGGGAGGGAAGAAAAAAGGGATAAAAAATGGAACCTAAAACTATAAATAAAAATGTTTATTACTTAAAAGCAAACAAATAAATAAACAAAATTTTATTATTTATTTTTATCATTTGGTGGGGAGGTAAGGCAATTGGGGTCAAGTGACTTGCCCAGGGTCACACAGCTAGTAAGTGTCAAGTGTCTGAGGCTGGATTTGAACTCAGGTCCTCCTGATTCCAAGGCTGGCATTCTATCCACTGCACCACCTAGCTGCTCCTATTTTTATCATTCTTTTAAAAATTCTCTCTCCCGGGGCAGCTAGGTGGTGCAGTGGATAGAGCACTGGCCTTGGATTCAGGAGGACCTGAGTTCAAATCCGGCCTCAGACCCTTGACACTTACTAGCTGTGTGACCCTGGGCAAGTCGCTTAACCCCAATTGCTTCACAAAAAAAAAAAAAATTCTCTCTCCCTCCAGCCCTTCCAAGAGAGGCAAGCAATATGATCTGTAATACATGTGAAATCATGCAAAACATATTTCCATATTAGCAATGTCACAAAAAAAAACAAGAAAAACAAAGTGAAAAAATTATACTTTGATTTCTCTCTCTCTGAAAGTAGATAGCCTTTTTCATCAGGGATTCTTTGGGATTGATTTAGATCATTGTCTTGATCTGAGTAGGTAAGTCATTCATATTACTGTCACTGTGTACAGTGTTCCGGTTCTGTTCACTTCACTCTCCATCAGTTCATGTAAACCTTCCCAGGTTTTTCTGAAACCATCCTGCTCATCATTTCTTACAGCACAATAATATTTCATCATAATCATACGCCACAACTTGTTCAGCCATTCCCAAACTGATGGCTACCCCCATAACTTCCAATTCTTTGCCACGATAAAAAGAGCTGCTATGAATATTTTTGTAGATTCTGTTCCTTTTTCTGTGATCTCTTTGAGATATAGACCTAGTAATAGTATTGCTAGGTCAAAGGTATGACCAATTTTATAGCCCTTTTGGCATAGTTCCAAGTTGATCTCCAGAATGGTTGGATCAGTTTGCAGCTCCACCAACAGCGCATCCCCTCGTCCCCTCCAGCATTTGGCATTTCTGACAGGTGTGCGGTGGTACCTCAAAACTGTTTTAACTTTTATTTCTCTAATCAATAGTAATAGAGAGCATTTTAATGTGATTACAGATAGCTTTGATTTCTTCTAAAAACTGCCTGTTTATATTCTTTGACAATTTGTCGGTTGCTCTCAGTTTTATAAATTTGACAATATATTTGAGAAATGAGGTCGTTCTCAAAATTTGCTGTAAAATGTTTTGATATCACTTCATTGTCTATGGCACCTTTTAATAAAATGTAGTTTCCCTGATCATCTCCTTTAATTAAGTCTATTTTTGCTTTTGCTTTGTCTAAGATCATGATTACTACCCTTTCCTTTTTTACTTCAGTTAAAGCATGAGTCTGCTCCAGTCCCTTATTTTTACTCTGTGTGTGTCTTTTTGTTTCAAGTATGTTTCTCATAAATAACATATTGTTGAATTCTGGTTTCTAATCCATTCTGCTATCTGCTTCCATTTTCTAGATGAGTTCATCTCCTTTACATTCACAGTTATGATTACTAACTGTGTATTTCCCTCCATCCTATTTTCTTCTATTTATCCCTCATTTTATCTTTTTACTGTGTCCCTCCCCAAAAATCTGTTTTCCTTCTGACCACTGCCTCCCTTAATCTGCCCTCTCCTTGTATCACTGCCCCTTTTCCTTAATCGCCTTCCCCTCCTACTTCCCATTAGGGAATATAGCTATGTATACCCAGCTGGGCGTGTCTATATCATCTCTTTTCTTTTTGAACCAGTTCTGATGAAAGTGAAGTTAAAGAGTTGCTCCCCCATCCCCATTTTCCCCTCCACTGTAAAAGTTCTTCCTTGTGTGCTTCCCCCATTCTTCCTTTCCCCTCCCCCTCTTCTCAATGCATTCCTCTTTCTCATCCCTTCATCTTTTTTTTTTTTTTTAGATCATCCCAGCATAACCAACTCACACCTGCACCCTGTCTTCGTCTGTCTAACTTCCCTAATAATGATACTGTAACGATTGGAATAACGCCACCTGCTGGATACTAACTGTAGAAGAGTTCTGCCCATGAAGCGAAGGTCTTTGAGGGCAAGACCAGGAGTCTTGTCTTTGGTATCAGGAAGTGACGCGGACTAGTGGGAGGAGGAAGGAAGAGACTGGCGTGGAGTCTCGGGTTTCTTTCCTCTGGACTCTGGCGGAGAAGGGAGCTAGAAATGCGCTCTCCCTTTAATAGATAGGAATCTAGGCCTTTTTCTCTCTCTTTACCAAATTCTTATTCTCCTTAATAAATGCTTAAAAGTCTAACTCTTGCTAAAGCTTATAATTTATTGGCGACCACTCATTAGATATTTTAGACAGTTTAGCTAGAATTTTAGCCCTTAACAGATGGCTGACCACGAAGAGGAAAGCTAAACCTCAGTCTTCTGATCTTCTGGTTGGGTAAGAAATTTCCCCTCCCTCTCCCTTTAACTGCTAAGTACTGGCGCACTGGCTGTGTTTTCCTTTAAATTTTTTCGAATGGACCTTTTAAACTCCCTAATTACCCTATTTTTGATTTTAGTCTGTTTAACCAGACAAATGGGAGATAAGATCATGTTAATGCTTTGTTTTTGTGGATTTTCTATTTTTCTTTTTATTTTTGTTAAAAGAGCCAGCAACTTACTCACACAAGGAAATATCTCTCCCTCTCCCAACCATGCTTTTTCAGAGAAACCTGAAGAGATTCCTGCAGCTTTTCCCAGTTCTAACACTAATTGTTGCTTTAATTTTGCATGCCTGGAGGCAATGACCCACCCTCTAGAAGCTTTTAATCCCCTAGCACCTGGAGGCCAAGTGGGGGAAGAGGAATCCAGGCCTGAGTTCAAAATCAAGTCTGATTCTAATTGCTCTGGTCCCTCCCCTCCTCTCCAAACCCCACCCTCTACTCCTCCCATGGCCAAGCCCATTGCTTCCCTGGCCCGGGAAGTCCAAAGATCTAATGCGCATGCTCAACTTTCTCTAACTGCATTTGCAGCTTCAGGCTCAGCCCTTCCCCGCCCTGGCTGTGCTTTTGAGACAATCTTAGAAAACTCTTTAAATTCCAGATATGCTCGTTTTGTTCATAATTTTGCTAACCTGCTTTTGTCTTTCATTAGTAATCTTATAAAGCATTTGTATGGTGAAAAGACTGACAGACAATATAGAGGGGTTAAAGAAGAAAAACTTAAGCTGAATAAGAATGACAATCATCAACATAGTTCAAGACTCTGCTTTTGCCATGGAAGGGTATATATTTTACAGAAATGTAGAAGTAAGCAGCAAGGTATTGATATGAGTATTGGGGATTTTAGATATCGGAATCAAGAGTGTTCTGAATTCACTCAGATTATTAACAGTATCAGTTCAGAGGTTACATAGGATTTCTATGCTATTACATATACATTTTGAAATTAATGGTATGGGTTTATTTTCATAGAGATTTTCATGCTTTTGAGGTTGTGTTTTATACTTAGTTTTTAAAACAAGGAGAATATTTGTAAAAGTTTTTTATAGTCATGTGATCAAGTTTATATTTTATAATACTCTTATTAAGTTCATATTCATTTATATTTCCTTAGTTTGAATTTCATTGTCTTTTATTATTCCATGTGTATTTTCTTCTATTCATTTATCTATCTAATTTTGAAACATTGCAAGATGGTTTTGTTTTTATTATACAATGTTAATTCTAGGAGTATTGTGCTCCCATATTCTGAGTTGTTTGTTTTTGTTATTTTTTCTCAACTGATTATTTGATCAAACTCTTTGAAGCATTTCCCTGGCAAATTGGTTGCCATGGCAAGTGTAAAGAAGTATTATTTTTGATAAGCATATTCAAAAAAAAAAAAGAGGGGAACATTTGTAAAAGTTTTCTTTTTTCAAAAAAAAAAGTTTTCTTTGAGATTCTGTTGTGCTTTAACTTGTATTTAAATATGTTCTGATTTTTCACAAAAGTAATTGTATACTAAGTAAAAAAAATGGGTATTATTTGAAATTGTTGCATAATTATATATTGTGTTCTGAGTCAAGATGTATTCACATTTTTTGCAATCATTTATTATCCTCAATTTTAAATCCATATGAGACTTGGATTATGGGAACTTATCATTTAAGACATTAATTGCCTTTATTCTGAGTTATCAGATGCCAGTTGGCCAAGATGCCATCCAATCACAAGAGGAATACATGCAAGAGCAGACACTGAACTGTCACATGAGGGGAGACATGCATGAAGTCAAGGTATGGCCGAGGGAACGGCTTTTGACAAATGTTGAGGTTGGATTCTCTTGGTTTAATATTTTATTTTATTTTTCCCCACAATATTGTACAGATGGCTGGAAGTATTCATCCCACCCATCTCACTCCTACACCTGGCTTCTATGCTCCCTCCTATATGCCTGATGCCATGGACATCTCAATCCCATGCATCTGATTAAGTCTGACTCAGTTTCCTCCAATATGTTCGGTGGCATGGACATATATTCCATCCACCTATTTTAGACCTGGCATACTGCATGGGCAGTATATATTGCTCAAGTGTGGGAATGCTCATATCCCATCATTTCTCTGTTCTTTTATGGTAACCCCCATAATTATCTCAGATGTCATGATAAATACAGTGTTGAATTTGGCCTTGACACCTGTTACCAATTATATTAGATTTTTAAATTTCTCATAATGGCATGAGGATAATTAGGCAGATGATGCAAAAAGTGATAAAACAAAGATAAAAATTATTTTTATTAATTAATATTGCAGCAATTGTCTTCTCAATTACCCTCCATGAGGGGGGACTATAGTAAGATTATAATTTTAAAGAATGTTTCAATTTTTGTTTTATTATATGTTTCATGTGTAACAACTAAGATTCTGAATTCCCTTAGACATGTTTTTGAGAACTTTCATTGTTTGATTTGATTATTGACAAAGCTATTTTAAAGTTGTGTTAAGCTCAATTTTGTAGGAAATTTTCCTGGCTGATTACCAGCATCCACACATCAACCCCTGTAAAGACTTCCATTCCACGACTACACCTAGAGGACATCTGAAAAAAGACTTTCAGAGACTTTAAATGAACAGTTTTGATTTGTTGTTTTTTTTTCTCTTTCTGTTATAATATACACCATCTGTAATATGTATTCTCTGCAGAGGCCCTCCCTTTGCAAGACTAATGTCAAAGCGTCAGTTCATGAGGACAAAAAAAAATCACCCCTCTGGACAAAACTTTCCTCTCTTCCTTTTCTATATTGTTGTTCACATATTATTAGTTAGCAATAGTTATTATATTCTTTTTACTGTTCCGTCAAGGAAACATTTTGTTTCTTGAGGAACAACAGGGGGGACTGTAACGATTGGAATAACGCCACCTGCTGGATACTAACTGTAGAAGAGTTCTGCCCATGAAGCGAAGGTCTTTGAGGGCAAGACCAGGAGTCTTGTCTTTGGTATCAGGAAGTGACGCGGACTAGTGGGAGGAGGAAGGAAGAGACTGGCGCGGAGTCTCGGGTTTCTTTCCTCTGGACTCTGGCGGAGAAGGGAGCTAGAAATGCGCTCTCCCTTTAATAGATAGGAATCTAGGCCTTTTTCTCTCTCTTTACCAAATTCTTATTCTCCTTAATAAATGCTTAAAAGTCTAACTCTTGCTAAAGCTTATAATTTATTGGCGACCACTCATTAGATATTTTAGACAGTTTAGCTAGAATTTTAGCCCTTAACAATAAAGGAGCTGCAGGGTTTTCCTGGATGCCCGGAATCCATATTTACACAGTGGAAAACAACTACTCTGGACAATGTTCTGTGCATTGGAGTGTGGGCTGCTTGAGGGCAAGGACGGTCTCACAGCCGGTTTTGTATCCCCAGCCCTGGCAGAGTGTGGAGCCCATTGTAGGTGCTTTAAGAGGCTTGTTCAAGTGAATGGATTTGAATAATTTGGACAAGAAACCCAGTGAAAATAGAGTGAGGAAGCTGGGGCCGGAGGGGGTGGGGGGTGGCGTAAACCAGATATCTCAGTGAGCAGTGCGCTGGACCAGAGGCCCGGACACCGGGCACAGCCCTTCCGAGCTTCGGGGCCGGATTAGATGATTTCCAATGTCTTGTCTCGCTCTAAAACCCCAGGAAGTTTTTCTCTTCAGACACGCTGCCAGATGAAACCCCCTCTTCCTGTGTGTGCTGCCAAGTCAGGAAATTCCAGGACGAGCAGCACAGGACCCCTCCTGTTTCTATCATTCTGCGATAATTCCAGTAATGCAAACAGCAGGCCTGCAGAGGGTGAGGAGGGGGCGGGCCGAGAGAGGGGGAGGGGAGAAGGAGGGAGAGGCCTTTAGCAAGGGCAGGAAAACTCTTTCCCCCTGAACCAGCTGTCGAAAATGTCAATTTTCTTTTCAAAGCCACCTAGAGATGCTTTGTCATGCAACATGTTTCTAATGCATCCACCCCGATTACTTCTTGCAAAGTATTTCTTGGAAGACGCAAAAGGACTGTAGACTTTCTCAGAATCACATAATTATATGTGGTACTTGGGGGAAAAGAAGGAGGTTTCAGCTGGGCCTGCCCTGGCAGGATCTTGAAATGAGGACATGATTCCTATCCCTCATTCCCTCTTTTTAGTGGGCAGGGGAAAGAAGCTTAATTAAAAAGAAAGGGGGGGAGGGGCTTTAGTATCTGGTGGCTCATGTGGCCAGAGCACTTGGCCAACCTCAAGAATGGATGATTCAGAGCTGCAGCTCAGAGGCCATCCACCCCAACCCCCTCATTTTACAGAGGAGGAAACTGAGGCACACACAAGTGTTGTAACTGGTCCGTGACCACGCCTCTGCTAAGTGGCAAATGCAGGATTTGGCCCCAGGTCTTTCTGCTCTCCAAGCTTGGCATGTTCTTGGCTACACCGTACTGGAGATTCAGAGATGGTACTGGGCCTCTTACGTTGAAGAAGCAGGAGCCAGAGGCAATGCTGGAGAAGTATGAGAGCCTGGACCCATCTCCTGGAGGGAAAGAGAAGGGGAGCATGAGGCGGGGCCTCCAAGCAGCAACGGAAAAGCCTTTCAGGGACAGATGGCCGCAGCTGGATGCAGGGGTAGAGTAACAGAGAGTCTTGACCCAGACGAATGGGGAAGAAGACTGAGAGCATATGGACCCAGTGTTGGCAGAGGGGCAAGAGCCTGGGCCGAGAGGTGGAGGAGAAAACCTTGCTCTGCTCCCCCCTCGGCCCCCAGGACCATGAGTGACCTGGACTGTGAGGGCCCCAAGGGAGGAGTTTGGCTCCATGGTGAGTCATGTGGTCACCTGGCAGCCCTTCCAAAGGAATCTCTTATTTAGGAAATAAAAGGTAAGCAGAGATTCTGTGCTTGGGATGCTGAGAGCCCAGGGAGCACCCCAGACTTTAGACTCTTACCTTCCACCCAAATACTTCAGGCATCCTAGTGCCAGACACCTGGGGCCAGGGACTCGCCCCATTGCCCCCAGGAGATCGCAGCGGCGTTCCCTGCTGGGAGGAGTGGAAGCGGGTGGCTGTAAGAAGCCCGGCATTGTATCTTCTGGGATTCTCTCCAACTTCCCTGCGCTCCTTCCACCCCTCCGCTTGACTGATGCTCAGCATGCTCGCCCTGCAGTGGGCAGAACCGCATGCCTCCAGCTTCATCGGCTCCCAAAAAAGGGGCCCAGGAGGCACGTCCTCTCCGCGGGCGCACATGTCCTAACTTGGACAGCACCTCGGCTGCCAAACACCCAGGGAATTCCATTTGCCGGAGGTCTCTAGCGGAGCTTACAGGAGCGCCTCGTGGCATGTCCAGCCTGCCTCCTTGGCATGCCACAGGCTGCTTTGCTGATACCAGTCAGTGGGCGTTGTCAAGGTCAGGGAGTGAAGAGGGGACGACAAAGATGGAGAGATGCTCGCATCAGAGACACACCACACACACACACCACACACACCACACATACACACACACCACACACACACATACACACACCACACACACCACACACACGCCACACACACACACCACACACACACACACACCCACATTCCTTCGGTCGATCTCCATAGTGATGGGGTCTTACTTTACAAGCTGGAGTGTGCTCAGCTCCCTGCAGCTTCCGGCTGTCTCCCAGTCCTTGGGTGGGGTGAGGGATGGGTTGGAGATGGTTTGTTTTAGAAATCTGTTTTGTGTTAAATGTACTCTATCCCTTAGCACAAGATTAGACTCAGAAGTTCCCATCCATTGACATAAATTGCAATTCTGGACCCTCTCAGACAAGCTTTTCTTAGAGGGCAAGTGGTTTCCCCCCCCCCACTGGTTAAATAAACATGCCTCTGGTGGGGCAGGTCTTCCTTTCATGGACCACCCCAACATTCAGTCAGTCAGTCAACAAGCATTTATTAAGTGCCTACTGTGTGCCAGATGCTGTGACAAAACAGAGGTAATAAATGTGGTGGGGGGTAAGGATGAGGTGGGTTAAGTAGGAGCTCTTAACAATCCCATCCCATCCCTGAAGCTGACCTCCTGAGGGATCTTGGGGGAGTATCTTTTCCTTTGGGATCCAGATTCCTTAGGGCAGCTCTGGAGTTGTTGGATTTGGGAAGTCTCAAAGACTTGGGCAATTTTCCAACATGCTTTAGCTGTGTTTTCATTCAGCCTAAGGACGTGGATGAGAATCAGCTCTGATATGATTAGCTGGTGAGAGGGGGATTTCCTAGGAGAGAAAAGGGGTCCCTGAAGGTCAGGGACCCCCAGCTTTCCCCAGAGACCATCAGAGTGGTCACCTGATTCTGGGAGAAAGGGCGAGAATTGTCAAACCAACAATAGTGGAATAGAACAAACCCAACTTATGGGGTACCCTCAAATAAGCAGAATGTTTTCCCTTTTCAATTTAATTAGAAAAAAGTGAGTGATCAATACCCCCCTCAACAAATCCCACATTCCGAGCTGGCCAAGGCACAGAAAAGAGCCCTGGATTGAAAGGCAGAGGACCCAAGTTCCAATCCCATTTCTGTGATGTATTCCTTGGGTGATGTTAAGCAGTCCACTTCAACCCCCTTGGTCTCAGCTTCCCTCTCTGTGAATTGGGAGGGTTGGATGAAAAGCTGCTGGGGTCTCTTGCATGTCTAATTCTGTGATCTCTACGGGTAGTGTTGCCTAGCCGATGGGGAGGGGACCAGAGACACTATAGGATCTAGACTCAGACCTGGGTTTAAATACAGACTCCAGAGCTGACCTCCTGTGTCACCTTGGACAAATCACTTCTCCTTTTTGGGCCTCCATTTTCTCTTCTGTAAAGCAAAGGAGTAGAACTATGCCTATAATCCAAAGCTATAACCCTATGGTGGAGTCAGGAAAACATGGGTTTAAATCCACCTCTGAAACTTACTAGCTATGGGATTTCTCAGAGCCTTGGTCTCCTCACCCGTAAAATGTGACCAGTGGTGCCTCTATCTCCCACCTCCCAAGTCTCCAATGAAACCATGCAAGGAATGCATTCAGCGAACTTTAACATGGGCTAAGAGTGAAAATTAGTATTCCTATCGGTGGGATTCCAAGCAAGTCACTGAGGTTCTTCGGGCCCACGTTTCCCCACCTGAGTTCAAATCCGGCCTCAGACACTTGACAATTACTAGCTGTGTGACCCTGGGCAAGTCACATTTCCCTATCTGTGACATGGGCAGGGTGGTGGAATAGATGACCTCTGCCCTTCCTCAAGTTCTAAGGTTTAAAAGCCCAGGTGGCTCCCTGGCTCAGAACTCACTCATCCCAGGTCCACACCTGTACCACTTGGGTCCTGAAGGAAAATCCTGCACCTTTCAGAAAGATAAAGTCTTACATAAAATTCTGCCCAATTCTCAGGGGAAGCTCCCGTGACATCCCCTCTCCTGTGCTTTCTAGGTCATGGAGAGTGAAGTCCATTAGAAGAAAGAAAAAGGCATTTCTTTCAAAGGGTTGAGGGAGAGGAGAATGTTTGGTCTGAAGAATAAGAGATTAGGGGTGGGGGGAGCAGGATGATTGTCCTCAGAGACTTGTCTGTCCTGCAGAATGTTTAACCCTGGAAACAGAATTTGAGGAAGTTTATATTTGTGCTTTCAAGTTTCTCTGGGGACGTTCCCATTTTGTGTTAATTTCCCAAACAAACTGAAATGTATTAATTTTCCAAGCTCTGTTTGGCTGTATTGGACACGATCTCAAATTCAAATCCACGAAATTCTTAGATTGTATCCTTCTCAGCAGAAACCTCAAACTCCCAATTCAATGGCTCCTTGAAGGGAGGGAGATTTTACTATTTTACAAAAAAAAATTAGCCTGTTCTGTGAGCAGCAAAATGATGTGTTCCCTAAATTTTGGAACATTAGATTTCAAGGGTTTGGGAAAAAAAAAGTATTCCATAGTTGAGAGCATTAACTAGGGTGGGCCATGAAACATTGCCTAAGTGTGATGACTTCTTGGGGTGAGCTCCTTCCCCCTGGTATTCCTTTGACCTACTACTATCCTTGCACCTTGACATCTTCTACTGCACAGTGACTCCCCCCCATCCCAAAAATTCCCCCTGTCTGGGAGTTTCTTTCCTACACTGTTGTTGTTTTTGTTACTCCTTTGTTCTCAAAGCAGACCCACCTGTTCCTTGACATGGACAGATTATTTTTTGTATCTCCATTTCCCATAAATGGTACTGGAATTCCAGTTAAATTTTGTCAAGGTCTGAAATCTAACAGGAAGGTGGTGCAAATGGGATAGGAGGATATTAAGAATGAAATTCGTGGGGCAGATAGATGGCACAGTGGATAGAGCACCGACCCTGGAGTCAGGAGGACCTGAGTTCAAATCCAACCTCAGACACTTAATATTTACTAGCTGTGTGACCTTAGGCAAGTCACTTAACCCCAATTGCCTCACTAAAAAAAAAAAAATTCAATGAAAAAGACAAGTCAGAGTTATGCAAAGAAACCAAAAGGTATGTCCATGGACCTCACAGAACTTAGATTTTTAAAAGGCGTGTGTGGTACTAATAACAATCACTTTACATAATGCAGACTTCAAAGTTTATAAAACCTTTTCTTTAAAATGACCCTTGAAAACAAAAAAACAAATAAAACGACTGTCAAAGGTAGTCAGTGCAGGTAGTGTCATCCCATTTTACAGACGAGAAAACTCAGGTTTTGAAAGGTTAAGGTACCATCTATTGTCACAAAGCTTATAAGGGTATGAATTGGGCCCAGGTGCCTGACTCTATAGCCAGTACTCTTCCCACTAGACCACACTCCCCCAGTCCAGATGAGAAGAAGAAAGAGAACAGTTAGGGGGGAGGAAGAGTGGCTTGTTGGTTTCTAAGAATAAGACCAAGAACAACACAAAGGGGTGTGTTTGGCCCTGCTAGGGACAAGAGAGATTTAAAATGGAATGGTATCATTCTGGCTACCATCTTGGATAAGATGCTGATGACAGAACTCAAAATGACTTGATTCTTGCTTTGTTCTCCTCTCCCCAGGAGACCCATTTCAGATGGGGGCAGAGAGGACAGAAACTGCTAATAGGGAGCTGAAACACAGGGAAGAAAGGGAATGGGGGGAAAATGCCAAGCGATGTTTGACAATTTTATCTAACGATCGTGTCCATTTGTCCTAACTTGTCTCTATCTCATTTGTACCTGGTTGTTGCGATGTTGTCATCCCCACTTTACCCACTGGGAACTCCTTGAGAGCTGCCTTTCTTTGTATAACTTGCCAGGCATATAGTAGGTTCTTAATAAATGCTTGTTGACTTGACAAACTGCATGCTTGGGTATGGAAAGAACTGTCATGTGTGATTGCAAAGCCACTATAGGGAAAAAACCATGGAAAGCAAGAAGTAGACTACAAAAATGGAAAAGGGCCAAAGTCCATCATTTTAGCATAGTAGGCCATCACTGATGCATAGTAGGTGCTTACTAAATGGCTTTTTGGTTTTTGGGTTTTGTTGTTGTTGTTGTTGTTGTTGTTTGGTGAGGTAATTGGGGTTAAGTGACTTGCCCAGGGTCACACAGTAAGTGTTAAGTGTCTGAGGCTGAATTTGAACTCAGGTCCTCCTGAATCCAGGGCCAGTGCTCTATCCACTGCACCACCTAGCTGCCCCCTCAATGTTTATTGACTGACTGACTTTCAAAGGGAAAAGGATGGTGGTGGTATGCAAGGAACAAACAACCAAGTGCAAAGGTGGGAAAGAGTGTGAGCTCTATGTCACTGAGTGTGAGTGTGATTACTGGAAAAATTCTGGAACGTGTTAGGGAAAGGTTGGTGGGTATTTGGAAAGAAAGGGAAGCTGTGATGACTGATGGGTGCCGGAGCTTCAGGAAGAGCAGGTCCCTCGGGATGGACCACATTTCCTTTTCCTTGGCCGTGGTGGTGGGAGGAGCCACAGTGTCTCTAGGACAGTTAAGCAGAGGAATAAATGCTAAGGATTGTTGATAGCTAGATTTCAACCGTCTAACAAAATTTCTCTAATTTTCCTCATGCACAGGAGCATGAGGTGAGACCATAATCAGGAGACTGCACTGATTAAATGGCCAGAGCCATTGAGTAGTAGGATTAATGGGGAGCTATCACTGTGCCAGGGTGTCTTCCCTGATGTGTCTCAGGGACCCACACTATGCTGTGAAACTTAAAAAAAAAAACAACCAAGGCATGGGGCAGCTCGGTGGCACAGTGGATAAAGCACCTGCCCTGGATTCAGGAGGACCTGAGGTCAAATCTGGTCTCAGACAGTTGACACTTACTAGCTTGTGTGACCCTGCGCATGTCACATAACCCTCATTGCCCCTCCCCTCCCCCCCCCAAAAAAAACAAGGCATGGCTGAAGGTGTAGGTGGTAATAGCTTGTCACATCTGTAGCTGACACAAAGCTGAAAGGGATAACTCACACTGAATGACAGGATCAAATTCTCAAAAGATCTCAACTGGGTAGAATTCAATCCAATACAAGCCCACAAGCATTTATTATTTAAATGATGAGGACCTAAGACAATGGAAATTTACAAGGATGAGTATAAAGTCTTACATTTAGGTTAAAAGAAATAGACTTCAAAATGAGGTATCTGTGCCTAGATGGCAGTTTATGAAAATGAACTCTCAGAATTCAACACATCCTAACAGCACAAAACAATACATCACCACACAACACAGCAGCACAGAACAACACAATATATCACAATACATCACCACATAACACACCACCATGGAACATATTGCAATACAGCACATCACAAAACAACACAATTTATCATAACACAACACAACACAGTATGGCATAGAACAGTACAGGAATCTGGTGAGTGCTGGTGATCTACAGACTCATGAGTCTGGTAGCCACAGGCTAGCAGAACCGTTATTTTTTTTTAACCGGGGCCATTATTAACGGGCATGAAGGAAAGCACAGGACCCACAGCACAAGGGGAGGCTGCGTCCCTGAGCTCTCCCTCCCCAGACCACATCTAAGGGATTGGGCTCTGTCGTGGGAATTACATTGAGAAAGGACTTGGATCATCTGGAGAGTGGCAGTGGAGGCTGACTCTCTGAGCTGACTGGGGCCGACCCACCAGAAGGAGACAGGAGAGACGTCATAACCACAGTCAGGTTTCTGGGGACTCCATGTAAAGGAGATTAGGCTTGTTCGGTTTGGCCCTGAGGAAAGAACTAGGAGTGAGGGGTGGGAGTTGTAGAAAAGCAGATTTGGGCTCCTTCTAAGGAAAAACTTCCTAACAATGAGAAACTCTCCCCTAGCCAGATAGGTGGGCTGCAGAGAGGCTGGGTTCTCTGTCTGGGGAGTAGCGTGGGGAGGGGCTCCCAGCAGAGTGAGTGTGATCACCTCGTGGTTGTAGAGAAGATTCTCCTTCAGGGAAGGGGTCAGACTAGACAGCTTTGGAAACCCCTCTTGCTGCTGAGATTTGGGGATTCTGGGATTCCGTGGCTTATTTTGGCTGCTTAACAATTTACCCTTAGGACATTTGGAAGGAGGCCCAAATGAGCACCGTGGAAATATGTTTTCTCTGCCAAGAGTTGCCCTCGGGCCCTGCGTTGTAGGTGAAATAGAGTATGAAAATCTCAAGCCCATCCACATTCCTCAAAGCTTTGACCATTTGCAGGGTCCTATATGACAGTGATCATTGGGATTTCCACAATCAAAGGTCACCTCCCCCAGGAAGCCCTCTGGCTGCTAATGGCTTTCTCTTCAGACCTGAGAGTGTGCTTTGTCGGGTGGCTTTCCAAGGCCCTTATGCCATGGATGTTAGCATTCTCTCTGTCGGTGTCTTATTCTCACTACCACACTGAAGCTGAGGAGAGCCTGAATGTTGCATCTCGCCAAAGGATCAGAGTTCAATGGCACAAAATCTTATCTTATATTTTGGTCAAGTTAAGAGGGCTCCAAGCACTTGCTAAGCACCTACTATGTGCCAGCCAGGCACTGTGCTCTGTGCCAGGGCTGTGAAGATAATCCAAGAATGGTTCCTGGCTTCAGGGAGCTCCCAGGCTAACAAGGGAGACAACACACATACAGGATCACCTACAGAGGCTAAGACTGGGCAATGAATGCCGAGTGGAGGAAAGGTTTTATAAACCTCAGCAAATACAAAGGTGTTGTCAGTGTTCTAATTAGTGTGCTTGCTTCTTCTGTTGCTGTGTGACTTCTTCCAGTCCCAGGGCTTCCATCCAGCGGGATGCTTACGGGTCCACTAAACCAACCTCACAGTAGACAGATTCATCTCCCTTGTGTGGCTAAAGGGTCTGAGATAATTGATAGAGGTCACACCATCCAGTTGGCAGTGACAGACTATCTTCCTCTGCCACACTAGCCAGCCACAGGTCAGTACTAGCTGTGTTTAAATATTAAAATCCTGGGAATAATTTTATTCCTCCTTTTTTCCCTGAGAAATGAAATATGGAAATTATTTGGTATGCCCTTTTTGTAGGACATTTGTACTACTGGTTCCCTCTACATGATCTCAAAATTCATTAACGTTCAATAGACAGACAAGTTCTAGGTAGACAGAAAGAGTAATGATCCTTAGTTTTTAGATCTGCCCACTGATGTATCCTCATCACTAATGGCCAACTAGTCCAGTCTGGAGACAAAGTAGCAGTCAAGAGCAATAGGAGTAAGTTAGAACAAAGGTGATTAACATCATTTCTGTTGATAGAGAGGTGGGGGACTATGGGTATGCAGAGGGACATATGTTGTTAGACTGGCTTGATTTGTCAGTCAGTTATGCTTAACTGTTTCTCTCCCTCCCCCAGTTAGAATCCCCCAATTCTACTTAGCTCAAGCATGACACGAAGTACGTCCTGATCTTCCCAGCTGCTATCCCCAAATGACCTTGTCTTTAATTTATACAAATCCCTATATATGTGGACATGGTACTTCTCCCAATAGAAAGCAGCTTCCTCAAGGTCAAGGGGAAGGAATACTTTGGTTTTACCCTTTATATTTCCAGTCCCTGGAAGAGAAGAGGCTTAAACACCTATTACCCCAGAGATGATAAATGCTCGTTGATTGATTGCCTGATTTGTTACAGGGGAGAGTTCAATCAGGACTGGAGACTGTGAATCAGAAAATGACGGATGTTTTTAAAGCATCAGTAACAAGGGTGAGGAGAGGGAGTTAGAAGCAAATCCAAACCCAGCTCCTCTATCCTCAGCTTAAACGGTGCCATGCTCATTGTCCGAGTCCTGAGCAAATGGTCCATGGTTGGCCCCAATTCTCCCTGTCCGCAGGTCCCGGGGGCTCCTGAAGCCTTTCCTCTCTCAGGCTTTTCTTCTGACATCTGTGAAGAAAGACTGCTAAGGTGCTCAAGTCCGGCTTCCTGGCTCAGACGCTGCTTTAGACTCTGCCTCTCAGGAGACACATTCTGTGACTTTCCATCAGACAAATAAGCCTGAGATGATTCATCCCCCAGCTTAAGGGGTAGCTGCCATATTTACGGAATGACACCTTTCTCTGTCAAGATTCATGATGGGGGGTTTAAGTTGCCAACACCAGCCGCCCTGGCCAGTGATTCAGCAGGCAGCACACTCATAGAACCTGTTTATTTGCCAGGTAGAAAGAGTCCAGGCTTAGGAAAACTAAATCTATTTTTGAAACCTTTCCTCCGTTCCAATTTCAAGTGTGATACACTGCAGCATCAGGCTGGTCCTTAAAGTGACAAGCGTGTTCTAGCACTTATTCTTTAAACACCAGCCCCAGGTCACAGCTGGCATTTTGAATTCAAGAGGCAGCAGGTGTGATGACCAGAAGACTGACCACAGTCAAGAAGGCCTGGGTTCAAGTATCTGCTTAGGCAGATACTGAATTTCTTAGTGCCCCCAAGCAACTTTGTAGGACCATAAATCAGAGATCAGTTGGAAAATTTCTCCTGTTTTTAGTGGCTCCGACCTCGAAGAACATTGCATTCATTTGCTATATCTCTTGTATTTATGTACCAGTAAACATGTTGTTCCCCTCTCCAGAAGGGTGCTAGAATCAGTGGGAACCAGCTTAAGAGAGCTGATTGTTAAATGTTCAGTGTGAACATTTACACCTGGGAAATCAACAAATGCTACAAATCAGGGCTGGATTGACTGTTTTGCTGAATGTCTACACTTTAAGAGATGGATAAAATGATCATAACAATGCATATTAAACTTTTTTAAAGAGTGTGGTCTATATTTTGGGGATGGGGAGGAGCTAGCTCTTATAAGTTCATCAGCGGACTACTGCAGACCTCTCCCCACTAGAGTGTAAACTCCTTGAAGGCAGGGCTATCTCATTTTTGTATTTGTATAACCAGTGCCTATAGTTTCTGGCCCGTTTTACTCTTAGTTATTATATTGAGGTCAATCACCTCAGGGAGCAGCTGGGTGGTGCCATAGTGCATAGAGCGCCCCACCTGGAGTCAGAAAGATGCATCTTCATGAGTTCAAATCTCCCCTCAGACACTTACAAGCTCAATGACCCTGACCAAGTCACTTGACCCTGTTTGTCTCAGTTTCCTCATATGTTAAGTGAGTTAGAGAAGGAAATGGCAAACCATTCCAGTATCTCTGCCAAGAAAATCCCAAATGGGCTTATGAAGAGTTGAATACCACTGAAAAACAACTGAGCCAGAACAGCAAAATATCCCCAGGGCTCTCCTTCCTCAAATGAGAAAGGAGCTGGGTGAAACTATTGGAAGGAACAGTTCTAGAAGTCTTCCATAACAATCCTCTCCTTTATTATGTCCAATGGTTGTTGATTAATTTATCAATGAAGGGAGTTTCCACAATGAGCGGTCCATCACATTGATCAAATCCTATTTCCAGACCTTCCTCCCTTCCCCTCCCCCCAAAATTGCCTGATGCTTCAACTGAAAGTTATTCTTTTTCTAATCTGCTAGCAATCCTCTCCAACAATGTCTTTCTCCAGCACAAATTGAAATAGAAATATGATTCTTGTAGCTTTGGGTTGGAAAGCTTCTAAACTATACACACACACACACTCAAAAAAAAAGTTGTTACAAAATGTGATTCTTGACCAAAGTTTCCTTGTCCTCCCAGCCACCTTATTGGACAAGATGTAATGTAAAGCCACCAAAACCTACCTTTATTGTACAGAATTCCTTGTTGTGGTTGGCTTGCTCCAAGGGTCTGCAACATGAGAAGACTGCCTTCATCTTGAATGCAAATTATAGCATGCTTGCCACTGTTGAATGGAAGTAACTGAGAAGTTCCTGTGGTCTTAGAACTGTTATTAGTAATTCACAGGAATTGGCTACCTGAAGAACAGACAGATCTTTATTGTTTGACAGCAGATGATGAACATGACTGCTTGTTGTCAGGACTCCCCCCCCCCCCCTTTTAACAATCTTTAAATAGCCATTGAAACTGCTGGAAATCCCACTGACTCCAACTGGAGTTTGCCATCGTTGAAGTGCTTTATGCCTCTTGGAGAAGAATTCATTATCATAACAGAGCCCTGGGCCGGACTATGTTTATGGAAGCCCAAAGACTCCTCGGGAAGTGGGCCTGGGTGACAGAATAAATCATGATCAGGGAGGCTCTCCAATCCAAACCTTCCCTATGAATTACTTACGGGAAAAGGAGCTCTAGGCCTTTTGCTCTGGGCTCTTGAAACTCCTGAGAATCAGTTATCTTGTATTTGTTTGGGGTTTATTTTTCTGGCAATAGGAAAGAGATGGCAAGGGACAATCTGCTGGGAAAGACAGGATGGATCACTTGTGCAATCCTTAGCCAGAAGAAATGTGAAATAAGTGAAAGAGCAGAAGGTGGCAGGAGGCATCGGAGGCATGCGAGATGAGCAACACAGTGGAGAGGAAGCTCTCTGAACAGCTTTGATTTTTTCAGTGAAATCTGAGTCCAGGTTCTCAGCTGAAGGGTAGAGAGAGAGGACTATGGGGGGCTCAAGGAGGAATGCTGCCGTGGTGAGTGGAATAGTGCAGCGATCAGGGAGGTGCAGCTGTCGTGAGGGCCCAGGTGAGATGATGAGACATAAATCTGGAGTAGATCCAGGCAACACGGCTTCTTAATTTTCTTCAATCTCACTCATTGCTACATGAGCAGAAATAGAGGCAGCAGGTGGTGGGAGCAATCTGAGGCTAGAGTTTGGGAGGGCAAGATTGTCCGTAAGATAAAGGGGCAAGGGACTCAAGAGAAGAGAGGCAATGTTGATTGGAGCTGACTCATCAAAGGGCCAAGATGGGGAAGGGAGGAGGACAGCCAGTGCAGGGCAATGCCCTGGCCAAGAGCTGAGGGGTAAAGGGATGGGAGATTAGAGGGAGGGTGAAAAAGGGCAGAGGGAGAATTAAAACAGCAACAGATTAGGATCAGATAAAGGTATTTCATAATCAGATATGGAACACTTGTGGGTGCTGGTGAAATGAAGATTATGGCCATTTCTATGTGTCGTTGTGGCAATGTGAAAGGGTAGGTCATGGGAAATAAATGCATTGAGGAATTAGGACAGGAGGATACTCGAGGGAGGATTAACATGTATGTTGGAATCCCCTCGTATGAGGGAAAGAGTTGGGAAGGAGAGAAAGGTTAGATGACGAATACTGAGTCAGTGGTAGAGGTGCTGAGTTCAAGTGTTCCTCACACATGTATGCTTCATGTATGAGAGCCCTTTCAATACTTGATGAATATCATGTCCTCCTTAAGTTTACAGTCCACTAATGCCCACAGATCTTTTTCAGACAAACTGTTTTTTAGACACAGTCTCTCTATCTTACCTTTGTAAAGTTGAACCCAAGTTGAAACTGACATGAAGGCATTGACTAACCTTGGATCTAGTCACGAACTAATTCTGAGTTCATCTATTTATACTCTTGGCTAGCCCACTTCCCTCCACCTGATCAACAAGAATAGTATGAGACATTTTACCAACAAGTCAACAAGCATTTATTAAGTGCCTGCTGAGTGCGAAGCTAAGCTCTAGGTAAAGAATCCAGAATTTGGGAACCCTGTCATTCCAAGAACTTCCACACCATCTCCCATAGATGTTGGACAGGGAATTACCTATTCTTCCTTTTTTCCTCTTTGTGGATATATGTGGGGCAAGTTGGAGGAATAACCAGTCAGGAACATTTATTTAATGTTCACTATGTGACTTCCTCATGGACAGTTCCTTACAACAGGCAAGTCACAGGTCAATTCCGCATCTAGGACTTGATGGTCCCTTTCAACTCCAAATATTTGGTCCTACGACAATAAACAGAATATACATTTCTACGGCTCTTTTTTTTTCAAAGGCAGCTGCTTTCTTTATATTGGAAGGAACATCTAAGCCAATGAAATCACAAATATCTTAGAGTATCTGAGTGTTTATTTTCTAGTTCCAGGATGTCAACATGGGCATTTCTCTTACTTGAGTTAATGGGAGAGGAAAATAGCCTGGATAATTGTGTATCTGCTGTGTCCCCCACCTCAGTAACCTATTTAAACTCTCTAAGTTTCCTTTCTCTTAGCCATACTTAAATATATAAATAAACCACATAATTTCATCTGTAACAACTGCACCAACATTCAGGCACTTTCCCAGGATTCAATTGGCTGCTAAAGTCTGAGGCTCTTCACAAGATGTTCAAGGAAAAAGATGTGGGAAGAAGGAGGAGGAAGCCGTTTGAGTGTGGAAGCTTGTATTCCATCTTTGGAACATGTGAGGAGGTAGTGGCATCCAGGTTTGTTGGTCTGCTCTTCGCATCTCTGCCCCCACCCCCTTCGCCCCAATGCATAACCCTATCATTCAGAAAGACTTTGACAACTGAGTGGTTGTCAGTCAAGGACTGGATGGACCTGGTTTGGTGAGGCGCTCCCTTCAGAAGAGTTTCTCCCCAGTGTAAAGGAAACAACTGCATTGGGCACCACTTTGTGGTGTCTAAGCAGACCACAAGGGTGTCCATTATACACCAGACTTGGCTGGCCAGCACTTCCTGGACTTTCTGTCTGTTCCTTATTTGATGTTGGCTGTCCCCTACTAGATACAAGAATTCAGCACGTTAACCTTTGCCTGGATTGCCATTTGGGCTGATGGAAGTACATTTACATAGCACAGTAAGATTTGGAAAGAGTTTTAACACACATAGATTGATTTGAGCCTCAAAACAAAGAACCCCAAAGGTCTGTGTCATAGGTCACATGATCTCGACTTTAAAGTATTTTAGGGGCTGTTATCTATTTGGTCCTAGAGGGCAGAACTAAGAACAGTGTGTGGAAAGTGAAAATGGCAGATTTTAATCAGATATGATGGAAAACTTCCTTATAAATAGAATGATGGGGAAGCAGTAGACTCCGTCTCACTGGAGACCTTGGGGCAAAGGCTGGTATGTTGTCAGAGAGACTACAGGTTGAACTAGGTGGCCACTGGGTCTCTTCTGGCTCTGAGATTCTGGGATATAAACTGTCCTATTTTTTAATAAATCTCAACCTTTGTCAATGTTATTCTTCTTTCCCCAGATCTGTAGCGTTTGGTTTTAATGGATGGGACCGTGTACAAGTTTCAGATTGTTCCGACATGCACTGTGAGAGGAGACACCTAAGTAATAGGTCTCTTTTTCCAGAGACTGACATTTCTCCTTACTGTGTAGCAGAGGCTTTCTCAATTAAATTCAGTAAATGTTTAGTGAGTATCTGCTATGTGCCAGGCACTGTGCTAAGTTCTGGGAAGACAAATAAGAAAAGAGACAGTCCCTGCCTTCCATCTAACAAGGGAGAACAACACATTAAAGGAAGATGAAGCTTGGCATGGGGGCTCGTTGTTCTGTGGTGTGGAAGCTCAGCAAAGCCACTGTGGGAGAACAGAGTCACCAGGAAGACTGGGAGCCCTCTCGGGAGGAAGGCTTTGGGAGGAGCTACACGCTCCAGCCCTCCAGACAGAGGGCAGAGGCACCGAGGGGGAGTAGAGAAGGTGGAGGGTATCCGGACCTGAGCCGTTCTTCATGGCAATGAGATGCTGTTGTATCACCTTGGCGCCGAGATCCTCTTGGGGTGTGTGTGTGCGTGTGTGTGTGTGTGTGCGTGCATGTGTGTGTGTGCGTGTGTGTGTGCGTGTGTGTGTGTGTGTGTGTGTGTGTGTGTGTTTAAACTGGCTATCATTTGCTTTTTTTTTTCATTTTCATTATGAGTTTTTTCTTACCTGTTCCTATGGCTTTTCTCCATAGGAGGATTCACCTACATGACCACCAGTGAAGCGGGGCCACTCCTCACCTATTTTATGCCCTACTTTTTCTTGCCTTGAAAACACAGTAAGAATCATTTCTGAAGGAAAAAAAAAGATTATTTTCAGGTGAAAGTTTAAGATGAACAGAGAAGTCTTGAAAATCATCAAATGTTCAATTCCGGTGAAATCCTTGCCTCTTATTTTGTTGTCCTCTCATTGAAATGCCAGTGGCTGTTTGTAGAGACGGCTCCAGGATGCATTATGAATGAAGACAAAAGCCCCAAATGTGATTGCCAAAGGAGCTTTTCATAATACACTACTCAGCTCCAGACAAGCCTTGGTCCACAACCAGAACAGAGCTTCCCAAGACAGAAAGAAACAAAATCTCGCATTTCTGTCCAGAGTTTGTGCCATCTTCCCAAGTCACCCATATGTTCTCACCACCTTTCCTTTCCTACTACATCCGCCTAATTTTTCCTGGAACTGCTTGTCTTCCATCCTCCTTAGACCTATCTCTTACAACCCCTCATGAAAGGATATGTCTGTCTTATCAGACAGCAGTGGAGTTACTTTTTCCTCTATGCCTGTCAGAAAAAAGAAAAGGAAGAACAGTTATCTGTAAAGCATCTGTATTTCACTTTTATTATCTGGATGTTATACCATCCAGTGTCTAACCCTTTGACACTAATAAAAAGAACATCTTTGTAGAGAATTGATTGACTCTGGCTCCCTATTCTTCACCTGAGGATAGGAACCTTCCATCTATTACATTAAAATCATCCTCGCAGACCCTGTGTGTGTCACACCATGCTGGGGGAAACGTCCTGGCTGATTCTTCAAAACACAAAGTCAGGACTGACAGCAGCCATCTCAAAAAAGGTAGGATGAAAAGGCAGAATGTGCTTTCCTGCCTGTACTCACCAGAGGTTCTCAAGCAAAGGTTAGCCAGCCACTTGGTGGGGATGCTACAGAAGGAGCTCTTGATCATGTCTAGTTCAGACTCAGTTATCTCTGGGGCCCCATTCAGCTTAGAGACTCTGTGATTCTATGAAGTTAAACAGTAAAGACAGCTTTTAACTGTTTGCTAGTATCTAGTCACGAGAATAATAACAGTAACTCATGCTTGAGATAATGGGAGCATGAATTTTGAACTTCGAGGGAAATGAAACTCAACTCTTTGTTTTACAAAGGAAGAAACTGAGGACCAGAGAAACAAAGTGATTTGCTTGAAGTTATATGGCTAGTGAGTAGCAGAGTTGGGGATTCCGGTCCAAGTTCCATGAGAGGCAGTATGGTGTAATGGGTAGAACATTGGATTGTAGTCAGGAAGACTGGGTTCAAATCTGTGCTCACTTAGCAATTTGTGTGACCCAGGACAAGTCATTGAACTCGAGGCCTCAGTTTCCTCATCTGTAAAATGAAGGGGCCAGACCAGGTGGCCGCTGAGACCACATCTTCCTCTTGATCCACAATCCCATAAGTATAAGTAAGAGCTACTTGGGGGTATCAGAAGCTAAGTGACTTGCCCAAGGTCACACAACCAATAAGTATCAAAGGCAGGAATTGAACCCAGGTCTTCTAGACTGAGAGATTGTCTTCTTTCTATTCCACCATGTGTTCTATGATCAGCTCCATCATTAGTATTGTTGATATTTAATACAACAAGCATTAAGTGTCTACTGTGTGCTAGTTACTGTGCTAAGTGCCAGAGATAAAGTGTGATGGTAGGCACTTGATTCCAAGTTGGGATTCCAATCTACAAAAGGAAGGAGTTGCCTCTAAGAAACATAGAATTATATTAGCAGCAAAGAGGAAGGAACTTCAAGTGACCCACATGGCCGATGGAGATTTGAAACCTGGGAAACACTCCAGTGAATGGAGAGGACACTGAGACTTCAATTCCCTGTAAGGCCTCTCTAGAAAATGGTCTGAGACAAAGAGAAGTAAAATTTCCTGAGAGAAAGATGCAGAAATGTTGGGTGAAAAAAATTATGCATCTCAAAGAATGTCCGTCTTAGCTCTCGTGAAGGTGCTTATAACACTCAAGGATGACAGAGGGTGTTTTCCAAATTTCCAGGAAGCCTCAGAGTTGGTCTCTTCACCAGATCCTGTTGCAAAGTGATTTTGGCTTTTGAATTATTGTAATGCTCTAGGAAGCTTTCAGGAGGTCTGGGTGTGAGTGGTAAGGATTTGTAGAGTTATATGGCAAAGAAAGGTGGTGGTGCTTTTCATTAGATTGAATAAGGAGCTACTTTTCCCAGGCTGGGACCCCTGAGAGTATCCATGGCATACTCGTGGGTCACCCTATCCACTGACCCCCTCCTGACAGCTCCCCAAGGACTTTCTATCACCGTCACCAGCCCCCACCTGCTTTAACAATTGCCCCTTCCTCACTTGTCCCCCCACCAAAACTCACTCATCTCTGTCCCCAAAAGGAGATGCCACCGGCCTTAATGGTCTGCCCTCAAAAGGAGCCTTTGGCCAGGGTTCACAAAGTGTTGGGTCATGGACAAGAATAGTGAGTTGGGGCCAACTGGTTATGAGCCACACGCAATTTAACTGGGGTTTTCATGAGGCCTCCTTTGGAGTTTATTTCTCAATCTTGTCTGTTGGTTTTCCGGCTTTCTCTCCCTCCAGCATCCCATCCTTCCCAGTTTTTTGTATATTGTTTTTTAAAATTAAATGCAATTCTTATTAATAACAATGGAGAAGAGAAAATCGATCAATGAAACACCAGAGAGTAATTTTAACCATTAGTTATAACCTCTGTTGTGCACTGAGCCATTGCTAAAACAGCTGAAAGCTGATAAATTATTCAAAATTCAATTCTGTTCAATGGGCATTTATTAAAGGCACTGTACTGGTACCAGGAATGTAGAGATAAAAATGAAATTACCCCCCTTTCAAAAAGGTTACATTCTATTGGGACAATAGAAGACAGGATCATAGAAACAAAGCCTGAAGGACCTCAGATGCTATTAAATCCAACCCCCTTGTTTTCCAGGTGAGTAAACCAAAGGTCTTCTCTTTCTCTCTCTGTCTCTCTCTGTCTTTTTCTGTCTCTCTGTCTGTCTCTGTCTCTGTCTTTCTCTGTCTCTCTCTCTCTGTCTCTCTGCCTCTCCATTTCTGTCTGTCTCTCTGTCTTTCTCTGTCTCTCTGTCTGTCTGTCTCTCTGCCTCTCCATTTCTCTCTGTCTCTGTCTCTGTCTCTGTCTCTGTCTCCATCTCTCTCTCTCTCTCTCTCTCTCTCTCTCTCTCTCTCTCTCTCTCTCTGAGCTTCATGGAAGAGATGGCTCCCAATATGGGCTTTGAAGGAAGCTAGAAATGCTAAGAGGAAGTGGTGAAGAGAGAATTTATTACAGGGAAGAGGGGGTCCATTTATGAAAATTCAGTGAGGCAAGAGAGACAAGACTGCCACATTTGGAGAATGACTAGCAGACTAGCATTCCTGCTTGGCTCAGATATAGGGTGCTTAGGACATAAAGAAGAATAGTAGAGGGGCAGCTAGGTGGCGCAGTGGATAGAGCACTGGCCCTGGAGTCAGGGGTACCTGAGTTCAAATCCGGCCTCAGACACTTGACACTTACTAGCTGTGTGACCCTGGGCAAGTCACTTAACCCAAATTGCCTCACAAAAAAAAATTTTAATTAAAAAATTAAATAAAATTTTTTTTAAAAAAAGAAAAATAGTAGGACATAAGGTCTGAAAAGCAGGTGGGAGCCAAATTATAGGGGGGCTTGAATACCAAACTAATAAGTTTTCATTTTATGCTCAAGGCAAGAAGGCTCCCCTAATGTCTTTGATCAAGGGAATGCCATGACCAGACCTGTGCCTTAGGAAAATTGTTTGGGTAGTTGTGTGGTGGATGCTTACAGAAAGGATAGGAATCCACGATCACTCTCATGTGGCAGACGAGTGGCCACGTGAGAAAAAACAGAGTCAGAAGTGAGGGGTATGATTGCGAAAGTAGGATTGAAATGACTTGGCCACTATTTGGCTGCTGGGGATGGAGAGAAAGGCAAGAGTCAAGGATGATTCTCGGGATACAGATTTGGGTGGCTTGGTGGGTAGTGGGATCTGAAAGAAAAGCTTGAAATATTGAGGAGGAAAAAGTTTAGTTGGAAAGACAATGAGTTCTCTTTGGGGCATGTTAAATTTGAGATACCAGCAGGATCAGCCACAGACAGTTGAGGATGTAGCTAAGGGAAAAGACTGGAGCTGGGTTGGTAGATTTGGGAGCCTTGCATAAAGATGCTACCGAACCCTTGGAAGCTGATGAAATCTCCAAGCAAGAGGGTTTGGGAGACAAGAGAAGAGGAAAGAGCCCGAGGAAGAGCCTTGTGGAACATCTGTCTTTAGGGGATGGAAGATAAATGATTGTCCAGCACAGAAGACTTATAAGGAGTGGCCAGAGAGGTAGAAGGAGATCTGGGAAGTCCAATGTCCCAGAAGCCAAGGAAAGAAGCTATTCCAGGAGGAAGGAATGGCCAGGAATGTTGGAAGTTTCAGGTCTTTGGGCCGCCCAGTGAAGAGACCTTTGTCACCTTGGAGAGAATGGTTTCCATGCAGTGTGTGAAAAGACATTTTGTAGAGAACATTGTGCTCAGTTGGGTGACCTGTGCCTGTCCTGAGGCTCCTCCTCATCCCAGTGTTGGTGTCTCCAGGACTCATAGGAATCCTGCCAGGAGGAGACTGGCCAGGAATCCAGCTCATCTATCTCATTTTGAGTCATACCATGCCCAGCTGACTTGTCCAAGGTCACACGGAACACAAGGAGCAGAGCTCAATCAGGGTTTGGAGCTTTCCAAATCTAGCCACTCATTCCACCCTATCATTCTGTCACTCTCTTGGTTCCTTTTCTTCCATGCTCAATTTGGAGTCAGAAGATGCAAGTTCAAATCCCATTTCTACCAACTCCTACCTGTGTGGCTTAGAGCAAGTGACTTCAGCCAAGTCAACAAGCACTTATTAATCATTTACTATTAGCCAAGTACTGAGCTCATCTTAACCTCTCTAGGCTTCAGATCCACATCCTAAAAATAAGGGAATAGTAGCACCCGCCTTTCTGAGATTGTTTGCAGCTCTAAATCTTAGCACAGTGCCTGGCACATAGTAGGCACTATGTATGTGCTTATTCCCTTTTCTCCCCCTTCCCTATGATTCTGTGATCCATAGGCTGACCTCTCACCTCCTGACTATGAGGCTCCACCTTGGCTCATCCATGCACAAACCTAATAACTACCTTACTCCCTGTTCTCAGGAGTTTTTCAAACTAAAAGTCCTTTGTTCCATAAAGGAATCACCAATAGCTTTCTATGCCACAGCCCTTCATTGTCCAGTTGTTGCTGTGAAGAATTAACCTCCTTTATGTTGTGCTATAGAAAGTTGGGAAGGGTAGGAGTTGTCATTATCATCTAGCTCATTCTAGGATGAAACATTTCCTCACCCCTCTTTTCTCTTGTTGACCCACATGCCTCCACTCCTAGTTATGACACCACATTTAGCCACTGGAGTCAGCATCCACTGATTGGAAGGCACTCATTAGAGGCTAAGGTCTTGTAGTCCATCCTAACATAGACTAGTTAGCTTTGCACAAAGGAAAAGGAGAGATTTTCCTCCACAAATTGTGCCTCTAACCCCAATCAGCTATCTTGCAAACATTACTGCTTTGAAGAAAAAAAAAGAAAGCCAAGGAAGCGAGTCTGACTAACCCAGCATTGCTGTTTGAAAAACAGCTCAGGTGCTCTAAGAATTTCATTCATATCCATAAAGGATATTGTGTCAGATCCTCATACTCACAATTGTGAATCCACCTTACACTCACAAAGCATTTGAAGTGTGCTCCCTAAGGGGAAACCTTGTTAAGACATTTTTGCTGTTGTGTCAATGTTCTTGCCTCTGAAAAGCAGAACCCATATGATAGTGGTGGAAAACAAGGTTCTTCCAAGCCTCCAACCTCACTATTCCTGCTCATCTCCTAAGGAAGTGAAGAAATCCTCCCACTTCTCTGCAGACAGAAAACCCAGATCCTGATGTCAGATGAATGGACAACCAAACCATGCCCAAAATAATGATGCTACACTTCTCCCAAACTGGCCTCATCCATTGGATTCCATTGTTATTTGGTGTTGTTTCTTCTCTCAATAACCTCTCATGGACTCCTACCTTCCCTGACTCCTAGATTGGCTAATTATGTCACTTAATGTTTTTAGACCCCAATTTTGAAAAATCATTGGTATCACGTGGCAGCCAAGTGGTACAGTGCACAGATCTGAGTTTGAATCCAGCCTAGGAATCTTACTAGCTGTGTGACCCTGGACAGTCACTGAACCTTCCTGAGCCCTAGTTTCCTCATCTCTTAAATGGGGATAATAATAGACTTTACTTTCACAGAGTTGTTGTGAGAATCAACTGAGTTAACATAAGTAAAGGGCTTTGCCAACTTGAAAGCTCTATATAAATGCAAGCTTTTAGTTCTTATTCAGGTTAGAAAAATGGCAACATTACTACAGGATTCAATTAAATTGATACCAGGCTAATAACCTTAGTGTCAGCCGTGAATAGACTATAGAAATGTTTTTCTTTCATAGATCTATTGCTGTACACACATATTAAAATATATTTTTCCAGATGCCTCTCAGCTCCCTCCATTTCTGAGCTCTTCCCATCATTCCCAGGACAATGGAATCCTTAAAAACAACAATCATTTTTTAATCTCTCCTAGGCCCAGAGGATGCTGGGAGAAGCTTGCACTTGGCTTAACTTCGTTGAAAATATTTAACCAGTAAATTATTTGCCTCCCCAACTGGAAGAACCAATATCCATTTTCTGTTCTAGGAGCAGCTTGTTTTACTTACTCCATGAGTGAAGACCTCAATAGTAGCAAAGCCAAGGGACATTTAATTAAGTTATATTTGCTTTTCATGATCTTTAGCTCGAGCTTATAAATCAAGAATCAATGAGTACTTAATTTCCTCTTATAGCATTAAAAGTAATTGCTTCATAAATTCACTTTAGTAGTCCAAATATTTGCACACAGCCCAGCACAAAGAGAAGTTGTTTCAGTGATGAGATCCTAACTTGTATTTTATTCGTGTAAAAAGGAACTGGCTCATTTAAGAGTTTGTGATCATCTTCGGGGGAAAATGAATCAGCTGCCTCACTTCAAGGAGGAAAAGAGATTTGGGGGGTACATGTGTATATCCTACATGAATAAGCCCGAGCGAACTCATGAGTTAAAAAATTGGGTTTTGTTGGTTGGTTTGGGTTTTTTAAGACAACGAGAGCATGGAAGCATCAATGGAAGAAACTGGGAATGTTTATCCTAGAGAAGAGATGACTCAGGGAGGACCTACTAGCTTTCATCAGGTATTTGAAGGACTGTCACCAGACTTTTGATAGAAGCTGCCACGAGACCAATTCAGGCTTGGTTTCAGGAAAATTTCCTTGGCACAAGAGATATCCATATGTGGACTGGGGTGCCTTAGAGGAAATGGACCCCTCATCTCTAGAAGTATTCAAGTAAAGGCTGGTAAGATACTTGTTAACTAGGTTGTCGAGGGAATATCTGGGTGGGACTGGGTGGCCTCCAATTCCCCTCCCAACTCTGAAGTTCTGATTCTGTGATTTATGGATTTATAGCTAGAAGTGACCCTAGAGGTCACCGAGCCCAACTGCCTCATTTTATAAAGGATGAAGACCAGAGATGGGAATTGATTTGTTCAAGGTCATCCAGCCAGAAGTTACCAAAGCCAGGTCTTGAGACTCTACCTCCCTTAAGTGTCCATGATCTTCTCTGAACTGTTGCTTTCTCTTTATGTGTTTATTTTGGGAGGTGAGGGAAACTGAGGGAAGTTCAGCATGTATTTCTTGGATGGCCACTGTCTTGGCCTCAAAATGTTTATCCTGTTTTATGGTTCCATGGGAAAGCCCAATGAAAATATTGAACAGCCTGGCTCTCAACTTCTGACACCTTATCCAGGTCCAGGAAACAGGATGTAAAATGGAGTTCACAGAGTCATCACAAAGTTGGAAGGGGCCTCAGAGGCCACATAGACCAACCTCTACCAGAACAAGGATTCTGCCTACAGCATCCCGGATGAGTGGTCTTCCAGCCTTTGTCTGAGGATTTTAGGGAAGAAAAATAAGACTTTTCCTCCCAAACACTGTCAAGTCATGCAAGATGTAAACCCCTAACCACCATTGGCCTTTTCTCTTACAAGGAGCATCAAACTCCGTCTCCTCTTCCATTCACTTTATAGCCCCTACCTTTTTTTCTCTACTGGGGTTTCTGATCCACTGGTCCATGATTTGGGCTATAGTATCTACAAAAATGGATGATTGTGAGCATTATTATCACTGTTCTTATCATTTTTTTTAGAGTTGCAATCAGAGTCCATCTTAAAGGTCTTGTGACTAATCCTGGATTTGTGTACTATGGACACAACAGTTTGTACATAAGGAGATTCATGCAGTCTTTCTTTTGTCATTATCGCCATCAATCAATAAGCACTTATTAAGTGTTTATTGTATGCCAATACAATAAGTATTCAAATACAAAATTGAGACTCCTCAAGGACCTTGTTGTTCGTCCTTGGTCAGGGGTGATATCTTGACTCACTCTTGAATTATATTTAAGTGAGGCAGAGTTGCACAAAGTTGTCATCAGCCTTACTCCCTTTTCCAGAGGCATCTAAGTCCAGAAGCAGGACAAAAATCAGGATGACCGGAGATGGCCCAGGATCCAGTGGATGACCTTGGTATCTTTGATGTTTGACCAAGCTCTAAACGCTCCACAATGCCTGTTTCATGGCCATTGAAATGAGTTATTCTCATTCACCCATTCTTCAGGGGAAGTGCTGGGGTTAGACACCCCCCCCCCAAACTCACTGACCTTACATTCTACTGTAGGTGGGGTGGGAAGGAAAGGAAGAGATACAATATGTATACAAGAAAGCCTATATGTAATGTATACAAATTAAATACCAACTAGTGGGGGGGGGAGTTGCCATGGGGAGGGGGAGGAATCTAGAAAGTCTCCCATAGGAGATGGTTTAAGCTGAGCTTTCAAGGAAGTAAAGACTTATAATAGTCAATAGCCAATACACATTCATAAGAAGCAAAGATGAAGAAAGAAGATGGAGTGCTATGCATGAGGAACAGTAAGACCAGTCTGGCTTTACTGAAGAGTGTGTGAAGGGAAGTCATTTATAATAAGCCTGGATAGGTGAGATGGCCAGGTCAGGTGGGACAGCGCCAGGCCAGGTGGGGTGGTGCCAGGTCAAGTGGGAGAGTGTGTATTTGATCCCAGAGGCCATGGGAGCCATTAGAGTTTATCAAGCAAGAATGGTAGTGACACCACAGCCATTGACAACCTTGGACAGGCCAGGTCCTTCCAGTACAATGTTGGCTCTTTGAGGTCAAGGACTGTTTCTGTTCTGGCCATGGCATCCACATCTCCTAGTTGAGCCTTTTACATGGTGTGAGTAGTTTCCTGGCTTTCTGAGCCTCCATCTCCTACCTACAAACCATCCAGTATCTCCCAGACCCCCCTTCCAGAAAAGCCCCCACAAGCTTTACTTCCTTCTCAACTTTCTGTCCACTAACTCTAACCATCCCCCACCCCACCCCTCATTTCTGGAACAAGGAACCCCATTCAATTCTGTCAATGCTCCTGGCTGGGGCATGTCTGGCTAGGACCCCACATGTCTCCCCTGTGGCTCCCTAGACCACAGGGCCCCTCCCTGGCCACAAGGCCCTTTCCTGTGCCTTAGAATATAAGCTCCTGGAGGGTAGGCACTATTTGCTTTTGTATTTATATCCTCAGTGATTAACACAGTGCTTGGCACATCTTCGCGTCTTCCTTCCTTCCATCCCTCCCCCCTTCCCTTCCTCCCTCTGTCTGTCCCTCCCTCCTTCCTTCCTTCCTCCCTTCCTCCCCCTCTCCCTCCCTTCTTCCTTCCTCCCTCCCTCTCTCCCTCTCTCCCTTCCTTCCTCCCTCCCTTCCTCCCTTCCTTCCTTCCTTTCCTCTTTCCACAAATTCCTAAAAGTTCAGGACAAGGAACAGTGGGTTTCAGCTGTAGACAGATAGGTTTAGGCTGCATGTAAGAAAGAACTTCCCAAGAATTAGAACTCTCTCAGAGTGGAACGGAGCTGTCCTGGGAAGCCACAGCAACCAATCAATCAGCATTTATTAAGCACCTACTATGTGCCAGACAAGATTCTAAGCTGGGGATACAAAAAGAGACAGAAGGCAGTCCCTGCCCTCAAGGAGCCCATAGTCTAATGCAAATATAGGCAAAGCAAGCTATACACGGGATAAATAAGAAAGAATAAACAGAAGGAAGGCACAGGAATAAAAGATTTCCTTGTAGAAGGTGTGATTTTAATTGAGACTTAAAGGGAACCAGGGACAGAGCAAAGGGGGAAGAGTTTTCCAGGCTTGTGGGGGCTTTTGGGGGTGCTGGACTAGGTCATAGTTGGACCAGACAGCCTCTGAGGGTCTTTATCAGTCAGACCTTCCGTCCCTCTAGAAAGCTGCTTCACAAAGATTAAGATAATGAGATTATTTCAGGAAAAATAATGGTTACTGGCTCACAAGTCCTTCTGCCTAACATCTATTGATTCTCCTAGATGCTAACTTTGGGTGTGCTGGCACCAGCTCAAAACTTCTCTCCAGAGCTGATTGTTGAATTTTCAGTGTGAGCATTTATACCCCAGGAATCAGCAAACAAAATCAAAATCAGAGTTTAATTGATTATTTTGATGCTTTTCTAGACTTAAGAAAGTGGTGGAGTAAATTCAATAATTCAAATTAAATTTAAAGGTATGTCCCACATACATTTTTTCCTGGAGGCCAGTTGGCAAATATATACCAGGACGCCCCTGGCACCAACCGTGATGCTCAGTCTCAGCTGTGAGGGAACAAAGGAAACTGCATAATATTTCCTATTTATCTGAGCGCTTTGCTTTCCTTCACCTTCCTCTGATGTTTTGTCATGGCACAGAGGTCATCCTGGTCTCACAAAGACTTTTTGATGGGGCACAAGCTCAAGCAGGTCCTGCCAAGCTGCAAAGTCTTTGGGTGTGGAGCCAGCAATGTCCTGTGTGTCTATTGTCCAAGGATCAGCTTGGCTGATTTGGACAGGCTCATCACCATGTTAGCTACTAAGGTGATGAATCTTTCAACCACCATGACTCATGCAGAGTGCCTCCTAAATCACAAAAGGGTTGGGGTCTACACTGATGGATCTACATATTGACACACTTTATGGCTTTCAAGCATTCTTCATGTCCTCATTTTTGTCTGATGCTCACAACTGACCTGACCAGTAGGTATTTCAATACTCAATGGCTCTGTGATCATCGATGTAGATATTCTTTTCAACAATTTTGATGAGATCCATGCGGGTCAGCGCATTCCACATGAAACTCATACAAGTCTTCCCTGCAGTTCCCCAAAGTGAATCCCCACAGCGTGCCGGGGACCTTCCTTCCATTCTCTGGACACTATGAAGCTGAGTTGTCCCTTGTTCTCACGGCATGACCATCTCATCATGACTCCTCCTTTGGTATCATGCTTTACTCCAGACCTTCTCTGGGATCACACATGCAGAGCTGTAGTATTCTTGTCCCGGTCCCATATCTTTTCTATTACCTCCAATAGAAAGCAGGGTTCTCAGCCTTAAGGCACTCACAGCAGAACTGGGAGAAAAAGACACCCTATACATGTGCATATGGTGGCCACATTCACAGCACCAAGGAAGATGAAGCTGGGAAGCCATCATTGCTGGGGACTTTGCAAATGCTAAGTGTTCAAAGAAAGTTCCATTAAAGAAATGAATCTGAGCTGGAAGCCAGGAAATGATATTGATTAACAGAAAGGTTGGAGAAGAACATTCTCCACAGGAAAATTAATGGGCATCAGGGGGCAATTGTTTCAAATCCCTTAGGACCAAGCCAAACCTGTGATCTCAAGGACCTCATTTTACTCGAGTCTAAGGGTGAACAATACCAAAACCTTCCCAGAGAGAACGCGCCATCCCAATATTAGTCTTTTAACCATTTAACGAGCAGGGGAAAGGATGGAAATACTAGATAAAAGCATGGCTGAGCTGCTTCTGCAAAGAAAAAACAGGCTTGTTTATTTAACAATCTGGAAGGGCATTAAAGCAAGGAAAGAAAGCCTGAGGTCAGAAACAACTGTTAAAGTGGAAGAAGCTTTTCTCAGGAGCTCAATGGAACCGCCAAGAATTCTTTTTAAAAGATTGTTATTAAATAAACACTACAGCATCTCTTGCCGTTCAAGCTTATTTATGGCTTAAGGCGTGAAAAACCACATTAGTCTGTTGAATTATATGAATCTGCCGCTGCCTGCTAGCTGACAGCACATCAAATTATTTGCAAATATTTTCTGGAACAATAACCTTCAAGGATGCCAACGCTGCTCAGTGTAACCTTATCACAAGACAGGAGCCGAGTGGGGAGATGAGGTCGGCAGAAAGGTGTCTCTAGTGCCAGGCACGCTCCGCTCTTCTATCTAGAAAGAAGCCTGCTCCCCCTCTCAGTGAAAAACCAAACCAAACCAACAAAAGAAACACTTTGCGTCCTTGGCACCCGCATCTCTCCTGGCACGGGGGTGGGGATGCTCTCTTGTGGGCCATGGAGCCCACATGTTGGCCACTAAAACCACTGCTCAAATGTCACGATCAGTTCAAGCAAATGTTCTGTCGTTGATGTGAAAAGGCAAGAGGAGCGTATAAACACATGCCAGGGAGGGCAGGGGCGCCAGACATCTTCTCTCCTTCTCCGGGAAGAGGATGCGCAGCCAGGCCCCTTGTGGACGGCTTGGCCCCATGGAAGCAAGCTAACATCACATCTGTAACGTGGAAGGCTTTGTTCCCAGCCAGCACTCCCAAAGTGCGGCCAGGGTCTCTCCTTCCTCCTCTCTAGTGTGCCACAAAATGGTCTTCATTCATTCAATACTTTATCTCCTTTCCATCAGAAGTGTTGGGTGCAAAGCCTTTATAAGCTTCTTAAGCAATAGTGGAGATGGTCCTGGGTGTGTGTGTGTGTGAGAGAGAGAGAGAACATCATATATGCATATATATACAAACACACACATGTGATATAGTCTGTATAGCATGTGTATACATGTATATGAATGTATATGTTGCATAGATGTATTGTGGTGTGTATTATAGTCCCACGTATAGGTACACGTGTGTGCACACATGTATATAAATAGGTATATGTGTATTGTGTGGGTGTGTATAGTTCATCATGTTTTGTACATGTGTGTATGAGGGTATATAGGCATGAGCATGTGTCCCTATAAATTTGTGTGTAGATATAAATACATATGTGCCCACAGAAACATGTGTATGTACAGACATATATACAGCTCATTTATGTGTGTATATTTGAGTGTCTGTACACATGTATATCTGCACACCTGCATGCATTCACACACAAAGCACGTGTCCATATATAAACACACAGATCCACAGATGTATATACATATACATACATATGTAGCTACATTTAGATCCAATATGGCCCCATTACAGTGATGCAGGACTGCATCCCCAGGAACCTCTTAGGTCATCTCCAAAGGGCAGGATTGTAGTTCTAGGGCCATGCTTGCAGTACTGAACAGTTCTGTTTCTCCTGAGCTTTCCTCATCAGGAAAATGGTTTCTTCCCAATCTCCTGCTCACTGACCTGAACAAACACTTACCTGCCTCGGCACTCTAGGCTCCTGAGGGCTGTGCCCAGAGATCCCAGCACTTGGGGCAAATTCAGCTCGGGGAGGGGACGGGAGGGCAGCACAGGTGGGACCTGGAGGCACAGCCCCAGCCCTGGGACCGCTACAAGAGGAGTAGCCTGTCTCTCCTCTGCTCTTCCAGGCTCTATTGACTCAGGACCCCTGTCTCTCCTCTCCTAGGGTTTGCCTTCCCAACCAGGCCCCCAGGGGTGCCCTTCCTCAGCCCTGGCCATGACACTTATCTACAGCCCAGTTCACTCTGGTGCATCAGTTCCTCTCTGGGGAGGCCGAGGCAGAACAGGAAGCCTTGGGCATCGATAAGCTCTAGGAATGGTTTGAAGAGGGCTCTGTGAGCTACTGCCTTCACAACATGGACTAGTCACTTGGGGAAAGTGAGGGATGACAGAATGATAGACGGCCCACAGTGAGGGGAAAAGTGCCGGGCTAGTTTCAGGCGCACAGATCAGAGCCCTGGGGAACATTTGTGGGAGGACAGGAATAGACATCATACAGGATGGGCTGCAATCTGCACCAGTGAAGGGAGGATGCACACTGAGGACTGGCCCCTTGCTAGGGGAGCACACCAGCTGGATGCTCACAACACGTTTCCAGGGATCCTCTTTTGGAGAATTGGAATTTCAGACGTTACTGTCCAGCAGAGGCTACTTAGCCTTCATGGTAGACACTGGTTTTGGCTTTTCCACAGAGAAAATCACTGCAGAATGAAAATGAATGGATGGAAAAGGCATTTATTAAGCACCTTCTGTATTCCAGGTACTCCATCCTGCTCTGAGGCACAGAGGAAAGGAGACAGTCTCTGCCCTTGAAGAACTTACATTCTAATGGGGAGAGGATCAGCACAAACGAGGCAGGGGTTGCAAGGGCAGTCACAAGGATGGGGCACAGAGCCACTGTGGGGGAGACTACCATCCCACCCTTTCCAGAAGTAAAGGTAGTGTTGATTTGGTTACTTGTGGTCCAGAGAAAGAGGCACAAAGCATTGTGGGGAGAGATTACTTGGATGGAAGTAGGACAAAAGTCAAGGTGATGGGGGCAGATAAGGGGACAGGATGTGAGGCATCTGTGTGTCCCAGGCCAGCAAGATGGAGTAGGTGAGGTAGGTTTGCTCACACTCCCTCACCAACCGAGGCAGCTTCATCACAGGGTTCACACGCCTTTGCCAGGGGAATCAATTTGCCCAAGGATGAGGGCGTGATTTCTGGAGGCTTGGACTAGAAGAGAGCATGAGTAGGATATGAGCAGGTGCAGCCGGCCAGCTGCCCAGGGTGGACAGTTAGATGGGAGGTGGAGCCCTATCTAGAGATGGTGGTTTTAGAAAGGTGAAGGACCGTGGAATCCTCTTGTACTAAAAATGTGGGCATCTGTGAAAAGTAAGATAAAATGTCCCACATTATACCCCCTGGTGGCTGTGCCCTGGGCAGGCACCTGCCTCACCTAACCCTAGCTTTGGCTATCCCCAGCACTTGGCACAGTGTCCGGTATATAGTTAGTGTCAAATAAATGTTTTGGGCTCTAGCTTCAGGGGAAACAAGAGTAGTACATATAATATATCATCATTATATCCCACCTGCTAGATACTAATAGCACGTATGCAGCAATCCCCATGTAAAGACGAGGGAAATGGGGCTGAGAGCAAGTAAACAGCTTGTCTATGGACACATGGTAGGCCAATTGGCAGCTAGGTGGTGCAATGGTTAGAGCACCGGTCTTAGAGTCAGGAAGACCTGAGTTCAACTCCAGCCTTAGATACCTCCTAGTTGTGTGACCCTGGACAAGTCACTTAAATGTTCTCAGTCTTAGTTTTCTTATCTATAAAATGACAACAATAATGGCATCTACCTCATAGAGTTGTTAAGGGAACAAATGAGCAAATAGCTGCAGAGAGCTCGGCAAACCTCCAAACTCTATAGGACTGTTGTTATTGCTAATGCTCTTATTATTTATCAGAGATGATATTTGAACCCAAGTCCTTCCTGACGCCCAAGTGCAATGCTCTATTCGCTGCCCCTGCTGCCTCTCACTGCACAACTGGGCAAGGCAACAAGATAAGTGAGACGTGTCCTTTAAGCTTCATTCTCAATAAAAGCAGAGCTCACGAAGCCTACAATGGCAGAGCCTCGAGCAGGTTAGCACCCCAACAAATGGCTGCTGAATGGGCGGGAATGGAGCCTCCAAGGAGTGAGGGGTCACTGGGCCAGCTTCATGAGGGCCACGCCCTGAGCTCGGCCCTAAAGAATGGGCAGAATCGGTCAAGGCAGAAAGGAAGCAAGATGAAGGGTTTTCTAGAGGGAGAAGACAGCGTGACCAGTGACTTTACCCCTTAGCCACGAGGGTCATTGTTAGCTCAGCCAGGAAAACATAACTCTGGAATAATAGCCTGTATTTGCAGAGAGCTTCAAAATCTACAAAGCACTTTAAACATATGGTCTAATTTGATCTTCATAACAACTCTGTGAGCACGGTATTATTGCTCCACCCATTTTACAGATGAGGAACCTTGAGGCTGAGTGAGATTAAGCAATCTGGCCCAGGGTCACCAGCTTGCAAGTGTTTGAGATAGGATTCAAGCTTAGGTCTTCCTGACCCCAAGTCCAGTGTTCCATCTGCTACAATAACCCACTGCCCACAAGGTCCTGAGCCAAACTCTCATCTACAAAGAACGCCAAACCAGACTTCAGAGAGGCTCTCCTCCATTCCATGGCATTTGTTTTTTCATCATAATCCTTTGGGCATCTGCTCAAATCTTCCTGGTTCAATCTACATCTGTCTGAGTTCAGAGTCTCATAACACTCACCTTCTCAGAGACACTGAAGACTCTCATACATTTAGCTAGAGAACTCTAGCAAGAGAGGTGACATCCGCCACACTTTGCTCTGATGCCTCATCTTGGCATGAAGGTGACTCTGGGTTCTAGGAGGCTTTGCCTAGGAAGCACAAATCCAACCAGGCAATGCATCCTGCCAATCAATCAGTCAATCAACAGCTTTCTATTAAGTGCTTGCTCTGGGCACTGGGATGCAGATACAAAGAATGAAAAGCCACCTCACAAGAAGAGTACTTTCTATCAAGGGAGACGAAAGGCATTCACTATAATTCAAACAACACAGAGATTCCACCTTCCAAGAACAAGGCTGGTTAATTGCAGAGAAGCTCATCAGCCACAGCCTGGCCACTTGGGGAAGAATTCTTTGGCTATAACAACCCAGAAAACAAAGAAAAAGGCAAGATTGCCCTTCAGTCCTGGGCATCTCCCTCTTGCTTCTCTAGAGACTGTGACCAAGGGAAAGACAAGAGGTCAGAGATCACAGAGAATCACATAGATTTCAGACCATTTATAAACATTAACTTAACTGTTGGTATTCTCAGTGCGAAGGCTTTGACCAACGACATACTACTGGAGGGATTGAATCGTATCAATCCTGACAGCCATGCTATAAATAAAAGCAAAAGACAAATGGAGGCTCTAACTCAATGGAAGGGAAGCTTATAAGCTTTCCTTGGAGAGGCAAATAAAGGTGCTGGTGGAAGTGGTTTTATTGTACATCCAAAGGAATCAGAAATATCTTTTCAGGGGGCATTTGGTCATCTGATATTGCAGTACCCATGGTAAGCATTTGCAAAAGGGCCACCATAAAGCTAATTGCAGTTACAGAGGGTAAGAATGTAGAGAAATTCCATGCTGAACTCCTTAACACTCAGTAAATTAAATTAATTTGTACTTTAGTGCTCAGTGACAGTAATGCAGAGGTGGACATGAGAAGAATAAAGATATGTTGAGAAGTAAAAAACAAGAGAAGCAAAGGGTGTGCAGACCACAAGGTCTATGGAAACCAAGAGGCAATGGGAATGCTGAGCACGACACAACCACAACACAGCCATTTTCCCTCAGTGATGTTGGACAACTGTAAGCTGTGCACTACAAGCCCAACACTTAGGTCTGAAGACTTAAAGTCGAGGACCAAACAAAAGGCAACAGAGTGGCCCAGAGTAGGTGTGACTAAACTGTACCACCTTCCAAAAGCAGAGTCACAAAGCAAAAGCGGACCAGAGAAACATAGGAACGGAAAAGCCAACAGCGCCGTCAGGCAGTGGGAAGGAGGGACGGCCCTATGGTCCACTAGTATGCATAAAAGGGGAAGAGATCTCCAGTGGGCTGGACCACCCACAGCAACTTCATGGGAGGACATGAGTGAGAGCCACACAGATGGGCAGGAGCGGATGGGCTGTAACCTGCATGGTTGGAAAGAACATGCACATTGATGAAATCTCAGATTCACTGGTGTGTCAGTGTTTGTGAGGTCATAATTGGAAAATGTTATGATTACAACATCCGTGATCAGGACATGGAAGCAGTGCTTATTTTCCTCATACATCTCAGACGGGAAAACCTCAGAAAAATTATATAGCTATAGATGTAGATTGAGAAAACCAAAATATCACACACACACACACACACACACACACTTCATGCAATAACTTCACAGAATGTAAACACTGACAGGTCCCACTTATCATCCCCATTCCCTGACTTTGCACGCCAAGTACAATAAGCAGAAGCAACCTATTGGACTTGTACTTCATGGTCTTGCAGTAGAGTCCCCCCTCCAGTCCCCAAACAACAGTGACTGAGAACCACCACCCCTCCCCCAAGAGGTGGCAGACAAGAAATCCTTCCAGCCTTAGGAAAGAAGCAACTATGGATAGAGGGGAAGACAGGAGCTGGGCAAAAGAGTCAACTAAAGGAGAAAAGATCATCCGTGTCGGAAGGAAAGGGGATTGGAAAGCCATTTGGGGCCAGCCTGCTCTCCCTTGCAATTTAGTCAAGGCAAGTCAGGCCTCGGACTTCTCCAGCATAAGAGACTGAGGATACCCCACTTCAGAGATCTGCAGAAGGGGGAAGGGCAACAGGGGAAAGCAAGAAACCAAAGGAGTAATTGGTAATACAAGAGAAAAGCTGAAAAACCAGGGCCACAAGTGAAAGCTTCTGTAAAGCCTCCTACCTTACAGGCAGGTCAGCAGAGAGGCTCATAAAGGCACAGCAAAGAATGAATAGGAACAGGGCAGCTTGATGGCGAAGTGGTTAAAGCACTGGCCCTGGATTCAGGAGTACCTGAGTTCAAATCTGGCCTCAGACACTTGACACTTACTAGCTGTGTGACCCTGGGCAAGTCACTTAACCCCAATTGCCTCACTAAAAAACAAAACAAAACAAAGGAATGAATAGGAACTTAAAGAAAAGCTAAACCCCATGACTTGGTATCATACCATCAAGGAAAAGGACCCAAAGTCCTGGATCAAAAAAAATCTATGGACCCCCTCGAAATCATTGAACAAAAGAAACTCTAAAGTGGTTTGAAAGAAATATAAAACTTTCTTTAAAAAGATAATGGGAATGAAATTAAGTTGTGCATCTGAGCTTTAAAATGCAGAATTAAATAACACAACATCAGGATTCATAACTTGGAAGACGTGCTAGATAATCTCTCCAAAGCTCTGAGGAAGAAGATACATGACACAAAAATATAGATATGTCTTTTGGATTTCATAAAAGCCTAACCAATTCATCTTATAGACAGATTGTGCAGAAAAGAACATGACAATTGTTTTTAAAGTGCATACCATACTTCAGGAAAAAAAACAAAACAAAACAAAAAAAAGACCAGAACTTTTGAATATATAGCACTGATTGACTGAATTCACACTTGCTGCCAGAGAAAAATCCCCACTCTTGAAACTCCAAGGCACATGCTAGTTAAATTTCACAATTTCAGGCAACCATGAAAAAGACTTTCAATTATAAAGAAACTTTAATTTGGAAAACCTAGCACTATTGCACAGTCACAAGAAATTGAAGAGAAAGGAACAGTTTATTAAAAGTAGCAAAGACAGTCAAGCTACAACCCGAAATAATGTATGTTGCAAAACTGAGCCTGCAAAGAACTAAAAAACAAAAATTGTCCAAAGATTTGGGGCCGGCCTTCTCTCCCATGCAATTTAGTCTATTAGTTATGTTAGTTTATATTTAATTTAGTTTATTAGTTATGGTAATGTTCAAGATGACAACTTCTTAATTTAAAAAAATAAACATTCTCAAATATTACTTAATGTTTCTGATGAGATATTCCAAGTTATTCTGGGTTTTTCTATTTATTCATCTTAATAAATAGTAGCTGACAGCCAACGCCATTTTCTCCTGCACCTCCTCCTTTTCCAAATCTTTCATCAAGAACAACAAAAACAATAGACCTTCAACAAAAAAGAAGAATTTGAAGCATTTAACTGGGGGAAGATGAGTGGGCAACAGAGGTGAGTAGAATATTCAAAGTACAAATACCCCCCCAAAAGTCCCCCAACAAATTCAAGTTAAATAAGTACAATTATCAAGAAAAGATTAAGTCATAAAATAAATGTTTTCATGTTTCTAGGCTATTTTTTTTTAAAAAGAAATCAAACTGAAGACCAAGTAAACAAAGAAAGATCAACAAGGGACAAAAAAGGAACTAAAAGTGTAAAGAGAACTCAATAATCTTTTTTTTAAAAATACTGATACTTGGTGAAAGGATATGAACAGGCAGTTTTCAGATAAAGAAATTAAAACTATAGTCATATAAAAATTTCTAAATCACTACTGATCAGAGAAATGGAGATTAAAACAACTCTGAGCTACCCCCTTACACCTATCAGATTGGCTAATAAGACAAAAAATGAAAATGATAAATGTTGGAGAGGATATGAGGAAAACTGGGACTCTATTGCATTGTTGGTGAAGTTGTAAACTGATCCAAACATTCTGGAGACCAATTTGGAACTATGCCCAAAGGGCTATAAAACTGTGCATACAGAAATACCACTACTAGGTCTAAATCCCAAAGAGATCATTAAAAAAGGGGAAAGGACCCATATGTACAAAAATATTTATAGCTGCTCTTTTTGTGGTGGCAAAGAATTGGAAATGGAAGGGATACCCATCAATTGGGGAATGGCTGAATGAACTGTGGTATATAAATGTAATGGAATACTATTGTGCTGTGAGAAAAAAATGAGCAGGAGGATTTCAGAGAAACCTGGAAGGACTTAATGAACTCATGATCAGTGAAATGAGTAGAACCAGGAGAACATTGTACACAGTAACATCAACATTATTCTATGATCAACTATGATAGACTTAGCTCTTCTCAGCAATACAATGATCCATGACAATGCCAAAAGACTCATAATGGAAAATGCTCTTCACATCCAGAAAAAAAGAACTATGGAGTCTGAATGAAGATTGAAGCATATTATTTTCACTTTATTTTGTTTATTTTTGTTGGTTTTTCTTTATTGTGGTTTTTCCCTTTTATTCTGATTCTTCTTCACAACTAATGTGAAAATATGTTTAATGTGATTGTACACATATAAAAATAATAAAAAAATTTTAAAAATAAAATTGCTGATAATGAATCAGCCATCATTGACCAGTTGTTTCAATAACCTAGGATATAAGTCATTTGGCCCTAGTGATATAAACTTATTGAGGGAAGCTGAATTCTTTCTTACTAGTTCCTTATTTGCCTAGGATTTTTACTCCCTGTTAATTATATTTGTTCTACAAGTTGTGGCATATGATTGTAACAGAATATTATTGTGCTATAAGAACTGACAAGCAGGATGATTTCAGAAAGGCCTAGAAAGACTTGTATGAACTGATGCATAGTGAAGTGAGCAGAACCAAGAGAACATTGTGCACAGAGACAGCAATAATGTGTGATGAAGAACTGTGAATGACTGATTCTCAGCAATACAATGATCCAAGACAATCCCAAAGGACTAATGGGGAAGCAGACTATCCACTTCCAAAGAAACAACTGATGTTGATGGAACACAGGCTGGAGCATGCTATTTTTCACTTTCTTTCATTTTTTCTTTTATTCAAGTTTTCTTATATAAAATGACTAATATAGAAATATTGTTTCATATGATTGCGCATGTATAACCTATATCAGATTGCTTACCATCTCAGGGAGAGGGCAGGGGAGGAAGGGAAGGATAGAATTTGGAAATTAAAACTTTTTTTAAATGTTAAAATTTTTTTATATTTAATTGGAGGAAAATCAAATATTAGTTTTAAAAGTAATATATGGAGTGAGATGAGCAGAACCAGAAGAACATTGTACACAGTATCATCAACATGGAGTGTTGATCTACTGTGATGGACTAGACTCTTCTCACCAATGCAATGGTACAGAAGAGTTCCAGGGAACTCATGATAGAAGAGGATCTCCAAATCCAGGGAAAAAAATAAAGAACTGTGGAGTATAGATGCTGAATGGACCATACCATTTATTTTGTTCTTGGTGCTGTTGTTTTTTCTATTTTGAGGTTTTTCCTCATTGCTCTGATTTTTCTCTTATAACATGACTAATGCAGAAATAGGATTAATGTTATTATGTGTATGTATGTATGTGTATATATATATATATATATATATATATATATATATATATATATATATAAAACCTATATCAGATTACCTGCTGTCTAGGGGAGGGGAGGGAGGGAGAAAAATCTGAAATTGGAAAGCTTGTATAAACAAAAGTTGAGAACTATCTTTACATGTAACGGGAAAAAAATAAAATACTTTATTAATTAAAAAAAATCCCCCCCCAAAGTAATATATGGGGGGGGGAGGGCAGCTAGGTGGAACAGTGGTTAAAGCACTGGCCCTGGATTCAGGAGGACCTGAGTTCAAATCCAGCCTCAGACACTTGACACTAACTGTGTGACCCTGGGCAAGTCACTTAACCCCCATTGCCCTGCAAAAAAAAAAAAAAGTAATGTATAATCTATCCTTCCCAGTTCTGAGACTATTCTCTCTGATATTCTCACATCATTCCATCTCTTCTGGCAGCTCTCTGACCCCTTCATGAGCATCATCTTGCCCCCAGTATTGCTATAAAAACACCTTTTGTTGACCTTAGTACTCATTGCGATAAGCTTTGACATTTGTCTTAAGAGATTGCATGTCTCTTTTGTCTTCGTCCTCAGTTCCCCGCCCTTGCCTCATAGGACCCTAGATCCCAGAAGCAGAAGGGACAGGGGAAGCCATCTAGCCCAACCTCTCATTTTACATATAGGGAAACCAAGACTCAAGAGGATTAAATTATTTGCCCAGGATCCCAAGGGAGTGAGTTAATTAATCAATGAACACTTATTAATAACTTGTCATGTGACAGGCACTGTGCTAAGCACTGGCTAATGCTAGTGAGCATCATTGGTAAATTGGAAAGCAGGTCCTCTGCCTGGAGGCAGAGTCAACGATTGTCCCCCTGCACCATCCTGCCTCTTCCTTTGTACAGATCCTTTAAATCTCCTTTTCCAAGAAGCTTTTCTGAGCCATAGGAATGATTCCTGCCTTTGGACTTGTAACCATACAGGTCTATATTAGCCATCTGTCCTTCATATATTGCCTTACAGTATCAAGAAGGGCACTGGGTACAGGGTCAGAGTAAGTGGATTTGAAACAGCTCTGCTTTTTAATTACTATATGATCTCAGATAACCATTATCTATAAAATGAAGGAATTTAACTAGATGATTATTAAAGTTCCTGGCTATAACTATTTTCGAATCTCTTGGATGTGACTATTTGTTATTTAAGTGAAGTTAAGAGGGTTTTTTAAAGTTTAATTAATATCTTTGGTTTTTTCACCATGATAATTTTTCAATATATCACCCCTGCCCCCAAATGCTCAGAATAATGAGCAGTTCTCCCCACTCCCAGTGAGAGAAGTATGATGTGTTTCAACGACCATTCTCTAGATCTAATATTAGTCATCACATTTAATCTAAGTTCCGCTGAATTTTAGTGCTATTATCATTTATATTATTATATTCATTGTGTATATTGTTCTCTGGGTTCTACTTTCATTGATCTGAATCATTCTATAAAAGCTGGCCACGTTTCCCTGAATCACTCATGTTCTACTTTCTTATAGTACTTAATAATCTTATAAGTTATGGAATATATTCCATAGCTCTCATATATCAGTTTCTTCAGTCATTCCTCCACTGGGGTATGCCTACTTCCTTTCCAGATTTTTATTATTATAAAAATTGCTGCCAGGAATATTTTTGTGTACATGAGACGTTTTTTTCAGTCTTTGGCTTCCTTGGGGGAACATGCTCAATAAATAGTGGGATCTCAATTAAAGGGACCTTTCTTGCATAATACAAAATTGTTTTCCAAGATAGTAGAATCATTGTATAGCTTCACCAACAGTGGATTAGACCCTCCCCCTTGATTATTCCCTTCCTTTATCATCTCTGCTAATTTCAGGGGGTCGTGAGGTGAAACCTTTGATATTTTTTAATTTAGATAGATGGTTGCATAGATGTTTTTTCTAAATAGGTAGTTATATAGATGGTTTTCTTGTAGATGATTTTCATTTCTTCTGTTGAATGCTGCTTGTTATATCCTGTCCCCACTTACTTTTGGGGAATGACTCTTAGTCTTATTTTCCATCAACTACCTATAGTTGTTGGATATTAGATTTTTATCAGATATATTTGAGGCAAAAGAAATTTTCCCCCACTCTACACTTTTTTTATTCAAGTGAATTTTTAATTCGCAAAAACATTTTAAAATAAATATATAGAAATTGTCTATTTTTGATTTTATGAACTCTACTCTCTCTTGCTGGGTTTCAAAATATTCCCTTAATCATAGACCTGAAAGGCACCTCTTTCTATTTTCCTCTAACATTTTTATAATGTACATTTCTTGTGAAGTTCTTGGGTTTACTGACCATCTAACAACTTTGCTTATTTGTTTCTAGGTCTTCCATTCCTATTCTGTTGCCAAGAAAGTAATTTCCTAAACCTTAAGCAGTTACAAATAGGTTTTGTTTTGGGGTTTTTTTGCAAGGCAATGGGGGTTAAGTGACTTGCTCAGTGTCACATAACTAGTGTCAAATGTCTGAGGCCGAATTTGAACTCAGGTCCTCCTGAACCCAGGGTTGGTGATTTATCCACTGCACCATCGAGCCGCCCTCATAAATAGTTTTTATGACCATTGTTTTGTAATACGGTGTGCGATTTGGAAATACTAGGTCCCCTTCCGCTTTGTATTTTTTTAATTATTTAACTTAAATTCTTGATTTGTTGCTCCCAAATAAGTTCTGCTATTATTTTGTGCAGTTAAATAAATTAGCCCCTTGGTGATTTGATAGGTATACCACTAGATCTGTGAATTGATTTAGGTAGTATCATCCTTTTAAAAATTATATTGGGGCAGCTAGGTGGCAGAGTGGATAAAGCACTGGCCTTGGATTCAGGAGGACCCGAGTTCAAATCCAGTCACAGACACTTGACACTTAACTAGCTGTGTGACCCTGGGCAAGTCACTTAACTCTCATTGCCCTGCAAAAAAAATTATATTGGCATGGCCCAGCCATGAACAATTTGTCTCTCCAATTATGTCAACCTTTATTTCTGTACTAATAGTAACTGGCATTGATTCTGAACTTTCAAGTTTCATAGTGCTTTACAAATGTTATTTTATCTGATCTTCAAACAACACTGTGAGGTAGGTACTATTATTAACTCTATTTTACAGATGAGGAAACTGAAATGCAGAGAAATTAAGTGATTTGCCCAGGGTCACATAGCTAGGAAGTATCTGAGGCAAGATTTGAACTTAGTTCTGTCTGGGTCCCATACCCTGTCCACTCACTGCCTCACTTAGCTGCCTCTAATGAGTGCTTGTTTACTGACTGACTGACTAAATAATAATGATCTGGAACTGTTCTGCAATGTATAGGCTCCAAGAGTGAACTGATGTACTGAAAAGTTAAATAACCCTCCATGATCCTACAGCCAACATTATCCAGAAGCAACACTTGAACCCAGAGCCTCCTGACACTGAGATCCCTTTCTATCCAGGACACCAGGTGGCCTCCCAAGTCAAACCAAGGAAACAATCATTAATTCAGTCAAATCAAATCAGCAAGCATTTATTAAGCACCTGCTGTGTGCTCCCAGCACTGGGCTGAGCCCAATATTGTCTCAAAAAATTGTGGGAAATAAGTAGGAACACTATGTTTTTTCTGTTGGTGCTTTATCTTTGTATTTTCACGTGGGAGTCAGTTTTGAAAGGTTACCCTGATTTGTCGGTGCCTTTAGAGTTAGAAATATGAAGCACAGCACCTTTTGTAAAACTAAAATAGTGTCACCTTTGAAATGTGTTAAACAAGTACAATGACAAGAATTGAAATATGAAGGAAGCAACTGGAGAGCCCAGGAAGTCCAACTCACCTTGGAGGTCAGCAGGCAAGGTCGGCCCATGCCCTCCACAGCAGTGGCCATGCCCAGGGGCGGAAGTTCTCAGATGATGCTCAGAAGCTAGAGGAGAAAGCCTGGCTTGGGAAGGCCAGGGATCCTCACCATATGGCACAACAGTCAATCCCTGTTGGACACAGAGCCAGATGCCAGACCAGGAAACAGTGAGCCCAGGATCCAGCAAGTTTGTCATGGATGACTGGTGAATGGTTGACTAGAATGAAAGAAAACCCACTGTTGGGCATGGAGGGGGCTTGATCCTTCCCTCTGGCTGCTCTCCCTTTCCCATCCCTGGTCTCTGAATTGAGAGGCAGTATGAGGCAATGTCAGGGAGAACTGTTTTCAAAACCTGCCTCAGACACTTGCTAGCTGTGTGATCTCGGGCAAGTGGGAGCCTCATCTGTAAAAAAAGGGGGTTGGATTCATTGAACTCTAAGGTCTAATTTAGCTCTAGATGGGAGATTTCTAGGACTGAAGAAAGAAAGCTCCTTCCCTCACAGAGACCATCCTGGACAAAAAACCTTTCCAAGAGCTTGTTTTGATCATGGGATGGCCATTATACAGAGAATTTCCTCCATCTGGCCCCTCCCCCTTTGGGATTGTTCCCTTACAATCAGAACCAGACAACACCATTTACAAATAAGGACCAAAGATGGAACCTGCGACTCACCTCCTCACAGACAGCCAGTGGAATGGGGGAGGATAGCAGGGGAGGGGGCGCCCACAAAATGAGACATGCATTTCTGGACACAGACAATGAATGGGAGATTTGTTCTGATTGACTATTTTTACAAGACTTGGTTTGGGTTTTCTTTTTAATTGGGGGAGGTGAGAGACAAAGTAAAAGTGAGCAAGTTGATTGATAAAGATAAAATAGAAGCTATATTAATTAAAAAAAAAAAGATGAACAGAACTGAGTGAAGAACACTGGGCCCATATGTGAAGATGTTGCAATAAGAAGCTAGGCAAGGGGAAATCATCTTCTAACCAAGAACGGCTGGGAAGGTCAGAAGGAGGGAGCTGCTGTGCTGAGACAGGAGTGGAGCCCAACCCCACAGTCACCCTGACACAGATCCAGTCCCAGGAAGGCCGCACCAAAGAAGGAGACCCCCAGAGCCTCTGAATCAGCTGAAGCGCCAGTGTCATCTGGAACTAAGCTCGCAATCTGGTGAGAGGGCTGAGCCCTGGGCAGGGGGGAGACTACAGGGGTCTATGCTGGTGCTGAGGCAGAACTTGGGTTTTTCACCCCTTCTGGGAACCAGGAGGTAGGCTCAAGTAGCAGTGGCCCAGGTGGGGGAGGGGCACAGGCTCATCGGAGCTGACAACCAGAACACACAAAGCTGGTTGATTGGCAAGTTGGTCTGGGGTCATCTATAGACCAGGAAAGAGGCCAGGTGAGTGAAGAACCTGATCCTCCTTAAATCATACCACCTGGGATGTCTTAAGCTTGGGATACTGCAGCCTGGAAACAGTGCCCCACTTTAAGGATCTAAAAGTCTAGTAAAAGAAAGGCAGATGAGCAGACAGAGAAAGGTGAGGACCATAGAAAGTTTCTTCAGTAACAAGGAAGACCGAGGGGCACCCTCAGAGGAAGATGTCAGCATCAGGGCCCCTATATCTAAAGCTTCCAAGAAAAATACAAATTGGTCTCAGGCCATAGAGGTGCTCAAAAAGGACTTTGAAGATAAAGTTAGAGAGGTAGAGGAAAAAATGGAAAGAGAAATGAAGGTGATGCAGGAAAGACATGAGGAAAAAGTCAACAGCTTGAAAAGCCAAATGGAAAAGCTCTCTGACGAAAATCATTTGCCTAAAAATTAGGATTGAACAAATGAAAGCTAGTGACTTTATGAGAAACCAAGACACAATAAAGCAAATCCAAATGAATAAAAAATAGAGGCCAAGGTGAAATAGCTTCTGGGAAAAACTGTTGACCTGGAAAATAGGTCCAGGAGAGATCATTTGAAAATTATTGGTCTACCTGAAAACCATGATCAAGGAAAGAGCTTAGACATCATCTTCCAAGATATTCTCAAGGAAAATTGCCCTGAAATTCTAGAAGCAGAAGCTAAAACAGAAATTGAAAGAATCCACCGAGAACCTCCAGAAAGAGATCCCCAAAAGAAAACTCCTAGGAATATTATAGCCAAATTCCAGAGCTCTCAGGTCACAGAGAAAATATTGCAAGTTGCCAAAAAGAAAGAATTCAAGTACTGTGGAACCCCAGTCAGGATAGCACAAGATCTCGCAGCTTCTACATTAAAGGACCAGAGGGCAGGCAATATGATATTCCAGAGGGAAAGTAATTGGGATTACAACCAAGAATCACCTACCCAGCAAAACTTAACATAATCCTTCAGAGGAAAAAATGGAATTTTAATGAAAAAGAGGACTTTTCAGGTATTCGTGATGAAAAGACCTGAACTGAATGGCAAATTTGACTTTCAAACACAAGACCCTAGAGAACCATAAAAAAATTGGAGTTGGGGAACATACCTGGGGTCGTGCAGTGGGTGACTATCTTGTGTCTGAGGCCCAGTTTTGGCTGGGATCCCCCTGGGTCCAGGGTTAATGCTTTGTCCTCTGTGTCACCTTGCTGCCCCATGATGACATCTTTGGGGTTGAATTGAGGGGTGATGGGAATGCACTGGGGGAGGGAGAAGGGCAGAGGTGAAATCCTACATGAAAGAAACAGGAAAAGGCTTGTGGAGTGGGGGAAGAGATGGGGGAGGAGCAGGGCAGTAAATCAATTTTACACTCATCAGAAAAGGCTCAAATACCTTAAAGTCATCAGAGCTGCCTCAAGGAGGGACCAACACACACACACACACACACACACACACACACACACACACAACTGGATGGAGTAATCTATTTAATCTGGGCAGTGAATGAGCCTAACACTCATCAGATTTGGCTCAAAGACCTCAATCTCATCAGAATCGGCTCAAGAAGGGAATAACATACACATTCAATTGGGTGGAGTAATCTCTCTAACCCTGCAGGAAAATAGGAGGGGAAGGGGAGAAAGAGAGAGGGGCAAAAGAAGGGAGGGCAGATTGGGGGAGAGGACAGACAGAAGCAAATCAGAAGACACATAATAGAATAAATATCATGGAGAAGGGAACAGGATGGAAGGGAAACAGTTAACAATAGTAATCATGAAAAAGAGAAAAGGGGTGGGGGAAATTGCACAAAAAATATGTATAGCAACTCTTTGTGGTGGCTAAGAATTGAGAATCAAGGGAATGTCCATCAATTGAAGAAACTGTGCTATATGATTGTGCTATAGGCAGTGACCAACAGGATGATCCCAGAAAAACCTGGAAAGACCCATAAACTGATGCATAGTGAAGTGAGCAGAGCTGGGAGGACATTGTGCATAGTGACAGCAGTATTGTTCAATGAGCAATTGTGAATGACTTAACTACTCTTAGCAATGCAATGATCCAAGACGATCCCAAGGGACTAATGACAAAGCTTGCTATCCACCCCCATAGAAAGAACTGATAAAAAGAGCACTTGTGGGTTGTACACACACACATATATACACACACACACACACATATTATATATATATATACACACACACACATATACATACATACATACATACATACATACATACATATATATATATATACATACATACATACATCATATATACCTGCTTGAGGTCTTGTGGAGGGGGGAGGAAAAGGAGGGAGGGAGAAAAATTTGGAACTCTAAATCTTATGAAAATTAATGTTTGAAAACTACCCTTACATGTAACTGGACAAAATAAAATTAATATTTGTTGTACCATTAAAAAAAGAAAAAAATAACAACAGCCCTTAATAAAGATAAATAAGGAAATGTACTAGCAAATGCATTGGCAATGATCAGCTTATTGTTCTAACAATTTTGATTAACAATCTGATAACTATCCTGTAGTGGAGACTATGGCCCAAAGAGAAAAGGACAAAAAAAGTAGGAAAATATCTAAAACGTGGGCACACTAAGTGGAGGCCATGTTGAAAGGTATGCCTAGTGAGTGGTATCTATGGATGAGAAGACGAACGGAATAAACTGATTACAAAGACTGCTCAATGCCAGGTTTGGCCTAGTGCTGACCTTGGCTCTAAATCAGAAGGACTGAACCATATCAGCCAGTAGTACTTTCCTAGCAGCCAGATTTCTCTTCACACTGCTGAAGCAAGTCAAGTCAGCCAAATGAAGGCAGAGCTTGGCCAAAAAAGGCTTGGTGGTGGTGCTAGGTCCCCTAAACCTTAGCACACACGAAGCCGTATGGGACAGTAGATAGAATGCTAGATTTGGAGTCACAAGACTTGAGTTTAAATGACCACTCGGAGACTTAGTACTACCTGTGTGACATTGGGCAGATCAGCCAACCTCTCTGGGCCTCAGTTTCTTCATCTTTAAAATGCGAGCATTGGACTAGGCTCTGAAGCTCCTTCAAGCTCCTGAGTCCACGATCCTACGATAAGAACAGCTTTGCAATAAAACAATATTTTGAAGATTCAAAGTTTCTTCATTATGGATTTTCCATTTATCAATGCATAACACAGCCCTCTTGAGTACTGGGTGGATTCTGAGAATTTCTCCAGTGTGGGGGAAGGGGGAGGGAGGGGGAGAGGGAAACCAATCATCAGCCCACCTGTAGCTGACTTGTTGATGGACCTGTCTGCTTTTAGCTAGGCTGGTGCTCAGCGAGAGACACACAAACTTGTATGAAAATCCTTTGCAGTTTGGTGGCATCTGCCAAGGGCTTTTTCCAGTATAAAAGACTCAAGAAACCAAAGATATCTCCTCTCCTTGAGGGACTTTGGATTAGTTATTGCATGAACATGATGACAAATAAACTGATTTTTTAAGTCTCAAAAAAAAAAAAAGAAGCTAGGCAAGGCCAAGGACTTTGGGGATTGGAGAGTCAAGAATAAAGTGCTTTCCTCATGTTGGTCTTGTGGATCCCAGAGCTAGGAAGGGCCTCAGAGCCCACTGAGGTCAAGCCCCTCATCTTACAGACAAGGAAGCTAAGGTCTGGAGAGAATGGTTGTGACCCATCCAAGATCACACAGGTAGGAAGCATCAGAGCTGGGATTTAACCAAGCAGTGTGTGTCTGGAGAGAGAAGGGGATCTTCCACCCACTTCCCCTTCCCCTCCCTGCAGCAGGAGGAGCAGAAAGGGGCTTAAAGCCAAGACAGAGGGGTGGGGGGTAGAGTGCTAAAGACCTGCCCTTTATTCACTGCTGCCTCTGTTGGATGCTTGTCACCCCTATGCCCTGGCTAGACAATGTAAGAAAATAATGGGATTTGGCAGATACTCAAAGGCCCACCTGGAGATTAATCTAAACTGATTGAATTAAGTGAGAGTGATTAACTTTGCTCATTAGCCTACTTCAAGTTGATTAGATTGTAACCTCACCTGGCCAGCCCTTAAAGAGGTTTTGTTCTCAGAAGCTGAGGACTTTGAACTCAACATGAGACCCCCTTCAAGTCCAGTGAACCAATGGATTTGGATGATGCTAACCAATCAGCTTGAAGCAGTGTGTAAGGACCGCCTCTGCTCCAGACCTAGAAAAAGCTTCCACACTCAGTTTGAGGGGTAGTTCGTGGTTGAAGCAAGCTCATGGTGGAAGACTTGAGGAAGAACTAGACCAGGCTGGAACTCTAGGCTAGATAGGCCTTTTCTTAACTCCACATATTCTCTTTTTTCTAATACCTAGTATGCTTTAATAAATGCTTAATGAGAGGCAGCTAGGTGTCGAAGTGGATAGAGCCCTGGAGTCAGGAGGACCTGAGTTCAAATCCGGCCTCAGACACTTAACACTTACTAGCTGTGTGACCCTGGGCAAGTCACTTAACCCCAATTGCCTCACGCACACAAAAAAAGAAAAGAAAAGAAGTTCAAAATAAATAAATAAATAAATGCTTAATGCCCAAAGACTGGTGCTAAAGCTTCTAATTTAAGGTGACCATACATTTAGAATTTAAACATCACAACCATAAAATAGAATTTGCAGCAAAAATAAATAGATAAATGAAACTTTGAAAATCTTCTTTCTCCAAAGGAAGAAAATAAAAGAAAGAAAAATGTCCCATTCATAGCTGGTAATTGTACAGAGCTTTAATGTTTGCAGCATGCTTTACATCTAGTATCTCATGTGATGCTCACAAGACCCCTGTGAGGTAGGTGTAGCTATTATCTCCATTTTACAGATGAGGAAACCGAGGCTGAGAAAGGTTTTGTGACTTGCTCAGGGTCACACAGTATATACAGAGATAGGATCAGAATTCACTTCTCTCCAGCCCCAAGTCCAGTTCTCTATCTTCTGTTCCACCGACCTTCCTCACAATTATAATTTCCTCATTTTAGTAGTCAAGCCAAGAAGAAGCCCTGAAAAGGTTAAAGTATCTGCCAACATCCTCAAGTGAATTCAGTTTAATTCAACCAACACTAAGCAAGTGCTCAGTGTACACAGAGTCCAGTTCTGGTGGAAGGCTAAAGCTTAGGTAAGCTAGAGAGCCTGCCCTCCTGCCGCTTCACACACTCTCCAAGCTGGGAGGGAGCTCAGTGTGCATCAAGTCCGGGCCATCCCTGATCCCAAATTCTCTCTGTAATATCCTCAATGAAAGGATATTGAGGCTCGTGTTAGGACCTCAGGGAGGAGGGCACCTCAGCCCACCCCCAACTTCCCAAGGCACAGCACTGCATTGTGGGACAGTTCTACTGGTCAGGAAGGTTTACTCTTATTTCCCCTTCCACTGAACCTAAATTTGCTTGTATGGGCATGGCAAGGAATGTGGGTGAGGGATAGAAGGTGACATGGTCCCCAAGGGAGAGCATATCACACATGGATGATTCGGTGGTTCCCTGCTTTTCTCAATATATTAAAAGAATAAAAGGGAATATTCAGCACGTAGGGCAGATCGTCTGAGGGGGATTTATGAGAAAACATCAGAGAGAGGACAAGGCTGGAAGGGAGGCCTCCCGAGTCTCATTCCATCTCCCAGAGTAACTGCTGGACCTGCCTGATCTTGTGCCCATCTGTGCTGGCAGATTGGCAGAAAGGATAAAGGGTAGACAAGAAAGATAGAATGTCTGGAGGTGTGCAAGTTCTTGTTCCATTTTGTTGCTGATTCTGGGCAGGCTACTGCCCAAGGCAAAGTCATCTAATGTCTGATTCCCAGCTGTGACCTAGGAAGGAGAAGATGAATGTGTCTCCCAAGAACCCCCCTCAGAGAGTAGAGGATACAAACAGTCGCCAGTCTTGTGACAAGTGGCTCCCCTGAGAACCAGAAAGGCGAGGGATGATGTAAATGAGCAGGAGGAGGGCCGTCAGCATGGCTCACGTCCCACCAGGCCAGCGTGGGCTCCTTGTCACATCAGGCAGCCCGTCTCCATGATTCTACACATCAGGGTGACAAAGAGCGCATCTGAGAGGGACCAGGCACATCGAGAGTGCCTTCTGCAGTCCCTGGCATGATGCACCAGCATCTGCAGGGCTGCGCTGGCATCGTTAGCAAGGCGGAGACGAGGAAGCAAGACCACCAGGCATCTTCCCTGTGCGGTGCCCAGTGGACGGCTTTCTCCTCTATGGCCCCCATCTTCCTCATGGAGAAGACAAAGAGATTGCCAGTGTTGTGGGAGCCATATTTCAGTGCTGGTTTTCTTCTTAAGGATGGTGACCTCTTCAAGGGCTTGTAGTGAGAATCTGCTTCCTTATTGCTCTTTGTGGGGAGGGCTATGATCCCTAGAGAGCAGATAGACCCATGGGGTAAGCCCTTGGTGACCTGGACGTGTCTCCTCCTCACAATCTCTGCACTGCAAGAATGAGACCCAGCTGGTTTGCATGGACATAGCCAAGAGACATCAAGAAGTTGTTGAAAGTTGGGGTGCTGCTCCTCTTCTCCATTATCATTCTCACATTCCTCTCTCCAGCCCTCTCCCAATGCCTCTTCCCAGCGTGGCCCTCAGGCCCCAGAACTTCGAGTCTGGTCTTAGTGATTTCTGTTGTCCAAAGACCAACCATTCAGAGCAGACTCACTTCCAGAGAGGTCAGCCTCTCTGGGAAAAGAGCAAGGAATTTGGAGTCAAAAGATCCGGGTTCAAATCCTGTCTCTGCCTCTTCTTCCCTGGGTGGTCTTGGGTAGATCACTTCCTCTCTGGATCTTGGGTCTTGGTGTCTTTGTATAGCAAATGAGAGGGTTGGGCTGGACAACCTCTGAGATCCCTTCTAGATGTAATAGGAGCCAACGATCCACTAAGGCATAGAAGGACTGGAATCTGCCTCAGCAGAAAATGTATCTGTGCCTAGGAAATCCCAGATTTAAAAACATATATGCAGGGGGCAGCTAGGTGGCACAGTGGATAAAGCACTGGCCTTGGATTCAGGAGGACCTGAGTTCAAATCCAGCCTCAGACACTTGACACTTAACTAGCTGTGTGACCTTGGGCAAGTCACTTAACCCTCATTGCCCTGCAAAAACCAAAACAAAACATATATGCAGATGTAGATATATATGTTTATGTATATAGATATAGGTAGATGTATATATATGTATACATATATTGATGTAGAGATAGCTCTCACATGATCAAAATAATCATATGATTTTTAAAAAGCATTGATTATGGGGGCAGCTAGGGGGCACAATGGATAGAGCACTGGTCCTGGATTCAGGAGGAACTAAGTTCAAATCTGTCCTCAGACACTTGATACTTATTAGCTGTGTGACCCTGGGCAAGTCACTTAATTGCCCCCTCCCCCCAAAAAAAGCATTGATTTTGTACTTATTCTGAGCCAGGCACCGTTCTAATTACCAGGGATACAAAAACTAAAAAGAGGAAAGACAGGGCCTGCCCTCCAGGAGCTTACGCATGAATAGCATAAGAGCACCCACAAGTAGGTACTAGAGATGAACAGTGCTGTGGGGTGAGAATAGGAGACAAGTGAGGAATGAGTTGTAAAGGGCCTGGAAAGAGGTAGAATAAGGGGAAAGTTCATCTGTCAGAGCCCAGAATCCCCGGGCTGGGAGTCCACGTTTCCATGTAAGGAGCTTAGTTAGCATGACTTAGAGATAATGAAAAAGATGTTCCATCCTGTTCTTTTATGTTTATCTTTTCTCCATTCCCATCCTTACATAGCTACATTTTATTGCTTTTTTTAACTCAGCCTGAATTTCTTTACCCTCAAAAACCTGTTGAGTTGATTGACTAGATAGCATTCTCAATTATTGGTGTACCAATGTCCTGGATAATTTGGTGTTCTAGACCAAAGCTTCTTAAACTGTGGGTTGTGACCCCATATGGAGTTGTATAACTAAACACGGAGATCATGAAAAATGTGGCAGTAAATGTTGGATTTATATACCTCTTTTATGTACCTATATCTATATCTATATCCAAAGTCCCATAAAAATTTCTCCTGCAAAAAGGGGTCATAAGTGGAAAAAGTTTAAGAAGCCCTGTCCTAGACAAAGGCTTCTTCTTGTGTTCCCCTTTATTAACAGAATATCATAGATTAGCTGTGTTTCAAAAGAAAACACAAACCAAAAGAAAAAAACAAAACCCAAGAGAAATACAGAAAGCAAAAATGAAGTTTACTTCTCTCTGTATTCAGACTCCATCAGTTCTTTCTCTAGAGTTAGAGAGCATTCTCCATCATGAATCCTTTGGAATTATCTTGGATCATCATTGTATTGCTGAGAATATCTAAGTCTTTCATAGTCAATCATCCTTACAATGTTGCTGATTACTGTGTACAGTGTTCTGGTTCTGTTCACCTTGCTTTGCATCAGTTCATATAAGTCTTTCCAGGATTTTATGAAAGCATTTTGCCCATCATTTCTTTTTTTTTTTTTCCATTTCAGTATTTTATTTTTCCCAATTATGGGTAAAAGACAATTTTAACACTAATTTTTTTAAAATTTTGAGTTCCAAATTTTCTCCCTCCCTTCTCTCCTTCCTCAATGGGAAGGCAAACAATTTGATATAGAAGAGTCATACAAAATATATTTCCATATTAGTCAAGTTGTGAAAGAAAGCACAAACCAAAAAAAAAAAAACCAACACAAGAAAAATAATTTTTTAAAAAGTTTGCCTCAATTTGCATTCAGACTATATCAGTTCTTTTTCTAGAAGTAGATAGAATTTTCATTACAAGTTCTTTGGAATTGTCTTAGATCATTGTATTACTAAGAATAGGTAAGTTATTCACAGTTGATCACCACACAATAGCGTTGTTATGGTGTATAATGTTCCCCTGGTTCTGTTCACTTCACTTTGCATCAGTTCATGTAAGTCTTTCCAGGTTTTTATGAAAGCATTCTCCTCATCATTTCTTTTGTTTGTTTGTTTGTTTGTTTTTGTTTTTGTTTTTGTTTTTGTTTTTGTTTTTGTTTTTTTTAGTGAGGCAATTGGGGTTGTGACTCGCCCAGGGTCACACAGCTAGTAAGTGTTAAGTGTCTGAGGCTGGATTTGAACTCAGGTACTCCTGACTTCAGGGCTGGTGCTCTATCCACTGCACCATCTAGCTGCCCCTCCCCTCATCATTTCTTACAGCACAATAGTATTCCATTGCAATCATACACTACAATTTGTTCAGCCATTCACCAATTGATGGGCATCCCCTCAATTTCTAGTTCTTAGCTGCCATAATCTTAATTTAATCTTTTTTAAAAATTCCTTTCTTTTACTCTCTTCTTTAAACTCTACTCACCTACTAGTGGTATTACTGGGTGAAACTGGATGCACAGTTTTATAACTCTTTAGGCATAGTTCCAAATTGCTCTCTAGAATGGTTGGATCAATTCACAACTCCACCAATAGTGCTTTAGTGTCCCAATTTTCCCACATGTCCTTCAGTATTTGTTATTTTCCTCTTCTGTAAAACTAGTCAAGCTGATAAGTGTGAAGTGGTGCCTCAGAGTTATTTTAACTTGCATTTCTCTAATCAATAGTGATTTATTTGGGGGGTTTTTGTAATAAACATTTTTATTTATAGTTATGAGTTACAATTTTTATCTCTCTTTCCCTCCCTCCCCTCCCCCTCCTGAGGAGGGAAATAATCAGATATGGGTTATACATGTATGATTATGTAAAACATTACCATATTTTTCATTTTATACATGGAAACTTGATTAAAAGAAAAAATGAAAGTGAGAAATAGCATGCTTCAGTCTGTTCCATCAATATCAGTTCTTTCTTTGGAGGTGGATAGTATGTTTCATCAATAGTCCTTTGGGATTGTCTTGGATCATTGTATCGTTGAGAATAGTCAAGTCATTCACAGTTCTTCATCAAACAATATTGACGTCTCTATGTACAATGTTCTCTTGGTTCTGCTCACTTCACTATACATCATTTCATACGTGTCTTTCCAGGCCTTTCTGAAGTCATCCTGTTTGTCATTTCTTATAGCACAATAATATTCTATCACCATCATATACCACAGTTTGTTTAGATCAAAAGTGATTTAGATTATTTTTTAAAATATGATAATAGCTTTGATTGCTTCTTCTGAAAACTTCCTGTTTGCATACTTGATCATTTATCAATTGGGGAATGACTTGCGGTCTTATTAATTTGATGCAATTCTCTGTACATTTGAGAAATGAGGCTTTTATCAGAGAAACCTAGGGTACAAATTTTTCCACAGTTATAATTACTAATTGTATATTTCTCTCCAACCTATTTTCTCCTGATTATCATTTTCTCCCTCTCTCTCCCTCCCCCCAATATATCCTCAAATATGTTTTGCTTCTGAACACCATCTCCCCAGATATGACCTTTTTTCTATTAGCACTTCCTTTCTTTTATCTCCTCTTACTTCCTTATAAGGTAAGATAGATTTCTATACCCAAATGAATGTGTATGTTATTCCCTCATTGAGCCAATTCTGATGAGAGGAAAGTTCAAATGTTGTCTGTACCCCCCTCATCTTCCCCTCCACTCTTTTGCCTCTTATATGTGAGATAATTTACACCATTCTACCTCTCCCTTCCCCCTTCTCCCAATGCATGCCTTTTCTCAGCCCCTCATTTTATTTTTTAGATAATCATCTCATCAAATTCAACTCACACCCATGACCTCTGCTCTAATAATGAGAAAGTTCTTAGAAGTTACAAGTATCATCTTCCCATGCAGAAATGTAAATAGTTTAACCTTATTGAATCCCTTATGATTTCTTTTTCCTGTTTACCTTTTTATGTTTCTCTTGAGTCTTGTAATTGAAAGTCAGTTTTTCTATTCAGCTCTGGTCTTTTCATCAGGAAGTCTTAAAAGTTTTCTGTTTCATTAAATATTCATTCTTTCCCCTAATTGATCATATTCAGCTTTGCTGAGTAGGTGATTCTTGGTTGTAATCTTAGCTCCTTTGTCCTCCAGAATATCATATGTCAAGCCCTCCCACCTTTAATGTAGAAGTTACTAAATCTTGTGTTATCCTGAATATGGCTCCATGATATTTGAATTGTTTCATTCTGGATGCTTGCAATATTTTCTCCTTGACCTGGAAGCTCTGGAATTTGACTATAATATTCTAGGGAGTTTTCATTTTAGGATCTCTTTCATGAGGTGATTGGTAGATTCTTTTGATTTCTATTTTACCCTCTTGTTCTAGGATATCAGAAAAATTTTTCTTGATCTTTTCTTCTTAAAAGATGATGTCTGGGATCTTTTGATCATGGCTTTCAGGTGGTCCAATAATTCTTAAATTATCTCTCCTAGATCTATTTTCCAGTTCTATTGTTTTTCCAATAAGATATTTCACATTGTCTTTTTTGAATTATTTTTATTTTGTTTTATCATTTATTGGTATCTCATGGCATCATTAGATTTAAAGAATTATTTTCTTCAGTGAGTTTTTGTAACTCCTTTTCTTTTTTCTTTTTTTGATAACAAACATTTTTATTTAAAGTTTTGAGTTCCAAATTCTGTCTCTCCTTTCCCCCTCCCCTCTCCTCTTCCTAAGGCAGTCAGCAATTAAATATAGGCTATACATGTGCAATTATGTAAAACATTACCATAGTAGACTAATGCAGACATATTTTTAATATGATTGTACATATACAACCTATATCAGATTGCTTTCTGTCTTAGGGGAGAGGGGAGGGAAGCGAGGGTGGGAAAAAAATCTGGTACCAAAAATCTTATGAAAACAAATGTTGAAAACTATCTTTACATGTAACTGGAAAATAATAAAATACTTTTATGATTAAAAAGCATTACCATATTAGTCATTTTATATAAAAACTTGAAAAATGAAAGAAAGTAAAAATAGCATGCTTCAGTCTGTGTTCAATCAATATCAGTTTTTTCTTTGGAGGTGGATAGTATACTTCATCATTAGTCCTTTGGGATTATCTTGGATCATTGTATTGCTGAGAATAGTTGTCATTCACAGTTCTTCATCAAACAATTTTGCTGTCACTGTGCGGAACATTCTCCTCGTTCTTCTCATTTCACTGTACATAAGTTCATATAAGTCTTTCCAGGCTTTTCTAAAATCATCCTGATTGTCATTTCTTATAGCACAATAAAATTCCATCACAAACATATACCACAACTTGTTTAGCTATTCCCCAATTGATAGGCATTCCTTTGATTTCCAATTCTTAGCCACCACAAAAAGAGCTGCATAATGTTTTTTGTATGAATAGGTCTTTTTCTCTTTTGGAGGATGTCTTTGGGATATAAACCTAGCAGTGGTATTGCTGGATCAAAGGGCATGCACAGTTTGATAACCCTTTGGGATAGTTCCAAATTGCTCTCTAGAATAGTTGAATCTGTTCACAACTCCACCAATAGTGGATTAGTGTCGCAGTTTTCCCACATCTCCTCCAACATTCAATATTTTTCTTTTTGTCATACTTGCCACTCTGATAGATGTGAGGTGGTACCTCAGAGTTGTTTTAATTTGCATTTCTCTGATCAATAGTGATTTATAGAATTTTTTCATATGACTATAAATAACTTTGATTTCTTCTTCTGAAAACTGCCTGTTCATATCCTTTGACCATTTATTGATTGGAGAATGACTTGTATTCTTATAAATTAGATTAATTTCTCTCTCTGTTTGAGAAAAGATGCCTTTATCAGAGATATTTGTTACAAAAAATCTTTCCCAGTCTTCTGTTTTCCTTATAATTTTTGTTGTGCTGGTTTGTTTCTGCAAAAAATTTTTAATTTTATGTAATTTGTACCTCCTTTTCCATTTAGCCAATTCTACTTTTTAAGGATTTATTTTCTTTGGCATTTTTTGTGCCTCCTTAACCAAGCTGTTGACTCTTTTTTTCATAATTTTCTTGTATCACTGTCATTTATTTTCCAAATTTTTCTTCTCTCTCTCTGCCTGGATATTTTTTAAAATCCTTTTTGAGCCCTTCCAGGAATTCTTGTTGGGCCTGAGACCAATTCATATTTCTCTTTGATGCTTTGGGTGTAGCTGTTTTGACTTTGTAGTCTTCTGAGTTTGTGTTTTCATCTTCTCTGTCACCATAGTAACTTTCTATGCTTAGGTTCTTTTTTTGTTATTGTTTGATCATCTCTCCAGACTATTTCTTGACTTTTAAATTTATGTTAAAGTGGGGCTCTGATCCCAGGGTATAACAGGCATTGCCAAGCTTCAGGTTTTTTAGCCTGCTGTTTTCAGAGCTATCTCAGAGGTTCTGCAAGTTTTTGGTTCTTCTGAGGTGGTACAATCTAAGAAGAAACGTGGTCACTGCTCTCCTGGCCCATGATCTGGTCTGTGACTGACCACAAGCACTCTTTTCCACCCTGGAACTATGACCAGGGCACCTGAACCCCTGGAGTTCCCTGCTCTAATGTTCCAGTGCTCCTCCTCTCCCTGATGCTGCTGCCAGGGACCCCATATGGGCAATGCAACAGAGACTTGCACTCCATGCCAGCCAAGAATTCACTACAATCTCCTCCTGATCAATTATCTGACACTTCACCCAACGATATGTGGACTAAGAGCTCTTGTAGCCATATGTTCATAGATATATAAATAAAATGTAATTCAAAGAGGGGGAAAGCAACAGTTTAGATGCCCACAGCCCTCAAAAGGTAGAAAATTGATGCAATTATTCTTATTATTTAAACAAAAAACCAACCCCACTCTTTTGCCAAATACCTAAAGCAGCATATTATTAAAGCAAAAGTAGATGATGCTCTTGAATTATCTGGAGAATTGCTATAGCTCCAATTTCTTGGCAATGTCTACTACAAAGCTACCTGAGAAAACCTGAAAAAGAAATAAAGTCATTAACATTTGTTTTCACCTTCTTTATGACTTCCAGATTTTCAGATCGCTATCATTTCTGAACAGCCCATTAGACAATGTAGTTCAGCTGATATTTGCTGTGAAATCAAAGTATCATAAAGAATCACCAAGGGGCAGCTAGGTAGCCCAGCGGATAAATCACCAGCCCTGGATTCAGGAGGACCTGAGTTCAAATCCAACCTCAGACACTTGACACTTACTAGCTGTGTGACCCTGGGCAAGTCACTTAACCCCAATTGCCTCACCAAAAACCAAAAACAAACAAAAAAGAATCCCCCAGGCTCTGAGTCAGAAGATACCTCAATGATCACCTAGTCTAATGCAGGCCTGGATCAGAATCCCTTCTCTACACACTGTGCAGATAGCCAATCAGACTCTGGTGAATGGCCCCTAAAGAGGAGAAATTCTCTTCTTCCTGGAACTAGGAACTAGAGTCCACTCTGGAACATGCGCATTGTTAGGTAGTTTGGGGGTCCTCTCTCTTTCTTCATGTTTATATTGGCCTCTTGGCAACATCTTCCCTGGAGCAGTTCAGGACACACCTGGTCTCTCTTCCCACTGCCAGCTCTTCAGCTGTCTGAAGCACTCACAAGCACTGCCACCCAACTGTCTCTTCTCCAGGTGAGAGACCCCCAGCCCTTCCAACGGATATTCACATGACATGGACTTGATAACCTTCTCTACGTTGAGACCCTCCACTGGACACTGTCTCCTTCCTATGATGTGGCCCCTCCAAACTGAACGCAAGCTTGCTTATGTGGTCTGGCCACAGCCGAAGAAAAGAGGACCGGCCCCTTCTGTTGTCCTGGACACCCACTCTCTCAAAACATTCTCTGATCAATTCACTTGCTTGTAATGATATGGGCCAGATCAAAGTTCATTTGCACTAGCAACAGTTCCAGAATGTCATGTGTGAATACTCCTTGTCCTCTTGTTTGTGAGCAGGTCAAGTCGCAAATGAGTGGAGAGGACTTGAGGACCACTAGGAGCCCCCATTTCTAGGACAGTAGGTTGTGCCAGCAGAGGGGCAGCAGGGGGCACGTAGCTCTGATGTGCATCCTGGGCAATGGCTGCCAAGAGATGGAGGCTCATTCACCTTGGCCTTGACTCACAAGATGAGCTCGGGGGTGGGGCAGAGGCTTAGAGGCCCCCAACTCCTAGACCATCAGAAAATGCAAACCTGCCTTTGTGCTCCACATTCAGAGCCACCCTCTGAAGAATCCCCCTGGTTTGGTTTTGCTTTCCCTCCTCCACTTGATAGAAAGCGCTTCCCCCCACCCCCAACCCCACCCCCGTGTACATTTCTAGAAATTCAGGGGTCACTGCTAACACAGCCAAATTCATTGACTCAACTTCCTGAGTTTCACTGCTTCTTTTAACCAGGTTTTAAAATAAGGAGATAGAGAAAGATAGAAACACGCACATTTCCTAGCTTAGTTATAGAATCACAATTTGAGAGCGGGAAAGCACTTGTCATTCAGTTCCATCATTTTTTTTTTCAGTCATGTCCAACCCTCTGTGACCCCTTTGGAGTTTTCTTGGCAAAGATACTGGAGGGGTTTGCCATTCCTTTATCCAGCTCATCTTACAGATGAGGAACCAAGGCAAACAGATGAAGTGACTTGCCCTGGGTCACATATCTAATAAATGTCTGGGGCCAGATTCGAACTCACAAAGATGAGTCTTCCTGACTCCAGGCTGGCCGGCCACCTACAGCCCCAGCCACACGTCCAAATAACAGATGTGATAGCAGGCATCACAAAACTAATATCTTCCCCCACTCCACAAAGAAATGATTAAACCCCAACAGCCTTACAAGTACACAGCGGTAAATACTTAAACATGAAACACTAACTCATCATAAAAGAGCCCCCAGGAATCCACAAACAGATCCAGAAACATGCACGCTGCCCAGGCCTCGTATTCTTCTCTCCCCAGGGTTCTTGGGGCACAGGCTGAACCAGCCTCTTTTGCTTTCCCTCAGTCTTCTGAGTAGCTGCTCCCAGTCCGGGCCTTCGGGCCACCAGGGCCATGGCCAAGGCTTCCAGGTCCCCTCCTGCCAGAGGTGTCACCGCCCCAGGGAGGGCACGTGGCTGCCAGTCGGGAGCTGGCTTGGAATGCCCCAAGGCTCAAGCTCCCCAGGCAGAGCCGAGGTTGGAAGCCTTCACCTGTCTCCCAAATGCTGAGCAGGCACCTGTACAAAGCAGAAGAGGTAGCCAGGACCGAAGCTCTGTCCTTGGGCTCACCTGAGCCAGCCCACGTCATACATGCTTGTGTGTGTGTCTGTATATGTGCATGTGCAGATGAGTGTGTGTGAGTGTGTGTGCATGCGAGTGTGTATATGTGCATGTGCAGATGAGTGTGTGAGTGTGTGTGCATATGTGCATGTGAGTGTGTGTATATATGTGCATGTGCACATGAGTGTGCGTGTGCATGTGAGTGTGTGTGCATATGTGCATGTGCAGATGAGTGTGTGTGAGTGTGTGTGCATATGTTCATGTGCAGGTGAGTGTGTATATATGTGCATGTGCACATGAGTGTGTGTGTGCATGTGAGTGTGTGCATATGTGCATGTGCAGATGAGTGTGTGTGAGTGTGTGTGCATATGTGCATGTGCAGGTGAGTGTGTGTGTGCATATGTGCAGGTGAGTGTGTGTATATATGTGCATGTGCACATGAGTGTGTGCATGTGAGTGTGTGTATATGTGCATGTGCATGTGAGTGTGTGTATATATGTGCATGTGCACATGAGTGTGTGTGCATGTGAGTGTGTGCATATGTGCATGTGCAGGTGAGTGTGTGTGTATATATGTACATGTGCACATGAGTGTGTGTGCATGTGAGTGTGTGCATATGTGCATGTGCAGGTGAGTGTGTGTGTGTATGTGCATGTGCAGATGAGTGTGTGTGTGTATGTGCATGTGCAGATGAGTGTGTGTGTGTGTGTGTGTGTGTGTGTGTGTGTGTGTGTGCAGGGAGAGAATCCATGCCCCTTTCAGGAAGCCCACCCAGAGCTCCTGAGCCTCAATCCACAAGTCCATAAGGGAGAAAGGGAATGAGAAACAAGCCCAGCCTGGGGCCTTCTGTCTTGTGCTGCCTCAGGGGCCAATCCCTTCTGCTGCAATCCGTCCCATTTCCTGGGGATGAAGGGTCTAACTGGACACTGCTGCTTACACCAGCACCTTCCACAAAGGGCCAAACCGTGGTCTCTGGTAGGGCCAGAGCACAGGGCCCAGCAGAAGGGCCAGAGCCCAGGCACAGATCCTGGGAAGTGCCCCAGGCCAGAACGTCCGGGGGCTCCTCTAATTATCCCCATTACATTGTTTTTTACTTTGAAGGGAGCGTTCTATTCTGGGAATCAGACTATAAAAATACTGCTGTGACTGTAGCCCTATGTTTTCAACTCCATGCCTGGGAAAGCATTTTTGGTATGTACAGTTTCATCCAGGAAGGTTTTTAGCATCTCTGCCTAATCCATCTTCATCTACTGGAAACTATTCAGGTCTTCCATTTTTCTTCCAACAATGTCTCCTTCGATTTTGTTGAAGAAAATGGTTGAAAAGGGGACAAAACAACTGTTGGGAGACTTGGAATTATAGTCTGTGGCCAGCCTCCTTTTGGTCTGACCTGGGGAGATAAGTCAAACCCAGTTAGTATTTGAATGGGGTTCTGCCTAGCACCAGAATCACAGAGTTTCTGAGTTGGGAGGGGCCTGTGGAACAACCCATACTTGAAAAAGAAATCTGAGTGCTTTAGAAACTAAGATTTTACTGGGTGCTATAGGTGAAAAGATGGAATAGTTAGCTAGGACTTCCAAAGTGCTTTACAAATATTATCTCATTTGATCCTCACAACAACCCTAGGATGTGGGTGCTGTTATTATCACCCCTTTTAGAGATAAGGAAACTGAGGCAAAAAAAAAAAGGTTAAGCAACTTGCCCAGGTTCACATGGCTACTAAGTATGAGGGGGATTTAAACTTGGGTCTTCCTGTGGTGTACTAAATAGAAGACTGGCCTTGGAGTTCAAAAGATCTGAGTTCAAATATCCCTTCCTATACATATTAATTATGTTACCCTTAACTTCTCTGACTCTTAAACAGTTTTCAAAGTCTATCAATTTTAGATGGGGTGCAATCAGTCTCAGGGGGGATGCCCCCTCACCAGAGAAGTCTTTGGCCCTTCCCATTTTGATATCATCACAAAGGTACACTCATATTTCCAAACAAGCCAGACATCTGTATTAAAACCCACCCAAATTCCTGAGCACACACTGACAATCATTTTATGATCTCCAAAGGGCCTGATGGATCTTGTAGGTGCTGGTGCTGGGGAGGGTTGGATGGATCTGAAGTGGATCTGTCAGGAAAGAATTCATGATGGAAGCACAGCTCAAGAAAGATTATTCCAATGTGGTGTGGCAGGAAGACTTAGAGAAAACCATCTCAGGAGTAGCAGTAGCCCATATTCAGTCAAGGAGAGACAAGAGTATCAGTGGACAGTGACATAGAAAATGTCAAGGTTTGCCTGCCTGGACCAGGTCTGTACTCAGGAGTCAGAGGAGATGAGAATAAGTAGCTAGGGTCAAAGAAACAAGGGACCATGGACTTAGGACTGGAAGGAACCAGCTCATGGTGGGCTGTGAAAGTCAAGCAGACCAGGCAGGACAGGTCATGGTAGGAAATGGAGAGCCAAAAAAGACACTTCAGAACAGCAAGAAGATGACTTTACTGGGGATAGGTTAGATCAGAGAGGGTAGAAGGGGAAGAAGCTACAATGAAGCTGTTACCGTCACCTGGGGATGCACCAATGAGGGTCTGGATAAGGGAGGAGTCAACAGCAATTTTTAAAAAAGGAATTTGTAGGAGAAATATTCCTACAGAAGAGTTGAAGTCTTGGTGATTGCATTTGGAAGATGAAAGAATGGATCAAAGATGGCTCCAAGACTTTGAATCTTGGAGGGAAGGAGCCCATCGAACCACTGACCAAGAGGGGAGTTGAGAAAAGTTAATTTGAGGGAAAGAGCTTTATGGTTAGGGATTCATTCTGAGGCTACCTCTAGAGCACATGCTAAAGCAAGGAGTCCTCTGAGTTGCTAGAAGGTCTTTACACTTGGAATATGACTCTAGGGTTTTTTCCCTTCCTAAACCCCAGAACTCTCTTCCCCCATGTAGAAACACCTGAGGAATCAGTACTGGACCAGTCACATAGAACACCTGCCAGGGTTATTTAATCACCATCCTCAAGCGCAATATGGATGGCACTGGGGCCATTATACATCCAATCTCACAACTCCAGAGACAGGCTCACCTTGTCACTCATTCCACACACCCTAAATTAAGTTTCCCTCTAGAAAAACACACTGGTAAAGATGCCCACAAAACAGCTGGGGATCTAAAAACATCCAAATCACCTAGGGATGATTCAATACAACTCAATCCAACAAGAATTCTCTCAGCACCTAATATGTGCAAGGCAAGACAAAAACATTCCGTGCCTTCAAGAAGCTTAAATTCTACTTGGGGTGAATACAACATGTTAATAGACAAGGATGCACGTGCCAATTTTTGAGAAGGAGGCAACAGCCAAGAGAATACTAATTGTATTTCCCCCTATTTATCCTACTCTCTCCCTCTCCTTTCACCCTGTCCATCCTCAAAAGTGTTTTGCTTCTGACCACAGCTTCCCCCAATCCACCCTCCCTTCTCTTATCTCCTTCCCCTCCTACTTTCCTGTGGGATAAGACAGAATGCTGCAGGCAACTGACAGGTATACTACTCCCTCTTTGAGCCATTTCCAATGAGTGTAATGTTCACACACTTCTCCCCACTGTGTCCCATCTTCCCCTCCACTATAAAAGCTCTTCTGTGTCTCTTTCATGTGAGATGATTTACTCCATTCTACCTCTCCCTTCTCCATTCTATTCCTCTCTTCTCCATTCTCTCAGTCTCAACCTTTATTTTTATTTTCTTAGATATTGTCCCATCATATTCAGCTCATACCCATGCCCTCTATGTGCACACCTTCTAATTGCCTTAATAATGAGAAAGTTCTTAGAAGTTACAAGTATCATCTTCCCATATAGGAATGTAAACAGTTAACCTTACTGAATCCCTTATAATTTCTTTTTCCTGTTTACCTTTTTATGCTTCTCTTGAGTCTTGTATTTGAAAGTCAAATTTTCAGTTCTGGTCTTTTCATTAGGAATTCTTGAAAGTCCTCTTTTTCATTGAATATCCATTTTCCCCCTAATAGATCATACTAAGTTTTGCTGGGTAGGTAATTCTTTGTTGTAATCCTAGCTCCTTTGCCCTCTGGAATATCATATCCCAAGTCCTGCAATCCTTTCATGTAGAAGCTGCTAAATCTTGTGTAATCTTGACTGGCTTCATGATATCGGAATTGTTTCTTTCTGACTGCTTGAAATATTTTCTACTTGACCTGGGAGCTTTGGAATTTGGTTATAATACCCCTGAAAGTTTTCATTTCGTGATCTCTTTCATGAGATGATTGGTGGATTCTTTTTATTTCTATCTTACCCTCTGGTTCTAGGATATCAGGGAAGTTTTCCTAGATAATTTTTTTGAAAGGTGATGTTGGGGGCAGCTAGGTGGTGCAGTGGATAGAGCACCAGCCCTGGATTCAGGAGGTCTTTTTTTCATTTGCTCATTTTTCCTGTCCACTTCTTGACTTTTAACTTTATATTAAAGTTGAGTTCTGCTCCCGGGATAGAGGGGGGACTGTTCCAAGCTTCAGGATTTGGGGGCAGCTAGTTCTGGGGTTCTGTGATCTTTCCGTTCTTCCAAGGTGGTATGATCTAAGGAGAGGTCTGTCCTTACTGCTCTTCTGGCCTGTGCTCTGGTCTATGAGGGGTCATGAGCACTCTTTTTTACCCTAAAACTGTGGCCAGGGTCCCTGCTCCCCTGTGGCCACATGCTCTGGTGGGCTAGTACTTCTCCTCACTCTGGGACTGAGATCCAGGACTGTGACCCAGATCAGAGTTCTGTGCCCAGTGGCAGCAAAGGGACCCCTGTAATCTTTTTCTGACCAATTCTCCTACCCCCTCAGCATCTGGGGGCTGAGAACTCTGGAAGTAGCCACAGCTGCAGCTTACTCAGTCGCCCCCAAATCCTGCTGATGATTTCCTGGGGCCCAGCCTGCACCAGCATTGGACTGTGATCTGTTCTCACCCCGACGTGATAGACCTTTCCTGACAGCCTTCTAAGTTATCTTAGGCTGTCAATTATTTCACCCCATGTTTTGTGAGTTCTGCCACTCCAGGATATGTTTTGAGATATTATTTAAAGTTGTTCAGAGGGGAGTTTGAGAGAGCTCAGGCAAGTCCCTGCCTTTTCTCTACTATCTTGGCTCTGCCCTTGGTATATAACTGCTAGTTGTTATGATTGACTCAACAACACTACTGTTAAGTCTCCTAGTTGGAATTTGAGTACAGGTACTGCAAGGCCACAGCCAGTGTTCTCTCTAGCCATACCACTTCATAGCTTAACAAAATCCTGAGAGTTGTTTTTCCAAAGTAGAAGCCAATGGAGAAAATTCAGTATCTATTTTCTCTGAGATCACACAAGATTTTTAAAAATCTGTTTACTGACAAGAAGGGGGAAAATTAGCAACAATGAGAAAATTGGTAGAGTGTCTCACACCCAACTCAGCCGCCAGAACCAAGAATCAGATAATGTTAAAGAAAACTGACAAGCTTAGGGACTGATTGGGAAGGAGCTGATGCTACCACCACCACCACCACCCCCCCCCTGCATATTCCAGTCTGATGCTTCCGTTCACAAGCCATTAGCTCCAGCATGTATATGTATGGTTTGATAATCAGCTGTCATTAACAGATGAGTAAACAACATCATGCCGCTTTCAGAAGGAATAGACAAACTGAAGAAATGTTGCCAACAACACCACAACGTTTACCTAGTTTCACTCCAGGGAGAATAAAGAGGAAGGAAAGACTATAATTTCGATCATTAAGTCATATTTTCCATCCTGCCTTATCTGAGCTAGCAGGGCTGGAGACAAATTTCTCATTTCACAACAAGTGCGCCCTGGCCATCCAGCTCAGCGGTCAGGAAATTACACCAAGTTACAAATATTCATCCTATGATCATGTCTCTAAGATTCAATGAAGGAGTCCAACCTAGTCTACACAGATCAATTCAATTTAGCAAATTTAGTAGTGGGTAGAGAGGCAAACCCAGAGATAAGATGACCTGAGTTGCACTTGACTCATGCCTCTGGTTGTCATTCCCTATGTGAACATGTAGGAGCCACATCTTTCTGAGAGTTTTGTTGTTGCTGCTCATTTGTTTTAGTCGTGTTCAACTCTCTGTGGCCCCATTTGGAGTTTTCTTGGCAGAGATCCTGGAGTGGTTCGCCATTTCCTTCTCCAGATCATTTTACAGATGAGGAAACTGAGGCAGGCAGGGTGACGTGATTTGCCCAGGGTCGCACAGCTAGGAAGTATCTGAGGCCACATTTGAACCCAGAAATATGAGTCTTTCTGACTCCAGGCCCAACATTCCATCTACTGTTCCATCTAGCTGCTGAGCCTCAGGTAGTTACTTAAGATTTATCTATTAAATTATGGATAGTTGCCAAACCACAGGTTATTGGCCTACAAACAGTTCAGTGATTTTTTTCTTACATAATTCCAAATGGTTTTCCAGAACAGTTGGACCAACTGACAGGTCCACTAACAATGTACTAGTAAGGGGCAGCTAGGTGGCGCAGTGGATAGAGCATTGGCCCTGGATTCAGGAAATCCGGCCTCATTAGCTGACTTAACCCCAATTGCCTCACAAAAACAAACAAACAATGTACTAGTGCATCTACCTTTCCACAGCTCCTCCATCATATACAGTTTTCAAATTTTATCATCTTTGACAGTTTGAGGAGTATGAGATGAAACAAAATGATATCATTCTCATTGTTAACAAGAGGATAAAAACTTGGCTTTAAGGAGTTTATAATCTTATGGTGGAGATGGGGTAGGCAAAGAGAAAGGGCATGTACAAAAGTACGGTTCAAATGGAATATGATTGAAGCAGAGGAATAAACTAGAGAGGTAATATAAGAAACATCAATAGGGAAAATATTAATTAATAACTAAGTACCAACTTACTCATTGATAATTGTTATTGTTAATAATCAACATATTAATAATAATTAAGAGAAATGCACATCAAAACACCCCTGAAGTTTCACCTCATGCCCATGAGGTTGGCAAAGATGCTTAATCAATGCTGGAGGGAGTGTGGTAAGTAAAAGTACATTAATAAGCTATTTGCAGAGCTGTGGATTGGTACAATCGTTCCAGAAAATAATTTGGAATCATTCAAGAAGCCATTAAGCCATTCATACCCTTGGCCCATGGATCCTACTGCTGGCCATACAAGCATTGGTGTTGATGAAAAAAGAAAGGTTGCATACCTACCCACCAGCCGCAGTAGCATTGTTTGTGGGGGGAATCCCCTGGAGACAAAGTGGGTTCCTACCGAGCCCCCACCCACCAGAACAGAGAAGTTGGGAGGAGGAGGAGACTTTGGACACAATGTCACGACATCCCCTTGTTTTCTACCTTTCAGAGTTTCAGGGACACTATGGATTCCTCAGCAAATGCTCCAGGTGAGGATGAACTCATTGTCCTCAGTACCCCCAGAACGCACCAATCATCCGATGGAGCCGCATCCTTATGGATGCAGACGTTGTGTCCAGCAGCACAGATCCCGTGCCTGCCCCTCCCCTTGTCAGTGTCCTCCAGGAAGTTGTCCTGGAGCACCCAAACAATGTGCTGAGGATCATCCGCATCCTCTTATCATCACGAGAATGCTACAGGGCATGTGGTTTGTTTGTTGGGTATCCCTCATCAGTGACCAACTCAACATTTTTTTTGCTTTGACTCAAACATTCCTTTGATAAGACCATTTTATTTCTTCTCCTTTGCCATCCTGTGTGTCCTCCATTGCCACCTGCTCACACCCACTACGCACCTCTGTCCATTGCTCCAACTGTCCAATGATTCCCCACATTGGGGTTCTTCCGAGACTGTTCCAAGAGTGGTAGAAGAAACATCAAGCATCAAAAGTATCCCCCAATACCTGAGGACCTTAACGGAATGAACAACTGTGAACGAAACTGAGTGGAAGGGGAACCTTTCCCTTTCAAAATGCTCAAGGGCTATACATGGAGAATGAAGAAAGGATACCCATCTTTGAGAAACCTTGGTCATCTGTTCTCCATAATGAGGCCCTGGAGGAGGCTTCAATGGAGGCGACCATTGGGCTTTCCAAGGGTTTACCAGTGTGGGTCCTACTAAGCTGAAAAGATTTCCAAAACGAAGACATCAGTAGAGCAATGGCTGCCACCCAAGGACCCAAAAGACTCAGAAGGTTAGTTAGTCTCTGGTGGAGGAACTTGGTTTTTACAGGGAGGAACTTGTAAAAGTTGGTTCTCCAATATGTGAGAGGGGCCCTTTGTATCATGAGAGGACTGGCCTGGCTGCTGGAAGGTCAGTGCTGGGATCCTAGCTCTACCAATCCATTCATCTAATGAACATTGTGAACTAGAAAGATGAGACTGTCAATGGGAGAAAAATATGGTTGGCCCTTCTTATATCCTCCACATCCACTCTGGGCAAATACCAGCGGAGGCATGAGCCCGCCCCCACACCTCACAGTCTAGGAAGGAAGTTGAGACACAAACACAGACAACTGGGATACACAACACTGTGGGATGAGGGCATCCTTGAATGTTTCTATAAAGTCAGAAGGGGACAGTTAGGAAGGTAATCACTCACTGGGGACATCAAAGAAAGCAACACTGCTGGAGAGTCTGAAACAATCTCACATCCCTTTTAAAATACAGAAATATCTCTTTGTTCTGCTTTGCTCATGTGTCGTCTCCTCCTACTTATGCCCCCCCAAGCCGCTCCCCCAACCAGGGGAGGTTGAGTTGTTGGAAGGCTGGCCTGTCTCATTTCTCTCTCCCACTCTGCTGTGTCCTGCCTGACCCACAGAAAATCTAGGTTTGTCTTTTCTTTGATGCCTACTGGCTGTATGACCCTGGGCAAGTCATTTGCCCTTGTCTCAGCCCCCTCAGGCAACCTTCTATGACTCTAAGGTTGCAGTGAAGATCCTAATCTGTATCAGTGAAAAGTGTTCCCTCCCCCACATGGGGACCCCTCCCACACCATGGTCCTTTTCCCCTCCCCCACAAAAATCCCAAGCTCCTTACCCTGCTAACCCAGTAGGTTTACTGACCTGATTTGAGGTTGAACTCACTATGTGACCTCGAACAGGTCTTTTGCTCTCTTTAGGCCTCAATTTCCTCCTCAATAAAATAAACAGTTTGGAGTAGATGTCTGAGGTCCTTGATTCTGAGATGTAGACTGTGATCGGCTTCAGAAGGTCGAGGGGGTGGGGGGCAATGGGGTGGGGGGACACACCAGGGCACAAAGTTACAAATCATACCCTTGGTGTTGCTCTAGCACTGGAAGAAACCTTAGAGCCCACACGGTCCAGTCCCCTCACTTTACAAAGGACACTGAGGGCCATGGGGGTGGGGGGAGGCTGGCTCCCAGCCACCAAGGGCAGAACTGAGCCTAAATCAGTGACCTTTCCTTGCCTTGAAATCTTCTGAAGTATGAAAATGAGACACATCCAAGCTGAATTTTAAACATCAGACAGACTTGGCAGGCTCCCCGGGGTGTCCCCCATAGGAAATTGAAGCAAAATGACCCAATGGACCTCAGCCTGGCAGTGTCCTCCCAACACCCCCTCATGTTCAGGACTCCCCAAACAGGTCTGGATGCAAAAGCAATCCAATCTCTGTTACACATCACACAGAAGCAATGAAGTTCAGTTAGAGAATAGAAGGTCCTTTAAGCATCTCTGACAAAGCCCATCCCAGAAATATATCCATCCATTGGGAAAAAAGCATTAAAAATAATCTTAATTAAAGGTCCCCCTCCTCTCTCAATGTCTAGAATAATTCTTGGTTGGCAATGTATTGCTCGTACCTACTGAGCATTTCTCCATTGGCCTTTGGTGAGTCCTTAACTCCAATTCTTTGGGGCCAGAACTGTAGGTATTCCATGGCTCATAGACATCTGGTGTGAACATAAGAAGTTTATTGTTCAAAACAAAACCAAAAATGGGCCTTTGTTTCAGGGAGAAGCTTGAGGCTGCCCTTGGTGGCTCACTCTCCACCCTCATTCAGGGTGAGGCCAGTTCCCTGCTCAGGGTCTATCCAGGACAGATGTCTAGCATTCCAGGAAAGAGTGATCTTCAAGCCCTTTTATGCGGGTGTATCAGCAATAGTGAGGGACTTTGAGTTTGAATCCTCACTCTTCTGTTTACTGTCAGTGTGGCTGGGAAAGATTCACTTTATTTCCCCATGGGTAAAATGAGGCAGTAAGCTACTGTGGCCTTGTGGCCTAATGGCCTGGGAGCTCCCAGTGGCTCTAAGTCTGTGATCCTGTGATCTCCAAGGTCCCATATGGCTCAGTGACCTTGACCTTCAGCTCTTGCCAGAGCTGAGGATAGAGTGGGAACAGGGTCTCCTGTTTCTCCCATGGGATTCAGCAACCCCAAGATCATGACCATTCTGAGGCCTTCACAAGCAACCCATGTGACCACAGTCACCAAGTCTATTTCCACATCACAAACATGTTCCCAACTTTCCCAGGAGACAGAAATGATTCTCCCTCTGGGAGCTGACAGTCTGCTCTGTACAGATGGATGAACTCCCTCCATTTTTTATTTTAAGCTGCTCGGAGTGTGTGTGTTCTCTGACAATCGTGGGTCAAATGTTCCTCTTTTGTGGTCCCTACATGGAGACGTGCACGTGGTCAGTACTTAAGGGGAGCCCCTTGGGGGAATGGATGACCTTCTTCAGAAGCTATCCCAAGTCTTAGTTGGGCTCTTTCAGAATCAGGGAAGTATAGGTGCTGCCAATATTTGGTATCACATCATTTTTAGGTTGATTCACACCGAATCTGAGGGTTGGGAGGCAGGAAGGACTGTTGTTTTTCTTCAAGCTCATCAGAAAATGGCGGGAGCTGCTGATAAAGTAGATCTTTACATCAAAACTTCCTACATAAGTTCTCATCCCACATACAAAGCTCTTCATGAGCATCATTGTGCAGGTAGATCATACTCAGAAGGTAAAACAGTTGAGCCTTCTTGGAGATGGGCAGGAAGAGTCCACATCATATGCCCAATGCGAGGTACTATAAAAAATATTGCCCCGGAGGCTCTCACTAAGATTATCCTTTGCAGAGGAGATGCTGATCCTTATTGATAGAGGGAGATTCCTCACCTTGAGAGTTCCTTGTGCCAATGGAATTAGAAATCTAATCCCTGTCACCATTCTATGACACACAAGACCATATAAGGAGATGGACCAGTCATGTAGCAAAAATGAGGGATCATGGGTAAACTGGATTGTTGTACTAGAATCTTAGAATTATAAATTTAGAGCCAAGAGAGATGTCCTGTGTCATAAAATCCAGCCCTTAATAGATAAGAAGCTTGAGGCCTGCACAGGTGAAATATTTGGCCAAGGTCATATGGCAGACGAGCCTCCCAATAGCAAAGATGCCAAGGAAGCCCATCAGCCTGATAGGCAGATCTTCTAGGGATGCTGCCTGGGAGAATTACACAGGGTCTATTAGTAAAGGGAGCCCATCCAGCAGGTGGACGAGGGTTGGAAGCAGGAGCTCTCACTCTAGGTATAAGAGGGCCAAGGGGCAGCTCCAGCCCCATGGAACATGAGCCCCCTTCAGAAGGTTAATTTCATTCTCCAGCTTGGATCACTGTGACCCCAAGGCTTCTTTCAGTTAGGTTTTGGGTCATATATGTTATGTCTTTGCTTCTAGGCTCTCCTGTTTATGGGAGCTTACACTTGCCCAAGGGGATGATATTAGTATCCCTACCTAGCTTATGGGATTTCCATCTGTGAGCAGTGGCCTTGTGTCTCAGTCAGACTGAATCAAGGGTATGTCTTCTGTCTTTCTACAGGGATCAAAACCTCTTTCCAAATCTCTGTCCTCTGCTGGCATTAATCTCAACAGACAAGGATTTAGCAGCCACCAAATTTTCTTTTATACTAAGAGAGGGCATAGATTTGTTAGGAATAGCAATAGGGATAGAGATATGGACTGGAGCTGTGATTTTATTGGTGAAGGGAATTCTAGGGTAAGGAATGGCAGAACAAATTATTGTATGTGAATAGAATGGAATATTATTGAGCATTAAAAATGACAAAATGGATGGAGCCCGAAAAGAATAGGAAAGCCCATATGAATCGATGCATAATGAAATGACAGAACAAGGGAAATAATTTATATAATGATGACAACATTGCAAGGGAAAGAGCTTTGAAAGACTTCAGAATTCTGATCATTTACAATGACCGACCACTACTTTATGGGACTGATAATGAAACATGCTACCTACCTCCTGACAGAGGGATGATGGATACAGGCCACAGAATGAGATATTCCCTTTCAGAAACAGCTAATGTGTGGATTTTAAAAAATTTTGACTGTGGGGGGCGGCTAGGTGGTGCAGTGGATAAAGCACCGGCCCTGGATTCAGGAGTACCTGAGTTCAAATCCAGCCTCAGACACTTGACACTTACTAGCTGTGTGACCCTGGGCAAGTCACTTAACCCCCATTGCCCCACAAAAAAACAAAAACAAAACCCAAAAAATTTGACTGTACTTATTTGTCATGAGGAAGGATTTCTTTTTTTTCTAAAATTTTTGGGGCAAGATTTGGGAAGAAGGGGGTGGGTGAAAGTGATATCAAAAATAAGAAAAGAAAGAAAAGTAGAACATTGAAACATTTTTTAAATACACAAAAGAAAGAGGACTAGGGTATCAGGGAGACAGAGACAAGCACGACAGCTTTAAAACTAACATGTTGAATTTATTATATGATTTTTTAAAAAGCAAGCTCTTTGTAAGAGAGGATAGAAAAATATATGTCTGAAGATCAAGCTCAGGTTTGATAAAAGAAAGAGGCCAAGGCCTGTGGGCTACCAAAAAGTCTCATCTTTAAACATCATTAATAGTTTCTTTCAGAAGAGTTGGGAGAGCCAATGGATGGAATATAATAATGAAATCAACTGAGACTTCTGGGGGCAGAGCCAAGATGGCAGAGAGAAGCTAGGAACGTTCCTGAGCTTTCCCATATTTCCCTCAAAAACAACATTAAATCAAGCCTCTAAACAGATTCTGGAACTACAGAACCTACAAAAAGAGAGACAAAATCCTGCTATGTGAGAAAATTTAGAAGACTTCAGAAAAGGTCTGTTTCACCTGGGGTAAAAGGGAAGAATGACTCACTTCAGTAAAGCTCATCCCAGTGCAGCTTAGCACCACTCGTCTCAGCTGGCAAATCACCTCAGCAAAGCTCGGCTCAGTGGCAGCTCATCACTGTTGCAACTTGACACAGCTGAGTGGGGGGCAGCTGAGAGCAGTAAGAAGCTTGCAACCATGAACCCTGTGCCCCAGGAGCAGACTTCAACTTGATAAGTTTAAAAATAGCCTACAACATGAGCAAGAAACAAAAAAGTACCCTTACCATTGACAACTATGGTGAAAAGGAAGACCAAAATTCAAACATAGATGAGCTAGTCAAAATACCCCCAAGTGAAGACTCAAGAGGGAAGATGATCTTGTCTTAAGACCAAAAAGTAATCTTTGAAGAGCTCAAAAAGGCTTTTTAAAAATCAAATAAGAGAGGTAGAAGAAAAATGGAAAAAGAAATAAGAGAAATAAGAGTTATACTGCAAAAAGAAGCACAAAAAATGACTGAAGAAAACAATTCCTTAAAAAATACAATTGGCCAAATGAGAGAAAAAATTAGCCAAACAGAAAAAGAAGTGCAAAAGCTTACTGTGGAAAATAAGGCCTTAAAAATTAAAATTGAGCAGATGGAAGTGGATAACTCCATGAGACAATAAGAATCTGACGAGCAGAATCAAAAGACTAAAAAAAATAGAAGAAATTGTAAAATATCTCATTGGAAAAACAACTGACCTGGAAAATAGGTCCAGGAGAGATAATCTGAGAATTATTGGACTACCTGAAAGCCATGATCAAGAAAAGAGTCTAGACAACATATTCCAGGAAATTATTATGGAGAACTGCCCTGAAAATGTAGAATCAGAAGATAAAGTCATCATTGAAAGAATCCACCGAACACCTCCTGAAAGAGACCCCAAACTATATTCTTCTCACCAATGCAATGGCACAGAAGAGTTCCAGGGAACTCGTGATGGAAGAGGATCTCCAAATCCAGGAAAAAAAAAAAAAGAACTGCGGAGTATAGATGCTAAATGAACCATACTATTTCTTTTGTTTTTGATGCTGTTGTTTTTTTTTCTATTTTGAAGTTTTCCATCATTGCTCTGATTTTTTTCTCTTATAACATGACTAATGCAGAAATAGGATTAATGTTATTATGTGTATATATATATATATATGTGTATATATATATATATGTGTATATATATATATATATATATATATATATATATATATATATATATAACCTATATCAGATTACCTGCTGTCTAGGGGAGCGGGGAGGGAGGGGAGGGAGGGAGAAAAATCTGAAATTGTAAAGCTTGTATAAACAAAGGTTGAGAACTATCTTTACATGTAACGGGAAAAAAATACTTTATTAATTTAAAATTTAAAAAAAAGAAAGAAAGAAAGAGACCCCAAAAGGAACACTTCAAGGAATATAATAGCCAAACTCCAGAATTATCAGGTGAAGGAGAAAATACTCCAAGCAGCCAGAAAGAAACCATTTAAATACCATGGAGCCACAGTCAGGATTGCACAGGACCTGGCAGCTTCAACATTAAAGGATCGCAGGGCTTGGAATATGATATACAGGAAGGCAAAGGAGCTTGGATTACAACCCAGGATCAACTACCCAGCAAAACTGAGCATTCTCTTTCAGAGGAAAAGATGGACATTCAATGAACTAGGAGACTTCCAAGGCTTCCTAAGAAAAAGACCAGAAATGAACAGAAAATTTGATATCCAAATACAAGACTCTAGAAAAATATAAAGAGGTAAACAAGGTGAAGAAAAGGGTTGTTCAATGATGTTAAACTACTTGAGTCCATATGAGGGAGGATAATACTTTTAACTCTTGAGATCTGTATCTCTGTAAAGGTATTGTTATTAAATCAACTTTGATGTGATGATATAAAGAAACTTAGGGGACATAATAAAAGAAGACTAGGGGAGGAGAGGAAGGGAAAGGTGGAATTGGGTTAATTATGTCAAAGCAAGAGGCACAAAAAGAACCCATTACAATGGAGGGAAAGAACGGAGGGGTGGGCATTGTTGCAACCTTATTCTCATCATACTTGGTTCAGGGAGGTAATAAAATACACTCGCATTTGTATAAAGAAACTTAGCTTACTCTTTAAGGAAACAAAAGGGGAAGGGGGAAAAGGGTGGTATTGATAGAAGGGAAGGCACAAGTGGGGGGAAAAGGGGCAAGAAAAAGAAGGGCGGCTGATAAAAGGGAGGGCAGATTGAGGGAGGCAGTGGTCAGAAGCAAAACACTGGTCAAGTGGAATAGGAGGAAAGAATGGGAAAAAAGAGTAGAAAGGGGAAAAGAAGATGGAGGGAAATAAACAGTTAATAATTTTAACTGTGAATGTGAATGGGATGAACTCTCCCATAAAATGGAAGCAAAATGCAGAGTGGATTTAAAACCAGAATCCTACAATATGCTGTTTACAAGAAACACATTTGAAGCAGAGAGATACACACAGAGTAAAGGTAAAAGGCTGGAGCAGAATATATTATGCATCAGCCAAAGTAAAAAAAGCAGGGGTAGCAATCCTTATCTCAGACAAAGCAAAGGCAAAAATAGATCTCATTAAAAGAGATAAGGAAGGAAACTACATCTTGCTAAAAGGTACTATAGATAATGAAGTAATATCAATATTAAACATGTATGCACCAAGTGGTATAGCATCCAAATTCTTAGAGGAAAAGTTAAATGAGTTACAAAAGGAAATAGACAGTAACACTATACTAGAGGGGGATCTGAATCTTCCCCTCTCAGAATTAGATAAATATAGCCACAGAATAAATAAGAAAGAAGTGAAAGAGGTGAATAGAATACTAGAAAAGTTAGACATAATAGATGTCTGGAGAAAATTGAATGGGGATAGAAAGGAATATACCTTTTTCTCAGCAATACATGGCACATTTTCAAAAATTGACCATGTATTAGGGCACAAAAACATTATAGTCAAATGTAGAAAGGCAGAAATAGTAAATGCATCCTTCTCAGATCATGATGCAATAAAAATTACATGTAATAAAGAGCCATGGAAAGGTAGACAGAAAATCAATTGGAAACTAAATAATTTCATTCTAAATATGAGTGGGTCAAACAACAAATCATAGAAACAATCAATAACTTCATCCAAAAGAATGACAATAATGAGACAAAATACCAAAATCTATGGGATGCAGTCAAAGCAGTGCTTAGGGGAAATTTTATAGCTCTAACTGCTTACATGAATGAAAAAGAGAAAGAGGAGATGAATGAATTGGGCATGCAACTTAAAAGGCTAGAAAAAGAACAAATTAGAAATCCCCAATTAAATACTAAATTAGAAATCCTGAAAATTAAAGGAGAAATTAATAAAACTGAAAGCAAGAAAACTATAGAATTAATCAATAAAACTAAGAGCTGGTTTTGTGAAAAAAAAGACAATAAAATAGATAAACCACTGGTTAATTTGATTTTAAAAAAGAAAGAAAAACAAATTACCAGTATCAAAAATGAAAAGGGTGGGGGCAGCTAGGTGGTGCAGTAGATAGAGCACAGGCCCTGGAGTCAGGAGGACCTGAGTTCAAATCCAGCCTCAGACACTTAACACTTACTGGCTGTGTTACCCTAGGCAAGTCACTTAACCCCAATTGCCTCACAAAAAAAAAAATTAAAAGGGTGATCTTACCACCAATGAAGTGGGAATTAAAGCAATAATTAGGAATTATTTTGCCCAACTGTATGCCAATAAATTTAACAATCTAAATGAAATGGATAAATATTTACAAAAATACAAACTGCTCAGGTTAACTGAAGAAGAAATAAAATCCTTAAATAAGCTCATATTAGAAAAAGAAATTGAACAAGCCATTAATGAACTCCCTAAGAAAAAATCCCCAGGGCCAGATGGGTTTACAGGTGAATTCTACCAAACATTTAAAGAACAATTAATTCCAATATTATACAAATTATTTGGGAAAATAGGTGAAGAAGGAGTTCTACCAAATTTGTTTTATGACACAAATATGGTGGTGATACCAAAACCAGGCAGAGCCAAAACAGAGAAAGAAAATTATACACCAATTTCCCTCATGAATATTGATGCAAAAATCTTAAATAAGATATTAGCAAGGAGATTACAGCAAGTAATCACCAGGAAAATACACTATGACCAGGTGGGATTTATACCCGGAATGCAGGGCTGGTTCAATATCAGGAAAACTATCAACATAATTAACCACATCAATAAGAAAACTAACCAAAATCATATGATTATCTCAATAGATGCAGAGAAAGCTTTTGACAAAATACAGCATCCATTCCTAATAAAAACACTAGAGAGCTTAGGAATAGGTGGAGCTTTCCTTAAAATAATAAGCAATATATACCTAAAACCATCAGCAAGCATTATATGTAATGGAGATAAGTTAGAGGCCTTCCCAATAAGATCAGGGGTAAAACAGGGATGTCCATTATCACCTCTATTATTTAATATTGTACTAGAACTGTTAGCTTTAGCAATCAGAGACGAAGAAGGAATTAAAGGAATTGGAATAGGCAAGGAGGAAACAAAACTATCACTCTGCAGATGATATGATGGTATATGTAGAGAATCCTAGAAAATCAACTAAAAAAATACTGGAAACAATTAACAACTTTAGCAAAGTAGCAGGATATAAAATAAATCCACATAAATCATCAGCATTTCTATATATAACCAACAAAGTCCAGCAACAAGAGATAGAAAGAGAAATTCCATTTAAAGTAACGGTAGATAATGTAAAATACTTGGGAGTCTACTTGCCAAGACAAACTCAGGAACTCTATGAGCACAATTACCAAACACTTTTCAAACAAATCAAATCAGATCTAAAAAACTGGAAAGATATCAATTGCTCATAGATAGACTGAGCTAATATAATAAAAATGACAATTCTACCTAAATTAATGTACTTATTCAGTGCCATACCAATCAGACTACCTAAAAATTATTTTATAGAGCTAGAAAAAATAATAACAAAATTCATCTGGAAAAACAAAAAGTCAAGAATATCAAGGGAAATAATGAAAAAAAATGCACAGGAAGGTGGGTTAGCTGTACCAAATCTGGAGCTCTACTATAAAGCAGCAGTCATCAAAACTATCTGGTACTGGGTAAGAAATAGAGTGGAGGACCAATGGAATAGGCTAGGCACAGGAGACACAGCAGTAAATGACATTAGTAATGTACTGTTTGATAAACCCAAAGACCCCAGCTTCTGGGATAGGTATTCAGTATTTGACAAAAATTGCTGGGAAAACTGGAAGATAGTATGGCAGAAATTAGGCATAGACCAACATCTGACACCTTATACTAAAATAAGATCAAAATGGGTACATGATTTAGACATAAGAGGTGATACCATAGGTAAATTAGGAGAAAAGGGAATAGTCTACCTTTCAGATCTTTGGAAAGGAGAGCAGTTTATGACCAAACAAGAGATAGAGAATATTATGAAATGCAAAATGGATGACTTTGATTACATTAAATTAAAATTTTTTGTACAAACAGAAGCAATGCATCCAAAATTAGAAGGGATGCAGATAGCTGGGAAACAATCTTTATGGCCAGTACCTCTGATAAAGTCCTCATTTCTAAAATATACAGGGAACTAAATCAAATTTATATGAATCCAAGTCATTCCCCAATTGAGAAATGGTCAAAGGATATGAACAGGCAGTTTTCTGATGAAGAAATCAAAGCTCTCTATTGCCATATGAAAAAATGCTCTAAATCACTAATTGATTAGAGAGATGCAAATTAAAACAACTCTAAGGTACCACCTGACACCTATCAGATTGGCTAATATGACCAAAAAGGAAAATAATAAATATTGGAGAAGCTGTGGAAAAATTGGGACACTAATGCATTGTTGGTGGAGCTGTGAACTGATTCAACCATTCTGGAAAGCAATTTGGAATTATGCCCAAAGGGCTATACCCTTTGACCCAGCAACACCACTCTTGGGTCTTTTTCCCAAAGAGATCATAAAAAAGGGAAAAGGACCCCCATGTACAAAAATATTTATAGCTGCTCTTTTTGTGATGGCAAGGAATTGGAAATTGAGGGGATGTTCATCCATTGGGGAATGGCTGAACAAGTTGTGGTACATGAATGTAATAGAATTCTATTGTGCTGTAAGAAATGATGAGCAGGTGGAGTTCAGAGAAACCTGGAAGGACTTGCATGAACTGATGATGAGTGAGATGAGCAGAACCAGAAGAACATTATACACAGTATCATCAACATTATGTGTTGATCAACTGTGATGGATTAGATTCTTCTCACCAATCCAATGGAACAAAAATGTTCCAAAGGACTCATGATGGAAAGGCTCTCCAAATCCAGGGGGAAAAAAGGAACTGTAGAATATGGATACTGATTGGACCATACTATTTCTTTTGTTTTTGATGATGTTGTTTTTCTGATTTCAGGTTTTTCCTTTGTGCTCTGATCCTTCTCATATAAGGTGACTAATGCAGAAATATGTTTAATGTTATTATGTATATATGACCTATATCAGATTGCCTGCTATCTAGGGGAGGAGGGGAGGGAGGAGAGGGAGGGAGAATAATTGGAAATTGGAAATCTTATACAAACAAATGTTGAAAACTATTTCTACATGTAACTGGAAAAAAAATACTTTTATTTTTGAAAAAAAAGAAAGAAATTAACCATACTTAAGAGTCAGGAAAAGACTAGTCACTGATATGGAAGACAGACCTACAATCCACCATCTGCACTCAGTCAGACCCTGGGCTAGTTAGAGTGAAATCATATCAGAACGCCAGGAATGACTGTCAGAGCTTGGATTAACTCGTAGATGCTAAAACATGGGAAATGCAAAAAAAGCCATGACATTGACTTTGATTGTCACCATTCTTTGAAGAAAATGAAGCAAACACTGTGAAGCAATTACCAAAGGGAGACTGAGTGTCCAGAAACTCTCTCCCCAAGCAAGGATTTTACCTTGCCAGTAGAGGGACATTCAAGCTAAGGTCCACACTGGTTCAAAAAATGAGCCCATCCCTCCTGGGCTGCAGGAGGGTACGAGTAGTGTTGCCTCATAAAACAGCAAAGCACACACCAAAAAAATCAAGTAAAGTAAAAACAAGTCTACAGAAAGCTGGGCATAAGATTGAGCCACATCAGCCCAAGAGAATTCCTGGGCAACATAGGCAGGAAGCCAAAAAGACTTTAAAAAAAAATAGACCAAGAAATGGAACAGGCTTGTTTCCATTTTTAGGACCTTTTCTCATCATCAGTGAGTGACAAGGAACCACAAGATTTGGACCCCTCCTATTGTCTAAGCCCTGCTTTGCTATTCAAAGAAGCTGGAACAGCATAAAAGAAGGCAACATTTCAGGGAGACCAGCTGACCCAGACTGAGGACACACAGAGAAAACAGTACTGAAGACAATCCTGTGGTGAAAGCACTGACATACGTACTGTTTTATATAATATTTCAGGAGATATTAGAAGAATAGGGGGAATTCCTGAACATATTTATGGAAAAAATACGAAATTGGCTAATATGACTTACAAAAATATGTGTACCTTTGATCCAATCATAAAAATGTGACTATATGCTAAGGAGGTTATTGATAGGTACCAATCTACACATACAAAAATCTTTCAAACATCTTTATATTAAGAAAAAATGCCACAACTAGCACGAGCTAGGGTTCCATCTAACGAGGAATGGCTTAACAAATTATGGCATATGAGCATGATGGAATATAATCATGTGGTAAGAATCAGTCAATAGAAAGAATAAAAAAATATGGAAAGGCTTTTATGAAATGATGCCAATGGAAAAGTTGAGACCAAAAGAGCAATAGATACAACGGCCTCCTTGGAACCCATAAAGATGACTTCAGATTGTGTACACAGTGGGAAAGGTGATGAAAGATCAAGAGAGAGAGGACAAGGCAGGTGTGAAATAAAATCCTTAAATAAGCCCATATTAGAAAAAGAAATTGAACAAGCCATTAATGAACTCCCTAAGAAAAAATCAGCACACACACACACACACACACACACACACACACTCATAAACACAAACACTCACAGACACACAGACACACACACATCTTTTAGGGTGAGGTTAATGATTTGTAGATAATGTGAGTTACAGCCCACGTGTCATCAGTTACCATTTCTTGTTTTTTTGTTTGCTGTCTGGTTTCAGCCAATAGACTTATTTTCCTTATTTTCTTTCCTGGTGCCCTTTCTGTGTATAGGAATATGTATATTTGACAATAGGAGTTGGTTTTTTTTAAAGGAACAAAAATTTGATTTATGACACAAATCATATCTTTTCCAAGAGGTGATCAAGAGAATATAAATAATTGTTGATTTAATGTCTTTTCACCTTTATAAAATCTTTATGAAAGTGTTATTTACATGTAGCGTTGGGGGGGAGGGGTAATGAGAAAGTATTGGGCAAGACAAGGCAAAATAAGTGTGCCAGACACCATGCTAAGCCCTGGGGATATACAGTAAAAAGAAAGCCTGTTTGCATTTTAATAGAGGAAGACAACACACCAAAGGGAGCTGGAAAGCAGCAAGGAGAGGGAAGGGTGGGAGGACAAGGCTCCCTGGGTCAGGGCAGGGTGGCAAAGTCCAGTCAGGCCGCCTATCACAAAAGACTCTGGATGGCAGACCCTCTTCTTACAGTCACACAATTGACTGAGAGGCATAAATAATGTAAGATCCCTTTTTGCTGATTGTTAATGATTTCACTCACCTAGGATAAGGTTTCAAGTCCTGAATAAAAGCTCCATCGGTATAACTGTATTCCATGATCTTCTGTTTATCAATTCCAACAAGGCATAAAATAAAGACACCACGATGCAAAGGCCTTTGCTACTGCCTTGAATGGTGTTGTCCTGTGCAAGGTCCAGATGGTAGCGCTATCCCTGGACATAGTAGAAGGATTGTGCTGCCTACCTCCATCAATGAAAAAGCCTCAGAAACTTACAGAGTATCTTTGATGGGGTCTATGATTGCTCAAAAGAGATTGGCCCAATAATACACACAGGAAAAACCAAATGGATGAAAAATGCTACTGCATGTATGCAAGAAGGTGATTGCTAGAACCCAAGGGCAAAACTTTACATGTATCCCCTAGTCAATTTCATCCTCAGTTCTGGCTCCTACCTTTATTGTCCAGGCTTCACCTTCCTAACTCTTTCATGTGTCCCCAAGGATATCATGTTATAAGTTCACCCCTTTCACTGTATCTGCCCCAGGGTAGCAGGGGTGCCCGGTCAAAGCTTTGCAAAGAGCCCCTGCTCTAGTCCAGCCTCTTTAAGAATATCCATGTTTCATCACAGGTCCTTGAACAGTGGGGACACGCCTCTACTCTGCTTGGTTTCAAGGTCTCTTTGGGTGACAGGTGTGCCTATGTCCCTTTTCTCTTTGCTCTTCATCAATCAGGCACCAGTGTGTGCCCCTAGCTCAAGAGGACTGTTACTCACTCTAGAGTAGGATAGCCCTATGTTAAATTATAGGCTGATAACAATTAAAATGCCATCCATTTCTTTGTCTTTTTCAGCTAATTTCCTCATAACAGGATTATGACAGAGGTAGTTTGAGTCTTATCATCCCATTATACAGATGAAGACAGTGCAACCCAAGGAAAGGAAATTCCTTGTCTCAAGTGAGTGGGGAGGCCAGAATGCCCTGACCAGTGGGAAACGGCACATTCTGACTATATCCTTTGTACCCCAAAATGTCATGTTTACATTGATCTACCCGCAGGTTCCCCTTTGTGCAAGTTATTGTCCAGGCAGGACAAACAGCCGAGTTCCTGGGCACAGACGGGCCTAGGCTTTGTACACGAGCACTTTTCTAACAGCCAGGGTTTTTCAGTGTCTTCATGATCCGTGACCACACTTAGGGAATACAGGCCTATCATCCTCCATATACTTTCCTTCTGTGGTGCAGTGACAAATGCAGACATCTCCACATGCGTGACTTATTTCTGGGAGCTTCTATTCCAATCCAGGAGACAACATGCAAATGACTCCACCTGAACAGGATCTCTTCCATATAAATGGCAGGTCCTTTCAGAGGGCAGACCCTCCCAGGGCAGGACGGTGGGGCCCAAGAGGACCAGGAAGTGTGAACTGGACCTAAGCAGGAGGAATTTTGGATAGAGAGCCAAGCGAGCAGAACCAAAGCACACAGTGACTCCAGTGCGCTAAACCCAAGGAGCATTAGGCTCTGACCAAGGCAAGAGTCCATCTTGGCTTCAGATGACTTCCAGGTGAAGCAGGCCATCTGCCTGTCAGCAGAGATAGAGAACAGAATGTGGGGAACAAGGCACACATTTTCTGACTCAGCCAATGTGTTGGGTCGCCTTACTTGACCACAATTTTTGGTTACCGTTCTAGGCATGTGGAGGAGCCATTAAGAGGTGATGAGAATTAGTAAAACAGTTAAGAAAAAAAATACTCTCAGATAGGGAGAATGGGAGCTGGAAATAATGCTGACAGAAATGTATTTAACATCCATGCAGGAGACAGGCCGTGCTAGAGAAGGGTCCAAATGAGAGGTGATCTTTACTTTGCAATTGGCAGCATGGACCAGGGCTGATGCGTACAGGCAGGCCAAGAGTGACAGCCCGAGAAATGTGGAAAGACGCCCTCAAGCCTGCTCCGTTCCGGGTGGCCGCTATCTGGGGACTGCCCCATCTGCTGAGTGAGTGACAGACAAGATGGAGGGAGGCAGGATGCTGACACAGCAGAAAGATGGGGGGGGGGCCGGAGTCGGGGGAACAGAAGGAGGGGCAGCAAGGTGGTGTTCTCTAGTAACAGATGTTGGCCTCCAATTGAACAGGTTCTGAAATCTCAACCTTTTGGTAAACCTCTCTCCATGCTGCCCCCTACCCACCCCATATTCTCAGGGTGAGGGAGAGCTCAGAGTTGATGCTAGCAGTGCCTAGCTCATGGAGCTGTTGTGAAAATCAAATGAGATAATTGTATAAAGTACTTTAGGACATTTAAAGCAGGTATCATCATAATTATCATTATTTATCATTGTTGGGACAGTGAGCTCCACCTTTGAAAGCTTGCTGAGTTGGGGCAGCTGGGTGGCACAGTGGATACAGCACTGACCCTGGATTCAGGAGGACCTGAGTTCAAATCCGACCTCAGACACTTAACACTTACTAGCTGTGTGACCCTGGGCAAGTTACTTAACCCCAATTGCCCCGCAAAAAAAAAAAAAAAAAGAAAGAAAGAAGGAAATTTTTTTTTAAGTCAAACGAAAGCTTGCTGAGTCACATCAGTAATCCCCTGATGAAATGAGCATTCATACCAACCATCACCCACTATTACAAAGCAAAAAAACACTAATATTACCTCGCGCATGCTGCCCTGTCTCTCTAGCTGGGCTTGGCCAAGCTGGCCCATGGATATTCTTTTCCAAACCATCCCAGCACGATGATGGATTGGGACTGCAAACAAATGTCTGTATACTTGCTCAGAATGAGAAATGTTTTCTGCAGGTCCAATCGCAGGGGTGCTGTGTCCCGAGCATATATATATTACCATAAGCTCTCCGGGACTGAAGACCTTGACTTTAAACATGCTTGTGACGCAATCCCAAACAACCTTCCCAAGTCAACAGGGAAAAATTAGATCTGGGGTGATACTTTCTCCTTCTTCTGTTTCAAGGTTCCCCTTAGGGAAAACAAAGGCCAGGAAGTCTCAGGGATGCCACAGTTTTGTACTTCGTGGGCGTCCAGGAAGGGGCTCCATAGAATACATGGACTCAGCCAAATGCAAATGGCATGGTCCATAAGGGAGTATTGTGGCTAAACTGTACTTGACCTGTAAAAGATCTGGTCATTTTAATGGACCACAAGCTAAAACAGATCACATGTGACATAGCAGGCAAGAAAGCAGATTCGATGTTGGATTGGATTTGGAAAGACTGAGGGTGATGTCACCATCATTCTCTGCTTTGGTCAGTCTGTGCCTCTGGAGCTGAGGTTCTGGACACCTCACCAACGAAGGCTACTGACAGATGATGAGTATGGCAAAGAGGCTGTGCCGTGAGAGGATGAGCTGGAGGGAGATAAGAAGGCTCGGACGGGACCTGATGGGCATGCCCAAGCATTGGGAAGAAGGAGAAGGCTGGTATGGCCTGAGCCCACAGGACCGGAGAACATGGGAGAATGTAGAATTCCGAGAGGGGACTTGGGCTTGTTGTCAGAACTTCCTGACCATCCCAGCTGTCCCAAAGTATACCAGGAGGCATCTTGCTAGCTGTGGGTTCCCCTTCACTCAAGGTCTTCAAGCCAAAAACAAACGGCTACTTGTCAAGTACGTCCCAGTCAGGGGTGACCAACTTGGAGATTCAGCGACTGTGCAAGACCTTTGGCTAAAAAGAGAATTGGTGAAACGATGAAGGAGAGAAGGGTTCCCTTGTAGGGGAGGGATCCTGGCCAAGTCTCCCTTTGACAAAGAATCCTGTCTGTGAAGGGAAGCTCCGGTGCCCGAGGGAGCAGATCTGAAGGTCTGGGTCAGTCAAGAAAAAGGATTCCTGGTGTAAGGACGCCTCTTCACCTGGAAGGGAGCAGTAAGGGAAAACCCAAAGGCTGGGTGGCCCGGGAAAGGGAGCTGCCCACTCATTTGTGCTGCTGACTCTTCCAATCTGCCCTTACCTGGCTCCAGATGGATCCTCTGACCTTGCACTCGGGCCTCTCTCTGCTTGTGCCCTGAGCGTGATCACAGGTCCTTGCCAAGTTGAGGCAGAAGGAGGGAGCCATCTGGACTGGGAGGCTTTGCCTTTGGAGGCTCTCAGGAGACAGGTGGTTGAGCTATGGGGAGGAGTCACGAGGCTGAGGAGGGTCTAAGGTCGCACTGGGACCACGCAGAGACCTGAGAAGGCCTGGAAAAGCAGGGTTGGGCAGTCCTGGGAAGGGCACTGCCAACACCTCTCCACGCAGACGTTGCTCCATTCACACCGGCTCTGATCCATGGTGAGGAGCACGGATTGAGCAGCGCCTGACCCCGGGAGGATGTGCAGTGCCTCCCCTTGGCCAGGAAAGAAAGGCAAGTGCCCTCTGTTACTTGGGAGTTCTGGGACTTCCGTGTGCCCTTCAAGATGCCGCCAAGACTCAGGGAACTCTTAAGGGAATTCGTCTAGACCCTAGTGAAAAGGGCCCAAGGACCCAAGGTGCACCAGCCAGAGGATGCCTTGGCTGGAAGCCAGACGCAGCGCACAGTGGAATGGACAGCCCAAGCAGCAGGCATGTTCCCACTCCCGTGAGCACCAGATGGTGATCCACAAAGGACAGTGACTTGGCAGACATGGAATGATGGTGGTCAGAGAAAAAACGACTTCCCTTCAGTGTCCAAGGCCTCTTAGCACATGCAGTCAGAGGCTGTGCCAAAAGAGGTGCAACATGCAGCAGTGAGGAGCTGATTATCCTGCGGAACTCTGCCCAGAGCTGAATAGAGCAGTAGTCTCCCCTCCATCAGCCTGGACATTGAGCCCTCTCAATGAAGCCTTCAAAGCTGTTTTGGCTGCTGCATCCTCTTGAACCCACAGCCCATGTACTGTACCTCACTCCCACCCATGCCCCATATTTTTCACACAAACTACTGTGGAACTGCATTCCACCCATATCATACTTGGGAAATGGATCTTCTGAACCCAAGTGGACAATTTTACCTTTCTCTGTAAGATTCCATCTTCTTAGATCTGGCCCAATGCCTGCCACAATCTTTTTGGATCCTGATCAGCATTATGTTATCTGTATATGTGATGAGCATATGACAGCCATTCACACTTTTATTGAGGTCATTGATAGAAATGGGAAAGAGCACCTGACCTCACACAGATCCCTGGGGAATTCCACCAGAGTTCTCTTTCCAATCTAACATTAGACCATTAAAGACCATGCTTTGGATCTGGCCATTCAATCCATTATGAATATGACTAATTCTCTTATTATCTAGCCCACTTCTTCCCATCTTTTGCCCAGGAGGAGCATGTGAGATGCTGTCCAAAGCCCTGTCCACATCATAATCCTGATCTTTTGCAATTTTATCTGAAAAGGCTCTGAGGTTAGTCTGTCATGACCTCTGTTTGATGACCCCAGGCTGGCTCTTGGTAATCACTGCTTCCTTTTCTAGATGTTCATCAACCATCTCTTTAATGATCTACAGTTTTACAGAGAATCTGGGTCAAACTCACTGGCTTGTCATGTTCATTTGCCCTGAAACAATTCTGCCACTTCCGGTTTTTTGATCTTTCACAGATCCCCAAGAGTGGCTCAGCAACAATATCTCTTAGTACTCAAAGAGATAGTTCACCTGGGCCTGCTCTCTTGGACTCATCAGGGCGGCCAGAGGCTTCAATGCTATCCCCCTGCTTAGCAATATCAGTCCTGTTCTGTCCTTTCCAGTACAAAGATCACGCTCTTGGCAGAGACAACATAAGCAAAATCACTGCCCAGCAGCATTGCCTTCTCTCATCGGTTGTCATGGTCCCACCCACTCCTCTTTGATGCCTCCATGGAAGCCCAACCCCCTTTTCTATACTGAACTCTACCGATGAGCTTAAGCATACTCTGAATCTAATCACTCCCTGTGAAACCCGCCCAGCACACAGCCCTGAATCCTTTACTGTGCTCTTGTGCTTAACTTTGTATGCCTGGAATCAGGATCTGTCTCTTTAAATGTCTGGGGCTGTGAGGTCCCTTTGCATCCACATCCATTTCTCCAGAAAAGTCCCCTGGCATCTTCTTCACAATTAAAGTCATCCCAAAGTGCAATGGACCACCTTGAGAGTGGGAGAGAGCTTTGAGCCCTCACTGGAGGGTTTAAAGAAAAATCTGGATTGGTGACTGGTTGGGTGTGATATAAAAGTGATTCTTGTTCAGGGAAGCCTTCGAAGGCTGCTTCCAAATCTGAATTCCCTTTGGTCTATGTTGGCTAGCTTAGGGATGGAGATCAGATCTATGATGTCAATGGGATGGGGAACTCCCAAATGAGGAAATTCTCTTTGCCAACACAGGTTGGAACTTTCTATATAACCTATGGTCTTGGCAAGTTGCCTCCATTGGAATTGCTAAAAAGTGTTGGTTTAACTTCCACGACCAGAATGTGGAAAGAGAAGGGCAGGATTATGTAGAAAGATCTGTGAGGAGAAAGAAGTTGTTGCTGCCATATACACAATGGATTAAAACATAGACTCACCAAGAAATCAAAGCTATTTATTGCAATATGAAAAAATGCTCTAAATGACTACTAATTAGAGAAATGCAAATTAAAACCACTCTGAGGTACCACCTCACACCTATCAGATTGGCTAATATGAGCAAAAAAAAAGGAAATAATAAATGTTGGAGAAGTTGTGGGATAATTGGAACACTAATGCATTGTTGGTGGAGTTGTGAACTGATCCAACAATTCTGGAGAGCAATTTGGAACTATGCCCAAAGAGCTATAGGACTGTGCATACCCTTTGACCCAGTAATACCACTACTAGATCTGTATTCCAAAGAGAGCAAAAAAAGGGAAAAGGACCCACACACATGTACAAAAATATTTATAGCAGCTCTCTTTGGAGTGGCAAAGAATTGGAAATAGAGGGAATGCCCTTCAGTTGGGGAATGGCTGAACAAGTTGTGGTATATGAATGTAATGGATACTATTGTGCTGTAAGAAATAATGAACAGACAGATTTCAGAAAAACCTGGAAAGACTTAAGTGGACTGATGCTGAGTGAAGTGAGCAGAACCAGGAGAACATTGTACACAGTAACAGCAACATTGTGTGATAATCAACTCTTCTCAGCAGTGCAATGATACAAGACAACTCCAAAGAACTCATGATGGAAAATGTTCTCCACATCCAAAAAAAAAGAACTGTGGATTCTGAATGCAGATTGAACCACACTGTTTCCACTTTTGGTTTTGTTTTGGTTTTTTGAGGTTTTTCCCTTTTGTTATGCTTCTTCTTTCACAACATGACTAATGCAGAAATATGTTTAATGTGATTGTACATATATTACCTGTCTGGGGGAGCGGGGAGGGAAGGAGGGGAGAAAAATTTGGAACTAAAAATCTTAAGAAAACAAATGTTGAAAACTATATTTACATGTAACTGGAAAATAATAAAATACTTTTATGATTTAAAAAAAAAAACAGGCTTGCCTTCCAGAGTTGGAAAGGACTTCAGGAACTACTTTGTCCAACCTCTTCATTTTACAGATGAAGAAACTTTGGCCAAGGGAATTGACTTGTCCAGGGTCACACAGGTAGTAATTGTCACAAGGGGGAAGTAAATGGGATTCTGGGGCCAGGGGCATATATAGATATTGATATGTGTATAATATATATTCATTATAAGCCATATAGTATATATGTGTATGATATATATATATTTACACAATATATGTATGTATATAAAATATACATCCTGTATCTTCTTATCTGTGAATATGTTGTATCTCCCCCATGGAAAGTAATCTCCGTGAGAGTTAGAATCGTCTCACTTTGCATTTGTATCCTCAGCACCAAGCAGACCACCGGACACAGAGCAAGTTCCTAACAAAAGCTCTTTGTGGGTTGATATTTAAGAGATCATAATAGTAGCTAACATTTACATGGCACTTTAAAGTTTGCAAAATGTTTCAAGTGTATTATTATCTCATTAGATCCCTTCAACAGTCCTAGGAAGGCAGAGCTATTATTATCTCCATATTAGAGATGAGAAAACTGAAGCAGAGGTTAAGTGGTTTGCCCAGAGTCATGCAGCTGATAAGTGTCTGAAGCCAGGTTTGAACTCAGGTCCACTTGACTCCAGGCTTGGCACTCTCTCAATCACACCATCCACTGCTGAGCAGGCAGGGCATTTTTTCTTGGTGTTTTCCTTTCTGGTCAGCCATGAGGCAGTGACAATCTGAAATGACACTGTGTCCTCTTACAAAGGAGAGGAGTAGGGTTCCTAACTTCTCAGTGGGCTAAGGGACACAGAGGACTCCTCGCTGGTGAGTATAAAGAGCAAACCAGTGCTGGTTTCTGCCCTTTTCTCTTTTTCTGTTAGAATGTGGGAAGTCAGTGTGGCTTCATATCCAGGAAAACCCTGTGGGACTCAGGACAGAACTGGAACAATTGTACATCTAATGTGTCTGAGATTATTGTTAAGGATCCATTTTCATTGTTTGGAAAGTAATTTCTATGTGGATTGATGTTACATTAATGAGCTATAGGAAGCTACATGGTTTCCTATATAATTTATATGCTGGTCATTCCTATTAAACCTCACATTTGGAAAAAAATTATTCTGCAGGGAACAGCTAGGTGGCGCAGTGGATAAAGCACTGGTCCTGGATTCAGGAGGACCTGAGTTCAGATCAGACCTCAGACACTTGACACTTACTAGCTGTGTGATCCTGGGCAAGTCACTTAACCCTCATTGCCCTGACCCCCCCCCCCAAAAAAAATTATTCTGCAGGGTTTGATTTTACTGAAATTCCATGCCCAATGCCTAAAAGGTCTCAAGAGTGTTGGCCCCCACCAGTTTGAGAACACTATGGCGCTAGAAAAGATTGAAAACCACCCACCCCAGGGTCTCCTTTGCTAGGAAAAAGATGGTTTGCAGCACTTCTTGCAGAGATTGAAAGCCACCTAGAACTCAGGAGATGGTCTTTGAGTTTCTGTGAACAAAAAATGCACCAATCTGAGGCCAACCCCGTGATTCATTTCTTAACTCAGTTGGTCCTTAGGTAAAAGGATACAATTAGCAGTCACTAGGCATATGCGTCTACTCACCCTAAGCCCTTCTCTAAATCCAGGAAGCCTGCTCAAGACACAGTCAGAAAGTCATTCTTCAGATGAATAGGGAAGAATACAAGTGATATCCTTATGGAAATGTCTTCTACAGGAAGACCTCATTCATTCAAACCCCATTAATTATCCATTCAGACCAAATCAAGGTTGAAATGTCCTTTTTAAAAAAAAACATATTTGAAAAAGAGGTGAAGTCAGTTAACTGTTAATAGGATAGGATTGAGAGTAAGGTTTTACCTCGGAAGTCCAAATTAGCTTCAAGGCCTGAGAAGCATCCATTTGCATTCAATTAAGAGGAGAATTTTTAATGATTCCCATGTATTCATGAAAGCAGGTCCTGCAGGAGCCTGAACTAGACAACATTTCATTAGCCTTGGGTATGTTTTTGAAACAAGAGTACTGTGGGAAATGTCATCATTTAGCATTTTAACCAACTAAAACTGTCCTCCAGTGGTGCAGATTCATGACAAGTTTCTGTGCAGTTATGAATGGATAGGTATTTGTTGAGTGTTTACTGAGTCAGGAACCGTGCTAAGCACTTGGACAAATGCTAGAAACAAAAGAGCCCATACCCTCTAGAAGCTTACCATCTATGAAGCCGAGCTGAGAGGGAAAAGTCATCCAGGAAGGGATGTGTTTGCTAGGGAAGTGTCCAGGATGGTGAGTGGAGCCATTAGGTAATTGACGTGTCCCTTCCAGGAATGAAAGTGCTGATTTTGTCATTCTCTCCAGATCTAGAGGTGAAAGGGAGCATAGTGTAGGGAGTGTGGTGTGAAGAAGACTGAGAAAGAGCAGCACTGGGGTCTGGAATATCTCAGAAGTGGAGACGCGTCCCCAACCGAAGCCCATCACAAGCTACATCCACAATACCTCCTTTCCAGGGCTGTTGTGAGGATCGAATAAGGTATTTGTAAGGTGCTTTGTAAACCTTAAAGCACTAAAAATTTTATTACTATTACTAATTCTTTTTTGTTATTAATTATGATTCCCCCATTCTCAGAACGTGATTTTCCTGCTGCACATGACTTTGATGAAGGCACTTCAATGCGTTATTGGGACTGGCCAGCCAGAGGTCAGTCCTTGCGAGCACGTGAAACGTCCTATCACCCACCACTGCGGAGCCAACTGGAGCGGAGGCACGTATAGCTTCGGGCCCTCCGATTGGCTGCTGAGCCAGAGTGGGGCTGGGCATTTCAAAAGCTCGGATTGGCTGGGGTCTTTTCTCATTCCCACCTCAAGGTCTTGAGGGCGGAGGCTTTCAAAGAAGCCTGGAGCCTTTCTCTCCTCACCAGGACAAGGAGTTCATTGCCTTGCTATTGCTTCTGCCTCCCGTTTTATCTATTTCTTCCTGCCCCAGTTTCAGGAGTAAGGCTACAATTATGTGAGCTTTGACCTCACAGCGTAGTGAGCTGCCAATGACCCACGAGCCAACCAGGCTGCAGGTTGTGGTCCACCAGCACAGCCCCATGGAGCTGGGAGTACCCAGTCTAGCAATGGACCAACCCTAGAGCCAATACGCCTATCCTAAAGAGGAAAAAACTCATCCACAGGCGATGCTGCCCGTGGGATCCACACTTTGCAGAAACTGACTTTCAATTAGAAACCATTCTCCCCAGGGGTAGGGTGAGGGAGAATGTGTCTCCCAGGTTTTAAGAACTGAAGGAATGCTAGTATTTCTGTAAATATCCCTTGTGAAAGGTTTAATGAATCTGGGCCAACGATCACTGGTTGTTAACAAGGGAATGATATATTGGAATGGGGGCTCAACCTAATGACAAGAGAGGCGGATCACCCCCACCCCTCAGGAGTACCCTTGGATCCCTGAGAAGGGGGGATATAGCCTTGCTGGGGACCCAACTCATTAGTGTGAGTGAGAATTGAGAAAAGAATAATCAGATTTTATAAGATTATATCATGGGCAGGGGCGGGGGGGGGGGGGGCAAGCTAGGTGGTGCACTGGATAGAGCACCGGCCCTGGAGTCAGGAGGACCTGAGTTCAAAAGAGACCTCAGACACTTGATACTAGCTATGTGACCCGGGGCAAGTCACTTAACCCCAATTGCCTCACCAAAAAAAAAAAAAAAAGATTATATTATGGGCATCTTTTCTTGTACCCAATCCAACAGCAGCAACATATTGGATCCTCCTGACTCACATCATGATTCTTTATCTCTCCCTTCAGTTCATCCATTCTTTTAATGCTCCTGAGATGATGATAACTCATGATTCAAAACCATAATCAGGAAAGTCTTGCTGTTCAAGAGATGGGCTTTTGTGGGAGCAAATGGCTGAGAGTCATTGGAAGCACCTTCTCTTTGATTTGGGGTCCTAGGAAGTGTTAAAGCAGGTTCCTCAGGGAGGGTTTTAGGACCACAGACTTAGAGCTGGAAGGTACCTTAGAGGCCCCTAAATCCAAGCCCTCCAGATTACAGATGAATCCCAGAGACCAGAAGTGCTTTGCTGGGCTTGGGAGTGTCTGAGATGCGATTCCAACGGGGCCAGTGAGAACCCTGGCCGAATGCGAAAGATCCACATGGCTAGGCAAGGTCCCTTGAAAGCTGGCTCACTTTAAGCTTGGAAATCCTGTTGCCCTGATCGCCAGGGGCCTTCTGCCCAGCCCCTTGATGTGTGCATTTAATTATCATACCCTGTGCTTCAGCAGAGAAATCTCATTTTATCCCTGTTTATTAAATCCAAACAGGAGCCTCGGAGTGAAGGAAATAGAAAAGACAAATAAATGGCCGCTGACTTTGTTTAGCTTTCTCTGAACAGGGTCTTCCAAAAAATATATGTTGGAGCTTTTAGAGTCAGGGAAAATCAATTATAATGGCAGCTTGACACTGGGGTCAGCAGGCTGCAACGCTCAGCCTCTCTCATTTGTGTGGTTTGAAAATAAACTGGGGAGTGTCGTTATTTCTGACAATCTTGCTTGGGAAATGTATTGGTGGGGATTCTTGGACTTAATCACAGATTTATAGTGGAAATTCTGCAAGTAATATCTTGTTAAAATAACTTGGTGCTAAGTGCGAGTGACAAGTGATTGCTCAGACTTGTTACTGCTGTAACTGGCTTTTCTTTCTTTCTTTCATCTTTTATTCCTTCCATTCCCCAAACCTGAAATACAAGGAACTGTGTCGGGGGGACGGAGGAAGGGCCTTTTATTTTCTCTGTGAATTTGTCCTAGGTGTATTCAGATGTGTTTTGCAAAATAGAAATGAAGCAGGTGTCACCCGGAGATGAAATAGACGTCATTTAAATCCCCATTCCACGTCATCTTGCTACAGCTTAAAGGTTCTATTCCTTGAAAGCGATATTAAGCAATCACCAGAAAGTGAGCATTTTCTGAAATTAGTGTCCAGAGGGAAAGAGTCATAGCTCCGGGCAGGAGAGCCACAAGCCCAGGCTGCTCATTAATCCCCGGAAAATGCCTTCCGCCAAGGTCCCCACTGTGGTTGCAAATTGAAAATAAAGAAGGAAAACACAGGTGTGGGTTTTTTTTTTAATACACTGGAGCTTTGCTGTTTGAGGTGGTCTATTCCGGACATTTCTGGAGGATTAAGGGAGTTTGCGTTTGCCTGTCAGTTTGTTGGCATCATTTTTCAAAATCTCTGTAGGCTTTGAATTTTTTTTAATCATAATTTGAAGACCATCCAAGGTGTGTCACACTGATGCGATGAAAATCTAATACCTCTAATCTTGGCAACCCCTACCTAATCCAACGGATACCATGAGACAAGTCAAGGCTCTGCCATGTGTCTCTGCCATAGTTAGGGCTGCTAAAGAGATCACCAGGGAGCTATCTCTGGGCTTTGTGATATGCGCCCCAACCCACTAGGAATTCCCCAAGACCCAGTCCCATGCCTAGTATACAGGAGGTGTGTAATAACTGATTGTTCCAATCCAAAAGTGCTGAAGTGGTATAGTGGAGAGAACATTAGAGTCAGAAAGATCTGAGTTCTTATTCTGCCTTCATACCTACTAGCTCTATGACCCTGGACGAGTCACCTAACCTCTCACTGTCTCAGTTTCCTCATCCATAAAACAGGGATAATAATTGGACCTACTTTACAGAGTTGTGGTGAGGACCCAATAAGATAACATATGGATCCAATGTGACAAACCATTCATTGTGCACCTACTGTGGTTATGGAAGTAAGTACTAAGTACTTAGAATACAAGGACATAATGGGAACAACTCTGCCCCTTAAGGAAGAGGAATCCTGTGATTAGTACTAAAGCAAAGGTCTCCTTCCACAAATACTAATGACAATGTTTAGGGCCTAGGTCATGGCATAGGCATGAGCTGTATTCAGGCTATTTGCTGACATTTCCCAGAATTAGTCCTGGGGGAGGGGAGAGAAAAACCAAGAAATATGATTCTGTCGCCTACCCCAAGACTGAAGCTAGTCCAAGTAAGCCCAAAACTTGGGTGCGGAACCTTAGGTTACATTTACTTATCTATATTGTTTGAACAACACAACAAGAAAAATTAAATTGATTGTATTTTAACAGGCAGGAAATAACTCATTATTGATATGGTACTCATTCCTGAATCAGCTATTTCTATAGAGTCAGACTACTAACTCGTTAATGACCAAAGGTCAAAATTAGTACAAAACTAGAATAAAAATGAGAAAAAGATATGGTGTGCAATTAAAAATAATTCCATTCTGGGGCAGCTAGGTGGCACAGTGAATAGAGCACCGGCCCTGGAGTCAGGAGTACCTGAGTTCAAATCCAGCCTCAGACACTTCACACTTACTAGCTGTGTGACCCTGGGCAAGTCACTTGACCCCAATTGCCTCACTAAAATTTAAAAAAATAATAATTCCATTCTGACATATTTAAATAGATTACTGAAGAAGAAAAGTGTAATATGAATAAAAGAAAGGACACAGAAAGATTATAATAATTTCATATCACAGTGTAACTGATGTAAGTCAAATGTCATAACAAGTAGCCTAAAAAGTGCCTTAGTCAGCAGGCATTTGACTTACTGTCAGTTGGAGAAATGTGACAACCAAGGGCAGTGCTGGTTTACCATGTGAAGTTGTTTGATCAATCTTACAGAGAAGGATGATGGAAGCTTGTAAGTATCAACTCACTAAACAGAGAGAAAGAGAACAGGAAAACCAGTTTGAAGAAAATTCAACAAAAGACTCGATTAAGCAGAGTCATCCTGAAGACATTTACAAATAAAACCAGAAGGACGCCAAATAGGAAAAGAACATAAAAAATCTGCCAGGACTTTTATGACAAATTATTTTTACCATCAAGGGGAATAGACCTACTACCCCTCTACTCTCACTTCCTGGAAGTGCTTAAAGACAAGGCAGGAATGATACATTAGGGCAAAGACTGAAAGAGCAATTGATGGGACCAATTGTATGTGTTGGCAATCTGTGCCAAACGGAAACAATTGTGAGGGTCTGGAGGGATCCATTCATAAGGTATCTATCTGAAAGATAGCAAAGTGATGGGAAAACGTCTTAGATCTTACTAAGACCAGAAAAAATGGAGACTTCGAGAAATCAACAACTACCACCCTGTTTTCCTACTTTCCTATCTGCATGGAACTTTATAAGAATATTATACATACCCACCAAGGACATTCTTGATGAAGAGATTAATGGGGGATGGTTAAATGTTTTAAAATTGTTATTTATTTATTTTGACATTCCTTTTTTTATAAATGTGGAGTTCCAAATTTTGTCCCATTCTTCCATTACCTACTGAGAAAGCAAGCAGAATTATATCAATTATGCATGTGAAATCATACAAGACACATTTCCATATTAGCCACCACCAAAAATCAAGAAAAAGAATTAAAACAAGAAAATTAGACATCAATTTGCACTCAGAATTCATTAGTTCTTTCTGGAGGTGGATAGCATTTTTTATCATGAATCCTCCGGAATTGTTTTGGATCATCATATTGATCTGAGTAGCCAAGTCTTTCACAGTTGATCAGCATTATAACATTGTTGTTACTGTGCCCAATGATCTTTCCATTCTTCTCACTTTATTTTGCATCCATTTAGAGAAATATTGCCACTTTGTTGTTGTTGTTCTCTGAAGTCACTCTTCTTCTCATTTCTCATAGCATTATATGCCATAACTTCTTCATCTTTTCCCAATTGATGAGCATCCTCTCAATTTCCAATTCCTTGCCAGCACAATAAGAGCTAATATAAATGTTTTTGTGCATGTGGGTCCTTTTCCTTTTGCTTTGATCTCTTTGGGGTATAGTCTTAGTAATAGTATTTGGGGATCAAAAGATATGCACAGTTTTATAGCTCTTTGAGCATAGTTCCAAATTGTTCTCTAGAATGATTGGATCAGTTTACTACTTCACCAACTGTTTATTAGTTTATGTGAAATAGGTAGTATTGTAAGCAATAGAGGGCATCTAGGTGGTGCAGTGGATAGAGCACTGGCCGTGGATTCAGGAGGACCTGAGTTCAAATCCGGCCTCAGACACTTGACACTTAATAGCTGTGTGACCCTGGGCAAGTCACTCAACCCTCATTGTTCTAAAAAAAGAAAAATATTGTAAGCAATATTCTATAACAGACTAAATCCTCACCACCATACAGTTGGCTCTAAGATGTAGGAAATACAAGTTTGTTGATTTTTTTTTAAATATTGATTCAGTAGAGCAAAATATCATCTTAAGAGCCTTTTTCTAACAAAGAATTCCTCATACATGGCTCAAAATTATTCACGATTCTATAAAAGACATGGAGATGGATAGAGCACTGGCCCTGGAGTCAGGAGTACCTGAGTTCAAATCCAGGCTCAGACACTTAACACTTACTAGCTGTGTGACCCTGGGCAAGTCACTTAACCCCAATTGCCTCACTAAAAAAAAAAAAAGACATGGAGATAAGTTTGTTTGGTGATTCTCTGATTATTAATATCAATCAATGCATAAAACAAGGAGACATCCTTGCCAAGGGGGCTTACTATTGTCGCAAAGATCAAGAATACAATCCAAGTTGGAGGAAGGGTCCCCTTAGATGGCAAGGTCCTCTAGATGCTATTTGTAGAAGCCTTCATCGTGGTTCATGAAGCCCTGGAACATTGTAGCACCTCTTGGAAAAATCATGTAGTCATTCAAAAGAGTTTAACTAAACCATCAACACTAGGGAAACCAAGTGGATGAAGAATGCATATTGTTCAGGTCCTGGCATGAATTTAAATGAACAGCTTTTAGAATTCATTCATCAGGATAAATATCCTGGACAGATATTGCTAATAGACAATAAATCGTGTCCAGAATTAAACAGGAAGAGGGGGTTGGGCTTGACTACCTTAGGGAAAATTGCAAGACTCCTTTAATGATCCTAAATTACTCCCAGAAAGTAATTATTATATTTATTTCTAGAATACAACAGTCTACCAGCATTTCATATGACTACAACTAATGGAACACTTCGATTTACAAAGAGAACAATGGAGAAGCACATAGTAAACTTGGGAAGTCTGCAGCATATACAAATGAGGAATTCCAAAGAAATAACAAAAGTCGTCAAAGAAATGTACAATTCCAAAGGAAGGTGAAATGGTCACATAGGGAGAGCAAAAGATGACTGATGGATGGATACCATGTTCTCTTCCTATCAAAAGAATGAGAAGGAACCTCTAGCATATTAGGCGGCCATGGTCATGAATCATGTTTTGAATTACTGAAGAGAACAGTCCATCAGTTAGCTCATAAGTTCATTTAAATCAACGTCCCACAATCCCCAGCCTCCAAAAGAATATAACCTCTTTCAAGGAAGTCACTGTCTTTTGCCTTTAAGTGCCTCACATAATTCTTTTTGTATAGGTACTTAATAAATGCTTTGGGGGGTCTTTTGAACTATTTTAATGTAGGGAATGAACTAAAGTATGAGTGAGGACTCCTCAGATGACATTTCTTCAGCCCTATCTTGACCCAGCCATTTTGGGGTTGCTGGTTCCTCTTTCTCCTTTATCTTTTTCTAGTTACCCGTGTCCATTTCTACTATACAAAAATGAATGCTTTTGCTGCTGCAGTGTCCATGGCTTCTCACTTTTCTTGCCAAAGTGGGAAGGTCTACTTCCTACATTTGCTACCACAAAGAACTAGCTCTGAATCTCCAGCTTCAAGGGCCATTGTCCTTCTGCTGGCTTCCTTACAGAGGAGAGCTGGGCTCATTGTTGGGTTTTGGTACAGAGCCAATACCTTCTAATACATTAAGATCCCTTCCTTGGAATGTTAGGTAGAATAAAGGGAGTGGTGATGCTGTCAGTCAACACAATGGCAAGGCTTGAAATGGAGCAGAAACAAGCATTCTGAGGAAACACACGTGGAATATCTAGCTCCTTCTTGGGTTTGTCCTCTATGCCTTTGATAAAATCTATTACTAAATATATCTCTAACGTTCTTATGCATGGCAATTTTTAAGCTTTCCAAGACCTTGCAAATAGAATAATTTAAAATATACAGTATATTAAGCAGTGCAATTACAGGGGGAAAGATGTTTATAAAAATAGCTTGACAGAGATCCCAGTTTGGGTGGTTACGATGCTACTCAGTTATGCCACACGGAGTAATTTTAAAGTATTTTAAATGACATAATCCCAAGTAGATGCTGCACCCTATCACCAAACTAAGCAAGATCAACTAGCTAGATGGGCTGACAGGTAACTAAGTATGTGACTCTGAATCTATTTGGTCTTTTCTCTGGGCACTGAAAAATCTGGGGACTTTAAAAAAATCAAATGGGCTTTACTCTAATAGGTCTCTAGTTGCTAACCTATATGATGTGGTTTTTTGTGGATGGCGAATTGTGTTATTTAAATTATTGGGGGACTAGGCTGGGTTTTCTAAAATATTACTAAACTATATATTAATGGCTATTGCACCAGTTTTGGCAGTAAGCATTTATTATTAATTAATATTCTGCAAGCAATATCTTGTTAAAATAACTTTGGTGCTAAGTGAGAGTGACAAGTGATTGCTCAGACTTGTTACTGCTGTAACTGGGTTTTCTTGATCACATATTATTAAAGTATTGACCTCGTGTCTCCCTAACTTCCCCACTGGTCACAGGCTTACAGACCTAAACAACTACATACCCAGCATATTGAGCCTAGAGGGAAAGCAGAGAGAGAGAGAGAGAGAGAGAGAGAGAGAGAGAGAGAGAGAGAGGGAGAGAGAGAGAGAGAGAGAGAGAAAAGGGGGGCGAGGGGGGAAGGAGGGAGAGGAGAGGGTGCATAAGAGAGCAAGCTTCTCTTGGTCCAATCTTTTTTATCCTCTTTGGTAGAGGCAGATTACCACACATTGATCTAAGCTAATTGGTTAGCATCATTCAGTTGCATTGATTGACATGAATTGAGGGGTGGTCTCAGAGAGGGTAGGTTCCTCCTACTCTAGGTGTGTCTTCCCCTAGCTAATCAGAAGAATCAGTCTGCATTCCTTTTGTTAAGGTGCTCACGCAGGTTTTTGGTGTGAAGGAGAAAGACTAGCAAAAACGAATGTCTGGGTTTCTCCTAGAAATCCATTATTAATCATTATTTTCTCACCGATGTCAGATCATTGATAATGGTTAGAGCATTAGACTTGAAGCCAGGAGGACTTGAGTTCAAATCCAGCCTCAATCTGGATTAATAGCTGTGTGAGCCTGGCCAAGTCACTTAATCTCTCTTTCCAAGCCTGAGTTTCCTATAAAGACAATAATATCATCTTGAGCAAAAAAGGCCGTCATGAAGCAAAGCCAAGTGCTTTACTGATGTGACTGCACTAGAAAAACGTGTCATTTTCTGTCTATTTTTAAAGGATGAATTATTCCCGTCAGTGCCTGTCAAGGAAGGGTGAAGGGACCTTAGGATAATAGAATTAGACTTTAGAGGTCATTGGCTCCAGTCCCCTCATTTTATAGATGGAGACTCTCTTATACATGAAACAAAAAGATATTTACATCACCAACAGCTGGAGGAATAAATAAAAAGAGAAATCCAATACAAAATGATTACAAAATACATAAAATATCTAGGAATTAACTTACCAAGACACTCTCAGGACATATAAATGCTACTCTAAAACCCTCTTTATAGAAATAAAGAAAACATAATCATGGTTCATGGTTGGACTGCACCAATAAAATCAAAATGATGATAATTCTTAAACTAATTTACAGATTTTGTGCTGTGACATGTAAATTATCAAGGGATTACTTTATAAAAGTAGACAAAATATTTTTAAAAATTCAATTGGAATTAATTAAAGAAGCAAACATTCATTGAGCAAAAAAAAAAAAATTCAATTGGAGGAGCAAAATGCCTAGACTCTCAAGGGAAATGTAGTTGAGGAGTAGGGAGAGAAAGAGAGTGGAAAAGAGAATCACAGAGCTAAAAAGGATTTGATAGACAACCTCTATTTGAAAAAAATAATCCCCTCCACAGAATACTCAACAATTATAACCCAAGCTTTGCCTGAAAATCTCCAATGAAGGAGAAACTATTATTTTTCAGAGCAACACTTTCTACTCTGAGGTAGCTCTCATTGTAAGCGAGTTTTTCCTGACCTCAAATCTAAATTTGTCTTTGTCATTTCCACCCATTGCTCCTACAACAGTCTTCTGGGACCAAATAAAATAAGCCTGGTTCCTTATTTGGAATGAAAGGGGTCCAGCAGTACCAGTCCTCAAACTATGTTAAAGGACAGGCAACATAAAAATCATAGAGGACTAACCAAAAAATAAAAAAATCAATCAGTAGAAGAGACCAGGAAAGTGAGACTTGGAAACAACCAAACAGAAGAGTCCAGTGTTCAGGAAACCCAAGATCACCAACTCCTTGGGAAAAGAGTCCCTAGTTAGATAAGAACTACTGGAAAACCAGAAGTAAAAATAGGTTTAGACCAGCATCTTATGCCACATCCCACAAGCTCCAATTGGATGCTCAACCTCAATATAAAAATGTCACATCATTAAAGGAAAAAATGGAGGTGAATAGGAGGAGGAACAGTTCAGAACCATGGTACATGGGAAAATTCATAGCCAAACTTGGAATAAAGGTGATGACAAAATAGATTATTTTATCAAATAATTATTTTATATAAATTAAATCATTACAATAAGAATAAGAGGAGGAAACAGTGGGAGATCTTTGCACCTAATGTCTCTGATTATAAAGCCTGATGCCCAAAAATATGTAGGGAATTGACTTAAATATGTAAGACAAAGAACCATTTCCCAATGTATATGTAAAAATACTTTTCAGAATAATAAATGCAACCAATAACTATAAGAAAAATGCTTCAAATCACCAATAATAAAAGAAATGAACACACCTGAAATGAACCTCCGAGACTTCGCCTCACACACGCATCAAATTGACAAAGATGATAAAAGATTAAAATGGTCAGTGGTGGAAGAGCTTGGGAAAACAGGCACATTCATGCAATGTTAGGAGAACTACAAATTGGCTCAACCCATCTCGAGAACAAAAGGGACTCATTCAGGAAAAGCACAGATCAGCTGGGGTATTTTCTCTTTCCTATCTCAAGGTCTTGGAGACATAACAATTATGAAGAATGCAGAGAAACATGGGAAGAAGTGAATTAATGCAGATGCAAGAATTAAGACAAAACTGGATCATAATGTAAGCCAAAATGACACTAAAAGGGAAACAGTCCTTAAGGATAATGGCAGTGACCCATCTTGGTTCTGGAGAAAAGATAAGGAAACACATGTCCATCTTGTCAACAGAGAGGTGGAGGATGATCACTGGGAAGGTTGACCTGAGCTGTCAGGCAGGGTCCCTTTGGCTAAACTGTTCTTCTTTATTTCAGGGGAGGATTCAATGGGGAGTGGAAATAACTGGCGTACAGAGGAAAAAGCAACAAGAAAAGCTTTAAAACATAGATATCAGGGCAGCTAGGTGGCACAGGGGGTAAAGCACTGGCCCTGGATTCAGGAGGACCTGAGTTCAAATCCGACCTCAGACACTTGACACTTATTAGCTTTGTGACCCTGGGCAAGTCACTTAACCCTCATTGCCCTGACAAACAAAAACAAAAACAAAAAAATAGATATCTGATTTGGGTGACCAATATGTAATTCCCACTGACACGTGAGTTTCTCTTCAGGCTTTGGGGGTCTAACTAGCCAGTCCCACCCTTGGCATGTATGGGGCATATGGAAATCAACAAGAATCTCCAAGATGTCTTCCCACTACAATTATAGAATCATCACTTAAATCTGGAAAACACCTTAGAGATCATTAAATCCAATCTCCTGGTTTTACAAATGAGGAAACTGAAGCCCAGAAAGTTTAATCAATCAATAAACATTTATTGAGTTCCTACTATGTGTCAGGCACTGTGCTAAGCACTCGGGACACGAAAAGAGACAAAAAAGTAGTCCCTGCCCTCAAGAAGCTTACAATCTGATAGGAGAGACAATATGCAAACAAACAGACAAACCGAGCTATATACAGGATAAATAGAAAGTAATTAACAGAGGAAAAGCCTTCGAAGGAAGAAGGGCTGGAGAGGCCTCCTAGAGAAGGTGGAATTGTAGCAGAGACTTAAAAGAAGCCAGGGAAGTGGGAGGTCAGTGGTGGGAGTGGAGGAGGAGAGCATCCCAGGCCTAGGAGACAGCCAGAAACAAGGGACCGAGGGAGGGTCTTGCTCCTGGAACAGCCAGGAGGCCTGTGCCCCTGGATCAAAGAGTATGTGGAGGGGGCCACAGGAGGAAGGGCATTGAATGCCAAGCAGAGCACTTTGTATTTGCTCCTGGGGAGTGATAGGAAGCTACTCAATCAATTGAGGGAAGGGGGGGGGGAGAGAGGGAGTAGGTCACGTGATCAGGCCTGCACTTTGGGGGCAGAAGGGGAGGAGCCTGGAGGAGCAGAGCCTCCTGCCAACAATCACAGCCAGCGAGAGTCTGAGGTGGGATTCCGGGCTGGGTCTTCTCCAAGATGCTTCTCCAAACTCTCCACTTTACGGGGAAGGAGCAGGAGGCCTAAAAAGTTTGCCGGAAGACACCCAGGGGCAGGGCCAGGCTTGCGACCCAGGTCCCTGATCGCCAGCCCATAGGTCTACTCCCTGCTGTGGAGTGCTCTGGGAAGCTCACTCATCATACAGAAATGGCTGCAGGCTTGGGGAGCTAAGGAGGGAGTTAGGGAGCTGGCCAAGACCTTTCACTTTGATCATGCACTTAGTAGGTGAGTGTGCGCTCTCTCTCTCTCTCTTTCTCTCTCTCTCTCTCTCTCTCTCTCTCTCTCTTTCTCTCTCTCTCTCTTTCTCTCTCTCTCTCTCTGTCTCTATTTCTGTCTCTGTCTGTCTCTATCTCTGTCTGTCTCTCTCGGTTTCTCTCTTTCTGTCTCTGTCTGTCTGTCTGTCTCTGTGTCTCTGTCTCTGTCTGTCTCTCTGTCTCTATCTCTGTCTGTCTGTCTCTATCTCTGTCTCTCTGTCTCTGTCTCTCTGTCTCTATCTCTGTCTCTGTCTCTATCTCTGTCTCTATCTCTGTCTGTCTCTGTCTCTCTCGGTTTCTCTCTTTCTGTTTCTGTCTCTGTCTGTCTGTCTCTGTGTCTCTGTCTCTGTCTGTGTCTCTGTCTCTATCTGTCTGTCTCTCTGTCTGTCTCTCTGTCTCTCTCAGTTTCTCTGTTTCTGTCTCTGTCTCTGTCTCTCTGTCTCTATCTCTGTCTCTCTGTCTCTGTCTGTCTGTCTCTGTCCCTCTGTCTCTATCTCTGTCTCTCTGTCTCTATCTCTGTCTCTCCCTCCTCTCCTCTCTCTTTTCTTCCCGATTCAAACTCTAACTCTGCCACTAATTACCTGTATGTCTTTGGACGGGTCATTTCATTTCTCTGAGCTTTGGTTTCCTTAACTGTAAAACAATGGGCCTAGGTAGATGACCTCAGAGTTCCCTTTCTGCTCAGAATCAAGGATCCCGTGACCTCCATTGTGCTGGGCAGGCCAAGGCAGGAGAGCGAGCTGCATAGACTTTCCAGAGGACAAAGAGCACCCCTGCCTGTTCCCAGACTGAGAACAGCTGCTGGGACGGTGTAGGCAAGCTCGGCCGTTGTGCTCTTGTCTAAAAGTTCCTGTGATGGACGTGGAACTTCAGTCTGCAAACCCACACGTCTCACAACAGGCCTTCGAGCGGCTGTTTTCCGTAGGATTTCTTTGTGTTAAAGCGAGAGTCGTCAGGCAGGCTGTGATTTACCAGTGCAGAAAAGGACAAAATAAAGCTAGCCAGAAAAGGCACTGCAATTATCCTCCCACAGAAAACCCAAACAAGGCTTCCAGCGGCCGTCAGAAAGACCGGCCTTTGTCAAGTTGGTGGAAGAGCCATAGTCGTTCACTGTGGAAGCTGGGCGTAGATACGGCTCCGCCGCAGCGTCCAAGGCCGTCCAGACTGATGCGCAGCGGTGTGCCGATGCTAGCTTTGAAATGGCTCTGGATTTTTACTTATTTTATTGAACAGTCAACCAGGAAGCATTTAAGTACCAACCTGCTGTCCAGTGGATCTTCCTAAAGGGACGGTATCCCCCCATCCCTCACTAAACACCAGTGCTTCTTTATTGTTTCCAAATACATATTCACCTGTTTGGCTTTCAAAGACCTTCTTAAACTCTCCACCACCATCACCACCTTGCCTATCTTCTTATACCTTACTCCCCACCACATTATGCTTTGGGATTCAGTGACATTGGCCTCCAGGCCACAAGAAGAGCCATCTCGAGTGCCTGGGCATTTTCACTAGCTGCCCCCATGCCCAGAATTCTCTTCCTTCTCTTCTCTGCCTAGAGGCAGCTCTCCCACTAAGCTCCCAACACTACAGGAGGTCTTTCTGAATTCCCTTCCATGCTAGTGCCTTCCTTCTGCTAATTCCTTTCTGTTGGTTCTCTATGTGGCTTGTTGGTATGTTGTCCCCCCATTAGACTGTGAGCTCCTTGAGGGCAGACACTGGTTGTTTGTCTATCTTTGTATCGCCAGTGCTTGGCCCAATGCCTGCTGCCTAGTAGACCCTTAAAAATGCTTGTTAACTGACTCCCAGACTAAGATACAATGACAGATAGAAAGGGCTGGACACGTTATCTTGATGAGGGTTTGTTTTTGGTCAGAGAAAGAATCAACCTCTCACTAACTTTCTTTTTCACAACATCTGTTGTGTACACTGCCAAGTCCAAGTAAGACATGGAGGGTTTTCACTGAGTTATTTTCTTTATTATGAACAATTTGATTTTGAAGGGGATGCAAAAGGGGGAAATATCTAGAAATGACGGGTAGAAAAACAAAGACACCAACTCAACTGTATTTTTAATCTGTTTGTGCTCTTGGTGGTAGCAAAAACAAATGCAAATAAAGTGGGTGTCCATCAGTTGCCAAGAGGCTGAATATTATGGTTTTTAAGGTAGTAATATTAGTACACCATAAGAAATTATGGAAATGAGGAATTCTGAGAAACTTGGGAAAGTTCATATTAAGTGATGCAATGTGAAGAAATCAGAACTAGAAGAATCTGCACAGTGATTGCCATAGCCTAATATTAACTGGGTTACAAAGCCATTGAACTCTGGTGAATTGTCACAAACGATTCCAACCCAGAAGAATTGATAGAATACCAACACTTCTCAGAGAACGCTTCTGAGTCTACTGGCTCTTTGGATTTTTTTTCTCACATGAGATCATTAAAGGGGCTAGTTACTCCCCCTCAGCATAGGACCAAATATCTCCCACCAGAGAGAATGTTCTAGAAATCATGCTTGCATAGAGTCTAGAAAAGGAAGGAACATAGGTCAAAGGGCTCATTGCCCTCATCTTACAGAGAGGAAAGTGAGGCTTGAGAAGAGGAAAGGATTTGCCCAGCCTTTGATTCCAGCTCTGGTAGTCACATGCACTCACACCACCTGCCTGGCCAGTGTGCACAAACTCACAGTAAAGATGAAGGCTAGGGGGTGGCTAGGTGACGAAGTGGATAAAGCACTGGCCTTGGATTCAGAAGTACCCGAGTTCAAATCCAGCCTCAGACACTTGACACTTAACTACCTGTGTGACCCTGGACAAGTCATTTAACCCTCATTGCCCTGCAAAACATTAAAAACAACCAAACAAACAAAAGATGAAGGCTAGTACTTCTGCAAATAGGCTGAGGGAAGGGGTCCGAGAGCAGACAATAGGAGGGGAGGAGGAAAGTGGCTCCCTCTCCCTTTGTCAGGTGCAGACACATTTTTCCCATGATGATGACTGGTAGTATTTCTGTAGCACTTCAGGTTTGCCAAGTGATTTCCTTGTTATCTCATTTGATCCTTGCAGCAACCCAAATGAGGAAACTGAGGCTGAAAGAGACCAGCTCAGAATTTCACCGCTAAAAAGTATCCGAGGTTCCATTCGCACTTAGGCCCTCTTGACTGCAGCGCCAGTGCACTTAGCTGCCCTGCTGGACAGAGAAGCAAAGTTTCTCTTCAGAACCCTCTCACTGAGCTTTCCTCTTCCCGTGCCCACTTCTCCCCAAGTCCTCCTCCTACCTGAAGCTTTGTCAGCCATGCCCACTTTCCAAAATGCTCCCAGAGCAGAAGTGGCCCCATCAACAGCTCCCTTTGAAATTCTAATTTCTTCAAGGTAAATGATCTCAGGTAAATGTTAAGAGGAAAGTGAGCTGAAATTCTAATTCATTACTGATGGAAGCTAATTCATACCGACTTTGGAATGATAGCTAGCCCCTTAACCCACCTTTATTTGCCTTTATCAAAAAAGGGTAGCTTATTAATCTTAATGTATCTCCAGTGGTGGGATTTTAAGCAATGTGACCAAGTGAAGGGACAGCATTCAGACAAGGTGTGGGCAGATATATGGGCAGGGGGCCCCCCATGCAGGGAAGTCAGCCTTGCCCGGGAGCTTCTTCCCAATGTCATGAGCTGATAGATCCAGATCTGAAGGGGATTCAGAGGCCGGCTAGTCCAACCCCCTAACTTTACAGGTAAGTCTGTTAGAAATGAAGTGAGTTGCCCAAGGTCAGTAAGGTAGCAGGCACCAGAGGCAAAATTTGAACCGTGGTCCTTTGATTGCTGAGGTAGCTCTCCGGCACTCTGTTCCCCTAAGTTGTTCCTGCTTTTTCCACTTGTCCCTCCCCTCACTGCTGAGTCCAATGGTCCCCTAACAGTTCCAACAGCGGCAGCAGCGGCAGCAAGACAACCATTGGGGGTAGAAGGGGGCTATGGGGAGGGGCAATAGCAGTCATTCGTGGGACTATTTATTTCTCCAAGCCTCCCTTTGTCCACATGCTGGTCATTTGCTGAATTCTCCATCTGATGTTAATGTTTCTAGTGATAAATGGATGCTGATGGGCCGGTCAATTTCCTTTTCATTTTTGGACATGTTATTGAGTGCATTCCTTTGATGGCTGGCAATGCACCAATCAGGTTTAATATCAATAATGCACCATTTGGAAAACATTCCGTTTTCTTGGTGTGCCAAAAAAGGAAGAAAGAAATGCCTCCCTGTCAGGATTTATTGAGTACAAACCTCAGGGGTTGCCAAAGAGATTGGAGTTCCTTTAGCAGAAGAGTAAACAGATGGTCTCAGGGAAGTGATCGCATTCTGAGCACTGAATTAGATTGGGACAGAACGGAGTCACAGCTGCCAAGGCTCGTTGGCCAGAAGGATGGTGGTGGAAGGGAGACATCGCCGGGAAGAGGCCACTGCAGCCGCTCCTCTGCCCAGCGCCGGTCCCTGAAATCCGATAGGGATGCTTACAAAACGGCCAGGTGTCCCCTCGGCTGGATCATTGCAGGAAGCGCTCACCATGAACAGACCGGAACTCGATACCTCCAAGGTGATTAGAGCCATTGACAATATGTAATGGGAAACACAGCCCTCCCGACCACAGAATAGGCACTCCAGCAGGCAGCAGACCACAGCCTCTCCAAAACAGCGGTAGCAGCAGCAGCAGCACATTAACGTTGGGCTTTAAGGGTGTTGTTTGGCTTTCTGTGTACATGTTATTCCTTTTTCTTAATATGATGTAAGCTCCTTGAAAGTAAGGACTAATTCATTTGTGACTGTGTCCCCAACGAATAGTTCAATGCCCAAGACAGAATAGGCTCATGATAATAACAAGCAACATTTATACAGCCTTTACCTCAATCAAGCCGCTATGCTAAGCATTTTGTAATTATGATTTCATTTGATCTTCACGACAACCCTGTGAAATAGGTGCTATTATTATCCTTTGCTCAAGAAATGTCAGTGGCCACCAGGATAAAATCAGAATTTCTCTGCTTTGTCCAGGGTTTTGCACACAGTGAACACTGAGATTTTTTTTTTGTATTTATTCATTCACTTAGAGTCACCAACCATGATCCAGTCTCTGAACTTCTGTGAACCTCAGTTTTCTCATTTGTAAAAGTGGGGCTCTTTTCCACCTTCCTCCCTTGTACCCAGCTCACACTGAAGTCACCAAAGTGTGTATGGACTGGGTCTGCAGGTGCCTCCTAGCCCCAGGGCCACCACAGGGTCGACACTTTGAAAACACTTGTGGATCAACTGATTCATTTGAAGGATCTTGTCAGGTTCCTCTGGACTGCTTCATCCTTTGTAACAAACTCGAACCTGCTGTGTTCCTGTGGAGTTGTGAGGTCATCACCAAAGCTATTGCCTCTGACAGCCCAGCATGCTGTGGGTGCTCCTCCACGTCTTTCCAAAATCCTGTGATTGTGTGGTCAGCAGAAGGTTCAAGGGGCCTTCCGCAAGTGCTCTTGACCTGGAGAGGCCCCCAGGTCAGCCCAGGGGCTGTTAGTTATCCCTCTTTTCTCATGTAAACAGCCTGTCTTCCCCTCTGATCCCACAAGCCTGAGATGATACCCCCTTTCCTTCAACTCTCCTTCAAAAATCTTTGTAATATGCTGCAGCCTGGTCTCTTCATGCAAATCTCTGCCACCCTTTAAGGGCTCACTCTGGGCCTCAGTTTCTTCCTCTGCAAAAAAGAGATTAGTCTTGGGGGGGGGCAGCTAGGTGGTGCAGTGGATAAAGCACCAGCCCTGGATTCAGGAGGACCTGAGTTCAAATCCAACCTCAGACACTTGACACTTACTAGCTGTGTAGCCCAGGGCAAGTCACTTAACCCCCATTGCCAGAAGAGAGAGAGAGAGAGAGAGAGAGAGAGAGAGAGAGAGAGATTAGTCTCCATCGCTTCCAGCTCTAAGCCCACACAATCTATGATTCTATCACTTTATGATTTTGTTGTTGTTCAGTTATTTTTCAGTCGCGTCCAATTCTTCGTGACCACGTTCAGAGTTTTCTTGGCAGAGATACTGCAGTGGTTTGCCTTTTGCTTCTCCAGCTCATTTTGCAAATGAGAAACTGAGGTAAACAGGGTTAAGTGACTAAGGTCACTCAGCCAGTCGGATTTGAACTCAGATCTTCCTGACCGCAGGCCTGGTGTTTGATGCACTATATGGCATCATCTAGCTCAGAGGACACAATGGTTCATGACTTTCAGACCCATGGGTGTGCCAGAACCAAGGCTGGATTCACTGGCTCTCCAGTGATGATGATTAAATGTTCAGTGTGAGTAATTACACCTTAGAAAATGGCAAAGCAAGGTTTGATTTATGGTTTTGCAGATTTTTTAGATCTAAGAAAGTAAAGGAGAAAATGTTAATGATGCAAATTAAACCTAAAAATGTATCTTGGGTACATTTTTTTGAGAGCAAGTTGTTAAACATTTACCTTCATACCGCTGCTTACAACCATACACCAGTAGAATATCAGCATTTAAAAGGGAAGCTTTTGTTTCAGGGGGAAGTTTGGGATCTTTAAAATCACTATATTGTTTCCCACTGGTAATTCAGCCTGTTCTTTGTCTCTTGTTCAGTTGTCCCTATGTGTGTACAAATATGTATTTGGATATCCAGACATGTATATCTGTATGTATATATACATCCATGATATGTGTATGTTCACATGATGTGTGTGTAGACATATGTTTGCAAATACACAAAACTCTAGAGACTGTGCATTTAACTCTGTGCTACAGTCTGGACAATAAGCATTCTTCACCCATTTGGCATTTCTTATGTAATTAGTTAAGCCAGATTCTTTTGAGTAGTTCCCCTAAATTCAACAAACATGTATTAAGCATTTGCTTTGCACAGAGCACTGGGAGAGGTATAAAGGGTAGATAAGTGGAGAGTCCCTACCCTCATGGAGTTTCTAGTCTCTTAAAGCTATAATACAAAATACATACAATTATAATGCAAAATAACAAGTGCATTCGATAGGTGCCACCTAACGCTTTGTGAAATCTAGGGTGGGCAAGTAGGGGAAGCACATTTATTAAGCACCGGTGTGTGCCAGGTCACATGGACGTGAAGACAAAAAAGAGAACAGTCCCTGAGCTCGGGGAACTTACATTCTATTCAGGGAAAGCAGCATATGCCCAGATGTGTTAATATAAAATAAATACACAAAGTAAATACAAATATGTTTCTAGGGGACCATCAGGGAATTCAAATAACTAGGAGAAATCAGGAGAGGCCTCTAGTGGGAGGTGACAATTGAGCTGAGCCTTGAATGGAGTTATGGATCCCAGTCAGGGGTGATGAGAAGGAAGAGCACTCCAAGCAAGTGGAACAGCCTGTGCAGAAGCCTGGAGGTGAGAGATGGAAATTGGAACAATGCATAAAAGTACAATGAGAAAGCATAAATCTGCCTCCAAAGAGTTAACTCTCATTTTTTTTTCTTAAAGGAAAAGACTCCTCCTCCTTGGTGCTGAAATCCTTTTGCGGCACAGCATGGGAGAAATCCCACACTGTTGGCTGTGAGCCCAACACCTGGCCTTGGCCCCAAGTCGAGCATGGCCGGGGTCTTCATCTTACAGTGGGTGTGTGCCGGGCTAATCACTTGAAATCAGTGCTGAGGCAGGTTGGATCAAAGCGAGTTGTCTCAAAGGCCTCATTGTTTGGCACAGGACAGCCTGGCAGGAAGGATCGTGGGAGTCTGTAAAGGGGACGACCCTCCCACCCCCCATCACAGAAAGTACCTGCGATAAAGAGCTGCCCCGATGAATCATTAACTTTAGTGCAGACTCTAGGCTCCTTTTCCTTGGGTGCTAAGCAGCCTCCCGCTGGGTTGTGGCCAAAATGAAAGGTTCATGCCCAGTGTGGGTGCCTTTCTGGGAACGAGCCCCCGGGCTGCTCCTTGAAGGACAGATGCACAGTTCAAGGCCTCTCCAGCCAGAGGTTGAGCATTACTGGCATGTGGCATGGCCACACCCACCCATGGCACACAGCATCAGATGAGGAGGATGTGAGGAGAGCCCTTGGAGCGCTCTAGGTGCATCACTAGCCTCTCTCTCTTCCGTGCATTTGAACTACAAGGTGTCAGTTTCATCCACTGATCAGTTGGGGGGGGGGGCGGGGAGAGGAGAAAGAATTGTTTTTCCTTCATATAGAATTCTCCAAACTACAAAGGTTGGTGGTAAGAGTAGGTAAAGAGCTTTGAAGGATGCTGCTTATTGAAAATAAAAGGACCAATGAGACCAATGTGTTGATTTGTTTTGCTGGACCATGAGTAAAGCAAAAATGGAAAATCACTGTGTTCTTGGACCTGGAGAACAAACAATGAAATGTACGCACCTCCCTCCTCTCTGTGGTCAGGTGGGGGACTGCAGGGGCAGAACATTGCATACACTATTAGACAATCATTTTATTGATCAGCTTTGCTTAACTTTTTTTCTTTATTACGAGTGAGGTTTTTAGTGTGAGGGCATATACAAAGATATGACTGTGGTCAAAAGTCACCAATGAAACATTTAAAAAGTAAATAAAGGGGCAGCTAGGTGGCCCAGTGGATAGAGCACCAGCCCTGGAGTCAGGAGTACCTGAGTTCAAATCCGGCCTCAGACACTTAACACTTACTAGCTGTGTGACCCTGGGCAAGTCACTTAACCCCAATTGCCTCAAAAAAAAAAGTAAATAAAATGAAAAACATTGAATTGGGTCACTTTTTAGCAGGAAGGGACTCTGGAAGCCATCGAGGCCAACCCCTTAATTTTTAGATAAGTAAACTGAGGCAAACAAGGGTTAAGTGACTTGTCCTTGCTCATACAGCTAGTGTCTGGGGGAGTATTCAAATTCAGGTGTTCCTGACTAGCTGCCTAGTTGGGGGGGGCCATGGGGAGGAGGAGAGGGAGGGGGGAGAACATTGCACTGGCAGGGACAAAGTTCCCATTGGCTCTAAATTCACATGGGAGCACATCACTGGAATTCTCAGAGACAAAGGTCATTAAAGAGAGCTGAATTCATACCAGAGATACAGACCCCAGCCTATGCAAAGGCAGAGACTAAGCCTTTGAATATTGATTCAGAGGAGGTATTTCTGCAGAGTGGGGGATTCAATACAGTCCAAGATCTCCCTCTTAGCACAGGCAGGTCGGCTGGAGAACCTGGCTGGACACAGAGTTACTGTGTCCAGGGGACTATTTTTCTCAAATAGCAATTATTCTAAGTGAACTTTTGGCATGTGCTGGATTGCCCTGAGCCCTTCATCCAAGCTGCTGACAGGACAGTGTCATAGAAAGCTTCTAAATCTCCCTTCTGCCACTAATTGCCTGTGGGACTTTGGGGAGGGACCTCCCCCCGCTCCTGCCCCATCTTCTTGGTCATAAAATGAGTGCATCATTCAGCTATCTGCCTTTTACTAGTTGTGTGACCTTTGGTAAATCCATGTCCTGTCCTGTGCCTCAGTTTCCTCCTCTGTAGAATGAGGGTATTGGACTGGATAACCTGCTAGGTCACATCCTACCCTAAATATTTGATCTGTGAATCAATAAGGTCTTAGCCTGAAGCAGAGAAGATCCTCTGTTGCTCTCCATGTAGAATGGAAGCTTCTGGAGATTTCAACAAATGCTTATTAGAGAGGCAGCCAGACATGAGGGATGTGGTGCTGGACTTGGAGTCAGGAGAACTGGGGAGAAATCCTGGTGCCTCCTTGAGGTGGTGCAACCTAGGAAAATGACTTCTCCGTGCTGTGGCTCTCCCCGCTATGAAATGGAAATAGTCTTGCTTGCACCCCATGCATGCCTCACGAGGTAGCTGTGAGGAAAACATTTTGGGCATTAATGCTAGATACAAGGCTATGCTGGGAAACCACACTTTATTTTGGCGGGGCAATGAGGGTTAAGTGATTTGCCCAGGGTGACACAGCTAGTAAGTGTCAACTGTCTGAGGTCAGATTTGAGAGAGGGAACCAAGAAAGCATTCCTGCTCCCCCTGGAAGCTGTGATCCCCACTCCATCCCACACCACCATGAACAAGTAAAGCAATATTCATTCAATGCTTACTACACGGCAGGGTCTGTACTAAGCACTATGGATACAAATACAAAAGCCCTCAGAGAGCTTCCACTCTAATAGAGGGACACAACATATGCTGGGCATTGGTGGCCAAGGAAGGGAATGTTAACACGGTGAGTCACAGGAATAGTGAAGTGAGTGAGCAAGTGATAGAGTGATTTCACCCTTTCCGGGTGAAATTGTCACAGGAATTTGATTATCATGTCCTGAGTAAGAGGCAGAAGTGGTGAAAAGGGGGGACACAAGGCAGATGGCAAGATGGTGGGGTGGGTGACTGCTGTGGATATGACTGTACCCACAGAAGAACCAGCCCCTCTACTGCCCTGCCACCACCCCGTCGAACTCCCTTTCTAACTGCATTTGTTTCTGGGTGACACGTACTCTACTCCTAGCCCCACACTCCAAGGTTATGGGGCCTTTCTCTCTTCTATTTGTAGCAGCAAGGAGGCTTCTCCAACCCAGCAGAGCCTTCCAGCTCACTGTGACTCCCCCTCCCCTTTTCTTTTCTCTGACACTCTCTCGGAGCCCACCAAATCCACTCAGATTCCTATACTTGGTTTGTCTTCCCAAAGCATCTGTTATCGTTCAGTCATGTGAGTCGTGTCCACCTCTTTGTGACCCTATTTGGGGTTTTCCTGGCAAAGATACTGGAGTGGTTTGCCATTTTCTTCTCCAGCTCAATTTTCAGATGAGGAAACTGAGGCAAACAGGGTGAAGTGACTTGCCCAGGGTCACACAGCTAGAAAGTGTTTGAAACTAGATTTGGACTCACAAAGATGAGTCTTCCTGATTCCAGGCCCAGCACTAGACTCCTTACCTGTCTGTCCCACACAGCTTTCCCAATGACCCACTGAGTTTTCCTCTGTGTGGCTTTGACCTTGGATCCAATTGACCAGGGCCGTTCTTGAGGCCCAATCCCAGTTTGATATTCCATGTACACGTGGGTGTTTATATGGTGGGACAATCAGAGAGTCATTTTTCTGCTTTTTCAAGCAACAGCTTTAAAATATGGGTGCAGATGCATTGAACTACAAGTCTTCTCATACCCGTTGCCCCGGGGATCTCTCTAACAGTGACTTTCATCCACAGAAGATGCTAGGAAGACCCATCTGCAAAACTAGTGGTGGTCATTTATCTGCAAGAGTAAAGCCTGAAAACAATCCATGTGTCCACCAACTATGGCATGACAGGACGACTTAGAGTCTGCAAACATAATGGAATATATTATACTATTTCAAATAATAATAATTATTATCACAGCTAGCTTCTATAGAGTGCTTCATGGTTTGCAAAGTGCCTTAAGTACGGCATCTCATTTGATTCTTGCAAATCTATTGCTATTATTATCCCCTTTTTTACAGATTAGGGAACTGGGGCAAACAGAGGTTAAGTAACTTTCCTAGGATCACACATAGAATGAGTGTCTGAGGCAGGATTAGAACTCATGTCCCTCCTCTCAGAGATTAATCTGCGTTTTGTGACTCCAGGCAGGAGCAAAAGACTGTGTTACACTTCCCTGTTTGCATATTATCCTGTTAGAAGAATGTATCTCCAGGCAGGTAGGGGCAGACTGACTTATATGTAAGCTCCTTATCTTCCTTTGCAATAACAGTTGTTGTTCTGTATGGTTGGGTTCTGAAATCTGGGACCTTCTGAAGTCCTGAAGGATTAACCAGCCGCCTCCTCCTCAGCTTCCTAGAGGGAGGGGGCAGGGACCAGGAGGCTGCCCTGATTCTGCGTCCTGCTTGGGATGAATTACTTTGAAGATACTTTGTATTTATTCATGACTATTCGGTACTGAGAGAGAATGTAATCTCCGTGCAAACAGGCAGTCTCACTCTTGTCTTTGCAGTGAAGGCCATTTACTAAATGCTTGTTGATTGGTTCACCTCTCATCTGGGAGGAGAGCTAGTAAGAATCCCAGGATAACTGCAATGAAATGATGCTGTTCGATCCAGACACACCTTCCTCTTTATTTTGACTTAGGGTCTCTCCCCATCTTCCTCGAATAGAATGGATTCTCTCAACTTCATTATAATAAAGGAATAAATCCCACCGATACTTATATATATTTGAAATTTTATATTTTGTGTAATTGAACTTTTTAGATAACTGTAATACTGAAACTTTAATGCAAAAAAAAACAGCATTGTGAAAACAAAATAAATAAATGGAAACAGTGTCAGTGACAACCCACTCACCAAATGAGTTGTCGACCTGTGGACACACCAGAGTACAAGAACAGAGAGGAGGGAGCCCCTTTAACACTTTCTTCATGTGAGGATGAATGGTGCCAGAGATGATCTGTACTAGAGAGGAGCAAATGGGGAGGACAGAGGGAATTTAACATGTGCCAAGGATATGTGTGATAATGGCCTCTCCTCTGCCCACAAGGCTACAGATGTGTGAAATGCAGACAGTCCCCCTCAGGCTGAAGAGACAGCTGGTGAGCCACAACAGAGACATTAACTGAAACTGGGCATAGTGGGAACGAGTGTCTTCTGGGTGGGGCATGGCTGTCCAATGCCTTTCCTTACCTGTGTAAGCATCTTGTCCTTCCAGGGTGATAGAACCTTCTTGAAGGCAGGCATTGTTCCCTTCTAGTCCCTCAGCCCCCAGTAGGCTTCCACCTAATAGATGCTTTATAACTCCATGTCAAGTGGAAGAGAATGGAATTTGTTAAATAGCAATGGTTTTTGTTAAATGCACAGAAGAAAAAGAGCCCTGGAGAGGAAAAGGAAAGTAACCAAACCTTTGCTATTTTATTCAGATTAATGCACACTTTTAAAAACAAATGTCAGGGCAGCTCGGTGGCTCAGTGGATAGTGCACTAGCCCTGGATTCAGGAGGACCTGAGTTCAAATCTGACCTCAGACACTTGACACTTACAAGCTGGGTGACCCTGGGCAAGTCACTTAACCCTCATTGCCCCACAAAACCACAAAAAAGCAAATGTCAAATCATCTGGAGTTTCCAGTTTTGCATATGAAGACTTTGGTTTGTTACTGGAATGATTTTGTTGTTATTAGGAGCTACAATTTCTGGGGTTTTTATAAAGAAAAACAGGAGCTTTTCTACTCCAAAAAACTGTTCCCAAGATGATATCTGTGCCCGTGGTAAATAATGAATTTATGGGAAGGGAGAACATGTGCTACTTCCCTGCTTCCTTCTTTGTTCCATCTTTCACCCTTCCCCTGTCAAGTCTCCATTCTCTTATGTGGTCCCCAAAGTTCTGCTTCTTTCATTCATCTTCATTCTAAGCCTACTGAGCAAAGGTCTTCCCTATGGCCATATCTGTATCTTCCAAAAGAAAGTGGAGGCCAATTAGCTTGTTAATTGGATCCATATAGACACCTCTAACGTGTTACCTGGGAACCAAGCTGGAAGGCATTCTCAGGCAGGCTATTTGGCAGGGGTGCCTGGATTGGGCAAACTCCCTGTCAAGATGCCCCAGCCTCCACCTCCCTTCCAACCGCCCTGACAGACTTCCCGTTGAAGCCCATCAGGGCAATGCTCAGCAGACGACTTAAAGGGAACAGTAAAAGAGTTTTCAAGATATATTGCAAACATCTTTCCCTTGGAGGAATTCTAAAATGAGCTGCGAGGAGGCACAGCAGGACTCCGGGAAGACCCAGCCCATCCACTGGTTCAGGTTTGACAAAAAACCTGGAACAGACCATTCCCCCTCACACAGAATATAGGGGGGCCTCAGGAGTCTTTATGGGGGGGGTGGCTCCTTCAAAACACAGCTGGAGCCACCTGCTACATAAGACCATATGTATGTATGTGTGTATATATCTATGTATATGTAGATAGATAGATAGATAGATAGATAGATAGATAGATAGATAGATAGATAGATAGATAGATAGATAGATAGATAGATAGATAGATAGATAGATGGATGGATGGATGGATGGATGGATGGATGGATGGATGGATGGATGGATGGATGGATGGATGGATGGATGGGTGGGTGGATGGATGGATGGATGGATGGATGGATGGATGGATGGATGGATGGGGGGAGAGAGAGGGAGGGAGGGAGAGAGACAGAGAAAGAGAGAGATGTACATATACATGATAGACATACACAAACATATTCACTGGAGGATTCCGTCCTTCTTCAAATATGTGTATCACTTTGTAGCTACTCATCTGCATAGAGTTTTTATCTTACCAGGACACCCCCACATGCACACATTGACCCCAGGTGGAATGTAGAAAGTCAGAAGGTATTGTGCCCAGTACAGTACTTTACATTTACCAGTCACTTGGGATCATGGGATAATAAATCTAAAGTGAAAAGGGACCTCAGTGGGCAGCTAGGTGGCACAGTGGATAAAGCACCGGCCCTGGAGTCAGGAGGACCTGAGTTCAAATTTGGCCTCAGATACTTGACACTTACTAGCTGTGTGACCCTGGGCAAGTCACTTAACCCTCATTGCCCTGCCCCCCCCCAAAAAAAGGGACCTCAGAAGCCAAACCCTTCACTTTACAGATGAGGAAACTGAGACCCAGGGGGGGCTAAGTGACTTGCCTATTCCCACATCACCTCGAGGTTGAGAAAGCACCTCTCCCCTAACTTTCTGAGTTATTTAAAATAAACATTATCATCCTTATTTTATAGATGAGAAAGTTGAAGTTTAGAAGTCTCATCTGAGTCCTGGTCACACACACAGCAAGAGCAAGGGAGATCAAGCTGAAGGAGAGGCACTGCCAAGTGCTTGGAAAATTCTAAGTTGGGAGATGCCACTTTCACCTGGAAGGTTCCAAATGCCTTACCCCAGAATCCCCACCTTGGCTGGACCCTCAGGGGCATCTGGGACAACCCAGAGCTGAACAAGAGTCTCCCAACAACTGTGCTCCTTCAGCCTTTGCTTGAAGGACTCCAGTGATGGGGACCCCCCTACCTTCCAAGGCAGTCCATTCCATTCCACTTTGTGGGGTAGCTAGGTAGCAGAGTGCATAGAGCACTGGCCCTGAAGTTGGGAGGACTTGAGTTCAAATCTCACCTCAGACACTTATGACCCTGGGCAAGTCACTTAGCCCTGATTCTTATGTATGTATGTATGTATGTATGTATGTATGTATGTATGTATGTGTATAGTGTGTGTATAGCTATACATATACATGCATGTATGCATATATATATATATATATATATTGCCACTGGACCCAGATGGAGGAGAGAGTGAGGGTGGTGACTTTGCACAGCCTTCCTTCACTTAAATCCAATTCACTGCAAGTGACACCACCCTGCTATCATGGTCCTCTTCAAGAATGAAGGACAGGGGGCAGCTAGGTGATGTAGTGGATAAAGCACCGGCCCTGGATTCAGGAGTACCTGAGTTCAAATCCAGCCTCAGACACTTGACACTTACTAGCTGTGTGACCCTAGGCAAGTCACTTAACCCCCACTGCCCTGCAAAAAAAAGAATGAAGGACAAATGACAACAACACCAATTCCACTTTGGGACAGTTTCTTTTTTTGGGGGGGGGGGGACAGTTTCAATGGAAAGTTTTTCCTGACATCAAGCCCAAATCCCTCGAAAACATTCCCCATGGCTCCTGGTTCTCCCCTCTGAGGCTAAACACAACATGCCTAATCTCTCTTCTACATGGTAGCCTTTCAAATACATGAAGACCACTGTCAATTCAGTCCCAAATCCTCTGGCTAAGCCTATGTGCTTCCTTCCATTGTTCCTCAATGACAGGGACTTCAGGTCCTTCCCCACCCTGACTGCCATCCTCTGGACATTCTTAAGCTCATCAATGTCCTTCTACACTGAACGAAACACAAGCCTCCAGATAGGCTGTGAGTTGTGGTCCAGAGGAGATGGATATGATTATGGCCATGTTTCTGGAACCCACACCCCTCTTGAAGCAGCCAGAAACTATACTGGGGTCATTGGCCACCACAGCCCACTGTTGACTCATTGACCATCATACCCATAGATCAGTCAACAGTACTGTTCCCACCTCTACCCTCCCACCAGAAATGAGAAAGGAGGGCACTTCATGGCTAGCTCTGCTCCAGCACAGGATGCATCAGAAGAAGGTCATGGTTTCCAGAAACACTTTCAGAACAGAACTCAGAATTCTCCAAATTAACTACATCCACTTCTCAATTATCCTAATGCCCATAAGATCTGTCTGACCCTGGGCTAGCCATACTCTTAGACTCAATTTCCTCATCTCTAAAATGGGCATATCATTTTTTTTGTTTTGTTTTGTGTTTTTTTTTGTTTGGTTGTTTGTTTTTGGGTGAGGCAATTGGGGTTAAGTGACTTGCCCAGGGTCACACAACTAGTAAGTGTTAAGTGTCTCAGGCCGGATTTGTACTCAGGTCCTCCTGACTCCAGGGCTGGTGCTCTATCCACTGCGCCACCTAGCTACCCCAAATGGGCATATTATTACCACCTGACTCCCAGCATTATTGTGAGGATCAATGAAATTCTATATGTAAAAACCCTTTCCAAATCCTTGGCGCTATCTAAATGTTAGATATGGAAAAGCACGTGGGAGGGACTGTTATGGTTCGGTCATTTCAGTCATATCTGACTCTTCATGACCCCATTTGGGGTTTTCTTGGCAAAGATACTAGAGTGGTTTGCCATTTCCTTCTCCAGCTCATTTTATAGATGAAGAAACTGAGGCAAAGTTAAGTGACCAGCTCACGGTCACACAGTTATTAAGTGTCTGATACCAGATTTGAACTCAGGTCTTCTGGACTCCAGAACCAGTACTTTACCATTATGTCACCTTGCTGCTGATAGGAGAAATATAAAGTGTTATTGGAGGGCCAAGAAAGCAAGTTCATTTTTGACTGGGTGAGTCAGGGAAGCTTCAGATCCACTAGGAATTCACAGGAATTCAAATCTCCTGGATTAGAAATCTCTCTAGCATCATTGCAATTTTTATAGAAATTTTCTTTTCAATGATAACCTTAACAAGCACAAGCATTTCAACATATAAAGAGAAGTAGGAAAGAAGGCTGACTTCTGACACTGAGCTCCCCTCATGTATTGTTTGGGCTGCTTAAATGTCTTTTAAATGTAACCCCAGAGGGCCACCATCACCCCACTTCTCCCTGCCCTCTTTGAAACTTCCTTCACTCTCCTATGGAGCAATCATAGCAATGATGACGGTTGTGTTGACTGGTTTTCAAGGTGGCTTGGCTTCCACTTACCAGGCAGTTTGTCTCTGATTGCATTTTGAAAGGAACTTCCATAAAACCAGCCTTTGTGCATCCTCTCTCCTCAAAGAGGATTCCTGGGCAAGCCCATAACAAGTCAGTTCTTGTAGCAGAAGAAATCAAGAAACTAACAAAAGCTGATTTTATGTAATTCCTGAAGGTGTGTGAAAAGTGTGATATACACATACATTTATAATATGTTAGAGTTGTTCAGAGAATAAAATGAATATATATGTGTGTGTATATGTGTATGTATATATACATATATACATATGTATAAAATATTTGTTGACTAAATGTTGACTGTATATTATATACACACATATATGTTTTATATATACTTGACACATGTATACATATACATGTATACACATGTGTATATATACATGAACTGTGTGCCTCTGTGTGTGTGCATGCACATGTATACACTCAAGTATATACCAAGTGAGTGTATATACATACATACAGCACATATATAGCATATTAATATTTTGGCATATGTAGAGTCTTTCCTTTTGTCATTTATTTCCATAAAGTATATACCTAGCAGTGGAATTTCTGGATTTAAAGACCTTGGGCATCTGAGTTACTTTCTTCCCATAATTCCAACTGCTTTCTGGAATGGATGGACCAAACCAAGTCATGACTCCATCAACAATGCATCTGTCTTTCCATAACCCCTTCAAAATTGTCTATTCCTGCCTTTTGTCAGTAGGCATAATTATTTTCTCCATTTACATATGGGAGAACTGATGCTGAGAGAGGCTGCCAGACTTGCTTGCCCTGCCATGTGCAGCTAGGTAGTCAGTGTCTGAGGTCAGATTTGAACTCCTGACTGTGGCAGTTAGGGGGGTGCAGTGGAGAGTGCATTGGGCTCAGAATCAACACTCCTCCTCCCAAGTTCAAGCCTGGCCTCAGATACTTACTAGCTTTGTGACCCTGGGCAAGTCACTTCGCCCTGTTTGCCTCAGTTTCCTTATCTGTAAAATGAACTAGAGAAAGAAATGGCAAACTATTCCAGTATCTTTGCCAAGAACCCTCCCCCTCAAAAAAAAAAAAGGTCACAAAGAGTCAGACATGACTGTAACAACCTCCTGCTCCAGTAGGTCTGGATCTATCCACCTGGCTGCCTATCTACTGTTCTCAGGCCCTCGGGGCTGGAACTAGGCTAGTAGTCAAGTGAGTGGAGAGAAGAGAGAAGGTAAGGTAGGTAGAATTCATAGGATGGGATTTCTTAAAGGGCCTTGCACATAGGAGACATTTAATAGACACTTGTCATGGAATGAATTTGGTCTAAAGAATGTTTCTATTTTCTTCCAATGCATTTTAAATATTTTGAAGAGAAATGGGGAGGGAAGGGAAGAGAAGGAAAGGGGAGAGGGAAGGAGAGGGGAGGGGGGAAAATGGCTTAACTCCTTTACAAAACCTTGGCAAGAAGCCAATTTTAAAAAAGAAAATTCCTGGAAGTTGCAAGGCTAGTTAATCAACAATCTTTAGTATTCTATGCAGTAAGGAGGAAAGGGAGAGTTGAGAGGAGTGAATGAATAAAAACTTTGTTGCCAAGGAAACCCCCTCCCAACTGGAAAAAGATCACCATGAGGGAGCAGAAAGGAGCACTGTGGATGCCAGCATGGGCACCAGCTTGGTGGACATCTCCCGAGGTCTGGTTTCCTTCTGCTGCCAAGGGCCAGAGGGAGGGGGTGTCCGTCCAGGGCTGACTGGCACTGTAGCTGTGGCTGCTGTTTGCTCTGGCCAGGGAAGGGGAAAGAAGGGCCCTAAGCCTGCTGGCATCAGGGAGGGCCCGAGTTGCTGGAATTGAGCTCTTCTGCAGAGCAGAACTATCAACCATGGATCAGCTCAGAGAGGGGCTGGGTAGCCAGACAAGAAGAAGATAGGGTACCAAGCTCCAGGCTGACTAGGTCTAGCGAGCATGCTGTGGTGCCAGGCCTGGGTCTTGGCCTGGACCGCAGACAGGGAGTGGGGAGGAGTCAGTCTAAGAGGTAGGACGTGTCTAGGTAACAGAGAAGCCACGTAGCATAGTGGGGCATAGGCGGAGTAACAAGACATGGCTTAGAATCCTGCCTCAGAGGCTTGCTGGTTGTGGGACCCAAACAAGTTGGGGGGTATATCCAGGTGTTCCTACACTTATAGAGCACTTTGATGTCATGTCCAGTTTAACCCTCACTACCTCTCCTGGAGGAAGGGATTGACTGTATCCCCATTTACAGATGAAGAAGCTGAGGCTGAGAGAAAGGTAAAGGTTTTCCCAGGGACACTCAGAGAGCCTCTTTCTGGCTATTTCGAGCATCCTCTTCTTCCTCCTCTTCCTCCTTCTCCAGGAACTCAGGCATCGGCCATTGGAGCCCAGGTTCTGACTGGTGAACTTATCTAGTCCTGCTCTCAAGCCCACCATTTTCAAATCATCTCCCTCCCATCTCCTCTATTAGAATGGAAGGATCCATTATTGGACACCCCTCCCCCTCCCGCACACTGCCTTCTCTCTGCTCTTCCCCCACATCACTCTGTTGGCCTCTCCCTGCTTTTGTCCTGGCTGTTCTCCATGCTTTGAATGCACACCCCTCCCCTCCATTTCATAGACCCCTCTCTTCCTTCAAGATGGAGCTCAGACACCACCTTCTTCATGAAGCCTTTTCTGGTTCTCCCAACATCTCATGTTCTCCTTCCTAACAACCTTGGGTGGAGTTATTTTGCCTTTATTCTGCATATACTTACAAATAGATTTTACGTGTGTGTGTGTGTGTGTATACATATATATACATATATATGTGTGTGTATACACACATATAAAAACAATATATACAAACATATATTCTCTCTTCAAATACATATACATCTGTGTATGTGTGTATGTGTGTGTGTGTGTGTGTTTATAATCTCTCATGGGAATATAGGCTTCTTCCAAGTAGGGACTGTTTTATTCTTGTCTTGGTAGTTTTAGTGCCTCAGACAGTACCTTTCACACAGTAGGTGCTTAATATCAAATGAGATAATAATTGTAATGTGCTTAGCACAGTGCCTGGCACAACAAAAGTTCTATAAATGGTAACTAATCTATTAATAAATGCTTGCTGATTGACTGGTTGGTGTTCTCTTGTCTTCTAGACTCCTTGAGAGTCAATTCCTGATACCCTCAGAATTATGTGAGGTCCCATTCAGACCTCTAGTGTGTGTGTGCATCTTGATATGGCCCTATGACTTTTTTATTCTTTGTTTTCTCCATGACTTTGTTTGCTCGAGCAGTGTATCTAAAGCTCAAGTTAAAGTCCAAGTATGTATAGCAGCTCTTTTTGTGGTGGCTAAGAATTGGAAATCAAAGGAATGCCTGTTTTGCAGGAGTGGAGCCAAGATGGTGGAGGAAAGATATTAAATGCACAGAGCTCCTGACACAATTACCCCAAAAACAACAACAAAACAAGCCCTGGAGCAGCAAAACCCACAAAAAGAAGGCTGAGATTATTTTCTCGATTAAAGGGGGCTATACTAGGCTACAAGCAGAGTTCAACCCCAATACATGTTGTGCCAGAGAAACTTACCCCCAGCCTCTGAATCAGCTGCAGCACCAGCATCTTCTGGAACTAAGCTTACCGTCAGGTGAGAGGGCTGAACGGCTGGCCTGGGGGGTGGAAAATACAGGGGTGTCTGCGGGACCTGAGGAGGAATTTGGCTATCCGATCCTAGCAGGGAACCAGGAAGAAATCTTAGCAACAGGCAGCCCAGGTGGGTGAAGGATACAGGCTCATCAAAGCTAAGAACCACATCAGCACTCTGCTGACTGGTTAACTAGCAAGTTGGCTTGAGGTTACCTTCAGACCAGAGAACAGGCTAGGCAAGAGAAAAACCTTCCCTCCCTCAAACCAAGACACCTGGGACCCTCTAAAGCTTAGGACACTGTAGCTTGGAAGTAGGGCTCCACTGTAAGAGGGAGTTAAAAGTCAAGTAAAAAATGTCAAGATGAGCAAGCAAAGAAAGTTGAGAACAGGGGCAGCTAGATGGCACAGTGGATAGAACACTGGCCCTGGAGTCAGAAGTACCTGAGTTCAAATCCGGCCTCAGACACTTAACACTTACTAGCTGTGTGACCCTGAGCAAGTCACTTAACCCCAATTGCCTCACTAAAAAAAGAAAAAAAAAAGAAAGTTGAGAACAATAGAAAGTTTCTTTAGCAACAAGGAAGATCGATGTGCACCCTCAGAAGAGGATAACAACCTCAGGGCCCCTACATCCAAAGCTTCAAAGAAAAATATAAATTGGTCTCAGGCCACAGAAGGGCTCAAAAGGGACTTTGAAGAGAAAGTAGGAGTGATAGAACGAAAATTTAAAGAGGTGGAGGAAAGAATGGAAAGAGAAATGAGAGCCATGCAGGAGAACTATGAGAAAAAAGTCAACAGCTTGAAAAGCCAAATAGAAAAGGAGATAAAAAAAACTGTCTGATGAAAATGATTGCCTAAGAACTAGGACTGAACAAATGGAAGCTAGTGAATTTATGAGAAACCAAGACATGGTAAAGCAAATCCAAATGAATAAAAAAAATAGAGAGCAATATGAAATATTTCCTTGGAAAAACAACTGACCTGGAAAATAAATCCAGAAGAGGTAATTTGAAAATCATTGGACTACCTGAAAATCATGACCAAAATAAGAGCTTAGACACCATCTTCCAAGAGATTGTACTGGAAAATTGCCCTGATATTCTAGAAGCAGAAGGCAAAATAGAAATTGAAAGAATCCACCAATCACCTCCTGAAAGAGACCCCAAAAGGAAAACCTCCAGGAATGTTATAGCCAAATTCCAGAGCTCCCAGGTCAAGGAGAAAATGCTGCAAGCAGCTAGAAAAAAAAGGAATTAAAATACTATGGAGCTGGGGCAGCTAGGTGGCACAGTGGATAGAGCACTGGCCCTGGATTCAGGAGCACCTGAGTTCAAATCCAGCCTCGGACACTTAACACTTACTAGCTGTGTGACCCTGGGCAAGTCACTTAACCCCAATTGCCTCACCAAAAAAAAAAATACTATGGAGCTACAATAAGGATAAAACAAAATCTAGCAGCATCTACATTAAAGGACCATAGGGCATGGAATATGATATCCTAGAGGGCAAAGGAACTGTAACTACAGCCAAGAATCATTTACCCAGAAAAACTGTGTATAATATTTCAGAGGAAAAAATGGGACTTCAATGAAAAAGAGGACTTTCAGGCATTTGTGATGAAAAGACTTGAACTGAATAGAAAATTTGACTTTCAAATACAAGACCCTGGAGAAACATAAAAAGGTAAACAGGAAAAAGACTTCATGAGGGATATTAAAAGATTAAACTGTTTACATTCCTACATGGGAATACTTCGAACTCATAAGAAACTTTCTCAGTAAGGAATTCACAGAGGACACAGGTCTGAACTGAATATGAAGGGATGATATCTGTAAAGCATTTACGTTTTGTTTTTTGTGGGGCAAACAGGGTGGCGTGTCTTATGTCTGGGGCCAGATTTGGGCTTGAGGCCTCCTGGGTCCAGGGCTGGTGCTTTGTCCACTGTGCCACCTAGCTAACCCATGATGACATCTTTAAAATAGGGTTGAGGGGTAGGAGGAATAGACTGGGGGATGGGGAAGGGGAGAGGTGGACTGGGGAGAGGTAGTTCACATGAAGGAAACAAGAAAAAGCTTATGGAGGGGAGGGGGAGAAGGGAAAGGAGTGGGGGAGTAAGTTAATTTTATTATCATCAGAAGTGGCTCAAAGATGGAATAACATATATACTCAAGTGGGTATAGTAATATATTTTTGCCCTGAGGGAAAGTGTGAGAGGAGGGAGATGGGAGGGGAAAAGAGGGGAAGGAGGGAAGGACAGATTGGAGGAGAGAGCAGTAAAAAGCAAAACACTTGCAAGGAAAGTGAAGATGTTCTGCATAAATGCACAAGTATGACATATTGAATTGCTTGATTTCATAGTGAGGGTTGAGGAGGGAGGTAGGAAGAAAAATCTAGAGCACAGAATTAGCTCAAAGACCTTAATCTCATCAGAGTGGGCTCAAGGAGGGAATAAAATTCGCACCCAATAGGAAGGAGTAATCTATTTAACCCTACAGGAAAGTAGGAGGGGAAGAGGATAAGAAGGGAAGGGTGAAAGAAGGGAGGGCAGAGCAGGGGAGGGGACAATCAGAAGTAAAACACTTTTGAGGAGGAATAGGGAAAAAGAAGATAGGAAATAGAGTAAATATCATGGGAAGGGAATAGGGGGGGGGCAGCTAGGTGGCGCAGTGGATAAAACACCAGCCCTGGATTCAGGAGGACCTGAGTTCAAATCCGGCCTCAGACACTTGACACTTGTTAGCTGTGTGATCCTGGGCAAGTCACTTAACCCTCATTGCCCTGAAAAAGAAAAAATAAATAAAAAAATAAAAGAAATGGAAGGGAATAGGATGGAGAGAAATAGTTATGATGATTGACTGTAATGACAAAATGTATGGTACATACTTTGCTGGGCTATTGTGAAGAAAATTATTTGTCAAGTTTAAGGTACTATATAAAAGTTATGATAAACAGGATACTATCAGAAAAGCCTGGAAAGACCCACATGAACTGAAGCAGAGTGAAATGTACTGTATACAAAATAACAACAATAGTGTAAGATGATCTGCTGGCAAGCATGTGGTTATTTTCAGCAAGGCAATGATCCAAGGACTTATGAAAATTATGACCCATCTACAGAGAAAGAACTGATCGTATCTGAAAACAGATAGAAACACATTTAAAATTTTTTTTCTTTGACAATTCCTTAATCTGAAGTTTTGTTTTTTGACTTGTTTTCTCTCACAACCTAGCTAATGTGGGGATGTTTTCCATGATTACTCAGGTATAACTTATATTGAATTGCTTGAGTTCTTGGGGGTGGGGGTGGGAAGGGAGGGAGGAAGAGAAGTTGGAACACAAAGGTTTTTTTAATGATGTCAAAATTTGTTTATACATATATTTTAGAAAATAAAATTCTAAACAACAACAAAAAGAAATATTGTGCTTCAGTCTGTGTTCCATCAGTTAAAGACTAATTATGAAACATACTATCCACCTCCAGAGAAAGAACTGGTACTGATGGAACACAGACTGAAGCACAATATTTTTCACTTTCTTTCACTTTTTTCTTTTATTCAAGTTTTCTTGTACAAAAAGACTAATATGGAAACGTTTTACATAATTGCACATGTATAACCTATATCTAATTGCTTATGGCCTCAGGAAGGGGGCAGGGGAGGGAGAGAAGTAGGGATAAAAATTAGAACTCAAAGCTATTTTTAAAAAAATTTTATTATTAAAAGAAAAGTCCAAATATGGCACTCTCCGTGGTGATGAAAACACATAGCTGTAAAACATTCACGGGCTTTTTCAATTTCCATTTGCTTTTCATCCTCCTTCAGGCAGCATCCCTGGAGATGACATTGCTTAGCTGGATCTTTCATCAGTCTCTCTTAAAATCTACCTTTCCCTCCCCTGTTTGTCATTATGTCACTATTTTTGAGGTATTACAGCTCATAATCTTACACCATCCTTCTCCATGGGATATGACAAACATGTTCATATTACAACCTTGTTTTGCCCTAGGTTATCTAATGGAAGAACAAGTATTTGCTGGTTTAGGTGGTAACCACACCCTTTTGGTCTTTTCATCGGGGTGATTAATTCACATTGATTACACTTCCTTAGGAAATGTTTATGTCTGTTCTTTTATCTGTTTCCCATTTTTCAATATCAGCATCAGTATATAATCAATGATATAATCTCCATGAACACTTCCTCCACCAGTATAAATTGAGAACATCTAAAAGTCTTAGAATTTTGCCTGGAGCTCAGAAAGGGTTAGTGACTTACCCAGGTTCATGCAGGTAGTAAGTATAAAAGGTGAGATTTTGATTCTGATTCCTCCAAGACCACCAGCACTCTAGCTAGTAGGTTACTTTTCCTGTAGCAACAGCTTATCTTTGGGTCGGAGTTCCCTCAAATGGGGACCATGTGTTCTCATTTTTGTTCTTTCCTATAATTTGGTATTTATTTTTAACTGAAATAAATCAGTGATCTTATTATACACAGATTGCTGTTTCAGTTATCAACAAGCATTTATTTAACATCTACTGTGCACTAAGACCTGGGGATATGGGGGGGGATAATATGCAAATAACTCTTTCCTCAAGGAGCTACTGGGGGAGGGGATAATATGCAAATAACTCTATGCAAACAATCTACAGACAGGATGAATTAAAAGTGAAAACAGAGGGAAGGCACTGACATTAAGGGAGAATGGGAAAGATTTCCTGGAGAAGGTGAGCTTTTAACTGGAACTTAAAAGAAACTGGGGGGTAGAAATGGGAATGGGGAGAATCCCAGCCATGGGGTACAGCCAAAGAAAAAGCCTGGAGATGGGAAAGGGGGCATCTTGAGCAAAGAACAGCCAGGAGTCCCGAGTCACCAGACAACGTACATGGGAAGAAATAGAAGAAGCCTGGGAGAGTGAGAAAAGATCAAATAAAGGGTTTTCTGTTTGATCCCCAGGGTGATGGGGAGCCATCAGAGTTTACTGAGTGAGGGGGGGGTGCACTTTAGAAAAACCACTGTAGAGGCTGATTGAGGACAGATTGGAAGAGACACCTGAGGCAGACAGACCCCCCCCCAGCAGCTATTGATAAGGGCCTGCACCACAGTGGGGGGCAGCAGCAGAGGAGAGGGAGGGACATATTCTAGAGATGTTTCAGAGGTGAAGTCGACAGGCCTTGGCAATGGCTGTGGGGGGTGTGGGAGAGAGTGAGGAGTCCAGATGACTTCTAGGCTGTGAGCCTGGGTACCTGGGAGGATGGTGGTGCCCCCAACAGTAAGAGGGTAGATAGTCCCACCAATTATCTTCTGCCTGTGTTTTCTTGGGTGCTCTTTGATGCCTGCTTTGTCCAGGGCCCCCCAATTCTCTTCCTGAGAAAGGATGTGTGACATGAAGACAAGGAACTTCTGTGTGGTCTACAAGCCCTGGGTTTCTCTCAAGCTAGGCTCCTGAGACCAGCTTTCCAACAAATGTTTCACCATCCTCCTTTATGCCACCTGTACCATGAAGTTCCAAAGGTTTGTCATGCTGGGGTGGGAGTGGGGATAAGCTCCCACTCTCTATAAAATGCTCCAATAGTGTGTGTCTCAAATAGCCTCTGACAACCAAAGCCCAACTCCTGGCCTTCTCGGGGCAGAACTGTTTCCATTAACAGGAGAAGGAGCAAAGGCAAGTCACTGGCGCCTTAAAACCAGTTGCTTCAGGCAGGTGGAGCTAGTTAGCCTTGGCAAGCAACCCACCTAAGGGAAGGAAACCTGATTTGAAACCTCCGCTGCCTTGTGGCTATACCCATATATGGGAAAGGCTTCGGGAGTTAACCCGAGGAAAAGTCAGGAGTCGAAGTCCCTTAGGCAGTTGGATGTTGGACATCACATCCCTCTGGCAACCCCTGTGGCGGCACTGGTGCCAAACTGTACTGGCTCTGCCTCTCCTTTGGATCCACCAATGTTGCGGAGAGGGAAAACCTGCTGCATGGACAACAGTGTGTTTTCCATATTGATCCGCCCAGGCCAATGCCCCGGAGAGGACACTCCAGCTCCTCCTCAGGGGGTAGATACAACACGGGATGTGGCCGTTACCGATTATAAGTCACTCAGGAGCTGAGGCTCCCATATCGGACTGCACAGCCACACTGTGGCCTGTGGCTCTTCAAGGCACTGATCCATGGTCATCCTCGACTGGTGGAGGCCCACTACTACTACTACTAGTACTACCACTACTACCACTACTACCGCTACTACTACTACCACTACTACTACCACCACCACCACTACTACTACTACTATCACCATGAAGTTACCACCTACTCAAGTCCATGTTGATTGGACATGATGGGCCTTTCCAGGCCTTTGCAGACTGTCCGTACCTCCTCATATCCTGAGATATATGTTGGAACATAAGCTTCAATTAGCTGCCCAGGGGCCTTTTTGCAAAGGTTTCTCATCATCACTGCGCTGCGAGATGACCACACTCCCATTGAAATATGCCCTTGCTTTTTGAGCGTAGTAAAACCAAAGTCACCAGCTCCTTGATCTGCATCTCCAGGGAGGCCCTGGGAGCCGCTCCTTGATTTCGTCATCATTTCCTTCTGCTTTTTGGTTACAAGTACTCAGCCATTCACTGGCTCCTTGATGATGATGTCATATTTAAGGCAGAAACCACCATTGCTATCCATAAATAATCTAAAAACAAGGAGATTCTTTAAAAAGAGACATTATCATGGAATTCTCAAAATTTCAGGCGTGCAAGGGATGTCAGAGGGCACCCAGTACAATCTTTGTTGTTGTTGTTTGGTCATGTCCAACTCTTTGTGACCCACGGACCATAGCTTGCGCATGCTATCCATGAAGTTTTCTTGCAATGATACTGGAATGGTTTGTCATTTCCTTCTCTAGGGGATTAAGGCAAAGAGAGATCAAGTGACTTCCCCAAGGTCACACAGCTAGTGAGTGTTTGAGGCTGGATTTGAACTCAAGTCTCCCAGACTCCAGGCCCAGCTAGGTCTGCCAACCCAGCTAGGTCCAACCCTTACCTGATCACAACTCCCTTCTGCAACATCCCCGGCACATGGTCATTCTGCCTTTTCTAGAAGATCTCTAGTAACAGGAGGCAGTAGAAGGAGGGGAGGCTGGTCTTTTAGTGAGAGCAAGTGATAACAAATGGATATAGAGAGACACACGGGGGGGGGGGGGAGAGAGAGAGAGAGAGAGAGAGAGAGAGAGAGAGAGAGAGAGAGAGAGAGACCAAGAAACAGGGAAAGAGGCAGATAAAGAAAACAGAGAGGGAGCATGAGTGAGTGGTTTTTGAGCCACAGTGGTAAGGGTTGGAGATGCCAAGACAACCACCCCCCAAAAAACCTTACATCCTAATGAGAGAAGGCAAACCATAAAGGGGACCCAGAGAGTTGGCATCAAGGAGAGAGGCTAGGAAGGATGGTATCCATATGGGATTAAAGTGTTCATGAGATGGTGAAGAAGTCCAGAGAGTGAGTTGGGCTGAAGTGAGCACAACTGGGGGCCCTTATCACTTGGCAGTCCTAGCTAGGAACTCACCCCTCATGAGAGCAGACTTCAGAATGAAGGCATTTCAAGGCAGGCAAGGGTACTAAGGAGGAGCTGGTGCCACCCAGAGAGTGGGCTGAACTCAAAGTGAGACAGCCCAGATATTAAGCTGGTACCTACCAGATGCTTAAAGAGAGCAACAGAAAGACCTCAAGCCCTCGGATAAATTCTTTACAGAGGATTTATGAGTGGACATGGACAAAAATCACATCAGAGGGAGAGGAATGGGTTGAACCTGCATGGATTGAAATTATCCCCAAGTCCATGAAATCATGCATCCATTGAAGCAAGGAACATGATTCCAATGCAGAGGCACTGGATGGGCTTGAGGAGAGGACACTTCCCCAACAAGACCTGAGCAGGAAGAGCAGAGGACATGTGGTCAGAGAATGGCATGGCCAGGAAGGAAGACGGGCTGGTCACGTGGTGAGGATGAGAGATGAATGGAGGACAACCAGCCTGATCTATCATGTCCCCACCATGTCACAAGCTCTGGAGAAAGGCGCCCAGGCTGTTGGTGGCACCTCTTCTGGAGTATTTAAAGGATGACCTAGAGAGAAATCACTGAGAATGGGTGGGCACCAGGGCTTGCAATCTGCACCTTTGGAGGGTGCTTCCCCATTAATAAACTCACTCAAAGCCATCCAAGAACTGAGGGAAGCAACCACAGTGGGAAGCAACTGTGCATTCGGAATGTTTTCTTTGGCATTTGAAAATGGGTGACCTTATTCCCCTGATTTCCCTCCTCCCTCCTTACCCTTACAAATGAAAGCCCAGGGGACTTTGGGGTTGTTTTAAGAGAGGCGGTGGGGGAGGCAGGCGAGGCTCCGTTGTTCTGTGATTATTTATAAACGAATCAACGATCCTAAAATACCTCCTTGTCATGTGGCTTGTCATTTTTGCACGACAATCTATCATAACTTGTCACGTTTCCTCCCAACACTCATTGTCACTTTCACGATGGCAAGACGGAGTGTGCGGCTCTTCCTCCTCCCCCTCCCCACGAACTCTTGCCTGGAAGGATCTCTTTGGGGAGAAGCTAAGACGTCCCCTTTCGCTCCTCCTCTTTGTCCTGATCTTTTTGGTTTGGACCGAGCTCCTGTTTGCCGCTGACCGGGGAACCCTAAGCCTCAACTTCCCGGACAATTTGAGGATCCCTGGAGGCTCCTCCCCCAGGGTCAGCTGCAGAGAGAGGAGCCAGGACGCGCCACCATTGGATCAGAGGGTCTAGAACCAGAAGGGACCATCAAGTCCAATCCCCTCCTTTTACAGATGAGTGCGACGAGACTCAGAAGAGTTCTTGGGGCAGCTGGGCAGCTCAGTGGATGGAGCCCTGGCTTTGGGACAGCGAGGCCAGAGTTTGACACTTACTAACTGTGTGACCCTGGGCAAGTCACTTAACTTTTCTCAGTCTCAGCTTCCTCAAGTGCAAAGTGGGCAGAATAACAGCACCTACTTCACAGAACTGCCGAGAGGATCCAACACGGTCATGGAGAGAAAGTGCTATATAAACGCTGGCTACTACGGTCATGGGTCATCCTGCCCTCAAGTACCAAGCCCGGATTTGAACCTAGACCCACACAGCACCACCTGGGGCACCTTCTCAGTGGTGCCCGAGTACCTGGCCACGTGGGCTCGTCTCCTCCGTGGCTCCTTCCCAGGAGCCCCTCACTGGGGGTGGGGGAAGGGTATTCTGCTCCTCTCCCTCCTCGTCTGGTTCCCCCCCACACACCCCTTTTCCCTTTCCAGCAGAATACGAGCCCCGGGAGGCAAGAAGAGCTTCATTTTTGTCTCCTCTCGGTGCCCATGGGATTGCCGGACTTTTACTAGCTCATCTTCCTATAATGTTTACAACAGCCCCGGAGGTAGGGGTTGCTATGGTTCCTCTCTTACAGATGAAGACATTGAGGCTGAGAGGGTGTAGGTGACTCTGTACTAGGTCTCCAGTCTCTGAGTCTGGTACTCACCACTCAACTTCACTGCCTCACCAGTAAAGTTGATAACATTCCTTTGAATCCTGAAACCTTGGGGACTGAAATCTGGAGGCTCTGGGTGAAGTCCATCTTGCAGTCCTACAGGACACCAACAGAATTGCTAGAAAAGAAGTGAGCCCGTTTCCTTCCATCGTGTTGGATTCTTCTGCCTCCTGCCCAAGCCGCAGCCAGACAACAGCGACACCTTTGTTAGGGTTTTAAATATTAGCTGCCTGAAATGATTCCTAAATGTCTGCTGTCTAGGTCACCTGGCCTCCTCTTCAAATGGCATATTTGCTATTTTAGGTTTGTGACACCTAATTATTTCAATCAAGCCTTTAGTAAGCACTTGCTATGTGACAAGTTATTCTAGGCTCTAGGAACCCAAAGTTAAAAAAAAAAAAAAACCCTGAAATAATCCCTATCCTCAGGGAGGTTACACTCTGTTGGGAGGGGGAAGAGAGGGGAACAAGAAGACAGATTTACAAATCAGTTAATACACGCTCAGTACCAAATACTTTTAAATGGGGGCCTGGGGTGGGAGAAAGAACCCCAACCACCCTTATAGATTAAATCAGGGCCTGTGTCATTGGCCCTTTGGCCATCCCTGCTGAAGTCTGCCACCTCTTCTCAGAATTATATCTTTAAAAGTAAGAAACACATCAGATTACAAAGGAAATTAATCATGTTGAAACGTTATCTATTTGGAAAAACCAAGTTCTCAGCCCCCAAGTTAAAACCCCTCAGACCATCACAGTAAGTTGACTAGTTTTTACAGAACAAGATCCCTCTCCACCCGAAGCAGAGCCGGGGGAGCAGCCACCCCAATTAAGAGTCTGACCCATGCGTGTCTGCCAGGGGGGCTGGGGGCTCAGCTAATTATCGGGTCTCTGTCTATCTTTGCAGCCAGATTTTTTTTCTCGCCTTCAAGACGTGCCCTTTTCGATGATGGAGATGTCTATCAGAGCTGACATTTCAGGAGAAAAAAGGGTCAGCAGGAGGAGGTGACTCTTTCCAGAGACACCCATCACCCTGGTGGACTCGGCTCCCTTCCGTCCTGTGGCACTCTCTCCCCACGGTCACCTCTCTGCTGAGTTTAGGAGCAGAAGGGCAGGGTCTGTAAGCTGGTGGACGGCTTGAAGATTTCTCTTTTCAGACCCTTCTCTGCTGTGTCCCCTTGGCTGGACAATTGGCTTCAGAGCCATACGAAGGGCCTCTGGACCTTGGGACAGCACCAAAGATGAGGTCCTGCCAAGGGCCATCTAAATGGGTAGGGTAGGCTGATGACAACTCCAGGAACCCTCAGAAAGGGGACAGGCTAGGCCTTCCTCACAGGGGTTGGTTGGGAAGGCAAGCCTGAGAAAAGGACAGCCAGTGATGGGCCTGGAGGGGTGGGGTTGACTGAAGAGTTGATTGTCCCATAGACAGTGATGGCCAGTGGAAGACCATGAGGTCAAGACTCAGGAACACTGCAGAGGAAAGACACTCAGAGGACTTGATTCAAATCCTGTCTAATCCTCATTTTCCAATCTGTAAAATGGGAGTGAGACTTGGACAGATAACCTCATGGGATTGTTTGAGGGCACATCAGCTTATAAGCCTTCTGGGGCTGTTGTCAATGAGCAGGATCATTATCGTCTCCATTATTGGGGAACTCCTAGCATGGAAACTCCCTCCACTGCAGCAGTTTGTCTGTAATTTAGCCTTGGGGTATTTCCTGGGGCACTGAAAGGGTAATTAATTGGTCTAGGGTCACACAGCCCACATCTCCCCCATCCTCACTGGATCCTTCTATGCCCCATTAGCTATCATACTTCGTGGCCAAACTCCTCACAAAGACATCTATTTTAGACCCTCCACTTTCTCTCCTCTCACTTTCTTCTTAACCCCTTAAGATCCAGCTTCTGGCCTCGTTGCTCCCCCCAGACTGCTCTCTCCAGTTGCCAATGATCCCTTAGTTGCCAAACCCAATGGGTTCTTATCAATCCTCATCCTCCTTGACCCCCTGCAGCCTTTGACACTGAGACTCTCCATGATGCTTCATTCGGTGATCTCTTCAGCTCCCATGCATTTGATTTTCATCTTTATAATAATGGTTCTCCAATCTATCCACCCTCCTAGATATCCTCTCCCTCACCCCCAAGAGATTCCTTCTCAAGGGTTTAGATAGAACAGCTTCCACCATTGAGCTGGCCTGCCACTTGAATGACGGAATCCAAACTGACTTGCTATTTTGTGCAAACCCCACTGGGCATGACTAAGTGCCCTTGACCAATCCCAATACGCTTCCTGATCATTTTCTTTCATCCAACATCTTAAAGCATGCTCCTCTTTCCCAACTTGATTAACCAGGTTATTAGCATTTAATTTGATGCTTTGGATTGATTGATGGGCTCAGTAGAGAGGTGTTCTCACATGATTGGGTGTCAAGGCTAGTGTATCTTGTTAGTTACATTAATTGGGAAGGGAGTCACTGATTGAATGACTGATTCAATCCACCACCACCCTTGCATCTTAAGTGTATGGATTTATTCTCATCTCAGCCATGGAAGGGGTCTCAGAAGCACCTCGGAATCCTGCCCCTACCTGAACAAGAATGCCCAGCACAGCATCTCTGGCAAGTGCCTTGATGGTTGTATTTTGAGGTTCCACTTCCTGCAAGGGGCAGCTGGTTCCCCTTTTCACAAACATTCAATCAGATTGCTCTGAAGGGAAGTTACAGGCCACAAGTAAATTCCATTCGCAGCACAATCCCCAACAAATTGTAAATGGAATAAGGTGTTGCTGAACAATCACTCACCAGTCAACATACAATAAAACAAAAGGAGCCGGCCTTCTTAATGGGGGAGGGGGTCCTACAGAGAGTAGGGATGCATACCCCAACTCAACGTTTGATGTTTTACAGTGGGTTTTAGGGACAAAAGACCTGGGACTGAGCCCTAAGCTACCACTTGCTATTTACATGACCCGGACAAATTGCTTTACTCTTCCTGGGCTCAAACTCCAGAGGATCATAGATTTAGAGCTGGGAAGGATGTCAGAGGCCATCAACTATAGTCCCATCCCTTCATTTTCCAGATGAGGAAACTCGGGGCCAGAGGTTAAGTGACTTGCCTAAGGTCACACAGTCAGTAAGTAGAAGAGTCGGAACTTGAACTCAGGTCCAGTGTTTTTCCACTCTGTGCCAGCTCTGGGCTAGGTGACCTCTAGAGCAGTCCTTGACCCTATGATCCTGCAGCGTCGTCTGGCTCACTCACAGAATTTGTGTAACTGTTCACAGGAGTACCCTGAGGGATCCAGAGCCCCCTCTCCTTCCAAGGGAGTCTTCGGTTTAGCCTGGTGTTCCTCCCACTCTCTTAAAGGTAGAGGAAGGCAGAGTTCCACTCAGTCGAGGCAAAGTCCTCTGTTTCGTCCTCCCAGTCTCTGCTTAAAGACCTTTGGCTCGCGAGGCAGACACATCACGCACAGGCTGGCTGATGGCGAGGCCACACACCCTCTGCTTTCTGCACAACGTGGGGATCCTCAAGGGTTATGGAGAATGAATGTATGTGCTTAAAACTCATTGCTGCCGGCCCGACGCATCTCAGGCTTCCTCTGCATGCCTCGGTGGCCCTGAAAAACAGGAGGTCACTCCCAAGTTTCCGAAGCCTTGAAATGCCAAGAAAAGCTCTACTGGAAGCCTCGGGAAGCAGTTATTCTCGCATCACCTCGGCGGGATGAAGGGCTCATCCTTGCCCCGGGAGGTAGAAATGTCACCGAGGCTCTCCAGGTACAGTGACAGTCCCGCAGGACAAATTACAGACAACTTGACACAGGAGACCTCAGGCTGTGCGGTCGAAGCAAATTCTACAGCCATCGACGGACTCTTATGTTGACAAAATCATTTACTTTTGCGGGCCTCAGGGGACAAATGGGCTGAGAGAGGGTGGCCAAGCTGGGTTAGAGGAGAAGGCAGGGGAGCAGAGGGGCTGCTTCTCACCTTAAACCAAAGCGGGGAATATTCCTGTCCCCAAAAGGGGGAGAAGCACAGTTAGACATGGATGACCTCAGAGGCCACCAAAGGCAGGCCTCCCCTTTTACAGGGGAGGAAACTGAGGCCCAGAGAGGGGAAGAGGTTTGTCCAAGGTCAGAAGGTGGGAAGTAACAGAACCAGACTCCAAACCCGCGTGTGAGAAAATAATGGTGTTTGGGGACTCCCAGAAGCCCCCACTGGAGGGTCTGACCCAGAGAGCCTGCCCTGAGTCAGTCCAGTAGGACCTTCGGCTGTGAATATAGACAATAGAGGTAAAAACCACACCTACCTGAAAGCCTTCCCCTCACAGGGTCTGTCCTCTGTCCTCTGACCTCAGCACCTACTGTGCGAACCACCTTCAAGTCCAGTAAACCAATAGATTTGAATGATGCTGGCCAATTAGCTTGGAGCAGCATGGAAGGGCCAGCTCTCCTCCTGACCTCATCGAGCTTACACTCATGCAGTTGCCCTTGGCCCTGGAACACTGGAGGGAGCAGAGGTGCTTTTACTCGATTTCTGTCCTAGGTAGACCTTCTGATCTTTCAGAGCCACATGCTCTATCTTTACTAATATTTAATATGCTTTAATAAATGCTTAATGCCCCAAACTGGTGCAATAGCCTCTAATTTCTAAGCAGCAATATAGCAGAAACCCCAGATATGCTTCCCTAAAACTTGGGACAGAAATAGGGCACTCCCATATATATATGTGTGTGTGTGTATGTGTGTGTGTGTATATATATATATATATATATATTATATATATATATATATATAATATATATATATATTTGGTGAGGCAATTGGGGTTAAGTGACTCGCCCAAGGTCACACAGCTAGTAAGTGTCAAGTGTATGAGGCTGGATTTGAACTCAGGTCCTCCTGAATCCAGGGCCAATATTCTATCCACTGCACCACCTAGCTGCCCCCTGAATTGACTTTTGAATGAAACTATACATTCAAAGAGAGCAGCAGATGGGAGCATTCTAGGCATGGGGCGGGGAAGCCTGGGCAAATCGGCAGAAATGGGTGATGTCCTTTATTAAGCCTTAATCAACCCTGTTTTGTGTGTGATGCCTTGTGAACCTGAGCACTTTTTTTTTTTAGTGAGGCAATTGGGGTTAAGTGACTTGCCCAAGGTCACACAGCTAGTAAGTGTTAAGTGTCTGAGGCCAGATTTGAACTCAGGTACTCCTGACTCCAGAGCCAGTGCTCTAGCCACTGTGCCACCTAGCTGCCCCCAAACCTGAGCACTTTTAAGGGTAGACTGGGTGGGGAGAAATGAGCCAGGTAAGTGAGAGGTCCCCAAAGCATACCCAAGATTTTGAAGTTAGTCAGGAGCCTCTGGACTAAGGATTGTAATGATATAACTTGGCTCTAGTCCCACACCTTAGCAGAGATGTCCTTGACCTAGACAATTGCAAATAACCTAACAGATTCAACCGTGTGGTTTATTATCGGGAAGATAAAAGCACCTCATCTGGCTAGCTTTCCAAAAAGTGGTGGCTAATCAGGCCCTCTGGGTAAGTTACCCCTGTCCCCTGCTATTTATCTGTTCCTTCCCTAGTACCTCCATCCTGTGGTAAAATATGAAAGTTTTTAACAGTCGGTTAGGATAAGTGAAAGACGCCAGTTTTTCAAGGACCACCCTTTTGGGGAGGAGATGAACAGTCTGCCTGCTGCGCATGTCAGACTGCCTGCCAGGTACAGTGCGCCTGCTGCGCATGTCAGACTGCCTGCCGGGTTTTTTTGACTTCCGGGGTGGAGAGAACGGGAGTAGCCTTTTTTTGCCGGCTTGGCGGGACTCCGGGCGGCGCGGCACAGACGGTCTGACTCACTCCAAAGGTGGCCTAAATCGGTTTGGTGAGTTTTTATAAGGAATATAGACAGCCTAGATTTAAGACGATTTGTACTGTATTTCTGTTTTCCTATCCTTCTAATCAACAACACCTTATATACAATAAAGGCTCTATCTAGAAAACCAGAAGCTTCTTCCATTTACTAGTCTGGGAGATGAATTAAGGGAAGGGTTAAGTAGGGGAGATTTATGATCTAATATCCAATTTTAAATCTCACAGTTTGGTGACCCCGAAGGGACCTTAAGGACCCTCCCACCCTCCCTAGTTTGGCCATAAGCCGGCTAATTCGGTGGATTTTCCAAATACCCCCCCCCCCCCCCGCGGACTTTCCCTTTGTCTAATCTCCCTTAAAGACTTTAAGCCTCTAAAAGTCTTGCTTTAAACAGAAAAGCCAGCCCAGTTTAAAGGGCAAGATGCTCGAATATTCTACCATCCCTTTGATTTTTCTCATCGGAATGTATTGGGACAGCATAACATCCCGACTTAGAGGAATAGTTTATTCAATGGTCCTTCATAACATTATTGGTTTTTTCCTCATTCAGGCAGCAAAAAGTTTTTTGTATAATAGTATACGTGAGAATCTTTGGAAAATACGTTTAATATAAGTAGAAATTTTATGCCTGCAATTGAAATACCTTTTAATACCACATCCATAGTTCATACGACTAAGGATTTTATTTTTTTTTGTTGTTTTTTTTTTGTTTTTGTTATTATCATTGTTTTTGTTATTATCATTGTTATGATGTGGGGGAAACTCTCACATATGGAGAGAGACCTCAAAATGGCTGTTTCTACTAGAGATGATCCAAGTTCAGAATCAGATCAGCAGAAACTACTCCCTCTGCAGGAAGCTATAGAACATAGTAAGAAGGGAGTGCCAATTCAAGTCAGAAAATATAGCCCCTTTAGACCAAGTGACTTGAGCGCATGGAAATCAATCATCCCTAGTTTTGAGAAAAATCCAAACACTGTAATTTCACAGTTAAGGACTATATTTAATGCATATCAACCCAGTTGGGCTGATGTTACTTGCCTTTTGGAAACTTTACTGTCCCCAACTGAGATTACAGATATTATCTCAGCAGGAAATGCCCTTGTTGCGAAAGGTAAGGCCGATGTGGAATGGCCTCTAAAGGATCCAGAGTGGAATTATAATGATGATAGGGATTTCCAAAGATTAAAAGATGCTAGAGAAACACTTCTGAAGGGAATGGAATCTTGCTCTAGAAAACCGGAAAACTGGCAGAAATTTTTAAGCCTACCTCAGGAGGCTAATGAAAGACCAAACAGATTTTATGATAGACTTTGTGAGGCCGCTAGACAGTACACCAGATTGGATCCAGTAGATTTAAGAGATTCCTGTATCATTCTCAACACATTTGTTTATAATTCACTGCCAGAAATACGCAGATACTTTCTGAAACAATGTCCAGACTGGAGAAATCTCTCAGTAGATAGAATTAAGGAACTTGCAAATTATGTCTTTGACTCACGTGAGGAAGATCCAGATCACCCTAAACAGAGCATTCTGGCACCAGCGATTCCTAGTCAGCCATGTGGACACCGGAACAAGGACACTAAGGTGTGTTGTTACTGTCGTAAGGAGGGGCATGAATTGAGAGAATGTAGGACTTGGAGAAGAAATTCTAATTCTAATTACAGGCGAAATCAAAATAGAAATAGATCTTTTTGGAGGAATACAGAAAGGCAGTACCAGAATAATGGTAACCAAGACCCCCCTCAGAAGAGGACACAGGAATGATGGTGTCTTGGGGAGGAATGGAACATAGATAATGAAAGCCATATATTCCCAGATCCAGATTTTTTGAATGCACTTGTGCCAGTCCATTCACCTCCCCAGAGTAATGAACCACATGTCACCTTAAAAGTGGGGGAGACTTATTATGATTGTCTGCTAGACACAGGAGCCTCTAAATCAGTATTAGTAAGCAAACCAGATGCTGGGTGTAGACCTGTAGGATTTTTGAATGTAGTGGGAGTCTCAGGAAAGAGCCAGAGAGTGGCAAAATTGAATCCTCGCATGGTATCTATGGGGCCCTTAACAGTGGAACATTCATTTTTACTCATGCCTGATGCCCCTGTAAATTTATTAGGTCGTGATCTCCTTTGCAAGCTTAGAGCAACCATATCTTGTGCTCCAGATGGGGCTGTCTCCTTACAATTGCCAGAGGATACTGTTCATTTATTACCAATTTTACTTACAGAAGCTCAAGGAACAGCAGGGGAGGTATCCAAAATCCCCTCTGACATTCCTGAGTCTTTATGGGCCTCATCCCCTAATGAGGTGGGGCTCCTTAAGTCTGCCATGCCTGTTACCTTTAAAGTTAAGGGGGGACCACCCCCCTCCATTCCACAGTATCCATTGTCTAGGGAAGCAATAGAAGGGATCACCCCTATAATTGAGGCTTTGAAAAGCCAGGGTATTATTATTCCATGTCATCACTCTCCATGCAATACTCCCATTTTGCCAGTTAAAAAACCCAAGCCTGGGCCAGATGGTAAACCTGTTTATCGCTTTGTGCAAGATCTTAGAGCGATTAATAATTATGTTATTCCTAGACATTCTATAGTCGCAAATCCGGCTATGATAATTTCCTCAATTCCCTATGAATCTACATGTTTCACAGTGGTAGACCTTTGCTCTGCCTTTTTCTCCATACCAGTACATGAGGACTTCCAATATTTATTTGCTTTTACCTGGAAAAATAGACAGTGGACCTGGACTAGACTCCCACAGGGATTTGTAGACAGTCCCACATTATTTTCCCAAATTTTACAGCAGGATCTGGCCTCTATTACCTTTAAGGGCTCCACACTAGTACAATATGTAGATGACTTACTTTTGGCCTCTCCTAATGCTGAAATTTGTCAGGAAGATAGCCGTCACTTACTGCTGGAGCTGCACAAGAGAGGACACAAGGTTTCCAAGACAAAGGTACAATGGTGTTTGCCCCAGGTAGAATATTTAGGATTTATTTTGGCTGCTGGAACTCGCTCTGTCTCTTCTAAGAGAGTCCAGGCCATTCAACAACTCTCTGCCCCCACTACTAAGAGGCAGTTGAGAGCCATTCTGGGAGCAGCTGGGTACTGTAGACAATGGATACCCTCTTTTGGTGAAATTACTAAACCCCTCATAGCTCTTACAAAAAGTTCTGTTCCAGACAGTTTACAGTTGGATCCCCAGCATCTCTCAGCCATAAAAGAATTAAAACGGGCCTTGTTATCAGCACCTGCCCTAGGACTGCCAGATTATAGTAAGCCTTTCACTCTCTTTGTGCATGAACAAAGGGGGGTGGCTTCTGGAGTCCTGACTCAGTCACTGGGGCCTAACCAACGTCCTATAGCCTACTATTCAATTCAGCTGGACCCTGTAGCGGCTGGAGCGCCACCTTGCCTTAGAGCAGTGGCGGCCACAGCGCTTTTGGTAGAAAAAGCCTCTGATTTGGTCCTAGGTAACCCTCTAACTGTGCAATGCCCTCACGAAGTGGAGGCTCTCTTACTACGTCACAGGACACAAGCCTTTTCAGATCAAAGGCTGGCTAAGTATGAAATAACCCTGTTAGGTAATGAGAATATCACTTTAAAACGCTGCACAGTTCTTAATCCAGCAACACTACTCCCTAACTTACCATTCTCGGGGGAACCGTTGCATGACTGTGCTTCTTTAGTTGATATGGCTGAAAAACCCCGTGATGATCTTTTTGATACACCTTTAGAAAATCCTGATCTTGTCCTCTATACAGATGGTTCCTCATTTATGAGAGAGGGAACCCGTTTTACTGGAGCTGCTGTAGTTTCTGATTATGACACCCTCTGGGCAGCTTCTCTGCCTTCCCATTTTAGTGCACAGGCTGCTGAACTTGTGGCTCTTACACAGGCCTGTAATATAGCTAAAGATAAGAGTGCCACCATTTTTACTGACTCGAAATATGGCTTTGGCATATGCCACTTTATTGGTATGATTTGGCGTCAACGAGGCTTTCTAACATCCTCGGGCAAGGCTATTGCCAATGGGGACCTTATCAAGGACCTCTTAGATGCCCTAAAACTGCCTTCTTCCCTAGCCGTTGTACATTGCCCTGCCCACACAGGGAATAGTGATCCTGTTTCAAAGGGAAATGCACGAGCCGATTCTGCAGCCAAGCTTGCTGCATTAGAAGCTCCTGAACATGTATTTAACCTTTCACCTTCTGAGGATATTCCTTCCAACCTAACCTATGACGATTCTGAAGTAGAAAAGTGGAAAAAGAAATTTAAGGCGAAACAGATCAATGGCATCTGGGTGTCTCCGGAAGGTAAGCCATTTCTTCCCCGGAAATTCTACCACCAGGTATGCCTCTCTGTTCACAGAAAAGGCCATTTTGGTACACAAGGCATTGTAGACTCTATTAAGAGAACCTGGATAGCACCAGGTGTGACTAATACAGCATCTCGAATCTGCTCGGGCTGCTCCACATGTCAGTCTTATAATCAGTATGCTTTTAAGGTCAAAGCTTATGGAGGGCGTCCTCTAGCATATACACCTTTTGAGCACTTACAAATTGATTATATTACTATGCCAAAAGCAGGACATTATAAATTTTGCCTTGTTATAGTTGATCAGCTCACTCGGTGGGTGGAGGCCTTTCCCAGCCCCCGAGCCACAGCTGCCTTTGTTGCCAAAATTCTTCTTAAAGAGATAGTACCTCGTTTTGGCCCACCAGCCCGCATCGATTCTGACAAAGGCACACATTTCACTGATTCGATTTTATCCCAAATCTACTCTTTCTTGGGAGTGACTCCAAAATTCCACACGCCCTACCATCCACAAAGTTCAGGCCAAGTCGAACGTATGAATAAAGAGCTTAAGAGTATGATTGGCAAATTATGTACTGAAACCCATTTGAAATGGCCTGATGTTCTACCATTGGCATTATTCTATCTACGAAGTAGACCAAGAGGAGAACTTCATATATCTCCTTATGAAATGCTTTTTGGTCACCCTCCTATCCAAGCTAAAACTTTTTCCCCAGTTTATACATCACTGGTGGGAGGTGATACTTCTGTTGCTTCCTATATACAGGAATTACAGACCAGGCTACGTGAACTCCATGAGGCAGGAGCTGTGGTCCAGGCAGGACCATTAGACTTTTCATTGCATAACTTCAACCCAGGAGATAAAATATATGTAAAGAATTTTCAGAGAACCAGTGGAACTCAACCTGCCTGGGAAGGACCTTTTCAGGTATTATTGACAACTCCTACCGCCATTAAAATTGGTGAAAAAGACTCATGGATTCATTGCTCTCATATAAAGCCTGCACCATTCATAGGTGAAGAGATTTCAGATAGACCTGAGGTAGACGCTAAAGAGGTAAAAACCCTAAAGATAGCAACTGTTAAAGAGCAAAGAAAGTTCAGAGGAAACAGGAAGTTCCCATTTAAGAATCCCACTGATCAGTTAAATGCTTTGGGACTCAGTCTTCGTAAAGTATCAGGAGACGGAAATTGCCTTTTTAGGGCTTTAGCAGACCAGCTAGAAGGTCACTGTAGAAATCATCTCAGACACAGACAAGAAGCTGCCTCTTATATGATTAACCATAGACAAGAGTTTGAGTCTTTTATAGTAAATGACTCCCCTTTTGAAGAATATGTTGATGAATTAAAGAAATTTGGAAAGTGGGGAGGAAATGATACAATTGTAGCATTTGCTAAGCAGCATCAGCTGAATGTTGTGGTTCATCAATTAAATCAGCCTTTATTGAAAATCAGTGGCACAGACAAAACTGATGCTACAGAACTCCACATTTTCTACCATAAAGAACATTATGACAGCATTAGAAAGATCAATGACAATTCAGAAACCCCTGCCACTTTGGCATGCAGAGAATTGGGGAACCAGTTAAAACAATGTGGCATACCCCAAACTCTAGCAGCTTAAATACCTTATAATTTAACAAGCATTTCCTTCTACAGGCAAAAGCACTGAAGTACATGGCCTAGTTTTCTGGCCTACCTCAACTATTTTTTTTTTTTATTAATTTTTGGGTTTTTTTGTTTTTGTTTTGACTTTTGAAAGGCACTGAAAAGACCTGGAATTGACTGCACCTTTAAGTTCTTTAAGAGCACAAAAGGGTGCTTAGCGAATCTTTTGCTTTTTATTTTTTATTTTTGGTTTTGCTTTGGTTTTTTTTTTTTACTTTTGTTTCTTTTGCTTTTCTTTAAAACTAAATTTTGTAAACTAAGTGATTATTCAAAGACATTTTAAGTATATGCTGTGGGTGAGGCTATCGGGCCTCAGAAGCTACCAGAATTCTTCTTTTTTTTTATTTACTCTTTCTTTTTGAGAGAACCATGAGTTCTAATGAGTTTTGTTTTATTTATTTATTTTTCTCCTTTCTCTTGTATGTTGTTCTGTTTAACTAAAAAGTACCAGAAATTGCCTGATACCTCACTGAAAACATTGAATATTGAATCTTGCTAATTGAAGTCTTATTTCTTTTTGATGAATTAATCACCACTTTAAGTATCTGCTACTGTTATACCAGAGAATTCATGTATAAGATGATGTGGTCTACTTGCTAAAAGAAGATTATGTAATAATGTCTAAAAGAAGATTATGTAACAATGTCTAATATAATCAGCTATTTACATTCGTTTATTATTTATATGTCATTATACTCTGGGTATGGTTTGGAATTATTGTATATATCACTAATATATTCTCAGTTATGCAGCATAGCACACATTTTTACCATCATATTGTCTTTGGTGAAATTAATGAGATTTCAGAAATATGGAAACTTATCATTTCAGAGATTAACTTGCTGTGAACTCTGACGCAGGCCCTGGAGAGAATATATGTGCAACAAAAGGAGAGACAGGTATACGTAAGTCCATGGTTTGCTTATGATGGTGACTATGTAGAGCACAATTACTAGGCACAGTCCAGTATTCATCCTCTCTCCCTCCTAATTTAACCTAATTTAACTGAACTTATTTATCTTTTTATCTCACTCAGTTGAATTCACCTGTGGCCTAGCACAATCACTGGCTGTCTCAGAACCATGAGATATGGTATGATAACCTTTCCATAACATTTTCAGGTGTCATGAACACATACTAAATTTGGCTTTGATCCAGACACATGGTGGTAAAAAGTGTTACACATTGCATAACTACCTCAACCCTCTATTACAAGTCTAACCATATAAAGGAGGGAATGTAATGGAATTTATTAATTTGATCATTGACAATGCTATGCTAAGGTTTTAAAAATACAGCAATTCAAACAGTTAAAGAAGATAATCCAGCTTTCCAGACCAGAGTCCAGAATCCAGTTTTCCAGACCAGAATCCAGTTTCCTCCTGATGACATCTTACCACTTCAAGAAGACAAGAGAACTCAGAGACTTTATATGAACTGTTTTGCTTTATTAGCTTTTACTATCTCCTTTCTGTTATATACTATCTGTAACATGTACTCTCTGCAGAGGCTCTCCCTTTGCAAGACTAATGTCAAAGCGTCGGTTCATGAGGAAAAAAAAAAATCGCCCCTCTGGACAAAACTTTCCTCTCTTCCTTTTCTGTATTGTTGTTCGCATATTATTAGTCAGCAAAAGTTATTATATTCTTTTTACTGTTCCATCAAGGAAACATTCCGTTTCTTGAGGAAGCAAAGGGGGGAAATGTGGTAAAATATGAAAGTTTTTAACAGTCGGTTAGGATAAGTGAAAGACGCCAGTTTTTCAAGGACCACCCTTTTGGGGAGGAGATGAACAGTCTGCCTGCTGCGCATGTCAGACTGCCTGCCAGGTACAGTGCGCCTGCTGCGCATGTCAGACTGCCTGCCGGGTTTTTTTGACTTCCGGGGTGGAGAGAACGGGAGTAGCCTTTTTTTGCCGGCTTGGCGGGACTCCGGGCGGCGCGGCACAGACGGTCTGACTCACTCCAAAGGTGGCCTAAATCGGTTTGGTGAGTTTTTATAAGGAATATAGACAGCCTAGATTTAAGACGATTTGTACTGTATTTCTGTTTTCCTATCCTTCTAATCAACAACACCTTATATACAATAAAGGCTCTATCTAGAAAACCAGAAGCTTCTTCCATTTACTAGTCTGGGAGATGAATTAAGGGAAGGGTTAAGTAGGGGAGATTTATGATCTAATATCCAATTTTAAATCTCACAATCCTAAAATAAATAAATAAGAGTTTGCATGTAAGGCTTGCAAAGTGCTTTTCTGATATAATACTCATTCTTGTTTAAAAAAAAACTAGAAAGCACAGAAATAAATAGATCTTTCCTTGACATCATAAGTAGCATCTAATTAATACTAAGAGCCAGCATTAAATGTAATGGGAATCGAATAAAGGCCTTTCCAATAAGATCAGAGGTAAAGCCAGGATGTCCCTTATCACAATTAGTATTCAACACAGTGCTAGAAATGTCAGCTATAGCAAGAAAGCAAGAAAAAGTAATTGAGGAGATAAGCCTGAACAAAAAGGAAACAAAATCATCACTTTTCACAGATGATATGATGGTTTACAGAGCCTAAAAAGTTAACTAAAAATTCATTGAAAGGATTAATGTCAAGAAAGTTGCAAGCTATCAAATAAATCCACAAAAGTCATCAGTTTTTCAGTATGTTACCAACAGAATCCCGAAAGGAGAGATAAAGATTCCATTTAAAATAACTACGGGGGGGGGGGGGGGGAGCTAGATGGCACAGTGGATAGAGCACCGGCCCTGGATTCAGGAGTACCTGAGTTCAAATCAGGCCTCAGACACTTGACACTTACTAGCTGTGTGACCCTGGGCAAGTCACTTAACCTCCATTGCCCCGCAAAAAAACAAAACAAAACAAAATAAAATAAAATAACTACGGGGGGGGGGGCGTAGCTAGATGGCACAGTGGATAAAGCACCAGTCTGGGATTCAGGAGTACCTGAGTTCAAATCCTGCCTTAGACACTTGACACTTACTAGCTGTATGACCCTGGGCAAGTCACTTAACCCTCACTGCCTCACAAAATAATAATAATAATATCAAATAACTATAGAAAGTATAAAAATTTGGCAGTCTACTTGCCAAAATACAAACAAGGGCTATATGATTAAAACTATAAAACACTGTTTACATAAATAGAAAGATCAAAATAATTGTGAAAACATTCATTATTTATGAGTAGGTTAGGCCAATATAATAAAAATGATAATTCTACCAAAATCATTTACTTATTCAGAGACAAATCAATCAAAATATCAAAAGATTTCTTTATAGAGCTAGAAAAAAATAAAAAAATTCATCTGGAGAAACAAAAAACATATAGAATCTCAAAGGAATAAATGAGATTAAAAAAAGAAATAGAAGGGGGCTTCAAAACACCAGATCTGCAATTATACTGCTAACCAGTAACCTTATTTTTATTGTTATCTTACATTGACTACTTATATACTTACTTACAATACTGGCTGGTGGGGTGGTCTTGGGGACCATAACAAAATACAACTTCAACACAGAAGATTAAAAGAGCAAGGATCTAAGGATCTAAGGATGAGGAAGAGTTCATGAGGCGCAGCTAGGTGGCACAGTGGATAGAGCACGGACCCTGGAGTCAGGGGGACCTGAGTTCAAATCCGACCTCAGACACTACTTGACAGTTACTAGTTGTGTGACCCTGGGCAAGTCACTTAACACCAATTGCCTCACTAAAAAAAAAAAAAAAAGAGTTCATGACCAGACAAGTGATTGGAAGACAACAGACAGTAAAAAAGACAACTTTGTTTGCATAAAATTTTAAAGTTTTTGCACAAACAAAATTAATGCAGCTAAACTTTAAAGTGAAATGAGCAAATGAGGGGAAATCTGTGTGGCAAGTTTCTCTGATAAAAGTCTTATTTCTAAGATATATATATATATGAAACTGAGGGGCAGCTAGGTGGTGCAGTGGATAGAGCACCGACCCTGGATTCAGGAGGACCCGAGTTCAAATCCGGCCTCGGACACTTGACACTTACTAGCTGTGTGACCCTGGGCAAGTCACTTAACCCCAATTGCCTCACTAAAAAAAAAAAAGATATATACGAAACTAAGGCACATAAGCGCCATTCTCCAAAAGATAACTAGTGTAAGGATATGATCAAGTGCTTTTCAGAAGAAGAAATCTAAGCTATCAACAACTCTATGAAAAAAATGCCCTAAATGACTAAACATTAGAGAAATGCTATTTAAACCACTCTGAGGTGCCATCTCACACCCATCACATTGGCAACATTCACAGAAAAGGTAAATGAGGAATGCCTGAGGAGCTGGTGGAAAAGGAACTGGACAAAGTTGATCCGGACATTCTGGAAAGTAATGTCATTAAACTGTGCGTGCCCTTTGACCGGTAAAATCAATATTAGATCTATACCCTAACAAGATTTTTTAAAAGAAGAAAAGAACCCATAGGTGCAAAAATATTTATAGCAGCTCTTTTAGTGATGGCAAAGAATTGGAACCTGAGAGGACCCATCCATTGGGGAATGGTTGAGTGAGTTATAATTTATGAAGGTGATGGAACACTATCATAATGTACAAAAATGGCCAAGGGAATGGCTTCAGAGAAATCTGGGAAGACTTGTGCAAACCAGTAAAGAGTGAAGTGAGAAGAAACAGGAGGACAATTTATGCAGCAACAACAATGTTGTAAATGTTGTTTTGAAAGGCTGAGTGACTTAGAGCACAGTGACCAACCATGACACTCCCTTCTAAAAGGGAGCTGTTAGATGAAGACAGTGCTTTGGGACGTGGCCAGTGAGGGAAATGCTCTTGCTTGGTTATCTGTACTTGCAACAGGGGGCTTAATTTTCTTTCTTTCTCGGGGCAAGAGGAGGAGGAGGTGGGAGGGAGAGAGATGAATTTTCATTGATTTTTTAAAATAATGATTTTTTAAAAAGTGTTTCCCCACACAGCTGTAGGAGGAAGGTTGCACTGGCGTTATTATTCCCATTTTATAGCTCAGGAAGTGGAACCCCAGATAAGAAAGGCCAAACGACTTGTCCACACTTACAGAGGCGGTAATTGTCCAAGCTGGCAGTCAAAGGCAGCCCTTGTGGTGAGTGATCTTGCCAACGCACACACTACTTGACTGCCAGTGTGGTCGAGGAGTGGACAGCAGTCCCCCAGGCTCCTTGTACCACAGATTCTGGGGAGCAGGAAATGTGGATAGAGCAGTGTCATCCCACCTAGGCAGGGTCACGGAGACAGAATTTCCTCCTTCTGAGGCACCTGCATGGGACAGACCCTCCTGGGGTCCAAAAGGACCTGCTGAGGCTTTGGACGCTTGGAAGAGGTCAGTTGTCTCTGGGCATGAAACTGCATTCTGGCTAATTATCACCCACCTTGGGCTAGTATTTGGAAGGCGGGGTTGATTAACATTAATGAGTCAATTGTACATGGAGAGTTATCTGGGGGGCAGCTAGGTGGTGCAGTGGATGAAGCACCGGCCCTGAATTCAGGAGGACCTGAGTTCAAATCCAGCCTCAGACACTTGACACTTACTAGCTGTGTGACCCTAGGCAAGTCACTTAACCCCAATTGCCTCACCAAAAACAAACAAACAAACAAAAAAAGAGTTATCTGCCTGTCGAACTTATCCAGGATATATGGAATCTTTCACTGACAGTCGGAATGATAGCTAGCATTTTACATGTTATCTCATTTGGTCTTTACCCAATCAGAGAAGTGCTGCTCTTGTCCCCATTTTGTGGATGAGGAAACTGAGGGAAGCCGTGTTTAAATGATTTGCCTAGGGCCACATAGCTAGTGTCTGAGGCATGATCGGAACTGGGGTCTCCCCGACTCCAAACCCAGCCGTCTATCCCCAATACCACCTGCCTGCCTGCCTGAGAGAAGCCCTGAAGGAGGCAAACTCGTGGCTACTTAGATCACACCAAAAGTAGGATGAGGACAATGCCACCAGGAAGGCCAGGAGCTGCCTGAGGTTTGAGTGCTTGGACAGCTCCGGTCCAGTCTTCCCTCCTCATCCCTCTCCCCAGCCTGGGAACAACCCTTCCTGGCCTGCCCCCCCGCCCCTCTGAGCCTCCCTTTTCCATGCCCTTGGCTCAGTCCCCTCTGCAACAGAAGCGACAGCCCTCCTTTCCAAATGCCTGAGTGATTATGTCTTTACCCACAGCTCCTTCCTCTTAGCCTTCCTGTGGTATTTGGTTCCCAGCTGTGTGTTAGGGTGATCTGCCAATGTCTCTGGCCACAGGCATACATTCCTCTCCTTTTAGGAGGGCAGCACTCCTAGCAAAGGGCACAGGCTGTCGTTGGGAAGTGGCCACAGAACCAGGAAATATTCTTCCTAGCGGCTTTATCTTCCTCCTTAGCAAAACAGCTCACATTTGTATGACCTGCTGCCATTGCCCAAGTGTTTTTACATTCATTATTTCACTGAAGCCTCACTAGAATATCTAACTAGGTAGTTGCCAAGGAATGTTTCTCTGTTTTACAGATAAGTAAACTGAGGCTCGGAAAGGTGAGTCAATTTGCTCAGGGTCACACAGCTAGCTGGTGTCAAAACCAAAACTCACTTTTCATTCTGTGCACTACCCAGGGCTGCCTTACTAGGTTGGAATTATTTCAATGGAGGCAGTGTAGGCTAATGGAAAGAAAAGGAGCTGGGTCCAAATGCCAGCTCCCAGGTAGAATCTCTGTGACCTGAGGTAGGTCTCTCCTCCCTCTGTAAAAGGAGGGGGGGATGGTGATCTCCTTCCAGACCAAAGTCCTGGGGTCTTAGGAATGAAATAAAAATGAAAGAGCAAGCAGCATTCGCATGCACATGGCTAATTGCATTATGTACTCGTATGTGTGTGTATGCACATATACACACTCATGTAAGGGTATACATCTATGTGTGTAACAAAAAGGGAAAGTGTGTCCCAGGGTGCAGTGGATAAAGGTCTAGCCTTGATTCAGGAAAACCTGTGGGCAGAGCTCCCGAATTCCTCAGTGTTCTAGGCATCTACAGTTATCTGAACTTGCCTGGATCCATCAGTCAGATAGGTCTGGGGCAAAAAAAAAAAAAAAAATGGGGATCCAGATAATGAAATTCATCTCCGGTACTTATCACAGTGCCTGGCATATAATAACTGTTTATTGATTGATCTCAGCAAAGAGGTGGAGGAATACAGGTGAAGAAAGTGGTATACATTGTAAGACTCAATTGCTGAGGGGTAGCTAGGTGGTGTGGTGTATAAAGCACTGGCCTTGGATTCAGGAAGACCTGAGTTCAAATCCAGCCTCAGACAGTGACACTTACTAGCTGTGTGACCCTGGGTAAGTCACTTAATCCTCATTGCCCTGCCCCCCCCCAAAAAAAGACTCAATTGCTGTTAGTTGTTTTTTTCTTAACCTTCTTCCAAGGTTGTTTCTTCTCAATATTTATCTTTGTTCCGAGACTGGGTTCAATGCGGGTGGGGAGAGCACAGGGAGTAAAAGCAACAACAAAACTTTATTTTAAAGTTTTTTAAAGGACACAGAGATCTGTGTTTGGCACAGAATTGGCTCCATGCCTTGACTTCATTTTTTGATTTGCCTATGGCAAGGACTTCCCTAAGCCTTTCTTCCTCTCCATTTTCACCCCAGTCCCTTTTTATTTCCCCTTAGATGACAACTATGCTAAAACGTCAGGGTGCAACAACAAAAATGACAAATACAGAGAAACATAGGAGATTCCTGTGAAAGGAGGGGGACTGAACTTGGGTTTTCATTGGTATAGAGAATTCCCAGGTGAAGAAATTCCCTTTTCCAACATAGGTGAGCACCTTCTCTACCACTTAAAGTCCTGGAGAGTTACCTAGAGCATTGAAAGGTGAGGTGACTTGCTCCAGTCACATTGCCAGGAGAATTCAGAGTAGGGATTGAACTTGGGTCCTTCTACTGCTGAGGCTGCTTCTCCATCCACTGGGCTGTCCTTCCCTCTCCTACCCTGAACAAATGCAGAGCCCAGGATGCTCAATGATGACAACGTACATGGAAAAACTCATGAAAAGGAAGCTGAAGTCCAAACTGAAAACCAGTCATGAATGCAGAAAACAGATCATGAAACATGGCTCCCTTGTCTCAACCAAGACTACTGCGGGGGAAGAAGATGGTCTATACCACCAGAGAAGATCACTGATTGCTAAACTGTTTTCCTTTGTTATATGTAGGGATGCAGGTAAATATTTAACAACTGGCTCACTGGGGAAAAAGCACACAGGAAACACTTTTATATTTAACCTGCATTATTACCATTTTCTCTATCACTTTCTTAATTCCAGACAATCAACAAAATAACAAATTGAGCACTGATTTGTAGCATTTGTCAGGTTTGGAGGCTCACATCGAACATTTAGCTTTCTTCAGTTATTAAGAGCCAAACATCTCTAAGATGGGAAAGACTCAAATTGGAGGAGGCGCATCAAGGAATGAGGAAGTATTTCCAGGAATTGTTGTGATATAAAAATTAAAGGATTCAATAAAACATTATTTCTTTTTTTTTTAGTGAGGCAATTGGGGTTAAGTGACTTGCCCAGGGTCACACAGCTAGTAAGTGTCAAGTGTCTGAGGCCGGATTTGAACTCAGGTCCTCCTGAATCCAGGTTCGGTGCTCTATCCACTGCACCAACTAGCTGCCCCAAAACATTATTTCTTAATAGCATGAGGCTCTTTGAGTTATTCAAGAACTACTATGAGAAAAAAATTAGTTGAGGACAACAATGTAAGGTGGTGCATGCGTCAATGTCCTCTGTCAAAAAGTCCTGGATTCAAATCCTGACTCCATTACTAACTCCCTATGTAACCTTAGGTGAGAGAGGTCAAGTGTGACCTCTCTGTGAGCTTCAGGCTCCTCATCAATAAAATGAGGGGGTTGAAAGAGATGGTCTTGTTTATTAAAATAAATTAATTAAATTAAAAAAGAAAGATCTGGTCCTCATTAGCACTAAATCTAGGGTCCTGTCATCAATAGAATGAGGGGATTGGACTAGATGAACCCGCCCACCCTGAGTCTACACTGCTTTCCAGCTGGGAGGTTTGGAACTCCTTGCCATTCCCTCCAGCCAACTTGGAGGAGAGAGTCTAACCTAAGCTAGGGTCCTTTCAGCTGTCCCCAGTCCCATTCTCCGCATGGGTAGAGGGGGATCCTCTCCAAGGAGTTCTTCGTACTGGTCAGTGAATGCACAGGCCCTGTCCCTATTCCTTCTATAAGCCTACAAGCCCTGCCTTAGACGCCTTCTACCTGTGTGATACTGGTCAAACCCCTTCACCTGTCTGAGACTGAGTGTCCTTGTGTGTAGAATGGGGGTGGCAATAGCCCCTCAGCCACAGGGCAGCTATGAAATGCCACTATCATCATTGTTGTTGCTGATATTGTTTAAGGCTCCCAGCACCCAGAGCAGGCTGGGTGCCCTTTGGCCGACTCCTTTCCTATCAGGCCTGATTCATCCAAACAACTGTTCCGCCATAACGGCATCCCTCACTCTCAAGCCTGTCTATCTGTCTTCTCAGGGCCGGCTCTGTTGGCGGCGCAGGTCCCGGGGCTGCCTGACTGTGATCCCTCTCTGCAATCATGGGTGGCGCTTGATTGATAACTCGGATTCCTCTTTAAGAGAAAACACGCTATTTTTCATAATCAGGGCTGCCTGGATAATGCCAGACCCCGCACCACCCAGAGAGCTTTGAGGCTGTCAAGCCGCTGGTGATTTTCATGTTGATGCAAACGAAGATATTACACTCCCTCATTACGGTGACACAACACATCTTTCTGCAGTCAGCTCCCAATCATCTCTGCCTTGCCAACAAAATTACCTTCATTTTCTCCCTTTGGTATGGAGGACGCACCCACGAAAAGCCACTCTAACAAGCTAATCAACTCATTTTTAGAATACGTCTCCACCATTTAATATTTGAAGAGAAAACAAGAAAAAAGTTGCTAATGGGTCTGCGGGCATAAACAGAAATAAATAGACCACCAGCTCATTGGATATTAGCACACTGACGTTCCTGCGAAAGCAGCAGCAGGATCCATTTGGAAAGTCAAAAAAAAAAAAAAAAGCAGCATCTATTTGTATCTATAAGCCAAACAAACTCATTTACTCTGGCTCAGACTTGAGGAGATGACCTTGGGCAGGACAGCAACAGGGACTAGAAGAAGAGCTCTGTATCCCAATGTTACCTGGGCGGGTTCAGAAGGGCCCTGGAGGGAGGGGCTACCCACAGGATGGCTCCAGCATCCTTAGCATGTATTGCAAGGGGGTGTGGCTTGTTCTTGGTGAGGTGTTTACCTCCCGATGTCCCAAGGAAGGGAGAGGGATGTTCTGGCTTCATCTTTGTTGCTACAAGGGACACCAATGGAGGATTGGGGATCGTGGGTACTGGAAGGGCCCTGACTCAGGTGAAGCTGTCCCTAAGTTGGCCAGGAGACTTCAAGCAACCTCAGGCCTCCAGGATGGAGAGCCTCGCAGACTTGGGGCTGAAAGAGACCTTCAACCCATCTACTCCAAACCCTCTTTGAGGGAAATAGAACTCGCTTGCCTAAGGTCACTCAGGTGAGAAGCATTAGCCACAGATCCAGCATTCCCTCATTGTACCTCCCTGTCCCCAAGGCATGGCTCCCCTTTCTCCATCCCGTGCCCTTCTCAGGCATGAATGACATAGCATCTGGAGCTAAAAGACATGTTTTAAATCCCACCTCTGGTATGCAGTATGGGCATAACCTCAGGCAAGTCATTCAAGGCCTTTAAAACTCGGTTTCTTCATCAGCAAAAACAAGAGGGTTGAACTAGATGCCCTTTAAGGGTCCTTCTAGCTCTATGGTCCAAACCTGTGATTGCATGCACACACATGAGAACTCCCCGCCACAGTATAGAACAGGGCATCTTTTATGGGCATGACTGATGTGAGAGTGTGCTCTGTTTGACCATATTGATTTGGGGTTCTGTGAGATGGTGGAGTTGTGGGAGAGTAATTTGGTGTGTATCACAAGTGATATGAAGAAATATATAAGCATCAATAAAACATTCAAAAATTACACAGAAGAAAGTATATGGAGGTTTGGAGGAGGACACAGACGTGGCAACCTTCCTTAGAGGTCTTCCAATAAAGGCTGGTCACCCAGGGCTGGCTTTCTCACAGCACTGATTCCTTTCATGAATTGGTGGGGCTAGATGCCTGGGGAAGTCCCTTTCCACTCTCTAGTTCTGATTTTATGTGATTCTGTGATAGCCAGAGTAGTTTTCTTGGTGCTGGGCTAAATGTAATATAGACTTTCAAAGAAATAATACCTAGTAAAGGTTCACAACATATATACAATCCACTTTTTCTCTTCTTTGCATGTTGAAATGTTTGTGGTTTTTTCCCCCAAGAGTCATTACATTTATAACACAAAATTAAATGCCAAAAACCTTGTACCAGTATGGTTGAGTAATTCATCTATAGCTTACAGCCTTAAAGAGAAGGTATGAGGGTGGTGGAGTGGAGCTGATGATGATAAGTTAAGTGATATATTAGCCAATCTGATGGGTATGAGGTGGTACCTCAGAGTTGTTTTAATTTTTATTTCTCTGTAGTGATTTAGAGTATTGTTTTCATATGACTATAGATAGCTTTGATTTCTTTGTCTGAAAACTGCCTATTCATATCCTTTGACCATTTATCAATTGAGAAATGACTTGTATTCTTACAAATTTGACTCACTTCTCTCTATGTTTGAGAAAAGAGGTCTTTATAAGACACTTGCTGCAAAAATTCTTTCCCACTTTTCTGCTTTCCTTATAACTTTGATTGCATTGGTTTTGTTTGTGCAAAAATCTTTTATTTTTATATAATCAAAACGGTCTGTTTTACATTCCATAATGCTCTCTATATCTTCTTTGGTCCTAAATTCTTCCTTTATCAATAGATCTGACAGGTAAACTATTCCATACTCTCCTAGTTTGCTTATGGTATCACCCTTTGTGTGTCAATTATGTACCAATTTTGACCTTATCTTGGTATATGGTGTGAGATGTTGGTCTATCCCTATATTATGCCATACTATTTTCCAATTTTCTCAGAATTTTTTGACAAATAATAAGCTTTTGTCCCAAAAGTTTGGAAAATGATAAATGTTGGAGGGGATGTAGAAAAACCGGAACACTAATATACTGCTGGTGGAGTTGTGAACTGGTCCAATTATTCTATAAAGCAATTTGGAACTATGCCCAAAAGGCTATAAAACTATGCATACTCTTTGGCACAGCAATACCACTGCTTGGTCTGTATCCCAAAGAAATTTTTTAAAAAGAAAAAAGTACTTATTTGTACAAAAACATTTATAGCAGCTCTTTTTTGTGGTGGCTAAGAACTGGAAATTGAGGAGATGCCCATCAATTGGGGACTGGTTGAACAAGTTGTGGTATATGAATGTATTGGAATACTATTGTGCTGTAAAAAATGGTGAACAGAAAAAAAAAGAAATGGTGAAAGGCAGATTTCAAAAAAGAAAAAGAAAGACTGACATGAACTGGTGCTGAGTGAAGTGAGCAGAATCAGAACATTGTACACAGTAACAGCAACACTGGGTCATGATCAGCTGTGATAGACTTAGCTCTTCTCAGCAATATAATGACCAAAGGCAATCCCAAAGGATTCATGGTGGAAAATGTTATCCACATCCAGAGAAAGAATTATGGAGTCTGAATGAGGATTGAAGCAAAGTATATTCACTTGGTTTGGGGTGTTTTTCTTTCTCACAGTTTTTCCCTTTTTTCTGATTCTTCTTTCACAACATGACTAATGTGGAAATATGTTTAACATGATTGTACTCTCTACCCTGTATCAGATTGCTTGCTCTCTTAGGGAAGGCCAGGGGAAGGAGAGAGAGAAAGAAAAATTGGAATTCAAAATCTTATAAAAATGAATGTTGAAAACTATCTTTATATGTAATTGTAAAAAATAAAATACTATTAAGTGGGGGGGGGTCAAGAAATAAACAAAAAAAATGACAAGCAGGACAAGCAGACTGGAAGGTAGGGGGACAGGTTATGGACCTGGTCAAATCATTTAACTTCTCAGTCTACATTCAGACTCCATCACTTCTTTCCCTGGAGGCTTCATCATGAGTTATTTGGGATTGTCTTTGATCACTGTATTGCTGAGAATAGCTAAGTCACTCACGGTTCATCCTCTTCCCAATATTGCTGCTACTATGTACAATGTTTACCTGGTTCTTATCATTGCACTTTCCATCAGTTCATGCTAAGTCTTTCCAGATTTTTCTTAAATCATACTGTTATCATTTCTTATATGTACTCTTGTTTCTTAAATCTACCTTTCCTGCCCCAGTCTCTCTACTGCCTTCCAATTGCCTATCTTTAACGGCCTTTCAGACATCTTTAATTGAATGTCCAGTAGACATCTTAAACTCAATATGTCCAAAATGGAACTCATTATCTTTCCTTCTAAACCCTCTCCATGTATTTTTGGGGGTGAGGCAATTGGGGTTAGGTGACTTGCCCAGGGTCACACAGCTAGTGTCAAGTGTCTGAAGCCGAATTTGAACTCAGGTCCTCCTGAATCCAGGGCCAGTGCTCTATCCATTGCACCAACTAGCTGCCCCTCCATGTATTTTTACATCAATATTCTTCCAGTAATTGTATATGATTATGAATCATGGAGCACCCTAAGCTAAGAATCCAAATTTTGAGTGACCTAGAGGGCAATGGAGAAAGGAATGGTAGGCACAAAGAGTTTAGTATAGTATAGTGCCAATGATTCCTTATGCACACAAAAATGTGGTATAAAAGCCATGATTCAATGGAAAGAGCATTGCCTTTGGAGTCAGAGGACCTGTGTTCAAACCCTATGTTGGCCCCTTCAACTGGTCAACCTTGGGCCAGTCTGGGCCTCAGTTTCCACACCTGTAAAATGAGAGGGTTGAGCAAGATGGCCTCAGCTATCCCTTCAGGGCCTAGATCTATGATCCTAGGACCCCTCCCCATGTTGATTCCATGTGTGACTGACTGCTCAGTCATGTAAGTAGAAGGAGGGATGCCCAGTGGCCATTCTAATCTCTGCTTTGGTGTTCGCTTGAAGTTAAAAGACTTAAAAGACAGGGGCAGCTAGATGGCGCAGTGGATAAAGCACTGGCCTTGGATTCAGGAGGACCTGAGTTCAAATCCGGCTTCAGACACTTGACACTTTACTAGCTGTGTGACCCTGGGCAAGTCACTTAACCTTCATTGCCCTGCAAAAAAAATAAATAAATAAAAGACTTAAAAGACCTTAAAGCCTTAGAGGAAGCCCTTTGGGGTCTCAGTCCACCCTGCTGAGGTAAACACTTCACCAGAAACAAGAGAACAAAATTCTGGATGGTGAGCCCCCAGGGAAGATTTCTGGGATGGCAGGGATGAGCATCCCACTGAATGAGATAGGGATAGATTATAATCGACGCCACCGTAAGAAGGGGTCACAGCCATGAGATCAGAGCCACTGAAGCATTAGAACATGAGGTCACAAGGTCACAAGTAAAGCCCAGAATTGGGGGCTTTCATGTGGCCAAGGAAGCCAAGTGGTGAAAGTCTCCAAGCCATAATTCCACAGATTAGGCAGACAGAAGGTCAGTGGGAATTTAGTGGAAAATAAGTGTTTGGAGGGGATCGCAGTTGCTGTTTGAGAAACTGACTTTTGTCATTTCACACAGTTATTTAAATGACTATGACATAGCACTTATCAAGAGGTCAAAATTCCGGTAACTTCAGCCTTACAGAACAATGCTAGATTTGTAAGGTGTGTGAGAGTGTGTGTGTGTGTGTGTGTGTGTGTGTGTGTGTGTGTGTGAACTCAAGGTGACAGGACAAATATGGACATGGGGCTAAGAGCTCATTCCCTAACAATGAAGGTGGGGAGGAGCAAAGGCAAGGGGAGACCTTTCTGTACCAAAATAGTCCATCCTCTGGGAATAAGTTATATTTGGGAGGGGGGAAAGAGAGGAGGTCAGAACAAAATGACTGTGAGGCCTGTAGTGGGAAATGCTTCCTGAGCTCCCTCCCTCATGTCAAGATGGTATAATAAGACATTGCATTAAGGCTGTGGGGATGAAGCATGGCAGCTTCGTGAGCTTGCTTCAGCCTTCATGGTGACATGCATTCAAATAACCACAGATGAGTGGTTGTCATGGAAACAACAGCTCACCCATTTGGGTCTGGAGAAACAAAGTGGGCCCTGGGAAGTGAGTGACCGCCGGGCTGGATGGGTGAACGCACATGAAGCCTGAAATTGGACGAGACAGGAACAATGCGCATAATTTGTCACCTGAGTCCCCCAACACATGTTACTGCTGGGGTCCAGCTAATGATGAGGACAGGCAGTGCAGTGCACTGGACAGTGCCCAGGTCATGGAATTAGAAACTCTGGATTTGAAGTCTATAGCTGCCGCTCAAAACCTGTAGGACGTGAGCAAGTCGCTCTCTCCTCTCTGAGCCTCAGTTTCTTCATCTGTTAGGACAGGAGACTGTGTCAGATGAACTTTGACTTTAAATTCTCTGAACTAAAGTCAGAAGGACCCAGATTTGGTCTGAATTGTGCCAATATCAGAAATAGTCTTGGCAGATCTCAGGTCATGTGATAAGCTGGAGAACTCTATGGAGAGATGTTGAAAACCAAATCTGAGGCCCTAGGGGTGGCTTTGCCTTGGGCTTTATAGCATGATCTAATTGGGTACCAATCAACTATGAACTCTTGGAGAAAAAGCTTGCAGAATCTCAAGGTGGAGAAGCAATCTAGCCCAGCACTAGAACCTCTCCTGCTAATCCTGTGCATATGTAGCTATTAGCATCTTGTCTCCTCCTCCTCCAGGGCAGGGTCTTCCTGTCCCTGGTGCCTACTTAGTGCAGTATCTGGCACGTGGCAAGTGCCTAATGAATGCACATGGACCTGACGATCTCAATTGTTCCTAGTGGCCCATCAGCACCTAACCCAGCCCACCGCCAACATAGTGGGCTCAATAAATATTTAGTGATTATAAGACATTATGTCCACAAATGAGTATACATAATAAAGAAGCAAAATAAATACAAGGTGATGGGGGGGGTCAGCAGAACCTGGAGGGGGGAGGGAGGCAAACCAAGAAAGACTTTACATAGAAGGTGGTGTTGGAGCTGATCACTGAAGGGAGCCATGGATTCTAAGAGAGCATCCCAAGCAAAGGGAACATCCAGTTCCAGGCACAGGACACAGGAGACAGCACATCCATTGAGAGGAGCAGAGACAAGGCCAGCTTGATAGACTATAGAGTGTAATGAGGACAGTAATCTACAATGCCTTTGGAGAAGTAAGGCAGGCCTGGTTGTGGGGGACTTTGAAAGCTCCACAAAGGAATTATAGTTGATCATAGAGGCAATAGGGATCCAGCAGAGTTAATTGAGGAGGGGAGTGACATGGTCAGATCTGTGCTTTAGGAAAATCACTTTGATAGTGGAGGATGGATTGGAGTGGGGAGAGAGGGAGGTCATCGAGGAGGTCATTGTGAAGGTCCCAGGGAAAACTGATCCAAAAAAGACTGGTCCTTCCCTTGGTAGGACACAAAGGATGTTTGTCATGTATTGCTAGAGAGAAAACATAGAGCCCTTAACAGAGGGCTGGCCCTGGAAATCCTAGGTTCCAGGCATATCTCTAACCTATACTTGTAGCGTGAACACGAACAAACCACTTAATCTCTACCCTGGGCAACCCTTTAAAATTAAGAGTTACACATGATGGGGCAGCTAGGTGGAACAGTGGATAAAGCATTGGCCCTGGATTCAGGAGGACCTAAGTTCAAATCTGACCTTAGACACTTGACACTTACTAGCTGTGTGACCCTGGGCAAGTCACTTAACCCTCACTGCCCTGCAAAAAAAAAAAAAAAAAAAGAGTTACACATGAGTTGTAATCTGCATCTGTGAAATGAGCTTCCACCCTGGGAGGTCCCCACAGCCATGAAATCAAAAGTCTGAAATGTTTTTTTTTTAAAAGATCATGAGGGGCAGCTAGGTGGTGCAGTGGATAAAGCACCGACCCTGGATTCAGGAGTTCCTGAGTTCAAATCCGGCATCAGACACTTGACACTTACTAGCTGTGTGACCCTGGGCAAGTCACTTAACCCCATTGCCCCTCAAAAAAAAAAAGATCATGAAAGCTCCCAGTCACTAAGCCTTGGCATTCCCTGAAGACCAGTGGTCTCTAAATCATTCTCTGAGAGTATGTGAGTTTGGGTGGAATAAGCAGAGGTGGCATGGTGTGGAGGAAAGAAGACTGAGTATGAAGTCAGGGGGCATTAGTAACTGTTGTGTGGCTTCGAACAAGTCTTTTAACCTCTCTGGTTCTCTAGAAGAAGAGAGGGACAGGCTAGATCAAAGCTTCTTAAACTGTGGGTTGTGACTCCATACAGGGTCATGTAACTAAATGTGGGGGTCATGAAAAATTTGGCAGTAAACGTTGGATCTGTGTACCTATTTTACATACCTACACATCCAGGGTTCCTCTTGGGTGAAAAGGGTTCACAAGTGGAAGAAGTTTAAGAAGCCCTGGACTAGATGGTCTCCACGCTACCCCTGGGCTCCATCAACTTAACCCTGAGGCCCCCGGCTCCCCAGTTCTTCAGAGGAGAAATCTTTCCTTGGAGGGTCCTTGATGAGATATTTTATCCATCAGCACCTAGGACAGATGCCAATACGTTTTGTCTTCTCTCTGAACAAGCAAGGTACAGGAGACTTACTTATTGGGTGTGAACACACACATTGGAAGTATCAGTAATTGTCCTTTTCCAAAGATTGCCAGGGATAAACAAACAAGTCTCTGTGGGTATAGGAAGGCAAATTAACTTTTCTTGGTCACTGAGACACTACTTAGTGAGCAGAAGATAATGGGAGGAGCAGGGAGGAAGGGTCATTTGCCTCCCTCTTCTCCCAGAACAGCATCAGGACAGCAGGAGAGCCTGGGAAATCTACTCAAGCTATTTCGGTCCATGCTGGGGGGCCTCCTTCCTGAGATGCCCCCATGGAGGGTGGCCTTCTGGTCCATTTATTGATGGTTTACTATTCCTAGAGGACTCTGAGTAAGAAAGAGCTGTTTCTGTTGCCATTGTTGTGGTTTGGAGAAGGCTGTATAGATGAGCCTGGGCAGTCCTGGGAAAAATGAGAGACTAGGAATAAAGGAAAGGCTGCCAGGGCCCCAGCCTAGGAGTTTGAGGAGTCTCCAATAGTGGCTTCCAAAGTAACAAAGAATGACAAATCTAGAAGATTCAGATGCTTCAGAGAATTCTTCCTGGAAATGATGATGGACAATTGGTGGAATTTCAGAGTCCCAAGGAAGTGAGGGAGTAGAGCATTGTGAAGGGGACCTTAGCTCATTAGTGCCCAGGGCAAGAAACACACCAAGAAATCATTATCACCACCACCACCACCACCATCATCATCCCTTTCATTTCTATTGTAACATATACTTATACCCCCCAGTGGAGCTCATGAAGCACACCATGCAACATGTGTTACTTATTATTCACATAACCTTCCCACTAATGTCCCCATTAAAACAGATGGGAAAACTGAGGTGCAGAGAGGAAGCGCTTTGCCCAGGAATATATAATGAGTCTGTGGTGAAGTTGAGGCAAGAGTTCAGATTAAGACAATCCCTAAAGTGAACTCAGGGACACCCAGTAGAGTGGAGGGCCACCATGAAGGTGAGACAATAGAACCATTGGTGGATTGGAAACCTGAAGAAAATTTAAGTGTTTCACTCAAGAGGAATTACTTGACAGGAAAGAAGGAAGGAAGGAAGGAAGAAGGGAAGGAGAGATGGAGGGAGAGAGTGAAGGAGGGAAAGAAGGAAGGAAGGATAAATACTGGACGCTGTGGAATTCTAATGATCCAGGCTGGACCCAAAGAAGAAATGTGAGAAGATAGCCCCTCTCAGTTCTTTACAGCAGTTGGGGCTGGGGACTTGGAACACTGCAAATAACATCAGACTTTTCCTGTGCATCAGTTAGTTTTGTTAAGGTGTTTTTCCTCTTCTGGGAAGGGCAAGTGGAAGGAATATATTTGGAACGTGATGTAAAAACAAAAAAAAATACCAACAAAAATTTATCTTAAGAAACAAAGAGTTTCTGTCTTGATTGAGGCTTTGGCCGACATGAATACATAAAATACGTTGACATTTCCATAAAAAAAGTTTGCATTTCACATCCAGGAGCTTGGCTCAGTCAACACTCCCAATGTGGACACTTCTAATCAAAGCTTAAGGTCTTATTTGAGCTAACGAATGAGATATTACTTAATGTTTTACATAAAATCCTCTGTTCTTTGACTGAAAATTACATTTGTTTATTTTAGGGGAAGGGTCAATAAAGATATTCTATTTATTCAAGTCTCTCTCTACATACTGCTCTCCCCTTTGTCCCTACTTTTAAAGGAGAAATGTGTTCTTTTTTCCTTACACACATTTCCCCTCTGAAGGGCTCCTCGGGCTGTCAGCAGAAGGAAAAGCATCTCTGAATGCTTGTTCAGAGCACTTTAAAGACAAATGAATGACTATTGAAAATGAATACTTGGCGGAGTGTTGAGGGGTTTGTTTATTAATAGCTCTCAATAAGCACCTGGAGGTTCTACCTGGGGGCAAACCAACCCAGGCTCTCTGCCTCAGCCCTCACCATCAGCTCCTAGCCAAGAGGGATACAACTGAGCAGAGGGGATGAGTTATCCTCCCCTTCTCCTTGAAAAGGAGCCAGCCTCAGTTAGTAAGAATATGGGGACCATTAGGTTTCACCCTGAGTTTTGCCCAATTTCTTTGTGGACTTGGCTTCTTGCTTCAAGACTTGAGCATCTCAGTCTCTAAAGTGGGGCTAATCCTTGTTGGAAAGCATGTGGAAATCATTATACCTAATTCTTGATGGATGCTCAGTAATGGGTCAGTTTTAGAAAAAGATGCAAAAAAGGATGTACCCAATAAGAGGGTATAGATAGGCTGAGATCACCAGGGACCACATAGCCCATGGGACCACAGGGTTACTGAAGTATGAAAGCAGTGAGGACAGCTCACCCTCAAAATGACATAAACTCAGATAACAAAGTGGTTCCACTTTGTTCCAGTACTGTGAGATGGGAAATACAGTTGCTTATTCTTATTTTCCAGGTGAGAAAACAGACTTTGAGAGCTGAAGCTATTTGGCCAACCAAGGTCAGCTAGGTTAAGTAGCCAAGGCCAGAACTGGAACCCAGCTCCCTGGAGTCCAAGGCCAATGGTCAACACTGGGCCACCTCCTATGTACACAGTTTATGGTGAACACTGCTCAGAAAATACACAAACACAAAGAGTATCTGGCACAATGTTAACCCTCTCAAAAGAGAAATGTAGAAACATCAAATGGACTTGAGCTTGATTTTGGCTAGTCATCTTACCTCTCTCTAGGGCTCAATCTCTTCAGCTGGAAAGTGAAAGGTGTAGACTCAGCATTCATTAAGGTATCTTCTGCTCTTCCAATAGTCTATGAAAGGCTGGGAATCAATTATTTTATCTGACCTTTAGATGGCCAAACCAGAAACTGGCCTGATCAATTAAAACTTGGATGGTCATGTAATGACAGGATTTCATACATATACACGCACATACATATATATACGTATACATACACACACATATACCTATATACATATACACATCTACATATATATTCATACATACCTATACATGTGCACATACATATACATATATAGCTTTTATATATAGGTTCATACATATATACTGTGATGTTTAAAATCGAAATGTGTGATCGCCTTAAATTAGAAGCTTTATCATCAGTCTTTGAGCATTAAGCATTTATTAAAGCTTACTAAGTATTAGAAAAAAAGAACACGTGGAGTTAAGAAAAGACCTATCTAGCCTAGAGTTCCAGCCTGGTTGGGTTCTTCCTCACGTCCTCTGCCATGAGCCTGCTTCAATCACAAACTCCCCTCAAACTGAGTGTGGAAGCTTTTTATAGGTCTGGAGCAGAGGCAGTCCTTACACACTGATTCAAGTTGATTGGTTAGCATCATCCAAATCCATTGGTTCACTGGACTTGAAGGTGGTCTCATGTTAAGTCCAAAGTCCTTAGCTTCTGAGAACAATACCTCCTTAAGGGCTGGTCAGGTGTGGTTACAATCTAATCAACTTTAAGTAGGCTAATCAGCAAAGTCAATCACTCTCACTTAATTCAATCAGTTTAGATTAATCTCCAGGTGGGCCTTTGAGTATCTGCCAAATCCCATTATTTTCTCACATTATATAGCTTTTATATGTGTGTATGTATGTGTGTGTATGTAGACAGACAGACAGACAGATAGATAGATAGATAGATAGATAGATAGATAGATAGATAGATAGATAGATAGATAGCTTCAGTGTCCTAGTCTATAAAATCACTACATCCAGTGCAACATAAAATCACTAATGTCTGTCAGGATCTTCAATTAATTGAGAAATAAGCATTTGGTAAGTATCTTTTATGTTTCTAACCCTGGGACATGCACACAGGAATCAACACAAAGTATGTCATACAGTAAATGGGAACTGACAACATAAGAATAAGAGATAGGGGAGGGGTCACCCAGGAACTACACCCATGGGATGTTAAAAGACTTAAATGAAGGAAGGGCTCTGGTCCACATCTTCTTAGAAGGATGAATTGAGGACATGGCCAAGAATGAGGCTCATTTCACAGTACAGGATGAGAAGGTATGAGTGGGCTGCAATCAGCCACCCGTGGAGGGACTGACCACATCCATGGGCTCCCCTGAAGTGTTGGTGGTAATTTAGTGCCATATAGATTAGACCATGAAAGTCAAGCAGAAGAATTTGAACTCAGGACACTAGAGAACCAGGTATTGACCAGAAAAGTGACATTAATAGTAGATTAATGGGGGCAGCTAGGTGGCACAGTGGATAGAGCACCGGCCCTGGAGTCAGGAGGACCTGAGTTCAAATCCGGCCTCAGACATTTAAACACTTACTAGCTGTGTGACCCTGGGCAAGTCACTTAACCCCAATTGCCCCGCAAAAAAAAAAAAAATAGTACATTAATGGCAACCCTTAATGGTCATCTCCACTCCAATTCAACCATCCATACCTTGGGCCTTGTTATTTCCTGAATGTATCCACCTCCAAGGTCTCCAACTTTGACACTGCCTTCAGATCACAAGTCCTCACTGTCCCCCTCTCCCACTTTCCACCCCTTCTGATTTGGGCCTTTGGCCCTTATTTGGTTTTTGTTTGTTTGTTTTTGTTTTGGGGGGGGGTTGTGGGGCAATGGGGGTTAAGTGACTTGCCCAGGGTCACACAACTAGTAAGTGTCAAGTGTCTGAGGCCGGATTTGAACTCAGGTACTCCTGAATCCAGGGCTGGTGCTTTAACCACTGCACCACCTAGCTGCCCCCTTTCCACCCCTTCTGAACTTTCTCTTTGCCCTTATTCCAACCCATTTTCTCCTGGCCAGTCTCCTTCTGGCTTTATTTGCCTCTCCACCCAGCCCAGACTCCATAGCTAACCACTTCAGCACTGGTGATAATCACATAAGGACACAGGTGTGTCATGTAAAATGACATCTAATAGATAAAACAATGATTTTGTCCACTGAGAAATGACTGCTATGGAATGAAACAAGCTTTGTTCTCAACTCCAGGAGATTTAATAGCAGCCCTGTAGTTATAACTAAGGCATGGTGATCAGGACTTGGCTCCAGGGAACCAACATCCCCATTCTCCTGCCTACTCAGTCCTCACAGGACCAAGAGGTGCATAACCTTCTTTCAGGCTAGCCTTCCACTCTCTACCTCCCCACCCTCTATCTACCTCTTGGAGTCACCTGACCCAACTTCCACCAACTAGGATGTACTGTCCCAACTGAATTTTCCCCTGGCCAGAATTCCTAGTGGCATTTCTGGCAGCATGTCCCATAGCTCAGCATCTCTCAGCTTTGGGAGGGGTTGAGGGAAAGTAAATGGACTATAAACTGTTCCACAATCATGAACCTCCCAGACTTCTCAGCCTAGAGTTGAGAGCATATATTTCCTAGTTATTTATCATTTATATATCACAGTACATAAGACTGTAAAAGGTTCACATACAACTTACCTAACCAACTTTTCCTGTTGTTTTCTCTCTCATCCATAATTGGCTAAGTTCTCTCCAATTTTCTCCTTGGAACACTGAGATAAGGCTTCTGTTTAATCATCCTACTTTAAGCACTTGCAATCAGACAGGATATTGCTGCTTTTAAAATAAGACAATGACATTTAATGACTTTCGTTTCTTCCTATACAAAAGATTAATTTCTCTGCTGAAGTCATCTTTTCATTGGAAAATTCTGCCGACTCCCTTTGAAACATTGCCACCTGATTAACAACTCAATCCCTCTTTCATATTTTTAATTTGGTGGCTTTCCGGGTGTATATTTACCTTTGGAGTCTAATTTAGCTTTTGCTTTGCCATTAGCACAAAATGAAATATTAAGGAGCAAGTAGAGAAGCCTGGAGAGAAACAGCTCAGAGAAAGTCACCATCCAGTCTGTTCTCTGGGCTGCTATGACCACGTAGGCACTCAAGGACTGATGGAGTCTGTGGGATGGTTGTTGGGTAAAATCCTCAAATATGCCAATGGATGGGATGTCGGTTCCTTGTGGGCATGGATTGTTTCACTTTTGTCTTTGCCTGGCATGAAATAGGTGCTCAATAAATGATGATTGATTAATTGGAGTGATTAATCTCATGGGGGGAAGGTTCCCTCCATGAACTCATCCATGCCTGCCCATCCTATATGAATGATCTTCACATGCATCTTCCCATGAATTCACCACAAGGGGTCCACCCAATACACCAGGGGCCTTGCTCACCTTCTCTTACCTCTTAGGGATGCCAATAAAACACCCAGGCTGCCCATCTGGTATCCCCCATTCTCACCAGAGTGAGCATTCGGTCCCAGATCTGTTTCCTTGTGACATCCATCACTCCCTTGAGCGATATCCCTTCCTCTTCCACTGCTCATGGAATCCCTGTACAGCAGGGCCAGCCATGAACCTCTGTTACCCCCTGAGAGCTCCTCATGTTTCTTTCCTCAGAGACTGTCATGGTGTATGACTCACAACTGTATAACAAGACCAGAGGAATATTGATATCATCAAATGGAAAGGTTGAGTCAGTGCCTGAAGTGAGAGGAGGAAATGAGATTTATTGATTTCAGGCCTTCAAGGAAAAAAAAAAACTGGAAAAAGTACCCTCCTTCCACATAGGAATAGAAGAAGAGAGAGGGTGGGGTCTACCCTGACCACATCATCCTTAGACTATGCTGTTTCTTTCCTGGGTGTGACATTTTTATTGGGGGTGAGGGTTGCAGGGGGGAAGAGCAGGAACATTGATCTGCTGGACTATGGTATGGAAAGATCTGCTAGGATAGTAAGAGGATCTCAAAGCAATCTCAAACTGAAGGAACTGAGATTGTCTATCAGAACATAACCAAATGGGGTAATCTCTGCTTTGACCCAGGGAGTCAACATCCTGGAGGTAGGTGGTCTTCCACCCTGCCATCCCCACATCTCAGCATCCTCCATCAGCTCCATACCACACTCTTCCTGATCCCCATATCTGAAGCATGACTATCTGTAGCACCTCACCCTGCCCAGGAGGCCACCTTCCCAGTCACCTCAGTACTGTGACCTGCTCTCTTCCATAGCATGAAGGCATGGACCAGACTCTTAGGGGATCACACACACACAGAGCACAAACCTAGGCCATGTGACCTCAGAGTTGTTGAGGGCTCCTGGGCCACATGCTCCACTTTGGTACTTTTTTATTGTTACTGATATATTTGTTTAGACATCACATTCATTTATAAATCCCCCTCTACATACATACAAACACACACATACATACACACACACATACACACACCAAAAGATGGGCAGTTTCCTAGGATGATGGAATTTAAAACTGGAAGGAACACTGTTAATCACCTAGTCTAGCCTTCTCATTTTACAGAGGAGAAACTGAGGCCCAGAGAGGGTGAGTGACTTACAATCACAAGACTTTGAGCTGATGAGATCTCAGAGATCATTGAAAGCCACCCCCTCATTTTACAGATGAAGAAGTCACGACCTAAAGTGCATTGGGAGCCCTTCCACCTGACCAAGGATGATGCCCGCCTAGATCCGTTTTAATGGGGTGCATTTATGTGTTAAATGCCACTACTTCTAGAGGAAGAAGTCCTGTCTCAGCTAACCCAGAGGCCAAGCTCTGACCTCAGCAAATCCCCCAGAATCTCCTCTGGGCTCACTGGGAGCCACAACAACCTGACTCCCCATGAGCACAATCTGCTCTTTCAGGATTCAGTCCGATGATTCCCATGGGCCTGGTGCTCTGTGCTGATCCGATCCATTGTGACAGCTTCTCAGGGCCCACAAAGCTTTGGCCTTCCGAGGATCGCCTCTCAAAGAGGCGCTCAGTGGGTAGCACTGTGGAAAAACGAATCCTTGGTTTTCTGGTTTTCTCCATTAGCGTGGTTCAAGCTGGATGGTCACCAGGCAATGCACAAAACGAGTCTCTCTCACTCCCCAGCCTTGTGGTGTCCTGTGTCTTATCTACACGTTTACCTTCCCTGTCGCTGTTGTTGTTGAGTCGTTTCGGTCGCGTCTGACTCTGGTGACCCCATTTGGGCTTTTCTCAGAAGAGATCCTGGAGCTGTTGGCATTTCCTCCTCCAGCTCCTTTAACAGACTCCAAGACCGGCCCCTATACAGTGTGGCCTCACCCAGTGCCTGGCAAACAGTAGGTGCTTGTGCTTAATGAATGCATGTTGACTTTCTCATCAGCCCACTGAAAAGTTAGGACTGCACGACCTCTGAGGCCTCCAGCCCAGAATCCCTGTTGGGACAGCACAATGAGACTGTCCCAGCCCCCATCAGGAAGGTGCCCTCCAGGAGGTATTGAGCAGAAGCAGCGTTTGCAAGCCAGTAGAAGAGGAGCCAGAGAGAGCTGCTGGTCCTGACGCCTCTTACCAAGTCTCTGTGCGCGGGAGATCCTCTGGACATCTGCAATGGGGATCCGTTGCTAGGTCACCATCTTGCCATGAATGACTGGTATTTTCTCTTCCTACTGTGATAGAAGCTTTATCGGGGCCATGAACATCCCAGTTCCTTATTCTGCAACTCAGAAGCAGTGGCAGCAGCAGGGAAGTGACACCGAGATGGGGCCCCATCCCAGAGGGTGCAGCCCCCCCCCACCATGTGTAGTTAGTGTTCAAGGGAGGGGAGAGACAAGCGGGTGAGAACAGGACCATCTGCTTCCCCTCCCCCTCCGGAAACAACCTTGACCCCTGGAAGAGATGGTGCCTGCTGGGTTTTAGGCTATCTATGCCTGCTGCTGCCTGGTACTGTCTCGTTTTTCCTAATTCAACTATTTCTATTTACTACAATGGGGGTTGAATTATTTGTTAGCAGCTGGGTGAGAAGGAGAAAAGGTCTGGGGAATAGTTCTTAAGCCAAGGGTGAACTAGAATCCGGGGTAACAGGACGATAGGGCCGAGCTGACCACCTGTCCCAAGGCCCAACCACATGCCCATCACACGGGTATAGGTTGTGTCCTCCCAAGTCTTATCTATCAGCTTCTAAAGGGCAGGGACTGTGGGGCCTTTTTCACCTTTTGGGTCATCAGAGCCTTGCACATAGTAGGTGTGTTGTTGAATTTAATGGAATGGAATCCACATCAAGGGAGGGATTAAGGTCTTCTCTGTGTCCCTGTGGAATGTGGAGTCCAACGCCAGCCACAAGGACAGATTTCCTGTGGTCTTGACATGGCATGTGTAACACCCAGAGGGAAGCCGCAGTGATGGTGCAGGCACCAAGCCCCAGGGTGCATGAGGCGACACTTCCAAGGATGTTTCCTCTCCTTTGGGGTCCCATTGGGGGACTTGGAAAGCAGCAGGACTCTAAGGTAGTCACATAGTAGGTATGCAAGGATGTAGAGAAGCCATTCCCTAGGCTTCTCCTCAGGTGACTCTTTGGATATGAAAGCAGCCCAATGTCTCTCCAGCAGAGAGCCGGCCCTTTAAGGGAAGGGGAAACATCAATCATTCCTTCTTTGAATACAGGTGCTAACAACAAACACAGAGATAGGTGAGAAGTGAGGGAGGCACCACCAGCTGGCTCAGTTTACCGGCAATCTGTCAGTTTCATAAAGATGATTGGACCATAAATTTAGAACTGGGGGAAACTTCTAGGGCATTTAGCCCAACTTCCTCATTTTAGTTCATTTATTTTTCAGGGCAATGAGGGTTAAGTGACTTGCCCAGGGTCACACAGCTAGCAAGTGTCAACTGTCTGAGGCCAGATTTGAACTCAGGTCCTCCTGAATCCAGGGCCAGTGCTTTATCCAACTGCACCACCCAGCTGCCCCCTGGTGTTTTTTTTTATCATAAAAGTATTTTATTATTTTCTAGTTACATGCAGAGATGGTTTCAACATTTGTTTTTATAAGATTTCTGGTTCCAAATTTTTCTCCCTCCCTCCCCCCTCCTCAAGATAGCAAGCAATTGGATATCGGTTATATAGGTACAATCACATTAAACAGATCTCTGCATTAGTCATGCTGTAAAAGAAGAATCAGAACAAAAGGGAAAAACAAAAACAAAAGTAGAAAGAGTATGGGTCAATCTGCATCTAGATTCCACAGTTCTTTTTTCTGGATTTAGAGAACAACTTCCATCATGAGTCTTTTGGAATTATCTTGGATCGCTGTATGAGAAGAGTCAAGTCTATCACAGTTGATCAGAACAGAATGTTGTTGACACTGTGTACAATGTTCTCTTGGTTCTGCTCATCTCACTCAGCATCAGTTCATGTAAGTCCTTCCAGGTTTCTCTGAAATCTGCCTGCTCATCATTTCTTACAGAACAATAATATTCCATTACATTCATATACCACGACTTGTTCGGCCATTCCCCAATCGATGGGCATCCCCTCAATTTCCAATTCCTTGCCACCACAAAAAGAGCAGCTATAAATATTTTTGCACATGTGGGTCCTTTCCCCTTTTTTATCATCTCTTTGGGATAAAGACCTAATAATGGTATTGCTGGGTCAAAAGGTATGCACAATTTTAAAGACTTTGGGGCATAGTACCAAATTGCTCTCCAGAATGGTTGGATCTGTCCACAGCTCCACCAGCTGTGCATTAGTGTTCCAATTTTCCACAGTTTCTCCAACATTTTTGATTTTCATTTTTTGTCATATTAGTCAATCTGATGGGTGTGAGGTGGCACCTCAGAGCTGGTTTAATTTGCATTTCTCTGATCAATAGTGATTTAGAGCATTTTTTCATATGGCAATAGATAGCTTTGATTTCTTCATCTGAAAACTGACTCTTCATATCTTTTGACCATTTATCAACTTGGGAATGACTTGCATTCTTATAAATTTGATTTAGTTCTCTGCATATTTTAGAAATTAGGCTTTTATCAGAAATGCTGGCTATAAAAAATGTTTCCCAGCTTTCTGCCTCCCTTCTACTTTTAGCTGCATTGCTTCTGTTTATACAAAAACTTTTTAATTTAATGTAATCAAAATCATCCATTTTGCATTTCATACTATTCTCTATCTCTTGTTTGGTCATAAGTTTTTCTCCTCTCCATAGATCTGAGAGGTAAACTATTCCTTCCTCTCCTAATTTACCTATGGCATCACCTTTTATGCCTAAATCATGTATCCATGATGACCCTATTTTAGTATAAGGTGTAAGATGTTGGGCTATGCCTAGTTTCTGCCTTACTATCTTCCAGTTTTCCCAGCAGTTTTTGTCAAATACTGAGTTCCTATCCCAGAAGCTGAAGTCCTTGGGTTTATCAAACAGTATATTACTATAGTCATGTACTACTATGTCTCCTGTGCCTAACCTTTTTCATTGATCCACCACTCTATTTCTTAGCCATTACCAAGTAGTTTTGATGACTGTTGCTTTATAGTAAAGCTTCAGTTTGGTACAGCTAGTCCACCTTCCTGTGCATTTTTTTTTATTAGTTCCCTTGATATTCTTGACCTTTTATTCTTCCAGATGGATTTTGTTATTGTTTTTTCTAGCTCTATAAAATAATTTTAGCTAGTCTGAGTGTCATGGCACTGAATAAGCAAATTAATTTAGGTAAGATTGTCATTTTTATTATATTAGCTTGGCCTATCCATGAGCAATTGATATTTTTCAATTATTTAGATCTGATTTTATTTGTGTGAAAAGTGTTTTGTAATTATGTTCATAGAGTTCCTGGGTTTGTCTTGGCAGGCAAACTCCGAAGTATTTTATAGTGTCTACCTTTACTTTAAATAGAATTTCTCTTTCTATCTCTTACTGTTGAGCTTTGTTGGTCGTGTATAAAAATGCTGGTAATTTATGTGGATTTATTTCATATCCTGCAATTTTGCTAAAGTTTTTTGATTGATTCTCTAGGATTCTCTAAGTATATAATCATATCATATACAAGGAGCGATCGTTTTGTTTCCTCCTTGCCTATTCTAATTCCTTTTATTCCTTTTTCTTCTCTTATTGCTAAAGCTAACATTTCTAGTACAATATGAAATAATAGACATGATAACGGACATCCTTGTTTCACCCCTGATCTTATTGGGAATGGCTCTAACTTATCCCCATTACACATAATATTTGCTGATGCCAATCTCCTCATTTTAGAAGAGGAATATGAGTCTGAGAAAGATTAAATGAGTCATCAAAGGGCACACAGATAGAAAGTGGAAGCTAAATTCAGTCAGTTGCCCTAACTCCAAATCCTCAGCCCCAGGCTGCCTCCCTCATGGCTACATTGATCATAGATGATGGCTGTTGTTTCCAACCACATTAGTCTTGACAGGTTTCAATTTAGACTGGGGTTTTTGTCCACATTTTCTGTTCAATCCTCAGCCATGGAGATGTCCACCACATGACAACCTTCTGCAGTGACAGAGGATAGAGCTCAGCTGTGAAAAACTAGAGATGTCTGTCCTTGCCGGTCATCCCTTTTTGGTATGTTCTTTGTCTTGATTTTGGAGGGCTCCAATTGGAGAGATGGGAGAAGGGAAAGATGGAAAGAGGGAAATAGAAAGCTGTTGTATTGGCTCAAGCAAGGGGTGATGAGCTCCTGAAATAGAGTAGAGGCCATGAGTGGGGAAGAAGTAGGGTGGGAGAGGTATTGGAAAGGAAGAATCCACAAGACTTGACAGGTGACAGGACATCTGAGCTTTGATGAAAGGATTGGGCTAGACAACATCTAAGACCCAATCCATCTTGACATCTCATAAGCCTATGATGTTACCCTAGGGTTCATGAAAGAGGACAGTTAAGACCCTAACTCAAGAATGCATGCTTTGAGCTATGTTCTTTAGAAATAGATGGAATGATGGAAAATGTTCTCCATATCCAGAAAAAGGAACTGGATTCTGAATGAAGATTGAACCATACTATTTCCATTTTTGTTTTTGTTTTTTTCTTTTTTGACGTTTTTTCCCTTTTGTTCTGATTCTTCTTTCACGACATGACTAGTACAGAAATATGTTTAATGTAATTGTACATATATAACCTCTATCAGATTGCTTCCTGTCTTGGAGAGAGGGGAGTGGAGGGAGGGGGAGGGAGAAAAATTTGGAACTAAAAATCTTATGAAAACAAATGTTGAAAACTATGTTTACATGTAATTGGAAAATAATAAAATACTTTTATGATAAAAAGAAGAGAGTTTTTTGAAAAGAAAGAAATAGATGAAAAGCACCATTCTGAGTTCATTCACCTTTGTTGTCTAAAGCAAATGTCCCCCCAAATTTGGCCTAATAGGAAGTGACTGGAAAGCATGGTGGGTGGAGAGCTGGCATCAATGCCAAGAAAGTCTAGTTCAAGTCCTGCCTCTGTCACTTCCTGGCTATGTGACCCTGAACATGTTACATCATTGCTCAGTCTCAGGGCAAATCTCTAAAACCATCAGTTGCATATAAGGGTCAACCTGCATTAATAAACAGAGTCTCATCACCTAAAAGTTCTCTACACCAGTGAAATCACAGGGCCAGTCCCTACCCTTATCGCTATGTATTAACAGGCAGAATAAAGCCTTGAATACTAACAACAGAATGTGACCATGAACAACAAGAGGATAAAAGGAGGGCACTTTGAACCGTCTTTCTGTATGACCAGAACAACTCCCATTTATATGATGCTTTCACCAAACCAACTCTGAGGAACAGGTAGTTCAAGAACTGTCATCCCTTTTTTAGAGATGAGGAAACTGATGCTTACAAGAGAAAGTGACTTGCCCAAGATCACACAATAAGTATCAGAGCTGGAGTCTTCCAACTGTTTCTCTTCTCAATGTGGAGTCATCTTTATACAGCAGAAATTCTGAGCACAGGCTGATTAGAGAAATGCAAATTAAAACTACTCTGAGGTACCACCTCACATCTATCCAATTGGATAATAGGACAAAAAAGGAAAATTATAATGTTGGAAAAGATGTGGAAAAATTGGAACACTAATGCATTGCTGGTAGAGTTGTGAATTGATCCAATCATTCTGGAGAGCAATTTGGAACCATACCCAAAAGGCTATAAAACTTTGCATACCCTTTGACCCAACAATACCACTATTAGGTCTATATACTAAAGAGATCATAAAAAAGGGGAAAGGACCCACATGTACAAAAATATTTATAGCTTCTCTTTCTATGGTAGCAAAGAACTGGAAATTATGGGGATGCCCATCAACAGGGGAATGTCTAAACAAGTTGTAGTATATTAATGTAATGTAATACTATTGTGCTGTAAGAAATGATAAGCAGGAAGATTTCAGAAAAACCTGGAAAGACTCACATGGATTGATGCTGAATGAAATTGGCAGAACCAAGAGAACACTGTACACAGTATCAACAACCATTGTATGATCAACTGTGACAAACTTAACTCTTCTCAGGAATGCAATGACAAAAGACAATGACAAAAGATTTATGGTGGAAAATGCTCTCCACATGCAGAAAAAGAACTATGGAGTCTGAATACATATTGAAGCATACTATTTTCACTTCTATTGTTACTTTTTTGTTATTGTTCTTGTTCATTCTTTCTTGTGGTTTTTTCCCTTTTCTTCTGATTCTTCTCTTATAGCATGACTAGTATGGAAACATGTTTAACATGATTGTAATGTATTAGCTATATCAAATTGCTTGCTGTCCTTGGCAGGGGGAAGGGAAGGGAGGGTGGGAGAAAAATCTAGAACAGAAAAAGCTTTTCATGTAATTGGAAAAATAATTAAAATAAATAATTTTTTCAAAAGAAATTCAGAGCACAGGATTTGGAATCAGAAGACCTGGGCTCAAGGTCTAGGCATGCCATTTGCTACCTATGTAACTCTTGATATCATTTATCTCTCCAGGTCCTCAGTTTCCTCATTTGTAAAATGAAGTATTTGGGTCTCAAAGCTGTAAGCCCATGACTTCCAAAAGTTGCTATCTAAAGTACATCATTTCAACCCTGGTTTCAACTGTTGCCAATAGTCACTTCTCTCACAGTGTACTAAATCTACCCTCTGCCCTGAATCAGAACTGTGGTAGTTCAAAGACATCAAAAAAAGATAAAAGGGCCTATTTGTATAAAAATAATTCTATCAGCTCTTTTTGTGGTGGCTGAGAATTGGAAATCAAAGGGATGCCCATCAATTGAGGAATGGCTAAACAAACTGTGGTATATGATGGTGAGGGAATATGATTGTTCTATAAGAAATGACAAGCAGAATAATTTCAGAAAAATCTGAAAAGACTTATATGAACTAATGTATTGTGGTGTGAGCAGAACCAGGAGAATGTTGTATATAGTGACAACAATATTGTTTGATGAAAAACTGGGAATGACTTAACTACTTTAAGCAATACAATGATCCAAGATACCCAAAGCACTAATGATGAAGCATACTATCCACCTCCAAAGAAAGAACTGATATTGATGTAACACAGACTGAAGCATTCTATTAACTCTCTTTCATTTTTTTTTCTTTTATTCAAGTTTTCTTATACAAAATGACTAATGCGAACATGTTTTACATAACTGTACATATATAACCTATATCTGATTGCTCACGATGTCAGAAAGTGGGAAGGGGAAGGAGGAGAAAAGGGGGTTTTAGAATTTGAAACTCAAAATTTATTTTTAAAAAAAGGAAAAAAGGAAAATGAAAAAATACCTGTGGCGATTGATGAGAACTGCCAAGGCTCTGGCTAACAGAAACCTGTGGATCCTTCTGTGGATCCATCCATCCAGTAACATCATCATGAAAAAGTTATGCTCCAAATTGAGGGAAACATTAACCCAGATTCCCTAGCTCTGGAATGGTGATGTCTCCCCTTAGTCCCCTGGATCTCCTTTGTTCACCCCCCACCCCATCCAATGAGGAAACCAGGATTTTCACCATTTTTATTTAATAGAAGAAAGAAGGAGCAGCATGGACTCTGAGCTCCCAGAGGGGCATTCTGGATTCCTGGGAATTCCCCTAGTTCTTCAGTGGGAGTCTTTGAGTCTTGTCCCTTGATCTCCCTGAAGTCTAAGATTACATCTGGGGTAAGTTTTCCCCTGGTCTAGCTTATCCTGAATATAAAGAGTACTAGGCTTTGAGTCAGAAGACCCAGGTTTGAGTCCCAGCCACTCATGAAACTGTGTGACTTTGGAAATGTACCTTGGCCTCTCTGGGTCTTAATTTCTCATCTATAAACTGAGACCGTGGAACTAAATGATCTCTGGGGTCCCATCCTACTTGCATGCTATGACATCCGTTGGTTGAATCATCCCTTCCCTACCCCCCTCCCCCAAGATTCATTTTTTTCTTGTTCTTTTGCCCATCTCATCACAGGATAGCTCGGAGGTACTAGCACACTGTGGATGGAGGAAAAGTTGGGAGATGATATTCTCCAAGTTGACACTTGCCAGCCATATCTCTGTTGGAAAAGGAGGATGGCTCAGTACCATGGACAGTGAGTTGAACATTTTTCTTAAAAAAACAAAAAACAGCCTTATTCTGGTCATCATTTTTTAACACTCTGCATGTGAAACAACAGGGATGACCAATGCTCGTGAAGACTGAAGAGTCCACTGTCTTTCAAAAATACTGCCAATTAACCCACCTGGCTAACTATGGGAAGCTTATTTTTACTGATTATATCTTTCCGTGCAGCATTCTTTTGGTCAGACTCAAAATTCCTCCCCCAGCCTCACCCTACCCCTGCCCCCTTGTAAAAAATAGCTCAGCCTCTTCTACATCATCTGAATCATAAAATTGGTAATGTCCGTAGAAGGATCGATTTGTACTGTATACAGTCAAGAGAAGTCTTTATTCTTTTTAAAACTGACTATTCAGGGGCAGCTAGGTGGTGCAGTGGACAAAGTGCCGGTCCTGGATTCAGGAGGACCTGAGTTCAAATCTGACTTCAGACACCTGATACTTACTAGCTGTGTGACCCTGGGCAAGTCACTTAACCCTTATTGCCCTGCAAAATTTTTTTAAAAAAAAAGAGTAAAACTGACTATTCTGTGAAGCTTGTAGCATAGTTCTAGAAAGAGTGCTGGACTCAGAAGCCCTGGGTTACAATCTCTCCTTGAATACCAAGTAGTTGTCTGATCTTGAGCAAATTCTTTTGCCTTTCAGGGACTGTTTCTTCATCTGTAAAATGTAGATACCAGAACTTACATTATCTCTGGAATAGGGTTGTTGTTGAGGAAATGTTTAGTAAACTTTAAAGCACTATGGAAAGGATAATGATGTGAAAAGTTTATATATATGTATATGTATATATATATATATACACATATATATACATATACGTATACGTATACATATACGTATACGTATATGTATACATATACATATACACACACACATACATACACATACATATATAAGTTTATATCTGTATATGTTTCTATTTATATACATATATATGCATGTGTGTGTTCATGGCAGCAAATATTTCACAATTTCAACATTGTTCTCTAAAATCTAAAGCTATACCAGAATCTCAAGTTCTTGAAGTTGAAAGGTCATAGAACAATAGACTTAAAATTGCAAAAGCCATTAGACATCATCTAATCCAGCCTTTTCATTTTGTAAATGAGGAAAGTGAGGACTAGAAAAGTTAATCCTCACAGGATCTCAAGATCCTTCTCCTTCCTATCATCCTCTTCTGGATTGTATGGTGATGATTGATGCCCTTCCTAAAATATGGCACCAATGAAGCCATAAGTCACTGCATTAGTAGAAAGCATAAGATATTTTAACACTCCAAAATGGCTCTGACAACCAGCACAGGTAGTACACATCACCCAATTTTGCTGCTGGACTCCATGAAAATATGTCAGGTGAAACAATATTACCTGGGTAAGAAATCCTGACATCATGTAACTTAGAGCTAAAAGACACCTTAGAAATCTAAAATAATCATTTTATCCTACATATAGGAAAACTACGGTCTGGAGAGCAGAATGACTTCCCAAAGGTCTCACAGGAAGTAATGAAGTAAAGCCCAGTCTCCTTGGAAGAACAAAGCTGAGTGGATCCAAGCTGCTTTTGCAGTAACCAGGCTTGGTACATTTAGTCAATCAACAAGTATTTATGAAGTGTGTACTATATGCCAGACTCTGTGTTCATTGCTTAACTGATGTACTAATGGACAATAAAATGGGGACTGAAATGGGGGTCTTTCCAGTAAATGACCTAATAGGGTTAATGGTGTTTGGTAAAGTCTTTTTAATAGTATTTGATTTTTCCCAACTATATGTCCAGACAATTTTTAGCATTCATTTTTAGAAGATTTTGTGTTCCAAAATTTCTCCCTTTCTCCTCCCCTCCTCTCTTCCTAAAATGGTAAGGCAATTTGATGTAGGTTGTATATGTGCAATTATGTAAAACATATTTCCATATTAGTTTTAGTTGTAAGAGAAGAAACAGATCAAAAGGAAAAAACATGAAAAATAAAGTGAAAAAGTATGCTTTGATCTGCATTCAGAGTTCATCAGTTCTTTACTTGGATGTGGAGAACATTTCCATGATGAGTGCTTTGTACTTGTCTTAAAGGATCATTGTGTTGCTGAGAATAGTTAAGTCATTCAAAGCTGATCATTACACAATGTCACTGATACTGTGTTCAATGTTTTCCTGGTTCTGTTCATTTCCTTTTAATCAATTCATATGAGTCTTTCCAGGTTTTTCTAAAATCTGCCTGCTCATTTCTTATTGCACAATAATATTTGATTAAACTCATATATATGGTAGAGTCTTAAAAACATTATAAAATAGCCCTCATGGTGGGGGGGGGGGGCAAAGTAACAGGCTATATCATCACGGCATCCCTTTCTGTGCTTAATGTCCACTTAGAAATCAGGTGCATAAAGGAAAAACTTGTAAAAAAAAAAAGGAGGTGAAGAAACAATGGAATGGAATACTCAATGTTGGAGGAGCTGGAAAGCGAGGAGCTTAATAATCCACTGTGGATAAAACTGAGACTTGGTCCAACCTTTCCATCAACAAGCATCTATTAAATGCCTGCCATATGCTAGGCACTGGTCCAAGTGCTGTTGACGTAATGACAAAGAATGAAATAACACTCTCAAGGAGCTTACATTCTAATAGGTAGGAGAACAAGGAAATATCGATATGAAAAGATGATTTAGATTGAGTTATAACTCTTGATGTAGGTGGAGATGGAGATATGGAGAATTACCCCCAGAAACAATAGGGAACCATTGGAATTGATTAAGTGAGATGCATCATCAGATCTGCATTTAAAGAACAGGCTGTGGCAGTGTGTGCAGTATAGACTGGGAGAAATTTGAGACCTATCAGAGGCTACTGAAACAATCTGAGTGAGCGGTAACCGGGCCTGAACTAAAGCAGTCATTATGTGAGTGAAGAGAAGGGATCCAGTGTGAGAAACATTGGTGGGGTGAAAAAAGAAAGATTGGACAATTGATTGGAAGTGTTTGGTGAAAGCAAGTGAGGGGTCCAGAATAAGCTACAGCTAAGAAACGGGGAGCCTGGAAGAATGTTTATGCCTTTGAGAGCAACAGGGAAGTTTGAAAGAAGAGAGGTTTGGAAGGAAAGAGAATGAGTTCTGGGTTAGATATTTTGAGTCTGAGATGTCTCTAGGACTTTTGGTTTGAAATGCCTAACAGGAAATTGTTGATGCCGGGCTGAAGCTTGAGAGAGAGCCAGGGACTGAATGTGCACAATTCATTGGTACAGAGAGGAGTGTTAGACCCCTGGGAGCCTGGAACCCAAAAGTTACCAAAAGAGAGATTGTAGAGGGAGAAGAGTGGAGGGTTTAGGACAGAAGCTGAGGAAACACTCACCATCAGGTCTTTGGATGTGGATGGTGTACCAGCAGAAGAAACTGAGAAAGAGTGATCAGACAGGTGGGATGAGAATCAGGAGGGAGCAACATTGGGAAAAAAGTCCAGAGGAGAGATAATATCCAGGAGGAATGGGGTGGTAAACAGCGTCAGATGCAGCAGAAAAAGAGGATGAGAATGGAGAGAAGGCTGAGATCTGGCCATTAAGAAATGATTGGGCACCAAAAAAAAAAGAAAAAGAAAAAGAAATGATTGGGAGTTTTGGAGAGAGTGGTGTCAGTTGAATATAAAGTCAGAAACTAGACTGCAAAGGGATGAACAATGAGAGAAGAGGACAAGAGGCAATGACGATAGAGCTTTTGCTAGGAGTTGGACAGTGCACCAGAGATGTGCCAGTAGCCTGAGGCAAGGGTAGGGTCTAGGGAATTTTTTTTAAGGCTGGGGAAGACTTGGGTATGTTTAAAGGTAATGGGAAAGAAACCATCAGGTAGGGAAAAGCTGAAGATCCTAGAAAGGAGTGGGAGAGTTTATTAAGATTTCAATCTGCTGGAGAATACAGAAGGGAAGGAAACCAAGCCAAAACATCAAGGGGCATGTTGTACCAGCAAAGGAAATTGAAAAAGGAATGGACAGGTAGGAGAATCGGGAAAGAGCAGTGTCCCCAACAAAGTCCAGAGAGGAGGTGATATCCAGGAGGGATGGGCCAGGAGAAGGGCAACCTCGCTGTCAGAAACTGTCATAGCCATTAAGGTCAAGGGGGTTTGAGATGAATTGGGAATTCAGGTAAAATGACCTGAATTACAAGAATAGAGCAAGAAGCCGGGAATCATTAGTGAGGAATAAAAGGATGACCTTGTTGCAGTGAGGGCCCAGCTGAATTTAGATAACACGAATTTATAATATACTCAGTATGGCAACCCAGGAATAGAAACCCTGGGAAAAAAGGGATTATGTGAGACTACCATCACCATTACCATCACCATCATCACTAACATTGATATAGCACTGTGCTAAGCACTTGACACTTTTTATCTCATTCGATACAACAACCCTGGGAAGTAGGTACCATTATTTTATGGATGGAGAAACTGAGGCCACATGGGTTAATGCACAGCTAGTAGGTATCTGAAGCCAAATTTGAACTCAGGTTTTCCTGAGTCTAAGCCCAACACTCTAACCACTGAACTACCTTCTGCTCCACCACCTAGTTGCACTAAGTTGTTCGTACTCTTTGACACAGTTATCTTCCTCCTGAGTATATGTCCCAAGAAGATCACAGATAGAAAGGCCCATCAAATGCCAAGATGTTCAGAGTTGCACTTTTCACTGCAGCAAAAAAAAAAATGGGAACAAATCAGGGTACATCAATTGGGGAGCAGAGAAGCCAACTATGTATAGTATGTAGCTGTGATGGAATATCATCGAGCTATAAGAAATAACAAACTTGAAGACTTCAGAGACACTTGGGACAACTTATCTGACCTGATGCAGAGTGAAGTGAGAAGAACCTAGAAGGCAACATGAACAATGACAACCATGATGATGTTGACAATGTCAACAGTGGTGGTATGAACGAACATCGCCCCCAAAGGCAGCTGGACTCAGGATATTTGCAAGGATGAATCTTGGTTCCAAAGAATAAATGAGGAAACACACGTCACTCTTTTCAGGAGGAGGGGACAGGCAGCTGGATGCTGTCTATACTGTAAGACATTGTTGTTTTGTTTGTTCATCTTGTTATTTTTCTTTGTTACAAGGGAGGGTTCAGTGAGGATAATGGGGGTATGTAGAGAGGGGATTGAGCATAAAATTTTTAAAAGGGATCAATAAAATGCTTTTTAAGCAAAGCTGTGGAGCCCAATCTTCAACAGCTTGGTTGAGGCACCTACAGGTGACAAAAGCCAAGCTTGGAGGGCATTTGTCTTCAGTGACACATGTCATTTTGCCACTGCCTGGATTCCTTGTGTCTCCTGGTCTGTGCTCCATCTTGAATGTTAGCATCCTTTTAAGCAAAGTTTTTGTATGTTAATTTTCTTCCCCAAGCAAACCCAGAGCAGGCTCTGCAGGCTGACATGATAGATGATGACTGCCGCAGCGATGGGCCCCAAAGGCCATCATTTGGGCTTTGAAATTCCCTAATTATATATGTACACAATAGACTCTAATGGTCCCACAGAGTCACTAGGCCAGGCCAGATTCCCTCAATGCTGTCACAAAGGCAGGAATAAAAACTTACAAAGAATGAGTTTTAAACCAGAGCGGGGGATAAATCTTATGAGGAAAAAAATCTGTTATGTACAATATACAAGACATTCTCATCACCACATCTATAATTGCTAAGAAGAGTAAATCACTAAAAAAAATTAAGTGCCTTTGATATAATGAAGAAGAAGAAGAATTAACTTTTAGCAGGGATGTGCCAGTGGGGTGGTACGAGAGCTTGGGCAATCCTTGGGGAAACATGTCAGCCTTGGAATGAATGACAAAGGAAATCAACTTTCAAAATCATGAATCTGGTTCCACTGGGGTCCCGTTAAACCTCATTTTACACTATAAGGCAGATTCAGGAACTCCTAAAAGGCACTCACACATAATAAAAATGGGCGAGGATACAAATGGTGCTTGCCTAGAAATAGCATCTCTTTATTTCATAAGGCTGTCCTCAATGGGGTCTTCCTTCTCATAGTGTCACAGAGGTGAGCTAACCTATGGCCGGGGAGTCCTCTGTACTCCGAGGATGAGTCTTCAAACCTTCAAGAATGAACCTTCAAAAAGGTTCGTTACCACCCAGATTGGAGAAGAGCAAATTTTACCATCAGAGCAACTCGTGGAAGGGAACTAGATGCACCAAGGCACAGAGGAGGGAACTTTTTTTTTTTTTTTTTGCGGGGCAATTGGGGTTAAGTGACTTGCCCAGGGTCACACAGCTAGTAAGTGTCAAGTGTCTGAGGTCAGATTTGAACTCAGGTACTCCTGAATCCAGGGCCAGTGCTTTATCCACTGCACCACCTAGCTGCCCCAGAGGAGGGAACTTTTGATGGGGGAGAACCCATGATGGTGAAGTCAGAGAGACGTCTATGGAGGTTTTTAGTGAATCCTTAAAATCACAGGCTTAGAACTAGAAGGGACATCACAAGTTATCCGATGCCAGCCTGCTATTTTCAGAGATGGGGAAGTAAGGCCTAGCATTGTCATACATGTCATTTAACCTGTGGGATTCTGGAGTTCTGTTAGAACCTCACTTGGACCAGAAAATTTGCCTGTAATCATAAAACAGAGGCAACACGGCACAAGGAGTGGGGGCCAAATGGTCTAGATTCAAACCCAGCTCTTGGTACCTACACAACCTGGAACAAGTCACTTCTTCCTGGGCCTCAGTTTCTCCACCTGGAAAATCAGGGAGCTGGACAAGGTGGCCTTGGCAGTCCCTCCCATCCCTAACATTATGATCTGTCCCCAACTGAAAGAATGTGCCCTCTGCTTTTCTAAGGACATACTAGGACACGTGTGTTATACATGAGGCAAACTTTGCCTCTGGATCGGCTCCCTGATCCTTTTTTTTTTGGTGAGGCAATTGGGATTAAGTGACTTGCCCAGGGTCACACAGCTAGTGTCAAGTGTCTGAGGCCGGATTTGAACTCAGGTCCCTTAACTCCAAGTACGCCGTTATTCAGGCACAGGCCTGCAGTTGTCACCAGCTACCACACACCAGTCACACTCATACCAAGCATTGACCCATTATTCACCTCTGAAATAGACATTCCAGAACTTCCATCCTTGTTCATGGCCATTACTTACCGTGTTGACAAACTGAACACTCCTCACTCCGCCATGCTGGTCTGCCATGCTGTGGCTCCTTGTTCATCTCTGACTGACTGAATCCCAAGCTCCCTTCAAGGTACCACCCTGGTGCCTCATTTGGCTAAAGCCTTTTCGGATACTGGCAGCTATGAGGCCTCTCTCCATCTTGAAGAAATTTTGAGTTACTTTGTACAACCTTTGTATTTGTACACTTACACACACACATCTGTAGAATACAAGGTTCTTGAGATCGGAGACATTTTTATTTCTGTATCCCCTACATGTAGCACAGTGCCTGACGCATAGTAGGTATTTAATAAATGTTCGCTGAATTGAATCAGGTTGAATAGATTATATGATATATCGGAATCTGTTCAATTTACTTCCATTTTCTGAGTCAGATTCAGGTCTTTTCAAGGGCATCCATGCTTTAGGAGCCGTTGGACTGAATGATCTCTGAGGGCCCTTCCCTTCCCAGCATCTTGCAGCACCTTAGCCATGCACCTTGACAATGTTTAGAGGCGTGTATAATTCTGTCTGTAGAGAGCCAAAAAACATTTCTTTCTTGGACATAAATTATTCCTACAATTGATACAATCACAGCATAACCCTCCTCTCTTCCTAGTCACCAGGTGCATGCCTAATGGAAGGTACCATCAGCCAGTCTTTTTGTGCTAAGCCCAAATGGGCTCTCCTAATGACTTGGCCCCATCCGCCGTTCCATCTCTCTGACTTCCTTTCTCTCAAAGAACTTAGAATGGAATCAGGACTTCCTAATAGTACACGAATTTGAAATTGCAATCATTTACTGCGACTAGCCGCAGGCTTTGCTGTCTGTTAGAAATATCAGTGTTATTTCCTTCTTTGAGAGAGTTTACGTAAATACCAAAAAAAAAAAAACTTTACAAATAATGTTTGCTGTTTAATGTTCTCACCCAAAATATCAATCTGCAAAAAGCAGAAATCCTTTCTTACAACTCATCTTCAGTCAATGGCCCTAGTTCCTCTTAATGTAATGAATGTGTGGCAGATAATGTTTCAACAGTGCAAATGAAAAGAACGTGTAATCAGAATGATAATGGAGGACATTGTACGGCATGTATAATAAAATCTATACCAATATGGAAATCATATCTCAAGGCAACGTTCCTCCCTTTGATTTTTGCCATCGTCGTACATGTAGGAACAGGGCACTAAGAAGGGGGGGGTGGGGGAATGAAAGCCCGTTAGTGGTTCATTAGCCAGCTGCTGTGCTCATGGTCCATCCCCTCCCAAACCTTCCCTTCCTTCCCAGGGAAGGCTTACCCTGTTCCTGGAGAAATGATTTACCACCGATGTCAATCCAGCACTTGGCTCTCTGGCAGCCAAGATTTGCAATTAGGCTGAATGAGCCCTGATGACCTTTTGGGAGGCTGTTTTCTGACTGCTGGACCACCAACCTGAAAGGAAATTAAGTAGCGGGCCAGAGTGGCACGGCTGGACTAATAAGGATCCCTGATATCCTTACTGGTCTCTAATAGAGGGGCAAGGTTTCCTCTCCCATCGCTTGTCAGCCGAGTGGGAATGGCCTCCCCACCTTCCCCAGCTTCTTCTCTTCATCGCCATCAGCCTCATTGCCTGCATCAGGGAAGGCCACGTTTACACACAGACCAGGTAGGACTGACTGAGGATTCTAGGCAGAGCTACTGAATGCAGAGGAGGGGGTAGGAAAGGGAGGAGAAAAGGGACAAAGCTCTGAGTGGCCCCATTTAAAGAGTGCTGGTTCCTGGGTTAGAGGATCAGGAGTCAGTCCTGCTAGTAATCTTTACTACAAGACTTTCTGCAAGTCACCGCGGGCATCAGTCATTTCATTTGTAAAATGAGAGTTGGTCTGGATCGTCCCAGAGATCCAGCTCTGGATCTAGGATCCTGTAAGGAGAGGGAAAGCCCATCTGCCTCCATCTGCCTGGGAAACACTGTGGGCAACAGCATGAAGGAGGTAAGGGGGGAAAAGGTCACTGTGTGTGAATGAAAGCCAGATGAGAAAGTCTTGAGTGAACAATCATGACGATGGCGATAACTGACTTTTATAGAGCTCAAGAAGCAGCATGGCATAGGGAATAGGGAACCAGCTTTAGAGTCACCAAGTCCTGGGTTCAAGACCCATCTCTGCCACATCTGGCTGTATGACCCTAGGCATGTCACTAACTTCTCAGTGCCACAAGCAACTCTCTAAGATGCTCCCTGAAGAGGTGCTGTCTGCATCAGCAAACAGAGCTTCCATACCAGGAGTTCCTTACATCTACAAAATCATAAATCCAGACCAAAAAAGGACTCAGTGGGGATGTCCTGCTATAAAGTTTGCAGTGTGTAGTGGGTGGGTAACAAGTGTTCTATGGGCTTCCTCTCTGAGAGAGAGGCCTCCTATAAGTCCCTGTCAAGGCTCTAGGGGTACCCTGGAGGGACTGGAGCAGCTCTCCTCAAGCCCCGATTCAAGTGTGGCATCCTCATTGTTGTCCAGCATGACCAGCACTCCCCATGCATTTAACCAATGACCTTCCATTGGCTTTTATTTTTTCAAGGCAATGAGGGCTAAGTGACTTACCCAGGGTCACACAGCTAGTAATCGTGAAGTGTCTGAGTCCGGATTTGAACTCAGGGCCTCCTGAATCCAGGGCCAGTGCTCTATCCACTGTGCCACCTAGCTGCCCCCTCCATTGGCTTTTGCTTGGTTTGGGTTTTTTGGTGGGGCAATGAGGGTTAAGTGATTTGCCCAGGGTCATACAGCTAGTAAGTGTCAAGTGTCTAAGGCCAGATTTGAACTCAGGTCCTCCTGAATCCAGAGCTGGTGTTTTATCCACTGTGCCACCTAGCTGCCCCCCTCCATTGGCTTTTATAAAGCAACTTTTATTTCAAAAACAGAACAAAACTCCAAAATAATTATCCACCCAAGGACACCCTCTCCCCTGTGCCGCCTGGGCCTCTGGGGAGAGTGGACTCAGACTTGCCACAGCTTCTGTGGAATTCTGACTCACCACACTGGAATCCAGATGAAGTTTTCCTGTCAGATGAGCCCTTGTCTCATCTCCTACAGGGCTGGGTCCCAAAGGCCACTCCCCCATTCTGGGGGGTAGATCTGGCCTGGCTGCAGAGCCCAGCATGGGCTCAGCCCCCAGACTCTCAGGCTCCCAAACCATCACCCACCCCTCTGACCTTTTGAAACTCACAAGGTCATAGAGGGTCTAGCTTCCTTTACCTAAAATGAAAGAACAGACACCAAGGCAGAGGAGTGAGGCCCTGCATCCACCAAGCGCAGATCAGCCTCAGTGGGAGAGGGCCGAGGCATCCTCACCTACCCCCCTGTCTCTCATCAGGGCCCATCCGACAGGGTCCTCCTGACCCCAGGCTCCGCAGGCTGGAGCCAGGCACAGAATGCCCAGGCCCGCTCAATGACCCATCTTCCTGACCCTCCTGCCAGATGCCAGCCAGCTCTGCACGGGCTCATACTGGAGCTCAGGGGTCAGTCCCACCTCACATGTACATGATCACGTGTGTACCTCACAACAAGCTTTCAAGGAAGGTCCTACCGGCATTATTATCTCCATCTGACAGATGGGGAAACTGAGGCTTAGAGACCATAGAAGCACTTGCTACTTGTCACCTGCTGGCCTTGGATCACTCCCACCATGGGCTGCAGAAGGAAGCTGGAGTCAATGCTGCATCATGCCAAGGACCCCTTACTGCTGCAAGGCAACCCTTCTACACCTCACTAATTAATCCGCCCTCCCACTCCCCACAGCAGCTCCTTCTCAAACCTCCCATACTTCCTCCCGTCCCCCCCAACAAAAAGCCTGCCCCGCACAGCAGTGAAATGAGGGCCCAGGGCCCCTTCCCTTCCCTTCCTCCTGTCCACCAAAGCTCCCTTCTGCTGCGTTCTCCTCCTTGGCCCATCTTACGTGAAGAAGGCACTGTTTCTTGACCCCTTCCTTCCCGTCTCCTTCAGCCACTTTCCCCTCTAGCCTCCCCACTCTCACTCATTTCAGTCTCCCCCCCCCCCCCCCCCCGTCTGCCGCCGGCTGATTCCCTTACTCCCGGCAAACATTCCCACACCTCCCTCCCCTTTAAAGAATCCCTCCCCTCATCCATCCATCCCTACCAGTCGCCATCCCATATCTCTCCCCCCTTTCATGGCTAACTTCCCTGGGAAGGCTGTTTACAGTCAGTTCCTCCTCTTCCTCTCTTCTTTGCTCTACAGTCTGGCTTCTGACTGAAATAGCTCCGAAGTTATCCGTGAGATCTCGATGGGGGGCAAGTGGCTCTTTCTAAGGCCTTGTCTTCTCTGTCTCTGTGGCCCTGGACCTTGCCGATCACCCTTTTCTCTCTGCTACCCTCTTGTCTCTAGGGTCTCATGACACAGTTCCCTCCCAACTGACGGCCCTGTGCAGCCTCTTCAGTCAGGCCATGCCTGCTGACTCTGGGGGCACCCTAAGGCTCTGGCCTGGCCCTCTTCTCTTCTCCCTTCACTTGGCAATCTCCTCAGCTCCCATGAATTCAATCGCCACCTCTGTACTGACAATGCTCAGATCTATTCATCCAGCCCTAACCTCTCTCGTGAATTCCAGCATCTGCCTCTTAAACAACTAGGTGTCCAGTAGGCTTCTTAAGCTCAACATGTCCAAAACTGAACTCATTCTCTTTCCCCCAAACCCTCTCCTCTTCCTAACCTCCTTATTACTCTCCAGGGGACCATCACCCACCCAGTGACCCAGGTTCACAACCTGGGGGTCACCCTGAATTCCTCCCTCTTCCACCCCCACATCCAACCTGTTGCAAGGCCTGTCATTTCTGCTTCACAGCGTCTCTCCCACATGCCCCTTTCTCTCCTGTGATGTCACCTCACACCCGGGCCATTGCAGTAGCCTGCCCCAGGCTTCTCCCTAATCCATCTACCAAATCAGGCTTCCTGAAGCATGAGCCTGGCCACGCGTCCCCCTGCCCGTTCGGTACAGTTCAGGGGCTCTCTGGTCTCCAGCACCAAATAGCAAATCCTGTCGGGCTTCCCAAGTCCGCTGTACTCTGACTCCTTCTCACTCCTCATTCTCTTCCACTTCTTCTAAGATCCGTTCCTCATACAAGACACTCCACCTCCTTCCCAGAGACAACCGGTGGTGCCTTTGTGCACAGAGCCCTGGGTCTGAAGTCAGGAAGACCTGAGTTCCAATCCAACCTCGGACACTTACCGTGTATCCCTGGGCAAGTCACTTAACGTTCATGAGCCTCAGTTTCCTCAAATGTAAAATAACCTCACAGAATTGCTGTGAAGATCAAATCCAACAATACTTGTAAAAAGTATGTCTAGCACATAGTAGGCACAATGTAAATGCTTATTCCCTTCCCCTTTCTTGCCTGTTATCCATACCTCCTCTTCTCCATCTCCTCGATTCCCTGACCTCCTTCTACAAAAAACCTTTCCTTTTCCTCCTTCCTGCTAGCACCTTCCCTGCGAGATCACTCTAACTTACTGTGACTAGATCTTCTATGTCCATAGTTGTTTGCATGTTGGTCCCCCTCCCCCGCCCTTGGACTTTGAGCTCCTTGAGAGAGATTTATCTTTTGCCTTTCTTTGTGTCTCTAGGGTTTAGCACGGTGCCTGGCAGATAGTAGGTGGTTAATAAATTTTTGTTGACTGGTGACTGACCTACGGCCTTTATTGCAGCTCAGTAAAGTTAACGTCTGCTCATTCCAAAAGTATTTCTGGACATTTGGGATATATTTTTCATAGACTCTAACAGTGTAGATGAATATTCTTCCCCTTTTTTGGCGACGAAGCATTCATCTTTCTATCTCTGCCCTAGGGTGATGAGCTCTGTGTTTCATTAACACTGTGTGGATTAACATTGTTATTATGGTTATTATTAATAACGATGATAATAATATGGCTTAATTTATAGCCGGCAAGAGAGCTTAGGGACCGGAGACTTCCTCATTTCCATCTCTTCATTTGCAAAAGCTCAGACGATAGGCAAGGCCACATGGAGTAACTATCTGCACCTCCAGGAGGGAATCTGTCACGGCAGAATTATAAGCAATTAAAAAAACCCTTAAACCCCCACAACCCTTTAAACTGCTCTGTGGATCAATAGAACCCCCCCCCACCATCGTTATTCTTTGCAAGCCCATCAGAATTCTGCTCAGTCTCCCTTCAGTCACATGTTGTGTGGTCGCAACCTGCAGGTGTTGCCAGGTATGTCTTTAAGAGAGTCTTTTATTCACGTGCATCTTGATTTTTAAAACATTTTTGCCTATAGAAAGAATGACAAGCTGCTCTAGCGATTCTCTGTCCCAGTTCAAATCCATATTTTCTCTTGTTAACCAAAGGGCAGAGGAGATTAACTGGGTGGTGGAAGGAAAGTGCTTTTTATTATAAAATGCCCAGTGCTTTTATTCCTGAGGTAGTCTGGAGAGCACAGAGGAGTATGTGGAGAAAAGAGCAGAGCCATTTCCAGAGCCTGTTTGTCCCCTGGAAGGGATGACAACTCCTATATAAGGGACATGGCAGCCAGAGATCACAAGTGTTAGAGAGGTTGAGGACCTGGGAAACCAAAGTTCGGGTGGAGAAGGAGCCTGTGAGCCAGTGACTGAACTCATCAAGGAGGAGGGGGAGTGATGGGAAGGTCCACAGAGGACAACAACAAGAACCTGGAGAGACAAGAGAACTTGGAAGGAGAAGCAGGGTTTGTTGGGGGAGGATGCTCAAGAGGGGCAGGGTCTGAAAGGGATTGTGGGGACCAAAGGGAGGCCGACTCCTCCTGCTCACCTTGTGAGTCTAGGAAGAGAGAGGAGCAGCCAGCCTGGGAAAGGGGACTAAGATGCCATGTGTCCTGGAGAAGGGGAGGTCCTGGTGATCACCAGTGGCCAGGAGGACCACAAATGGAAAAGCTTTAGGATGAAGAAGGTTCCATGGGGCAGCTAGGTGGTGTAGCAGATAAAGCACCGGCCCTGGATTCAGGAGTACCTGAGTTCAAATCTGGCCTCAGACACTTGACGCTTACTAGCTGTGTGACCCTGGGCAAGTCACTTAACCCCCATTGCCCCGCAAAAAAAAAAAAAAAAAAAAAGAGAGGGTTCCATAGGAACAAACAAGGCTACACGGGGCAGAGAGGAAAGGGATGACGGTATGTTGGACAGGAAACTGGTTGATTCACCAACCAGCATTTATGAAGTGTTTATGGTCCAGGGGCATTGGTCTGCCAGGGAGATGAAGGCCAATGGGGAGGAGGTCAGTGGCTGATACGTGATCCCAATCAGCTGGTGCTGGGCTTTCCCCAAATATACAGATGGCTTAGGAGCCTTAAGCTGAAGGAGACAGGAGCAATCCACCATGATGGGAAGGTCACCTCAAGGACAGGGGGCTGATAGTCACAGGAAGTAGGGCTAGGGATAAGCCATTTAAGTGGCCTGCTCTGGGAGGGGAATGGGAGAAATTTATGCCCAGACTGAGATGTCAGCAAGAAGGTCATTTGCTCAGTTAACTTTTGTTACACACCTACTATGTGCAAGGCACATGCTAGGTACTGAGGAAACAAAGACAAAGAATCCCGAGACCACTCATACCCTGCCTCCAACAGGAAGGAGCTGTGCATCCCTGGGCTTCAGGGTCCTCATTTATTAAACTTGGGATGGGGAGGAAGATTAGTCTTGTACATGTTGTCTTGCTCACAAGTTTGTGGTGGAGGGAGGGCTCGTTAATCATGCTAGAAAGTTTCTAGCCCTTTTTAAAATACAGACAGTGATTTTTGAATAAATAGTCTTACTCTCTGTGTTCCCTCATACTCCTAATTGTTTAAAATCAAACCTCTGGGGATGTGTGGTGCCCCCGCCTGATGGGGGCAGGGAGAGGAAGAGGGTTATTTTTAGCATCCGTAGGTCTTTGGGCCATCACTGGTTCAACCACAGTCGTGTCAATCAATGTGATTTCTGCTAAAGGAAGAATCCAATAGTGCTATGGGATGGGCAGTAGGTGGCGGCCCCCTCTGGGCTCTTAGCTCCAACCAAGTCTCAGGCCCTTGGGCCCTCTTACCCCAGGCAGTCCACAGCCCAACCCATAAGCCGTGGTGACTGGGGAATCCAGGGATGAAGGTCTGGGGCTCTCTGAGAGGGAAGAAGGAAGAGGATCTGAGTCATAAAAAGGGTTTGCTCTGAGGGGTCTCACTGTCCAGCAGTGTGGATTAAGATGACCCTCTTGGCCAAGTCCAGCTGAACTCTTTCCATCATGACATTGGATTGGGCCACTAGGAGGAAGGAGTCCCTGAGGGAAATGTTTTTCTTTGGGGGGGGGGGGTAATCATAGCAGTCCATGGAGGTCATCTACCAGAAGAGGAGGGTCTTGTGGACCCCACCCTCATTGTATCATGGGTCTCCTAAGGGAGGTAGTGTTTCCTGATACCTTTCCTTTCATTTGCTCAACAAAACTTGATTAAACACCTGCCTTTGACACATATTAGCTGTGTGACCTTGGATAAGTCACTTAACATCTCTAAGCCTCAGTTTCCCCATATGTAATAAGGAAGAAGTAGACCCACCTCAGAAGGTTGTCATGAGGTTCAAATGAAACAAGATTGGTAAAGTACTTTGCAAATGTTCACCCAGTATGAAAGTCTGAACATCTGCTCTCATATGAGCGGAGTGTGTTATAGGGAGTGAAGAATAATAGGATTTAGAGATGGAAGGGACATTAGAATGCAGAAGGTTAGAGCTGGGGAGCAACTGAGAAACAATAATCTCATTTTACAGATGGGAAATTGAGCCCCACATGTGTGAAATGACACCACACTAATGCAATCTTGGTGGAGTGGTGAACTGATCCAACCATTCTGGAGAACAATTTGGAACTGTGCCCAAAGGACTATAAAACCCTTTGACCCAGCAATACTACTACCAGCTCTATATCTCAGAGAGATTTTTTTATAAAAGGAAAAGGACCTATATGTGCAATAACATTTGTAGCAGCTCTTTATGTGGGGGCAAAGAACTGGAAACTGAGGGGATGCCCATCAATTGGGGAATGGCTGAACGAGTTGTGGTATACGAATGTGATGGAATACTGCTGTGCTATAAGGAATGACAAGCAGGATGCTCTCAGAAAAACCTGAAAAGATTTACATGAACTGATGCAAAGTGAAATGAGCAGAACCGGGAGAACATTGGACACAATAACAGCAATATTGCGTGATGATCAACTGTGAATAACTTAGTTATTCTCAGCAATACAATGATCCAAGACAATTCTGAAGAACCTGGGATGAAAAATGCTATCCATCTCCACAGAAAGAACTGATGGAGTCTGAATGAAGATCAAAGCATACTTTTTCTTTACTTTCTAATTTTTCTTGGGTTTTTGCTCCAGTGTCTTCTTTTAACAAATGACTAACATGGAAGTACGGTTTGTATGACTGCGCACATATAACCTATATCAAATTATTTGCCTTCTCAATGAGGAAGAAAGGGAGGGAGAGAAAGAATTTGGAACTCAAAAATCTTAAAAAAACAAATGTTATTTTTACATGTAATTGGGGAAAAATAAAATATTAAAATAAATGACTTTCTAAAGAATATGTAAGCAGGAAATGGGATTTGTATTCATGTCATATGACTCTAAATTCAGGACACTTTCCACTGAACCATCCGACTGCCCCAGGTATGTTCTATTGAGGATTCTTATACAGGTCTATGTTAGACAAGCTGTCCAAATGAGGTCTCTTCCCTCTCTGGGAGTAGAGTGGGAAAGAGCATTTGTTCTGGAGACAGAGTCTTGGGGTTCAAGCCCTAGGCTTACCACTTATGTCCCTTCCCCTCCCTGGGCCTCAGTTTCCCTCCCTGTGTCAAATAAGCAGGTTGAACTAGATCTGACCTCCCAGATCTCCTCCAGCTCTGAGTCTAGGGTGTGTATCTACCCCTTTTGCTGAGAACAGACCTAAGGAGTCCCCATCCCCTTCACAAGTCGATGAGCAAATGGCCAGAGGAGAGGGGAGCTCAGCACCTAATCTCCAATAAGTCAGAGGTACTTTTTTCTCCCTTCACCTCTGGGAAGATTGTCAGCCCTAACAATGTGGCTTTGAGCTTCTGACAGATGCTAATGAATTGTTGTTTACGTTTTTGATTTACTGCCTAAACAAAGATAAGACATGTTCTGGAAAACACACTGAAGGCACAATCCAAACACATCCATTAAGCCTGTCACAATAAACACGAGACAGCTTTCTTCCAACCTCACAACTGGCAGGCCTCATTTGCATATTAATGAGGAAGCCAGGATCGGGCTGCACAAATTGCTTGGATCCTGGGAAGGGGCTGACAGAGCAGCCCAGGGTGACGTTAATGCCTCCGCTGCCTTCATGCCTCTCACTCTCATTGGCCCAGCCAGTCCTATTGTTACTAAGTGGGTGCCTACTGTGGTCGAGGCAGTAACCCCAGACTGGACAGACATTATCCACCCTTTGGGCTTTGTGCAATCACTGGTGACCTGGGATACCTACAGTCACTGAGGGGTCACTGAGTCCCCTTGAGATCCCAGCTTTTTTTGGATGCGTGTGACACATATATACAAATACATCTATATGTATACATATGCATATATGTCGTTGTTGGTCAGTTGTTTCAGTCGTGTCTGACTCTTCATGACCCCGTTTGGGGTTTTCTTGGCAGATACTAGAGTGGTTTACCTTTTCCTTCTCCAGCTCATTTTATGGATGAGGAAACTGAGACAAACAGCATGAAGTGACTTGCCCAGGATCACACAGCTAGGCCAGATTTGTCACAGATTCCTGGTGAACGAAGAGAAGTCATCATTTAAAACAGAAAGGGGGAAAGTGGGAGAATGCGTTTTATATACAAAGACCCCTCAAATATGGACTCAGAATCCTAAGGGCTCAGGAAGCTGACATGATAATAGGAGGAAGATGGGACACGGAAAGACCTGGATTCTCTAGCCTGCCTCTGACCCTCAGTAGCTATATGACTCTTGACAAGTCACTTACCCCTCTGAGCTTCCTGTTCCTCACCTGTATGTAGCACCTAGGACTTCTCCCTTACATTAGGAGCCCCAACAAGCTATGCCTGGTTGGAGATACTCTGGGCTTGTATTCACACAAAACTACAGCTTAAGAGTCCCCATCAGTGTGTTTAATTTTAGTCACGGGCCAGACAACATAATGAATTCAAAACAAAGTATTTTCATGAAATACCATAATAAGGACGGTAACCTAGTAGGCACTTAATAAATGCTAATTGACTGACTGACTGACTGTGTGACTAGGAGCCACTCATACCTCTGACCTGACAGAGCTTCACTGCACTGACTCCTCCATCTGGCCTGTTTACCATTGATCTCAAGCAGTATGTAGTCTCTGCTAGGCATCTCTCTCAACCAATCTCACTCACATGGTTGCTCCATACTGGTATTCCTCAGGTCTCGTGTCTATATGCCTCTGCTGGCCTTTTAACTGCTAAGCATCTTTATTTTACCAGCTCCTGGCCTTTAGCACTCTTCCTGGTCATCTCAACTCCTGTCTGCTCCTTTCTGGCAATCACTACAAAGCCTCTCCCTAATAAAAGTGGACTGACAATTATGTAATTCTCACCAAGGCTATGAGCCACCACACCCAGATGAGAGTTGAAATCGAGGCATGATATGCCCAAGCTAAAAGAAAGTCTTATATCTGAATATACATATATACAAAAGAATATGAATATATCTATACACAAACATATTTGTGTGTGTGTGTGTGTATATATATATATATACACACATATACATACATACTTATTCTTCTAGTTCAGAGAATCTATAAACTTTTCCAAAGCCCCTTTCTGACTTAGGGTTAGAAAGTCCTTTTAAGTCCCTCCTAATTAATTCCCTTATAGGGCCACTAAAGAACATTCACAGAATATATGGGACCCAAGTGCCAAAGACTTTTTCCAAGTCCCCAAGACTCCGAATATTGGCATGGAAATCATTCTGAGCAATCACAAACACCCAGCCAAAGGACAAGATTCTTTCTCTTCCTCCCACCGGGCCACATACCTGACTTTATTGTGCCTAAATAGCCAGTAACAAGCCTCTAAGACTGTGAACCATACTAAATGGAAAGTGAAGGTAATAATACCTTACTTAAGGACTGTTTTGAGAATCAAGTAGAATATTTGATATAATATCTTCTCAAAATTAAGTCAATTCTTATTGTTAATTCTTTACATTCTTAGCTTGGGCCACTGATACCAACTGGGTATTATGTCCCAGCTACCAACTCAGAGGCACAATGGATGATGATGAGTAGAGATCATTATTAAGGCTATCACATGGAAGAGGAGATGTCTACATCTCACAGCCTCCACACTGGGGAGAGCCTTAAAATCATGCCCTGGGGAAGTTAGGTGGTACACTGGCCCTGGATTCAGGAGAATCTGAGTTCAAATCCGGCCTGACACTTAAAACTTACTAGCTGTGTGACCCTGGGCAAGTCACTTAACCCTCATTGCTCTGCCAAAAAAAAAAAAAAAAAAACATGCCCAGCAAAACATATGGAATTAATTTTGAGACACTGATTAAGCACCTACTACATGCAAGACAGGGCAGCCAGGTGGTGCTGTAGATAGAGTGCTGGGCCCAAAGTTAGAAAGATTCATCTTCTGGAGTCCAAATCAGGCCTCAGACACTTCCTGGTTATGTGACCTTGGGCAAGTCATTTCACCCTGTTTGCCTCAGTGTCCTCATCTGTAAAATGGGTTGGAGAAGGAAATGACAAACTGTTTTAGTATCTTTGCTAAGAAAACCCCAAATGGGATCCTGGAAGAATCGAACACAACTGAAAAAGTGACAAGACAAATAAAACAGAATAGTCTCTGCCTTTAAGGACCATACCTCTGACCAGGGTGTTGCAACATGTTGTTGTTTGTCCTTCGTTCTTGAAGAGGACCATGACTTCAGGAGGTGATGTCATGACTTGCAATGAATTAGATAGAAGTGAGGCAGGGCCGTGCAAAATCACCAGCCTTACTCTCTCCTCCACAGCCATATGGGTCCAGCAGCAAGATAGACATCAGGAGCCTAGACTAGAGATGGCTCCAGATGTTTGAGGCAATTGGGGTTAAGTGACTTGCCCAGGGTCACACAACTAGTAAGTGTCTGAGGCCACATTTGAAGTCATATGTGGCCAAGTGGGACAGCTAGGTGGCATAGTAGATAAAGCACTGGCCCTGGATTCAGGAGGACCTGAGTTCAAATCCGGCCTCAGACACTTGAGACTTAACTAGCTGTGTGACCCTGGGCAAGTCACTTAACCCTCATTGCCCTACAAAAAACAAAAAATTAAAAAAAAACAGATGTGGCCAAGTGTGGCATTTTACTGGGAAAGAACAGAACTTCAGACTTTCAAACTTTAGCACTGTATTTCAGGGAGCTAAGTGGATCACTTGCCACCAGACGTTTTCTGGTTGGACCATTTGCCATTTTTAATGGTCAGATTTATTTTCTCTGCTCCCTCAATGCTTCCTTTTCTGTGCCCTTAGGTTTTCGGGATGCTATAGATTACTTGACCTTCTCTAGACAGGTCAACTTGTGCTTTTAAAGAACAAATAGCATAAAAGCCTCTCAGCTTATTTATCTTTTTGTGCAAATTTAATATTTAACAGGATAAAATATTCTGGTTCAAAACCAAATGAAGAATTGCTGAGTTGAGGAAACTGGCCATCTGTAATGTGTTATCTTCATCAGACCGGACCCACCTGATGAGGGGGAAATGGCAAAAGCATGGTCTAGAACTGGGGTCCCACCCTTCTTGAAGCACAAGTTCTCCCTCAGGGTGAGCCCCGTCTCTACATGCACATGGACAGGGCTGGAAGGAAGGAAGGAAGGAAGGAAGGAAGGAAGGAAGGAAGGAAGGAAGGAAGGAAGGAAGGAAGGAAGGAAGGAAGGAAGGAAGGAAGGAAGGAAGGAAGGAAGGAAGGAAGGAAGGAAGGGAGGAAGGAAGGAAAGAAGGGAGGGAGGGAGGGAGGAGGAAGGGAGGGAGGGAGGAAGAGAGGAAGGAGGAAGGAAGGAAGGAAGGAAGGAAGGAAGGAAGGAAGGAAGGAAGGAAGGAAGGAAGAAAGAAAGAAAGAAAGAAAGAAAGAAAGAAAGAAAGAAAGAAAGAAAGAAAGAAAGAAAGAAAGAAAGAAAGAAAGAAAGAAAGAAAGAAAGAAAGAAAGAAAGAAAGAAAGAAAGAAGCTTGTTTGGTGTCTCAATCATTAATAATCTAGAAAGGTGAGAGATGAGGGCCCACTAGACTCCCATTATTATTAACAATTGACCCTGAAATATGAACTCACATAGGGAGGTGGGCAAGGGTGGGTCTGTTCAAGAGTAGGGATAAAGCAAGAAAAATTCACTGTCAGTCACTGTCACTTCCATTCTTCAGGAAGCTGTGATTTGGCTGCCGTGGGCGTCTTCTCCAGCACCACTGATCTCAAACCTGCTGTCCACTGTGCCTTAGCACACCATTTCTTGAATTGTCATAGACAAAAAATTCATTCCCTTCAAGGTCAAGTTTAAACTTTATAGTCATTTATCAAGCACCAACTGTGTGTTAGGCATTCTAACCAACATTTTGTATGTTACGAATACAAAAAAAACCAAACCAATCGTTGCCCCCCAGGGGCTTACCTGCTACTTGTAGGAGGGGGCTCAGGGGTGCAGGAGAGGTGGATCCCTCAGATATAAAGACAAGAAAAGGAACCAGCCCTTCCAGAAGAAAGCCTTCCCCGAGGGAGAAGCCCCTGAATTGATCCTAGATGAGGATGAGAATAATAACTGTCATCATTGTTGTCGTTATCGTCATAATAGTGCTTTAGGGTTTGCAAATCATTGTCTGTACATTTTCTCATTTGATCCTCATAACAGCTCTGTAAGGCAAACTCCTTGAAGGTAGCCCATCAGTCTTCTAGGTAAAGGAGAGAAGCAAATGCATTCCAGGGATGAGAGCACTAGACGTAGGGTCAGAGGATCTGGGTTCAAATCCCATCTCTGAACCTTAAACCTCTATGACCATGGGCAAGTCCTTTACTTTCCCTAGCCTCAGTTTCCCTACCTGTAAAAGGATGGATTGTTAGGTGGCCTCTGAGGTTCCATCCATCTCTTTATCTAGGCTCCTGTGCAGAGGCAGGGAGGCCAGAGATGGAATGGTGAGTTTGGGTAATAGCAAAGAGGTCAGCTTGATTGCGGCTGAGAGGTCTCAGGCTGGAGCCAGAGAGAGGCAGGGGGACCTTGAAGGTCAAGACAAGGGGCTTAGATCTTGTTCACACCCAGCCCTCCTGGTGAGAAGCCTCCTCCAGCCTCTGTACACTCCACACTGATTCTGGGGCCTCATCCTCGCAATGTCTCAGTCCAAAAATGACTTTTAAAAATGGAAAGAAAAATGTAGGGAATAAATGAGACCTGGAAACCAAACCTTGATTTCAGTCTTTTGACAGTGGCCTTTAAAGGTTACCTGACTAGGGGGGGCAGCTAGGTAGTGCAGTGGATAAAGCACTGTCCCTGGATTCGGGAGGACCTGAGTTCAAATCCAGCCTCACACACGAGGCACTTACTAGCTGTATGACCCTGCGCAAGTCACTTAACCCTCATTGCCCCACCAAAAAAAAAAAAAAAGGAGTTACCTGGTTAGAAGGTTCATCCCTTGGTGGTCAGCTGGGTGCTGAGCTTCTCAGACCTGGATAGGACTACAGACCTATAGCCAATCCCTGGACCTGCATTTTGCACCTTCCCAGCTTAGAACAATCTGCCAGAGGTTGGATTCCCCAGGTTGAGCCCTGAATGGCACACAATGACCTTGGTACCCCAGCAGGACTTCTGCAGAGGGGGGAAAGTGAGGATTTCTCTTATGGGCCATGAAGTCATGTTTGGGAGTCCCATCATGGTTTGAAGAGGCCCCCAAGGTTCTCCAAAGCTCTCTGAGTGGAATCTGGGTAGGGTCAAGGCCCAAGGATGGACTGTGTGCCCAGGGACCAAGGACCAGCCCAGCGGTGTTCAGGGAGATGCCACACCCAGAGGTCAGCCTCTCCCCATTCTCCACTGGCACTGAGAACATGCACCACACAAGGATTAGTGGCCAGTGAAGACTGGCTTGGGCCAGCTCAGGAAGACCACCAGGAAAAAGAACGAAAGGCTTGTGGTCTTCACCAACAGATGGTGTGGCCACACCAACAACAGGAGGAGGTGAATCACAAAATGTCGGAGAGTGCTTGAACCTGGGTTCTTCACTCTCTGCTTGAAGACCCCCAAGGAGGAGGAGTCTGTTACCTCTTGACTGTCCCGCGTCACTGTGGGCAGGTTCTTCTCCCCAGTACAGCCACACAACCCTGCTCACTGCTGCTCACATACAAGGCTGATCTCCCATCTCCGGGCCTTTGCCCAGGCTGTACGGCATGCCTGGGATGTCCTCCCTCCTCACCTCTGCCCCTTAGGATCCTTGGCCTCCTTGAAGACCTTCAAGTCCCCTCAGTTCTAGAGGAGACCTTCTGAATCCCAAGGTGCCAGTGCATTCCTCGGGAAGGTTTCCTTCTATCTCCTCTGTCCACATCGGATACATTTTTTGTTTATATACATGCTACCTCCCAACGAGAACATGAGCTCCTTGAGAAAACACTCTCTCTGCTTGTTGCTGTGTGCCCAAAGTGTAGCACCGAGCCTGGCATACAGTAAGCACTTAATAAATGTTTGTGCCGCCCTCCATCATCATCCTCCTGGAGATGAGAGACTTTTCCCCAGAGGTCACAGTTCCCTTCCAGGGCCAGAGGTGGGCCCCCAGAGTTAGGCAACAGGAGCAGGCTCAGCAAGAGGGCCCAACCACCTCCCACCTGCCAAGGAGGCAGAGGAGCTGGCAGCGCCAACCAGCCCCATAGTTGGGTTATTTCTGCCCCGGCTCCTCCTCTGAGAAGGAGCCCAAAGCAGCCAATTCTCCACCACCATCACCAGCTCCCAGCACTGACTCCTGGGGTCTGCATTTATCCGGACGGTTACAGAAAGAGGACATCAGCCACTAATCCTTGTGTGGCTCATGTTCTCAGTGCTGGCGGAGAATGGGGAAAATGCACAGTCTGGGGGGAAGTGGGAGACATCCCCCAGCCTCTAAAGGCAGGTCGGGAGGCAGCAGTTACAACGGCTCCCTCAAGGAAACCCAAACCTTTCAGGGTAGCATTCATTAGCCAGCTCGAAGCTGATTTACAGAAGAGCAGGAAACAGAGGGAGGAATAGTCTAAGGTGAACCTAAAGCACGCAGGTGTAATAAAAGGCATCCTTCAAGTCAGTCAAGACCTGGGAGGAAGGGGTGCCTTGCATGGGTATGGTATGAGTGTCCTGTTGGATTCCTCGTTGGCATCATTTGGGACCCCGCCCCCGACCATCTTCCCTCCAGCTTGCTGTATGATCATGTATGAAGTCAAAGGAATCCTCTTAACCCAGCCACCCCCATTACTAAAACCCACACCCCCCTCAACCACTGCATAGGCATATTCGACCCCGTGTGTGTGTGTGTGTGTGTGTGTGTGTGTGTGTGTGTGTGTGTGTGTGTGTGTGTGTGAAACATGCAGGGAATTCTCTACCCTGTGCTAAGTTACATTTGATTGGTTACTATGGTCCAGATACTGTGCTAAGCACTGGAGGTACAATGGAAAAAAAAAACCAGTCCTGCCCTCAGGAAGCTTACATTCTAATGAGAGAAAGAACATGTACATAAGTAGGAATGTTTAAGACACATAGAGAGGAGGGGGAAGGTAGCCTTAACAGCCTGGGACCCTGGGAAAGGCCTCCTGAAGAAGGGGACCTTTGAGCCATGCAGTGGACCCCCTCTTCTACTAACAACAGTGGAATAGGGCTGTGGCACATGCTTACTCAGCAGATGCAACTTGGAGAACATGAGAGAGCTTACCCCCAGGAGATTTGGGGTGATGTGCAAGGGAAGATGGGGCAGCATACAGACATCCTGTTACTGGTTCCAGTTGGACTGCTATGTGGTTGGAGGAGCCTTATAAGACTAGCTGCATAGCCCAGTGCCTAGCACAATGCCCAGCCCATAGTTTATCGATCAATTGATTGAGAGCCAGAAGTCCTGGTGTTTTCAAAAAGACCTGAGCCAGCTGTGGCTGCCTCTTTGCTCCATTTGCGTTGGGGAAAGCTTGGTGACTCTCTCACAGCATCCAGTGAGTTACCAGGTAGTAGGGAGAAAGGCCCTGTGAGGCCATATAGTCCCCTAGAAACAGAGCCTCCTTGGCCTCTTCATTTGTTCTTCTCCATTCTAAGTGTAGGGAGTGGTGTCTCCAAATTGGTGGGGAGAGCAAGCACAGGGGTCTTGAAGTCAGTATATAGGTCAGATGCTGCTGGAAGCCCAGCATCAGCCCCACAAGGAGCAAGGAGTAATCTTTGGGAATGATTCAGGACCCCGGTTTCAAGCAGCCATCATGCCACATCCACTTGATGAGATGATCCTATGTAGAAACAGCTAAGTTTTGAACCTACCCTCCCAAAGACCAAAGTAACCAATAGTCAATCAACATTTATTAGGCACCTACTATGTTCCATGCACTGAGCAAAGCTCTGAGGATGCAAGAAGAAGCAAACATCCTGTCCTCAAGAAGCTCATAATCTAACAGGGGAAACAACAAATACTTATGTACAAACAAGTTATAGACAGTATAAAAAGGAAGCAATTAGTAGAGGAAAGGCACTAGAATTCAGAGGGATTGGGGAAGGTTTCCTGTAGAAGGGGAGACGTTAGTTGGGACTTAAAGGAAGCCAGGGAAGGCGGAATGATGAGGGAGGGCAAGCCAGTTACACCAGTTAATGCAGAATCTTGGACTCCACTTTCCCCTCTGCATCCTCATGTTCTGGGCACGTGGTCTGACCAGCCACACAGCAAAGTAAGTGCCTGTCCTAACCAGCCATCAGAGCGTGGTGCCCTATTTACATTCTTAGCATCATCCAGGGGCTGAGTTTGTTAAACACTATCATGGATATGGAAGTTCTGTTTCCAAGGTCAGAGAAGAAAGGACTGAGAAACTTGCCCCCAGACGCAGAGATAAGAGAAGAATCCAGTCACTTCTCTTTTTTTTTTTTTCTTCGAGCTTTAAAGACTGCCCGAAGGCTTACCCACATGGAGAAATCTCATCAAAATTAAGATATTCCTAATACTTCCAGAAAAAAAAAATGGAGCATTGAAGAATGCCTCCCTGAGCCAATAATAGTAGCAGATTTGAAAAATTGCCCCAAATGCCATGTTTAAAAGCCTCCAGTCATAAGAAGTGTTATGAATGGGGAGACAGCGAGGCTCTGTGAGCAGATTCCATTGATGTCACCGTGAAAGATGAACGCTGTCACTCTCTTTATGTGTAACAAGAAACTACACCAGAGTCTCTAGATCTCATTGTTGAAGCTCTCTGCCTGACTCCAATGGCATTGCCGAGCTTTTTAGGATGATGGGAAGAAAACGACAAGGTTAACCTATCTTTATCTTCTGTATGGAAATGCACGCTGGCAAGGATGCTGAAGCAGAGCATCACCTTCCCGGATAGTAATGGTACCCAGGACAAGGGGAAAGAAGGCAAACAACCCGGCAGGGATATGCTGGTCAGTGTTATTTTCATCCTTGTTCATGAAGCCTGGGCTTACTACATTTTTTAAAAGTTATTTTGGGTTGTTTTAGGTAACATCCCCTTCTCTTCATCCATGAACCCTTTGCATTTTCCAACTTCTCTTTTTCAAGCTTCTCTTCTGAAATAGGTGAACCCCTGCTCCCTTAGGGCTGATTCTTCCCCTTGAGTTTTCACCACTCACATGACCACCACCCTAGCTCAGGTCCTCATCACCTAAACTATCATCCCCCAAAGTGGTCTCTCTGCTTGGTTCTCCCCAGTAAGATCCATGTTCTACACAACTTCCACTTCTTTTCTTAAAGGAAAAATCTGGCCATCTCACTCCCCTACTCAATAAACTTCAGTAGCTCCCTTTTATCCCCAGGATCAAATACAAACTTTTCTATTTGACATTTATTTAGTTTGTATGGTGCCTTCTTTCCTTCCCTTGACCTCATGGAATCTCTTTCTTTCTCTGGGATGCAGCTCAAGCGCCATCTTCTTTATAAAGCTTTTCCTATTTCCTACTTTTCCTATATTTTCTTTTCCTATTTCCCCCCAAGCACTAGTGCCCTCCCTCCCAAATTACCTTGTATTTATTTCTTTGTATATATCTGTATTTAATCATGTCATATTTATGCTGTGTATATATACATATATGAATATGTATATAGTGTTCTCCCTCATTTAAATGTAAGCTTCTTGTGAGTAGGGAGAATTTTATTCTTTATATTGTCTAGGCATTTAATCAATACTTGTTGATTGTCCCATTTAAAGAGGAGTTTGGCCCTGTTAGAGAAATCACAAAAATGTGTCCTCATTGTGGAAACAATCCTGTGGATCAATGGCTAGATTGACTGAGACAGGAACCTCGAGCCCGTTCCCTGACACTCTCCTCAGTTTAATCATTTACCAGACATTTTGAACCCCATCCTTTGATACTCCTTCCACTTGAACATTTGTTTCTGGCAAAGTCCTTGGCCCAGATGCTGGAGAGTCCAGCAGTGACATGGGAGGTTCAGAGATTGTCTTCTACCTGCGCCTTTCTTCTTGCCTTCTATTAGACGGTCTCAGGACAAGTCCATGTGGTATATAGTTCACAAACAATATGGAAACTCAGATTCTTCCAGAATTTCAAACACATGCTGAGAGAACACAACAAACTGACACCATTTTACTGAGTTCTCATAGGGTGCTGCCCTTCTTCCTCTACCCAAAGGCAGCAGAGAAAAGAAACAACAAGCTTGCTTTCTCAGAGGGAAAGGCTGGTCTCTGAGGAGCTGCCAGACTATATCAAGCTGCCTCTCCCAGACCAGGGGCTTGGATCATATGGAAGTCACCCTCCTCATCCCTAGGCGAGCAACTTAGGTGAACTGTCCTGAGCGCAAACACTTCCATGGTTTCCTTAGCACACAGAAATCATTCCGACAAAACATCTCCACATTTCTCTCTCACTCATGAGGCTCACCCAATGTCTCCCTTTCATCCGGGAGGGGATCCCACTCAAGATCCAGACATACATCCCCACTAGGTCCATCCATCCTAGGGCACCCAAAACTTCCCAAAGGGATCCCTGCCAATGAATCGGGAGCAATCCAAACAGAAGTTCTTACTCATCCTTCCCTAAGACAATCAGGTTAACTTAAAAGGAGAAAAGCAGAGACAGAGACAGAGAGAGAGACATATTCTCTCTAACTCAATTCCTTTTGAACCTGGAATCTTTTACCACTGGGCTAGTCCAGGGCTTGACTAGACAACTGCTGAACTTTTCCATGCTATTTCAACCCACGGGTAAGGGTCATTTATTGATTCTTGACCCAATTAAAGAGAAGTCAAGAGGAAGCTTTTAAAGGAACCACAGGATGTAAACAATCTTGTTTACATCCTAGTCCTACATGTTGGTGGCTTGACTGATTGAGGTGGAGGTGTGGAATCCCTTCCTTGCACCCACACTAAGGAGTACACAATGGCCCAGCTATGAGTCCCTTTCCTGACTCCAAGTCTGCATTCTAACGACTCCTCCATGCTGCCTCTCATCTGGTCCAACCATACCTAAACAGACCTTCCCCTTCTAATATTCCCACCCTCCACTCCTAGTTTCTTCCCTTTTCCTATTGGACTCAAAAACAAGGGGCTCCCATTTAGTGAAGTGGACAGAGATAGGAGGGATAGAGAGCAGCCTTTTTCTAGCATCACACTCATAGACTGTCTAGATTTCACCGGTACACAATCCTGAAGATAGCACAATATCCCCTAGGCCTTCAGATTGGTGTGTGGCCTAATACCTCTTCTCCCCACACTCTCTTTCTTACTCTCCCAAATGCTAAGCTAGCTCTGGCAAATGCATGCATCAACCGTGTCATCTATGTGTGCATCCCCAGAAAGTATACTCCAAGGTAAATGAACTTATCCACAGCATTCAAAATTTCTTCATTTACTGTAGCCAGTGGTTCCACGTATTGGTACTAACTATGAACCAAAGAAAGGAGTAGACCCTGGGAGCCCACCTAAGTGGCCTGCCCAAGTTAGGACTAGGCTTCACAGAGCTACATGAGAGAAAAAAGACTTTGGTACTAGAAGTTAGTTGTTAGTTATCCCTTTGCCACATATGTGTACCCACTCCTTTGTACTGTAAGTTTTAGCCCATTTTCCAGTAGATACTGTGTATATTTGTGGGAGAGTACACCCCTAGTTTAGGGAAAAGTGTTTTGTACCAATGGTCTTACTATATGTCTTTGTTAAATGCTAATTAAGCTACTGTTCATAGAAAGCACTCCTGTGAGGGCTTGTGAGCTACACTAGTAGGATTAGTTGCCCACAGAGTTATCCTTCACACCTGAGTAGGATTTGCCCCTCTGAGGACCCAACCCTCCAGTCTGAATGGAGGTTGGAGAGGGGATAGTTCAGAAGGTACAATTAGACGTGATAGCTCAGTGACTACGAGAACATTATTTAATCTCTCTGAGTTTAATCCCTTTAACTGTAAAATGGGGGAAAATAAAAGTAGTAGCCCACACACACAGGTTTATCAAGGGCTGTGTGAATTTGCAGCCCTGAAGAAACCTTCTCTGTTGTACTTAGGTGGGAGTCTGCAGTCAATGGCACCAAGTCTGTACTGGGCTCACTGTCCAGAACTAGGCTGACCACATCTCCCCTCGTGGTTCTAGGGAGTCTCCTGAGTAGCTGAGTTGTGTCTTCTCTACAGCCATTGGCTCAAGCCCCAGCTGAGTGTGTTAGCACAGGGGTCCCCCAGAAGGACTGGCAGCCCAAGGCCATTTAACCCCTCAACCTCAAATTGCTTTTACAACTATCTCCCTCCATCACTTCAAGGTCCCACCCTCCTCTCTACCACCTTGGTGTCTTGGGAGAGACCCAGCGTGGTTTCTACACTGCAATGATCCCACCAAGTTCACTTCCAAATGTGCCAGATGAGTCCTCATCTCACTTGGGAAGGGATGGCCCCTCACTCCTCAGCACCAGTGAGCTGGGCTGACTGCAAACGCCCCCCCCCTCAGGAGCCGGGATGCTAGGACCCCAGGATGCCAGAACTGGCTGGATGCCCTGACTTTTAGGAATTCCCAGGGTCACAGTCTCAATCCCAAACCCTTCACCTAAAATGAACAAACAAAGGTTGAGTCAGATGAAGAACCCGGGCCCGTTTTCAGCAAAGGGCCCAAGGTCTCTCCCCTTATGTCAGTGTCTCTCCCTGGACCCTGAGGGAGGGAGTCAAGCTAAGGGCAGAAATGGCTCCGAGAGAGCAGCAGAAGAGACCAGTGGCCACTTCCCAGGTTTCCCCTGAAGCCAGTCAAAGAGGCTGCTGTTCACGTGGTTGGCAAAAGAGGACAGATGTAGACTGTCTAAACCTGCTCCATGCTCTCTCCCAGGCTTTTCTATTGCATGTCATCACAGCTGGGGGGAGGGGGGGATGCGGGGGGGGGGGGGGGAGTGAGGCCCTCTAAGTGTTTTACAGAGGAGGAAACCGAGGCCCAATGAGGTCCAGGTCATGCAAGAATTGGGATCTGAACTCAGATCCTTTATTCCAAATCTTGCCCTCTTTCCTCTGTACTAAGTTGTCTTTGGGGGAGGAAATTCATCTCCCTACCAACTCTAGATATATTTCAAATTAAATTAAGACAAGAGATAAGGGGCAGCTGGGGCACAGTGGATAAAGGACCACGCTGGATTCAGGAGGACCTGAATTCAAATCTAGCCTCAGACATTTGATGTGTCACTGTGTGACCCTGGGCAAGTCACTAAACCCTCATTACCCCCCCCCAAAAAAAAAGATAACAGATAAACTCAGCTCCATAGGCACGAGTGCTCCAGAAGGAGTATCTCTGGTCCTGATGCTTGGATTTGCTCCGCCAGGTGATCCATCGATCAATCAATAAACATTTATGATATTCTGTTTGTAGTGTGAGGCCCCAAGACAAGAGAGTCATGGGTGTGACGTCTCCACAAAATTAGTGATAGTCAAACAGCATCCCCTACACCCTGCTGCGTGAAGTGTTTGATGGTATCGAATTCATGATCCATCCTCCTCCCCATCCCAACCCACTGTGGTCTGCATTTGGTCCCTTGCCAGCAAGTCATTGTCTCCAGCGGTGAAAGGAGATGTTTTGTTTGGGGGGCAGAGAGGGAAGGAGCAGACTAGTGGGACCTGAGTGTAGATTTCCTGCTGAAAACCTTTCCAGAAGAACCCCCCTAATCTCCGGCTTCCAACCATCTTCTCCTTTGCTCTTCTCATCTGCCCACACTTCAGCTCTAGAGAGAGAAAAGGACAAAGACAATATTACTGGACAAGCGTGAATGAGCGGCTCCCGGCCCCTCTCAGCCTGGAGCAGCAGCAGCCAGGTGAGTGATCACTCAAAAGCAAACCACAAGAGAGCTGGGTGGCCACTCGTCAGGGCTGTCCTAGGGGAGCTGGGGGATTGGGGAAGGGGTGGGGTTTGGCCTACACAGGACAACACACTGGAAGTCCAGGCTCCGGAGGCCTGGAGGCCTGGCATGGAGTTGGCCAGAAGCCCAGAGCTTGTGCTTTCTCATCTGGGGCCTGGCTCCAGCTGAATTACTCATCACCCTCCTTCTGCCTTCCTGTCTTCCTCCTCCTCAGTCAGCACCCACGAGGAGGTGCCTGTGCCCACCTTCCACGGACTGGAGGTAAAACAGCAAGAAGCTGGGGAAATGCCACTTAGAAGGTGGGGGTGTCTGGGGCAGTTAGGTGGTGCAGTGGATAGAGCACCAGCCCTGGATTCAGGAGGACCTGAGTTCAAATCCAGCCTCAGACACTTAACAATTACTAGCTGTGTGACCCTAGGCAAGTCACTTAACCCCAATTGCCTCACACACACTCAAAAAAGAATATAATGACTTGTGTTCTTGGGCCATCCACTGCTGAGCTCATAGAAGGCCAATCTAGGACCACCAAGACTGCCTCCTGGGCTCCTGCACAGTCTTCAGTGGGGGGGGGGGGTACTCTGGTAGCTACCAGGGAACCCCCCATAACCCTCCCTCACCCACTGAATGCATTCCAATCCCAGGTCCCCCAGTGCCCTCCAACAGGAGACAGCAGGGCAGGAGGAATGGTTTGGAGCAGCCTGAGGCACTGACATGAATTCATTGACCTCTCTCACCTCACTGATTCCTTACCTTGGCCCCATGGGATAGCTTCCCAGATAGTATTAGGCACTTTTTCCCCTTTTCAGATTGTGCTTCCACAGGTGTAGGAAGTGCCTCAAAAACAGATGAGCAGCTTCTCTGAAACGGGATGTTTGAGAGTTGCTGAGCATGAAGGTGAAGTGACTTGCCCAGGGCCACACAGCTAGTGTACTTCAGAGGGAGCACTTGAACCCAGGTCTTCCTGAGTCCTGGAGAGAGGCCAGTCCCCTCTCTATTCTGCCATGCTCTGCATGCCTCATGTGCCCATTTTATAAGCAAGGACTTTGAAGCACAGAGCACCTCCTGAGACCACCCCTGTACAGCAGAATGAGACTGGAATCCAAGTCCCCTGACTCTGGGCAAGCCAGGATTCCTCCCTATAACCTTCAGCCCTAAGTGTTTCTGTATGTCAAGACAATTCAGCTCATTAACACAGATTCAACCAGCATTTACAAAGCAGCTCCTGAGGGGGCAGCTAGATGGCGCAGTGGTTAAAGCGCTGGCCCTGGATTCAGGAGTACCCGAGTTCAAATCCAGCCTCAGACACTTAACACTTACTAGCTGTGTGACCCTGGGCAAGTCACTTAACCCCCATTACCCCGCAAAAACAAACAAACAAACAAAGCAGCTACTGAGTGAGAAATAAATAAGCAAATAAAAGAACAGATGGATAAATAGATTGATTGATGAGATAGATAACAGAGATGAGAGGGATTGATGATTCAGAGAGACAGAGACAGAGAGAATAACCTTTGCCTCTTAGCATCCTTTAAGGGTCAGCTCCAGCAACACCCTCTACTTGAAGTCTTTCCTGATCCCCCCAGCTGACAGAGTCTTCTTCCTCTACCCAGCCCCAAAACGACTTTGAATCTATTTTGTATCTAGTTCATGTACGTAGATGTTATCTCCCAAGGTGAGAACAGAAGCTGTTTGAGGGCAGGTCCTGTAACACTTTTGTCTTTGTGTCTCCAGGGCTCAGTGCAGGAAGTGCCTGGCACCCAGTAGGCACTAAATAAGTGCTTGTTGACTTATTAACTGACTTCCAGGCACTATGCCAAGAGCTAGGGATGAAAAGAGAAAATCGGAAAAGATCCCTGCCTTCAAAGAGTTTACATTCTACTGGGCATTTATGAAGTGCATACTAAGTGCTAGACACTGCATTAAGTGCTGGAGAAATACAGAGTCAAAAGTTAGAGACAATACTCCTATTTCATTCTGAACCTAAGTCATTGTACAGTGATGTGAACATGTACAGACTGAAAGACAAGTGTAACATGCTGCCTGGCCAATTGCATGCCGCTCTCTAGGAATGGGTTTTTTATCCACTTTGTCCTTACAGTGTGAATGGTTGGACTGATATTTTTCCAATGGGAGTGGATGTCTTTGAGATTTTGTGGTGTCCCAGGGCTGGATTGGCATTAGGAACACTAGAAGAGCCTCATTCTTCTTTTATTTGGACTCTGGGCAGGAGTCCTTTGTAATATATCTTGAATATAGCCCCTTCTCTCTTCTGACACGACTGCTGCTCTGGTGCCTTCACCTCCTCAAGTTTGGACTTTTGTCACAGCTGCCTATAGATCTGCCTTGAATCCCTCCTCACTCCAATCCCTCCTCCATGGAGTGATTTTCCTAGAATGCAGGTCTGACCACGTCACCCCTCCCTCAATAAATTCTAGTGACATCAAATACAAAATCCTGTTTTGTTGGTCATTCAAAGCGCTTCATGATCTCGCTCCTACTCCCAACCTTTCCCAGCTTTTTCCTTCTTACTCCCCACCTCTTCTCTGATGCAAAGACAGCGACCTTTTTGCTGGTCCAAGACACAAGCTCTTGTCTCTGGGCATTTTCCCTGGTCGTCCCCCATGTCTGGGACTCTCTAACTTCTGTCTACTGGCTTCCCTTCAAGACCCATCCAAAATCTCATCTTCTACAGGAAGCCTTTTCCAACTCTTCTTAATTCTCATACCTTTTCTCTTATTTATTTCCTTTTCATCCTGCATATATCTTGTTTGCTCATACTTGTTTGCTTGTTGTCTCTCCCATTAGATTGTGAACTCCATGAGGACAGGGACTATCTTTTGCCTCTTTTTGCATTCCTAGAGCTTACTGCACTGCCTGGCGCATAGAAGATTACTTAATAAATGCTTATTGATTGACTATTTAATGACAAGGAATTACCTTGCCTGGGAAAGGGTGCATGGACTCTTTCCATGCTCATAAGAGCATTGATTTGGGTTGGGCAGCTCTCTCACCACAGTTAATCAATACAGATTTTTGTCACAGACAAACCAACCTGATTGTGTTCCACCAAAATGTGATATTCCCTCTCTACTGCTCTTGTACCTCTGTATAGGCTGCCCCTGAGGCCATGCTTTCTCACCTCCACCTCTGTGGTAAAAATTCTCTGGGGTAAAGATTAATATCCCCGTTTTTAGCTAACTCATTTGGGAGGGGCCACACCTGGCCCACCCCAAGGTTACAAAGGCAGCTTTTCGAAGGACCTCCCCTTTTGGGGGAGGGGAGAGTGAATGCTTCCAGGAGGCGGGCTACTTCTGGTACTTGAGCTGGCGCTTGCTCTTTCAATCAGGGCCCTTGAGTTGGCTGTTCGAGCAACTTTAGACTGACTGGTCAGGCATGGGTGAGTTAATGACGGAAAACCCTAAATTCCTTTGAACCAGATTAATTGGAAATCAGTCTAGGGTTACATAGGTTAAGTTTAGAGTTAATAATATTCATCTGTATTTCTATTTTCCTATTTCCTTATCTTTCATTTTTATTAGCTTCACCTTTGTTGTTTAATTAATTTCCAAGTAATAAAATCTGATCCTTTTGTGATCTAAAGCTTAGAGGCTCCTTTCTTATTGGCCTGGGAGAAATATCTAAAAAAGGGCTGTTCAGAGGGGAGGGTTAAACCTTAAAGGTCCCTCAATATTAAGGCAAGGACCCCAATATTAAGGCGAGTCACCCAAATAATGCTCAGTATATAAAATTTTGGCCCTCACACCTCCCAGAATCCCTAGCTCCCTTCAAGGCTCAGTCCTGTGAATTACCTCCTGAGCTTTCTCTCACCTCCACCCAAATGCCTGTGAGTATTTTGTATTCACTCATCCTGTTCTCTAAGCTCCCTGAGGGTAAAAACTCTGGGTTTTTGTCTTTGGTCTTTGCCTGCTACATCATGGGCCCTTCACTGATGTTGACAGAATGAATCAGCTACTGGGCAATGTGGCCTAATAGGGAAAACAAGATGATAAAGAGGCAGGAAACTAGCAAAGGCTGGACCCCCCTGATCCCCACATCCTGCCACATTCCTGCCACCCTCCACTCCTGTGTCTTGCCTCATAATTCCAGTTTGGGAGGACCACTAGTACTTGACTGCAGCCTGAAGGGATAATGAAAGCTTACATTTCTTTTTTTTTTTCTTTCTTTTTTTTTTTTTTTAGTGAGGCAATTGGGGTTAAGTGACTTGCCCGGGGTCACACAGCTAGTAAGTGTTAAGTGTCTGAGGCCGGATTTGAACCCAGGTACTCCTGACTCCAGGGCCGGTGCTCTATCCACTGCACCACCTAGCTGCCCCAAAAGCTTACATTTCTATAGTGCTTTTAAGTCTTGCTAAACATTCTAAATACATTATATTATCATTTGATCTCCACAGCAACCCTGTGAGGTAGGTACTATTATAATTCCCTTTTACAAATGAGGAAACTGAGGCTTATCCAGCCTCATACAGCTTTGAAAGGATCTGAGGCAGGATTTGAACCCACATCTTCTTGACTTGAAGCCTTGCAGTCTCTCCATTTTCCTGGGCTGCCTCAGGAGAACTGGTTTTCCCAAAAGGGAACAGTGAGAAGAGTCTGGGATCTGGGATCCGAAACCTTGGATAAGAATCCCAATCCCAGCCCCTCATTGCTGGTGAACCCCACTTCTTCTCTGAGCTCAGTCCCTTCCTCAACAAAACAAAGCTCCCAATGACTACCCCAAGTCACTGGCAAGGAAGATGTTCTGCAAACCCTTGAGGGCTATGCCCATGTGAGTTGTTTTTGTTGTTATTGTAGCCGTTAGACCTCTAACAAAGGGGCAGGTAGTCTGCACACAGCTAGAGTATCTAGAAACATCTGCAATGTCTCCCCATCTCAGGGAGACTGGACTCTCCCTGAGGGACGACACTTAATGTGGATTTGTGGGAGCAGGAGGACGGCCCAAAGCTGGGCAATGGCTCCCATGCTCTCTTGTCTCCAAAGGCTGTACGGGACTGGAATCATAGCCATCCGTTACATGCCTTATGTTTGTAGTCTAGAAAGTTGAGTCTTTTCTGAGGATCAAGGAAAAAAGCAATTTCCTTTCTCTTTTTGCTGCAAGGGGAGTAGCTCTGTCCCACACCTGGAGGGCAACAACTTCATCTGGCCTGGTTTAGCTTCCCCTCCCCCACCATACTCTTATTACACAAAAGTCAATCATGGATAATGAGTAAACATATTTATCAAAGCAAGCGAGTAAGACAGTAATTGGGGAAGTAATTGCAAGAGAATTCATAAGAGTTAGGGGGCCCAGAAACCCTGGAGTGAGATGAAATCTTTTAGCAGTCTCTGGGTATAGGTATTGGAAATAAAGGGCCATGTGGAGGTGCCAGCCTGCCCGCTCATGCAAATGTCTCCAGTCCCTAACCCTAAATCTGTACCTCACCTCTTCTTCCTTCATCTCCATCTCTTCTGCACTTCTGCTTCTCTCCCCAAAATCTCTCTGTTAGACAGGAGTCACATCTCTCTATCCACAGCATCAGTTAGTCGTCAATGAGTCAAGGAGAATTTGTCAAGTAAGTGCCTTCTATGTGTCGGGCACTGTGCTTAGTGTTGGAGATAGAGTAAAAAGCCAAAAACAAAAACAAAACCAGTCCCTGCCCTGGAGGAGCCTCCAGTCTAATGGGAGAGAGAACATGAAAATAACTGTGGACAAAGAAGTTATTGCCTGGGTCACCTGGAGATCATCAGGGGAAGGGCATGTGTTATTAAGGGACATCATGAAAGACTTCTTGGGGGGAGGGGGGGTTAGCTGGAGCTTGTGGGAAGCCAGAAGGTGGCAGTGAGGAAGGAGAGTGCACCATCATGGGGCAAGGCCAGAGAAAATGCCTGGAGTGGGGAGATAGAGGGACTGGTGGGAGGAACAGCTCCCGGGGTCACTGGATCCAAGAGAATGGGGGGGGGTGGAGAATAAGTCTGTACGAAGAATGGAAGGTTGGGGGAATGGAGGGGGAGAAGGGACAGGTTATGAAGGAAGGGCTTTGAATGCCACACAACTGTCCTTCAGGAGTTGCCAAGCCCACCTAGGAGTGGAGCTACATTCTTAGAAAAGCAAATGTGCAGGAGTTGGCCGGCTTGGGAGAGTGGAATAAATTCAAGATTCTGAGTCAAGAGATCTGGGTTCAAATCCCACCTTCTGGTCTTAGCCCTGTCACCTTGGGCAAATTAGTTAGCCTCTCCATGCCTCAGTTTACCCATCTGTAAAATGCAGAGTTTGGACTAGAAAATCTCCTAGGTCTTCTCTAGCTCTAGAGTTCTCTCTCTTTTTCTGTGAGTCAGCATATGCCTCCTGCTACTTGCAAGAACGACCTTAGCAAAGTCACTAAAAGTCATTGGCCTTAGTTTCCCCATCTGGAAAATGAGGAGATGGGCCAGATGGCCCCTTAGGTCCTTTTCAGATTTTGATCTCTGGTCCTATGATCTAGGCTATGCTGCTTATGACTTACATGACCTTGGCAAAGTCATTTGAGGACCTCAGTTTCCCCATCTGTAAAATGAAGTGGCCGGGCTGGGTGACCTCTAAAATTCCTTTCGATCCTAAACCCGTGTTCCTGTATCAGAGTATTCTAAGGATGGGGAGAGTGACATGCCTTCTGCAGAGGGAAAGGGTATATTAAGGGAGAGATCATGAAAAAATCATTAGGAAAAAAACAGATGGGAGACAATGGCCATAAAGGAAGAATGGGGAGGCTTAGCGGAGGGTAGAATGGAATGTATAAATTATGTTTGAATGATATGACTTTAGAACTCCAGTCACGGCTGTGATCACCCAAAGTTTGGGAAAACAGAACAAGGAGCGCAGCTGATTTGGACTGTCAAAGAGGAAGAGCCCCCCGGCCCCCAAGCCAGCTGCCCATCAGCGTGCCGCTCTGTCCAGAGAGGATGGCGCTAGCTGTCATTAATCCTAGGTATGGCATTAAGCAATAAGTTAATTTCTCAATGTGGCATTTGATAAATTTTCTGTCTACCTCATTAGTTTTTACAGCCTGCAATAGTGGTGAGAACATTTCCAATTAACCATATGGGAAGCTTCAGTATGGGATCACAACAATTCTTAATGTGTTATTTAACCAAATAAGAATCCCGAAATCAAGGTGCCACCAAGCCAGGCTGAATTTCTCAGGAAAAAAGGCACCTTGCAAAGGAGGGCCTGTCAGCTGTGCACACAGACTTGTAGAACAGCACCTGGCTGGAGGAAATGAGGATCACCTTGATTCTAGCAGATTGATGATAAAACTGACTTCACTCCTCTTAATAAAGAGGTGGTGGACTATGGATTCAGAGTGTAGCATATACTATCAGAAATAGATGATGTTTCCATTGGTTTTCCTTATCTGGTTCTCTTTGTTTTAAGGGAGAATTCTAGGATGGAAGAGAGGGAGTGTTGAGATTAAAAGTAATGTTTTTAAAGGGGAGGGGGGCTATATTCCAAAGAGATCAAAGAAAAGGGGGAAAGACCCATATTGTGATGAAATAATGGGATTTAGCAGATACTCAAAGACCCACCTGGAGATTAATCTAGACTGATGGAATCAAGTGAGAGTGATTGACTGCTGATTAAGCCTACTTCAAGTTAATTGGATTGTAATCACACCTGGCTAGCTCTTAAGAAGGTATTGTTCTCAGAAGCTAGACTGTGAACTCAACTTGAGAACACCTTCAAAGACAATGGATTTGGATGACACCAACCAATCAGCTTGAAGCAGTGTGTAAGGACCGCCTCTGTTCCAGACCTATAAAAAGCTTCCACAGTCAGCTTGCTGGGGAGTTCCTAATTAAAGCAGGCTTGTGGCGGAGGACTTGAGGAAGAACCCAACCAGGCTGGAACTCTAAGCTAGATAGGCCTTTTCTTAACTTTCTGAACTCCATGTTAATACCTGTATGCTTTAATAAATGTTTAATGCCCAAAGACTGGTGCTAAAGCTTCTAATTTAAGACGATCACACAACATAGATTTTAAACATCACAATATATACAAAAATATTTACAGTAGTTCTTTCTGTGGTGGTAAAGAATTGGAAATGGAAGGGATACCCATCAATTGGGGAATAGCTGAACAGGTTGTGGCATCTTATTGTGATGGAATACTATTGTACTATAAGAAATAATGAATAGGGGGCAGCTAGGTGGCTCTGGCCCTGGAGTCAAGAGGATCTGAGTTCAAATCCGGCCTCAGATACTTGACACTTACTAGCTGTGTGACCCTGGGCAAGTCACTTAACCCCAACTGCCTCACCCCAAAACCAAAAAAAACCCCAAAAAAGAAATAATGAGGAGAATGGTTTCAGAAAAACCTGAGAAGACTTAAATGAACTAATGCAAAATGAAATGAGCAGAACCAGGAGAACATTGCACAGTAACAGCAACATTGTGACTATAATCAGCTATGAAAGACTTAATTATACCGATCAATACAATGATCTAAGACATTTCCAAAGGGCCCATGATGAAAAATGCTGTCCACCTTCAGAGAGAGAACTGATGGACTTTGAGTGCAGATTGAAGCAGATTATTTTCACTTTTTTTTTGCAACATAGCTAATATGTAAATATTTTGCATGACTTCACATGTCTAAGGGATATACTATTGCTTGCCTTCTCAATTGGTTCAGGAGGGAGGGAGAGATTTTGGAACTCAAAATTTTTAAATGAAAAAAAAATTTTTTAAGATAGGGACTGAGGGGGCAGCTAGGTGGTGCAGTGGATAAAGCACCGGCCCTGGATTCAGAAGTACCTGAGTTCAAATCTGGCCTCAGACACTTGACACTTACTAGCTGTGTGACCCTGGGCAAGTCACTTAACCCCCATTGCCCCGCTAAAAGAAAAAAGAAAAACAGGGAAGGGAAGAATTGTTGTTTTGTTTGTTTTGCTTTTCTTTGTATCCCCAGAACTTAGCTTGGCAAACAGTAAGTACTTAATAAATGTTTGCTGTTGACTCCAAGTAGTATGATGACTTTGTGCTGTTCAAGATCATGTAAAAGCCTGAGGGACCCAGGGGCAGAGCCCAGCTTCCATTGGGAGGGGGAAGGGGAGGGATGGTCAGAGTTCAGGCAGCAAGGTTGGAAATGGCTGCCTCGGACCACCGGGTGATGTCTGAAGATCCTAGCCTGGGAATCAGGATACCTGGGTTCTAGCAGTGACTCCTTGGAACAAAGCAATCCTCTCTGGACCTCAACTTCTGCTAAATGAGAAAGACAGACTGGAGAATATCCAATGTCCCCTCCAGGTCTAACCTTCTACGATCCCAAGGATAAAGTCTCCCTGCGGATTTGAAATGCATGACGAAGAAACCGACCTGGGTGTGGCGATGAGTCAGTTTCATATGCAATCTTCTTTTCCTTCCTTTGTACAGGAAAATTTTGTAAAGTGTATAATTGTAACAAAAAGTCATTTTTCATTCAAATAATGTCTATTTATGAGAAAAAGGGGAGGGGAGTAGATCAGCAGGGTGCTCTTGCCCAAACAGTAAGCCATCCCTTTCTAAGGGTTTTTAGAAGAAACTTTTTAAACCGGTTAGGTGCCTTGGCTCCTCTCCAGCCCCATATCAGTCCCTGGGATGGCTTCAGCTTGGTTTCCTCCAGAGTGATGAGAACTATCCCTGAAATCTACTTGACTCTTTCTGTGCTGTCAATTAGGAGAAAGAAAGAGGGCCTCTGCACGCACGTGATTATTTTGCACTACTTACCTTACAGAGGAATGCATCTTGGTGAGCCTCTCTTCCGGCTCCTGGTACAGAGGAACAGAGAGAGAAGCCGATTCCCAAGTTACGTGGCTCTTCTCATCCTCATTCTTCCCCTTCATGGTCTTCTATGTTTCAGAATCCTCTGGGTTTCCCTTCATGGACCTGTCCACTGGGGTGATCGACCCAGTGCCGTGGACATGGGAATCTTTTGGTCTCTTTCCTCACAGAAGGCAGATGGATCCAGAGGATCCAGCTAGCAATGGAAAGGTGTTTCTCTCTCTCTCTCTCTCTCTCTCTCTCTCTCTCTCATATTCTGTGTGTGTCTCTCTCTGTCTCTATCTCTGTCTGTCTCTCTCTTGCTCCCTCCCTCCCTCTCATTCCCCATTCACTCTCATTCTCTCTCATTCTGTGTGTGTGTGTATCTCTCTTTCTCTCTCTGTCTCTCTCTCCCTCCCTCCCTCTCTCTCTCCCACCCCCCATTTGCTCTCATTTGCTTTCATTCTGTGTGTGTGTCTTTCTCTCTCTGTCTTTGTCTCTCTCACTCCCTCTCTCTCTCCCACCCCCCCATTTGCTCTCATTCTCTCTCTGTCCTTCTCTCTTTCTCTCTCATCCTCTCTCTCCTTCCCTCTCACTCTCTCTCCTGGGAGTTGCTCCTTTCTGAGGTTCCCAAGGGCATCCTCCTCCCATAACCCAATTGTCTTTCCCAAGAAGTCCCAGGCAGACAACAACCAAAGAGATTTGAACTGGAAGGGGCCTTAAAGCATCGAGTCCAAATCAAAGCTGATCAGAAAGCTCCTCTTCACACTCCTTGGGTACTCAAAGACCTCTAGTAATGGGGAGGGAGAGAGAAAGAGAGAGTTGTCTAGAGACTGGAAAGCACAAGAGCTCATTCCATCCTGGGGTCTGTGTAGCCTTTTGAAGACTGGCATGCCATGCTTGGGTCCTTCCTGGAGTTGAGCATTAAAGCCCCCTCCTTGACCCATCACCCTCCTCTCCCCCCAGCTCTCCAGGCTAATCTAATTATGTTTCAATTTCCGTTGAGTTGCCCAATACCAGGAGGCCCTGCACACATGAAAATGGAAGTACTTGGTAATGCTAAGACCAGCACCAAGGTGTCTGGCGGTACTGACCAAGCCGGAGACAAGCTCTGGCTTTGATGTGAGTGGTTCAGCCTTTGAGGGGGCTCAGCTCGGCTCGGAAATGGATTTGTCCAAAAAGACGTTCTTGGCAGGGATTTCAGAAGCCGTCCAGGCACGGGATCACAAACTTAGAGTTAAAAGGACCTGAGAGATCAGTTAGATTTAATTTTACAGATAATGAAATGAAGGTCTAGAAAGGCCAAGTGATTTCCCAAGGTCACATAGCCAGTAAATAGCCAGGCTGGGATTTGGACCTGGGTGTTCTGCTCAAGGCGCCATGCCACCTCCTGAGTGCAGAGACGAGTCCCTGACAGCCTACACTCTCTAAGCCTTCCCCTCTTCTCCTGGTCAGCTTTACTTCTACAAGGCTTGAACACTCCCACTCCCTAGGAGTGCTTTGAGGGCCGGCTCATTGTTCTCAGGGTCAAGAAAGACCAGAGCTTTGGTCTGGTAGAGAAAGGAAGCTGGGGAGTGGGGGCGGGGCACAGAACCAGAATGGAAAGGAGATGGGTGATCTCCATGGTAGGGAAAGCTGATCAGGTATTAAGGTAGTGCCTCTCTTAGGAATGAGTCTGAAACCTATCTAGTCATGTGCCCCTGGACAAGCCATTTCAGTTCTCTGATCGTTAGTTCCCTCATCCGTAAAATGGGGCCACAAAACCTTCCAGGTTATTATCAGGCTTAAATAAGGCACATGTGCAAAATGTTTTGTAAAACTTAAAGCTCCATGTCAGCGTCAGCATTCATTTTGTTATTATTCTGAAGCATTTATCAAAACCACAAGATCAAACAACAATCCTTAGACTTTATCTATATGAGAATCTGGGAAAAGACAGAAAGGGCTGGCTATCTCATCTGTCTGTGAAGGTCTGCGGGGGGAGGAGGGATTGCTACCAGGTCTTACCGGGCCTCTGAGGGTCAGATGACAACAATCAATGAATCAACAGATACTTATTAAGCACTGACTAAGAGCCAGGCACCTTGCTAGGTTTTCTTGTTCATTCTTTTTTTCAGTCACGTATGAATCTCTTTAAGCCCATTTCGGGGTTTCTCAGCAGAGATCCTGAAATGGTTTGTCATTTCCTTCTGCAGCTCATTTTACAGATGAGGAAACTGAGGCAAACAGGGTAAACTGACTTGCCCAGGGTCACACAGTTAGTCTTCCTGCCTCCAGGCCTGGTACTCTATCCAAAAGGAAGTAGCCCCGGCCTTTCAGAAGCTTATAACTCCTTGGGGGAGGCAATATGTAAAGATAGAGACAATCTATCAGAAGTAGAAGAGGGTCATTAGCTGGAGGTGGGGAGTGAGGTGGAGCATGGGAACAGAGATGCTGCTAGGTTAGAAAAGTCATTGCCAGGAGTATTGAACATTGTCCTTGAGGGGGCAGCAGAGTTTGGGGGTGAAAGGAAGGCCCCATTCCAAGTGCTCGGGGGCTGAGGATCATCCCAGCACTCTACAAGAAAAATAGGCAGAGGGAGAAATTAACCTCTTGCAGGCAGGAATCTCTTTGGTTCTTTGCAAATCTAAGGCCTCCACATGCAGAAAGAGGTCAATGAAAAGATCAAACACTATTGATCATAAACGACTAAAGCCAACCTTATACCTAAAGTGCTAAACTCCCCTTGGACATCTACCTAAGGCTTTGGGAGAAGGGACCCCAGAAGGACGTGGAGGCCTGGCTGCCTGGCACCCTCTTGCCTCATACAAACCCCAGCTCCCACCCCCAAGGAGTAGGGACTTTCACTGCCTGTATTCCTGCTGAAAATCCACCCATCTGCAGGATCCTTGCTAATATTTCCTATTTTTTAATAACATGGTATCAATTTGCAAACAGAGTAATGATCTCTGTTACTTTTCAGGAAATTATGTTTAATATACTTTTCCGAAGCGAGGGAAGAACAATTTAATTGAGAGTGCTGCTCTGAACCATATTTAACCTCCGATGTGCTAAATGGAGTGTTGCAAAGATAAGTTATGGTTTTTAATTTAACGTAAACTCCTTTGTGCCCAAGCACCATGTCTTTGCCACTCTAATAACTGCTGGTCTGGGCTTATCAACCCTTTCTCTGATCATCTTTTTTCCTCCCAAGATTTCTCCACTTGCATTTTAAAAGGAATCTCACTTTGCATCTCCCCCTGCTCCCCGTTATGGAGCCTAATATGCCAAGCAGGGCACACAAAGCGGATAGAAGCCATGTTTCCTCCGGATGCAGGGTGAACGTAGACACGTGGCTGTGGCCAGCAGCCTGCTGTCTCCCTTGTCCTAAGCAAGCTTCAGCACCTTGGGAGAATTGCACAAAATTGGGCATGCGGATTTCACTCTCCCTGGCCCCGGTCCAGCTCCGGCCGCGCTCACTCAGCACTCTGATTCATGTCGAACATCTATCGCCCCAGCTCCATAAATGAAGTTTCCTGTTCCCGAAGATTAATTGCCGCATGAAAAATATCGAAACTTTATTATTGCTATAATTCATGTGTAGGGAGCATCTTTGTAAAACTTTGTCTGTGGATGGAGTTAATCATTTGGCAGTAATTGATGCCCTCGGAGACACTAATTGATTTCCTTAGCCTCACACTCTCCACCCCATCTGCTGCTGATGTGCTGCAGGCGAGGATTTGGGGGAAAGGATACTACTCATGCATCTCTTTCTGTTGCCCATCGTTGCTCAGGAGTTGCATGCCCCCATTTCTGCAAAGAAGTGCATATGCAGTAACAGATCCAGCTGATGATTCCTGGTGCACAGTCATCTCTGGTTACCTCTGTCACCACTGCAGAAATAGATCAGTGTTGCAGAAAGCATTCCACAATGTAGAAGCAGTTGGAAGAATACAAAGTATATGTCTTTTCTTTCTACCAACTGCCCAGGTAGTCAATGATGGAATTTCCAGTCACCACCCCCAGCCACCAGTCCCGTCCCTGTCAGTGCCGTCTGTCACCTCTGGAACACTCTCCCTCAGCCTTTGAAACGTGTCCCCAATCCCTACTGGAATCCATAAGCATGTCAAATATTCCCGCCCATGACTTTTCTAGTATGTTACCTTTACCATCCACCAAACTCCTTCATGCACCCCCAATTAAAAGGGTTGATCATATTTCTTTACCAGTATGTTTACATGTTGTCTTCACTGTAAGATGTGAGCTTCTTTTTTTAAGTAACAAAGATTTTTATTTATAGTTTAGGGTTCCACTTTTTATCCCTCTTTCCCTCCCTCCCCTCACCCCTTCCTGAGGCAGTAAGTAATCAGAGAGAGGTCATGCATATATGATTATGTAAAACATTACCATATTAGTAACTTTGGTATATGAAAACTTCTATGAAAAAATGAAAGAAAGTGAAAAATAGCCTGCTTCAGTCTGTGTTCAATCAATATCAGTTCTTTTTTGGAGGTGAAAAGTATGTTTTATCATTAGTCCTTTGGAATTGTCTTGGATCATTGTATTACTGAGAATAGTTAAGTCATTCACAGTTCTTCATCAGACAGTATTGCTGTCTCTGTGCACAATGTTCTCCTGGTTCTGCTCACTTCACTATATATCAGTTCATACAAGTCTTTCCAGGCCTTCCTGAAATCGTCCTGCTTGTCATTTCTTATAGTACGATAATATTGAATCACCATTATATACCACAGCTTGTTTAGCCATTCCCAGATTGATGAACATCCCTCTTTGATTTCCAATTCTTAGCCACCACAAAAAGTTGCTAGAAATATTTTTGTTCAAATAGGTATTTTTCTCTTTGGGATATAAACCTAGCAGTGGTATTGCTGGATCAAAGGATATGCACAGTTCTGTATCCCTTTGGGTGTAGTTCCAAATTGCTCTCCAGAATGGTTGGATCTTTTCACAACTCCACTAACAAGGCATTAGCATCCCAGCTTTCCCACCTCCCTCCAACATCCAATATTTTCCGTTTTTGTTATATTTGCCAAGATGTGAGCTTCTTGAGATCAAGGACTACTTCATTTTTATCTTTATGTCCCCATTGCCTGGCACGTGGGAGGCATTTAATAGATATCTGTGGGCTGAATCAGTATTCCAGTTTTCAGCCATCTAGAAGAATGATGATGATGCCATAGACCTCACCATCACCTGAAACCATTCCACCACCAAGATCTCTGAAATTCCCCCCTGCTTGAAGACCATACCCTGCCTTCAGAGGTGATTTGTTCCACCTTTGGACAGCTATTAAGTGTTAGGAGGCTTCAGGAAGCCTGAAATGGAACCTTTGCAATCTTTACTTTTTGCTTCTGGGTCCAACAAAAGCAAGTATAATCTCTCCTTCTCTAGAAAGTTCTTCAAAGATAGCTCTCGCTTCCTGTTTCCTGGACTAATTAATCTTGTAGAATTTTAGTCCATGGAAGTGATTAGGAAAGTGATTAACATGTCTATACCCTTTAACTCAGAGATTCTACTGCTAGGCACATAGCCCAAAGAGCTCAATGACAACAAAGAAAACATAAACACAAAAATATTTACTATAGCATTTTTGTGGTAGCAAGGAAATGGAAACAAAGTACATGCCCACTGAGTAGGGGATCTAAACAAGTTGTACATGAATGTGATGGAGCATTACTACTCTGTAAGAAATAATGAGTTTAGGGGGCAGCTAGGTGGCGCAGTGGATAAAGCACAGGCCCTGGATTCAGGACTACCCGAGTTCAAATCCAGCCTCAGATACTTGACACGTACTAGCTGTGTGACCCTGGGCAAGTCACTTAACCCCCATTGCCCTTCAAAAAAAAAAAAATGAAAGAATGAGTTTAACAATAAGTCCAGAGGAGCATGGGATGACTTATATGAACTGATGCAAAGTGAAGTTTACCAAGTAAACATAACCAATAATAAGTACAGCAACTACAACAATGCAAATGAGAGGATCAAGAACAACAATTTAATCAAAACTAAATGCTATGAAATTATAATGATCAAACTTGTAGATATATGAGAAAGTATCTCCCCTAGATTCTTTGCAAAAGTAGAAGACTATGGGTATAGAAGACTGTATATGTCAATGTGAGAGAGAGAGAGAGAGAGAGAGAGAGAGAGAGAGAGAGAGAGAGAGAGAGAGATGACTGGGATGGGAAAAAGATATGATGAGAGCATTTATTAAGCTTGAAAGTTCATTATTTATTGGTTAGTTTTACTAAATGATTTCTTGTTTCCTTTTTTTTCTTCTTATAAAGAATGGCTCTTTGGATAGGAAAGGAGGGCTACACTGGGAAATATAGGTAATATAAAAACAACATATAGTAAAAAAAAACTTTTATTTAAAAAAAAAAAAGAACTTTAGTCCTGAGGATCCTACCTATCCCTCCTCTGAATTCTTTGAAATCTATTTTTTCCTAAATCCAGCTTTTTCCTGGCTTTCCTCCTCATTATTATCACAAACTTGAAGAGGGAGTGGTCACTTCTCCCCCAAAGTTCCCTGAATTCCTACCTGATGTTGGTTTCTCCCTGATGGCAAGAATCAGCTATAGGATGAAATTTCCCCCATTGGTTCCTCTGTCATTTGGGAGATGTAATCCTTATAGGGGTAAATCAAGGCATTGTCAACCATACTGTATGTGAAAGACTGACCCAAGGCTCCCAGCTGCTGGCAAGTTCAGATGTAGCTTCACAGAACTTATCTCCATAATCCCACTTCTGACTTCATTTCCCTTCCCTGTCTAGACTTGGTTGCCATTTTCCCATGACACTATACTCCACCCTTAAATCTTATGTTGCTCCAACTCTGCCACTCCTCAACCTTACCTTCTTTAGTCTTCCTCCAGAATTGCTGACTCCTACTAGTGGAGGTCACAAAACAGGGCTGAATAGGACCACTTACCCTCATACTACTTCGGTCTGCCCCTGGGCCATCCCTGCTGTATGGTAAGCCTTTCTCCAGTCTCTGGTTGTCTCTCTAGCACATTCTCCAAAGCAGCTGGTCCTCAACCTCCTCTTTCCTCAACATCCAAGAAACTTTTGTTGAGTACTGAGAAGATTCGATTAAGTCTGTGCCATTTTTATTGATCCTATTTATAATGTTGTCCTATAACTGTCTGCCTCTTGGTTCTTTGTCTCTGTTCAGAAATTCATCTGGCTTGTAATGAGTTAAGTTTAGAAAAGCAGTTCTCTTGCTAATCACTGTTCTGGTTTTGCCTCAAGGAAATCTGCTGTCCTTGGGGGATATGGGTGGACACCAGGGCTCTGTCCTAATACCTTTACACCACCAAGTTATCCTTCAAGGATGTCTGTTTTTCTATCCAAAGAAGTCTGGCCCGCTATCTCTAATCTTGTAGGTGAACTCAAACAATGAACTTTTCCTAGTCACAGGAGGGAAGGAGGGACCATTGCCAGCTCCTCACTCCTAGTTTCCAACCAATCATATTGTCCCCCTCGTCTCAACTCTGTAATCAATCATGTCGTCCTCACCCCTGTGATGCTGCCAAACCTATAACCAATTGTATTCTTTCCCCACCTGCAAAGTTGTTCCATGCTCCCCCGAAACTATAGAAGGGGAGCTGTCCTCCTCAGGGTGTTTTACCTCACTGAGGCAGTCGTTAGATCCATTTTATTATCGGGTCTACACTCTGTTAATAAACTGTTATCTTGCTCAGAAAATATGGGCCTCAGTCTACCTTTGTTGAATTTTACTTGTGATAGTACCTACCATGTGTGGAACACTATGCTAGGCGCTGGGAGGTGATAGGAAATGAGGATAAGACACAAGTTGTTTTGAGGAATGAGTGGATATTAAATAAGTAGAGGCAACTGTGAAGACTGAGACCAAGTAGAGGATGAGCACCCTCATTTCCTTCCTCTGAAACCTCCAAACTTCTCTATGTCCTTAACGCATCCTCTCCTCACTCCCTCTGATCTCAAAAGATGAAATGACCTTTGTCCTTGTCAAGGATAATTCTTCACTTGATCTCATCTCTTTATTGGATCATAGACTCAGAGCTGGAAGGAATTTTGGAGATTATCCAGTCCCACCTGCACATTGTACAACTGAGGAAGTGGAGGCTCATCTGACTCAAAGCTCTCATTTTACAAAAGAGGAAACTGAGGTCCGAGAACTCAAGTCACATATCATCTAAGTGACAAGTAAGCTATAAGTGGCAGAGACAAAATCAAACCCAGACCCAGGATGACAAAACCAGCACCCTTTCTACCATACCCCATGGGCTCTTTGCCCACTTCCTGCTACATCAAGCCAAGTCAATCCTTCCCTCTCTCTGATAGCCAAATCCTCCTTCCCCACTACCTCCAGTAGACACTCAAGTTTTTCCTGTGCCAAAGAAAGAAAGAAACTGGCCTCACCTCTGCTGGCCTCTCAAGCAATGATCTGATTCCATCCCCACCCCCTCAAAAAGCCACCTTCTAGGAATGATCCAGCTGCAGTGACTCAAGGGACACCCACTCATTCCTCAGCCCCACACGAACCAGCTTCTCTCTCCACCACTTGACTCAAGGTAACCACCAGACTCCACTGGTCTTTTCTCTGTCCTCCTCCTCACTCCTTTGGAAAGAACTCTGGACTTTGAGCCAGAGAGCCAGGTTCCAGTCCCAGCTCTCACACTGGCTACCTGTATGACCATTAACAAGTCACCTGACCTCTCAGCCCCGATTTCCTCATCTGTCAAATGTCAATGACAGCAGCAAACCCGGTAATGATAACATTGCTCCCTTCACAGGGTTGTATGAGGAACATGCTTTGAAGTTGGAAAGGGGATGATATTGGCGTAGCACCCTCCCTTCTGTCTTTGGCACTGGAGAATGCCCTCTGCTCCTAGATGCTCCCACGATCTAGCTCTCTCCCGTCACCCATTTGACTGCTCTTTCTCACTCTGCTTCACTCATTTGCCTTCTTCCTCTCACCCAGGAATTGTCCCTAACCCTGAGGGCTGGTGTAAACATCAAATGACATAGAATAGATGCAAAGCATTTTGTGATCTTCAAATCACCACGTAAATGAGTTGTTCCCATTATTATTAATGGTCACAAAATACCCTGCCCATTTTTTCATTGGGATACACAACCTTGATAAGGTTAACAGCTTTGGGATTATTATGCCCATTTTGCAGATAAGTAAACTAATACTCAGACAAAATGACTTGCCAAGCTAACTCTGAAGGATCCCTGATCTCCTTGGCAGGATCCTGCCGTAAAGTGTCCCTACAGAGGCACACTGAAGACCTTCCTCTGCATGTCTTGCCGTTCTGTGGATACCAGTGAGGCCCCCGGGCTGCCCATCTGGTGTTTCTCCCTGTTGCTACATGACCGGCCGGGCTCCTTTTCCCATCGTGGAGGGCCTCAATGATGTAATCCTCTATTTGACTTCCAAAGCCCTTCACCACCTGCCCTGGCTTGCTTATTATACAGTACACTCCCTGTACAATGTGGTCGAGCCCAAAATGTGGCCATCTCTGTTCCTCATGTGTGCCACTCCCTCTCCGATCTCCATGCCTTTGCCCTGACCGCCACTCATGCCTGACATCCACACCCTCCTTATCTCCACTTCCCAGAATGATGGCTCTTCTTTCAAAACACAGCTTTTGTGTGAAGCCTTTCCTGATTCCCCCAAATGCTAGTATTATTCTGCCTTCCTGAAGACCTAACGGATTTACCTACTTTGTATTTATTCTGATTATACTTAGGGAATTGGGAGGGAGAAGACTGGCCAGGGAGAGCCCAGCTGTCTTCAGAGCATGCTCAGCTTTGCATTGTGCTATTCAGAGCACGTGTGGATTTTTCTTGCCTGGTTCCAACCCAGGTGGAGATTTGAGGAGCTAGTTTTCAGCCAGGGACAATACTATGTGAGGATGAAGTCCTCTAATATGCCTTGGAGCTAGAAGGACAGATGACTTAGGAGAGGGCGAGCCGGGACTGAATATGCATACAAAAAGTGAACATTGGCCATCTCTCTATCTTCCCTGGGGGTCTTCAAGTGGGGAGGATTGTCTTGAGCTGTTGGGTGTAAGGGTTCTGGCCACTGTCCCCTACCTGCCCAATCAGTCAAAGGTACCTCTGTTTTACCTTTGTGTTGATTTCTCCTGATCAGGATTGAATGAATACCCTGAGTTGGGAGTACCCAGGCAACTGGTAAGATCCAGAAAATATCAGAGCTACCAGAGAGGTCCTAACATCAATGGAAGTTGGTAGCAGAGTCTACTAGAGTGACTAAAGATGGAAGATACATCTATAGATAGAAATGAAAAGAAACCTCCCCAACCCTAAAGACAATGGCAGATTCAAGAGTTGAGATGCAGGGATGGCTAGATGGCACAATGGATAGAGCACCAGCCCTGGAGTCAGGAGTACCTGAGTTCAAATCCGGCCTCAGACACTTAACACTTACTAGATGAGTGGCCCTGGGTAAGTCACTTAACCCCAATTGCCTCACTTAAAAAGAAAAAAGAAAAAAAAAGAGTTGAGATGCCTTGTGATGGAGAGAAATGCTGGCTATGGACTTTAGAAAGGGACTGATCCACCATGCCTAATAAAGAACCTTATATAAAGGGACCCTTGTGAAGAGAGAAAAGGATAAGTGGGACAAGTACTTGAGAAATATTTTTTGATCACCTGTGTTATTTATATGTGTGCCCCATTCCCATTGTATTTTAGGTCTGTGCCCATTTTTCCATAGGAAGGTATAGAAGGGGAGACTTTGCCCCTGAGTCTGGGGGTAGGGGATGCTTTATAACTATACCTTTTCAGCAAGTATCCTGTGAGAAAAACGATTCTTGCTCAATAATTCTCTGGAACTCAGCGGTGATGTGTCAAAGGCTCATTTATTGTCATTCTCGTGGGAATGGGCAACCCAGTGAGCAGCTGGTGGGTACAAAGAATTGGGGCTCACAGGCACCATTTTAAACCCTAGTCCCTAATGCGAATGGACCCTCCCCTTTTTCATCACTGGTCTGAATACTCAAGGGTTACAATCTATGGGCAAAAACTAGCTAACCAGAATGCAGTATTCCTAACCCTAATTTCCATAATTATTCTTTGGGTTCTTAGCCAATGGGGGAGGTAATACAGGGATAATTCTTCAATAATCCCTTATATGGACATAGCTCAGGAGCCAACCTAATTGAGATCAGCTCAGGGCTTCTCTGAACCATGTAATTTTGTTTGCCAGAGGAGGTGGGGAGCTGGGGAGGAGCAGACCTTTTTCTTCAAACAGATCCTAAAGAGTGTCATTTGAATGGTGACTACCATATTCTTATTGAGAGGTGGCCATTCAACATTTCCTCACGTATCCTTTTTCTTAGAGGCTCATAGACTTCTAGCTGATTAATATCGAGAGGCACACTGGATGGGGGCTCACGAATAATATTCTTAGAAGCCATAATCTCTCAGGATAACCCCTAAAACTAAAGTATTCATTGTTCTCTGGGAACCCAAACTACCAGAGCAGTTCAAGCTGGATGACTGAGCCCAGAAGGGATGCTATGCTTATCTATGTGCTTGTCTTCTCTCCTGATAGAATGCAAGCCTCTTAAGAGTGGGATTATTTTTATGCTTTGTCCTGGAATCATCAGGAACTAGTATAGAGCACGACACAAGCATAGTACACACTATCAATTCTGATGGATTCTGGTTAGGCCATGTCTTTGGAACTACTTCTTGAAGGCCAATTTTCACTCCTGATGTGCCACAGCCCCAGTTGCTTAGCTCATCAGTAACAGCCAGGATATGAACATAGGCTTTCCTGACTTCTTCCAGGAACAGGACTGTCCTTGCATCACTGCCCTTTTTCATCTGATGCCTCTTCTATCCTTCCTCCTGCCTCACAGCAGCCAATTCCCTTCTGTTAGTCAAGTCATTATTAAATGCCTCTGCACTGATCTAGGCAATGGAGAGACAAGACTAAAATGAAAGTCCCCTCAAAGCCTATGTGCTCAAGGTGTTTACATACTATTAGGGGTGTGCAACGTGCACACAACTAAACAAAGATGAGAGAATTGAAGGACCAAGGGAACACTAACAACTAGGAAAATCAGGAAAGGTCTTACACGGTTGGCAGTGCTTGAGGTGAGCCCTGATGGAGGTTAAGGATTCTGAGGCAAAGGGGAGGCAGGAGGGCTAGCCTGTGCAAACAGGCAGAGATGGGAAATGGAATGTGAAGATGGGTAGGAAGGGGAAAGACTACAAACAAGGAGACTGATCGGGAGGCTCCTGCAGGGTCCAAAGGAGAGGTGATGAGGGCTGGGACTCCAATGGGGGCCATGTGAGTGGAGAAGGAGGCTGGCGAGAAGGACGCCACAGAGACATAAGAGAGAGGAGATGGCGACTATGTGAAACCTCCTGACGCTTGTCTGGGCACCAAAAAATGAATTGTTTAGCCCCATTTGTGAATATAATGATTTTGTTCTTGAATAGTATCATCAGGGATGATATACATGCTGTTGATTAATTAATTCCATAATTATTATTAATTATAAATTATGCTCTTTGCTGTTCTAGTCCCAGTAAAATGAACTCTAGGCACTATCTGCAGACTCACTTACAGAGTCATCACTCCCAGAAGTATGTCTGGGACCATCTTGCTCAAGGAAAATGACAGCAGAGTGGGGACCCAGGGCCCCTGCCCTGCCATAGTCTCATTCCAAGGCCATTCCCTGCCACAGTTACATGTCTTCCACTATCACCTCCAGCTGAGCTGGGCCACCTCCAAAAGCTCCCACCCTGTTCCCATGTCTACCCCCCTCCTTGGCAAAGAACTTCCTGGAGGGCAGCAGACCTCCCTTTATGCAGAGTCATCCCAGTGCCAACAAGCATCTGCAGGCCCAACTCTGCACAGCCAGGCAATTAATAATTAATTTAATAATTAAATAATAATTAATTGCACCTGAAATTTCTCACTGGGGGGGGCATCATTGGCCCCTGGCACAGTTGGACAGGCATTGCCAAGGACTAATTGTCGCCTGGAGGAGGCCTTTGCTAGCCCAGCTAATTGGGCGTCCATTCCTGCCCACTGAGGCTGGCAGACATAAAAATGACTCTCACAAAGAAGGGCCTTGTTCCAGACCTCAGCCTCAAATTCCTTCAAGAGCCCCTGGGAGTGTTTCACACCCGGGAACCAGATGTGCATCTTTAACGGCCTGGCCTGGGCTGCCCTGGGCTGCCCTGGGATTGGGCTGCCTGCCTGCCCGCCTGCCCCACTGTGTCCAGCTCTCCCCCAGTGGTCCCTGCTCTCCAAGGCCCACAGGAGCTGCACACACAGGGCCTAGGAAACAATGGAGCCCATTGTCTGGGAAGCTTGGAGGCTGCTTATTCTCGTAGGTTAATTCCCTAATAAATAACCCGGTAATTAAAAGAGCAGGGAGTGCAGCAAAGGGTTAAGCACCAGGCTCCCCTCTCTCTTCCCAGCTCACAGCTCAGTCACATTCCTCTCCAGGCCCCATACAGGCCCAGCCTCTTGTTCCTGCCTTCCCTTGTCCTCTCAAGATCACACTGTCACAGTCGATTCTCCAAGACGTGTTGATTGTGATATGAGATCAGAGATTGTAAGTTAAAAGGGACCTCAGAGGTCATCTCCTCCAGTCCCAGAATCCCAAGGCCTGCCAGAGGGCACACGGGTCACGGAGAGTCCAACCAACATTGCCAGACAATCATGGGATCATAGACTCACAAGCGGAAGGGGTCCCAGAGTGAAGGCACTTGCTAGAGTCACACAGCTAGTAAGTTTCTGAGGTGAGCTTTAAAGCCAGCTCTTATTGACTCAGAGTCCAGTGACTTACCCAAGGTCACCCAGATAATCAGTGGGGGAGTAAGGATTCAAACTCTGGTCACCGGTTTAAGGGATCATATATCTGAAGCTGAAAAGAACCTCAGAAGCCACCTATACTAATTCTAACCCTCCTCATTTTACAGATGAGGGAACTGAGGCCCATAAAGGACATATGCCCATGGTCACATACATAGCAAAGATAGAGGTCGGGCATGAACCCAGATCATCTTACTCCATGGACACACCCTTCCCACATCACCCCCTAAAAAAAACATCTTCCAAAAAGCCAGATCTGAGCACTGAGAGCCGGCCGTTACCTGCTGGAGCCTCTCGGCACTTTGTGAGGAGGGGAGAGAGAAGCCTACATCCCTCCATGCAAGCTTAGGAGAACAATCAGGACCTCTTCCCCACTGCCTGTGGGGTGAAGATGCAGGTGATTTCCAACACTGCCTACCGGAAGGATCCAACACTTTATTGTCTACTGGGGGGGGGGGTAGGTGGCACAGTAGATAAAGTGTTGGACTTGAGTCTCAACGAACTGGGTTCAAATCCTGCCTCTGACGCTCACTGCCTATGTGACCCTGAAGAAATCTCTTAACCTCTTTCAGTCTCAGTTTCTTCATCTGGAAAATGGGTGTCATAATAGCACCCACATGGGGCAACTAGGTGGCGCAGTGGATAGAGCACCGGTCCTGGAGTCAGGAGGACCTGAGTTCAAATCCAGCCTCAGACACTTAACACTTACTAACTGTGTGATCCTGGGCAAGTCACTTAACCCCAATTGCCTCACCAAAAAAGAATAATAATAATAGCACCCACCTCCCAGGTTATTGGGAGGATCAAATGAGATAAGATTTGTTGTTGTTGTTACCCACCATTACCAAGGGCTCCTGTCCTTCCCAAATCGACCATATTTCATGCATTGTCATATTCCCCACATCGCTGCCCTTGAAGGAGCTCCCTCTCCTCTCATCATTAAACAGACACATCCTACAAAATCTCCAAATTTCAAGGTGGAAGCCCTCTGCCTCCCTTCCCCCCAAGTTCCCCTACCTTTAATTATCTCTTTCTCCTCTAGTAGAGTACTCATAAAGTTTCCCTTTGGTGTGGCTCACTGCTGAGCTCCATGAATCCACAACTTTCTTTTTTTTTTTCTTTTATCTTTTTTTTATACTGATTTTGGGGGGGAGGGGGGAGGTAATTGGTATTAAGTAACTTGCCTAGGGTCACACAGCTAGTAAGTGTCAAGTGTCTGAGGCCGGATTTGAACTCAGGTCCTCTTGACTCCAGGGCCGGTGCTCTATCCACTGCACCACCTAGTTGCCCTTATCCATGACTTTCTTAAGCCCATAGCTGATACTTCCTGAGAAAGCCCACTCCCTGAAGCTGTTTTCTCTTTGGTGACTATCACTCCTATGTCACTAAAGCCATTTCTACTTATGCTGGTCATTCTGATAGACCCTGCTGTCACCACCACTCAGTTCTGACCACCTATGGAATGGGACCTCTGCATTTCCCACACCCAATCACTTCCATGGATACTTCCATCTCAGAATACTCACTATCTAAGATCAGGAAATAATAAACACAAAGAGACAGTAGCAGCCTTGAGCTCACAGCCACCGCTGTTGGGTAGGAGACAGAGGTGCCATCTTCTCCCCACCTGACTGTCAGGACTAGATCTAAGCAGTCCTGCCTCTTCTCAGCTAAGACTCACCAGGTACCCTTGGGCAAATCACATAACTATTATGAGACCCAGTTTCCTAAATTGTTGCTAAGTGAGGCATTGCCCTTCTCAAAGATCTTTTCCTACTCTAAAAACCTCTGGTTCTGCCTTTACCCCGACCAGCTGTTTGACCTAGGGCAAGTAATTTCTCCTTTCTGACGCTCAGGTATTCTGTAGGCATCAATTACTTTGCAAATGTTCTTCCATTTGGTTCTTATTTCAGGATGCTACCAAGATTCTTCAGTTTCATCTTGAACCTTGTCTAACCTAGGCTTGGGGATGACACTATTATCATGATTACCCTTTGCTGTTTAGCAATAGATTGTGTGACTTGGAGCAGAGCGTTCTGATGATAAGAAAGCAGCAGGAAGCCCTTGCCTGGTCTGGCCACATCTGTTTCCGGTCTTGTTGTGAGATGGCACATAATAAAAGTATTCCTGTCTTCATACACTCGTGGTTTCCCAGCCTTAGTAACCAGGAGCATTTCTAGCAGGTATAGTATTGGCACCTCTGGTTTGTTCTGGGGTAGCATGCCTTCTTGGGGCACTATGCCACAAAAGGGCACCATTCCCTCCTCTCTCTTCAAAGGAAATAAGATACACAAAGTGTGTTATGACTCTGGGCAGTCTTTCCACTTCTAAGTGCCCTGGGCTTCCTTCAAGGCCCATGTAAGATCCTACCTTCACCAGGAAGCCTTTCCTAATCCCATTTAATTCTAGTACCTTCCCTTGGTTGATTACTTCTCATTTATCCTGTACATAGCTTGTTTGTGTAGCTTGTATAGCCTATATAGTTTGTACAGCTTGTCTCCCGCAATAGATTGTGAGCTCACTACTAGGTCTATATCCCAAAGAGATCATAGAAAAGGGAAAAGGACCCACATGTACAAAAATATTAATAGCTGCTCTTTTTGTGGTTGCAAAGAATTGGAAATCGAGAGGATGCCCATCAATTGGGTAATGGCTAGACAAGTTGTGGTATATTAATGGAATGGAATATTATTGTGCTGTAAGAAACAATAAGCAGACAGATTTTGGAAAAACCTGGAAAGACTTACATGAATTGATACTGAGTGAAATGAGCAGAACCAGGAGAACATTGTACTGTTATCAACAACATTGTGTGATGATCAACTGGGATAGACTTAACTCTTGTCATCAATGCAATGATCCAAGACAATTCCAAAGGACCAATAATGGGAAATGCTCCCCACATCCAGAAAAAAGAACTGTGGAATCTGGATGTAGATTGAACCATATAATTTCTACTTTGGGGTTTTGTTCTTTTTTTAGAGGTTTTCCCCTTTTGTTCTGATTCTACTTTCACAACATGACTAATGTAGAAATATGTTTAATGTGATTGTACATATATAACCTATATCATATTGCTTGCTGTCTTGGGGAGGGGGGAGGAAAGGGAGGGAGGGAGAAAAATTGGGAACTAGAAATTGTATAAATACAAATTTTGAAAACAATCTTTACATGTAACTGGAAAATAATAAAATACTTTTCTGATTTTAAATAAATAAATAGAGAAATAGATAAATGAATGAATGGAGAGAGAGAGAGAGAGAGAGAGAGAGAGAGAGAGAGAGAGAGAGAGAGAGAGAGAGAGGGAAAAAATAGACTGTGAGCTCCTGACAGGCAGTGACTGTCTTTTACCTTTCCTAAAAATATCTCCAGTGCTTAGCAAAGTTCCTGGCACATAGTAGACACTTAATAAATGTTTGTTGATTCACCTAGGCAATTCTCTAAGTTGCAACCAAAATGCCAACTGGTATTGGTAGAGAGAATCTCTTCCCCCAGGAATTCCCATTCCTAATGAAACCACAGGGCTCCTCCCTTTCTCTGTTAATCTTACAACCATTATTTTCAAAGTCAAGCTGATCTTCAGGACAGTCGCAATTACAGTCAGATGGAGATCTGTCTCCTTCTGTGTTTCTTTGCTTCTTAGAAGCAGTTGAATCATACTGACCATGGTACCAGCCCAACCCAAGGTATCATCATAATCATTTTCATTATTGCCATCATCACCATCATCATTATAGGTTTCTTGGTTGGTATTTCTTTCTACTGTGCCCTATTATCTCCAAGGCAGACATACTTTTGTTTGATATCTTCTAAAGTCATTAACTTCTTTTTGCAGCAGGTTACTGATGAAAGATACACTCTGTAGGAAGATTTTTCTCATCGACAGATGCCTCACAGGAATCCTGAGAGCTTAGTGTGACATGGCATTATCTGCTGGGGCTCCTGCCAGTCACTCAGAAGTAACCTGAAGCTGACAAAGGAAAAAGATTCTTTGTTCATTTTCCCCTCAATTTGTAGTCATGGGAACACTGTAGAGACCCATGTGTGGAAAAGTCCTTGGCTCTAACCAGATGACCTGGATTTGAATCCCCAATCTGCCATTTATGGTGTGACCTTGGAAGAGTCTCTTCCCTCTCTGAACTTGAATTTGCTCCTCTGCAGAGCAAGGTGATTGAACTAGTTGGCTTCTGAAGTCCCTTCCAATGCCAGATCTTGAATTCTCCCTAAGACTCATGGGGATCTTCCTTATAAAACAGAGGAGCCTCTCATTTAATAAAACCCAAGTTCATTCAGTCAATCAATGAGCATTTACTAAGTGTCTCCTATATAGTGGGCACTATGGGACAAAACAAATAATACAAAAATGAAACCATCCTACTATCCTAACTCTACCCTACTCTTAAGGAACTTACCTTCTGATGATATGAAAAGCAAAACTTATGAAAGAAAATCTGGACCATTATTCTGTTCACATTCAAGAAATGGTCCTTAAGCAAAGAGGGTTCGTGGTTAAGGGTCATCATCGCAGCCCACTTCTTGTGAAAGCATGGTGAAGTAGACAGACCACTGGGATTGGAATTAAGAAGACCAAGATTTAGAACCTGCCTCTCACTTACTACCGGCATAACCATGGGAAAGTCTTCCCCTCTCGGAAGCTCCGTTTCCTCATCTGTAAAACAGGGGGAAGTGGCAGAAGTAATGTCTACCTCGAAAGATTGATCCTAAGGATCACATCTTTAATAGTATTTTATTTTTTCCAATTACATGTAAAGACAATTTTTTTAACATTCATTTTTTTAAATCTCTGAGTTCCAAAATTCCTTCCCTGTCTCTTTCTCCTCCTCCTCCCTAGAATGGTAAACAATTTGTTAAAGGTTATATATGTGCAATCATGTAAAACATATTCCCATATTAGTTGTGTTGTAAAAGAAGAAACAGACCAAAAAGAAAAAAAACAACAACAAAAAAAGAAAGAAAGCAAAAATAGTCTGCTTCGATCTGCATTCAGACTCCACCAGTTCTTTCTCTGCATGTGGAAAACATTTTCCTTCATATATACTTTGGAATTGTCTTGGATCATTGTACTGCTGAGAATAGCTAAGTCATGCATAGGCGATCATTGCACAACGTTGCTATTGCTGTATACAATGTTCTCCTGGTTCTGCTCATTTCACTTTGCATTAGTTCATGTAAGTCTTTCCAGGTTTTTCTGAAATGTACCTGCTCATCACTTCTTATAGTACAATAGTATTCTATTATATTCATATACCACAACCTATTCAGCCATTTCCCAGTTGATGGACATTCCCTCAATTTCCAATTTTTTGTCACCACAAAAAGAACTGCTATAAATAGTTTTGTACATATAGGACCTTTTCCTTTTAAAAAAAAATCTCTTTGGGATACAGACCTAGTAGTGGTAATCCTGGATCAAAGGGTATGCACAATTTGATTGCCCTTTGGGCATAGTTCCAAATTGCTCTCCAGAATGGTTGGATCAATTCACAATTGCAACCAACAGTGCATTAGTGTCCCAATTTTCCCACATCCTTTCCAACATTTACCATTTTCCTTTTCTGTCATATTAGCCAATCTGATAGATGTGAGGTGGTAGCTCAGAGTTGTTTTAATTTGCATTTCTCAAATCAATAGTGATTTAGAGCATTTTTTCATGTGACTATAGCTAGCTTTGATTTCTTCATCTGAAAACTGCCTGTTCATATCCTTTGACCATTTATCAACTGGAGAATAACTTGTGTTCTTACAAATTTTACTTAATCCTCTGTATATTTGAGAAACAGGGCCTTTATCAGAGATACTTACTGTAAAAATTGTTTCCCAGCTTTCGGTTTCCTTCTTTTTTTTTTTTTTAATGAGGCAGTTGGGGTCAAGTGACTTGCCCAGGGTCACACAGCTAGTAAGTGTCAAGGGTCTGAGGCAGAATTTGAACTCAGGTCCTCCTGAATCCAGGGCCAGTGCTCTATCCACTGAGCCACCCAGCTGCCCCCTCTGCTTTCCTTCTAACCTTGTTTGCATTGGTCTCATTTGTGCAAAACCTTTTAATAATCAAAATTATCTATTTTACATTTTGTAATGCTCTCTATCCCTTGTTGGTTCATAAATTCTTCCTTTCTCCATAGATCTGACAGATAAAACTATTCCTTGCTCTCCTAATTTATTTATGATATATCACCCTTTATGTTTAAATATGTGCCCATTTTGGCCTTATCTTGTTATACAGTGTAAGATATTGGTCTATACCTACTTTCTGGCATACCGGTTTCCAGTGTTCCCAACAGTTTTTGTCAAATAGTCAGTTCTTATCCCAGAAGCTTGGATCTTTGTGTTTATCAAACACTAAATTACTGTGGTCATTTGCTACTGTGTCTTGTGTGCCTCATCTATTCCACTGATCCACCACTCTATTTCTCAGCCAATAGCAGATCGTCTTAATGATTGTCATTTTATAACATAGTTTGAGATCTGATACAGCTAGGCCACCTTCCTTTGCAGTTCTTTTTTCATTAATTTCCATAATATTCTTGACTTTTTGTTCTTCCAGATGAATTTTTTCCGCTATTTTTCTTGCTCTAAAATAATTTTTGGTGGCTTGATTGGTATGGCCCTGAACAGGTAGATTAATTTAGGTAGAATTGTCATTTTTTTTATATTGACTTGGCCTACCCATGAACGATTGATATTTTTCCAGTTGTTTAGATCTCACTTTATTTGCATGAAAAATATTTTGTAATTGTGTTCATCTAGTTTCTGGATTTGTCTTGGCAGGTAGACTCCCAAGCATTTCATACTGTGTACAGTTATTTTAAATGGAATTTCTCTTTCTATCTCTTGCTGCTGGGCTTTTTTGGTAATAAATAGAAATGCTGATGATTTATGTGGGTTTATTCTGAGGATCATATTAGATAATTGAAGCCTTTGTAAATGTGACATCTAGTATCAGTATTCCATAGCCACAGAAAGTTTTGGGGATCCAGATTTGTTATTCAGTGACCCCATTTGGGATTTTCCTGCCAAAGATACTGAAGTGGTTTGCCATTTCCTTCTCTGGTTCATTTACAGAAGAAGAAACTGAGGCAAACAGTGACTTGCCCAAGGTCACACAGCTAGTGAATGTCTAAGGCCAGACAGGTCTTTCTGACTTCAGGCATGGTACTCAATCCACTATGGTGCCCCCTAGCTGCTCTATCCAGATATGGATACTAACAAAGAGCTCTTCCATTTTATTTGGAAAGAGCCTGGAGAGATCCATCAAAACATGCTGGAAGCTGAGAGCTCTGTGTTCCATTCCTCACTCTGCCCCCCGACTAATTGTGAAACTCCTGGAAGGTCGTTTAATCTCTCTGAGTCTCAATTTCTGCATCAGTACAGTGACTGCCAGACTAGATGAGCCCAGGGTCATTTCCAGGTTGAAGTCTTTAATCTTCTGTTACTCTGTTTTCTGGGTCCCAGTCTCCCCATCAGTAAATTCAGAGAGGCCCAGTGGCATGGTGGAAAGAGTCGTGGACTTGAAGTCAGTAAGACCTGGGTTCAAATCTAGCTTCAGTGTGACCTTCTAATGCCTCAATTTCCTCACATGTAAAAGGGGGATAATTCTGATACACGTCTCACAGGGTTGTTGGAGCTTCATGTGAGATGGTGTCTGTAAAGCACTTTGAAAAGCTTCAAGGCAATATTATTTTTATGAAAATGAGACCATGGGACTAAACACTTTCTAAGCTCTTATTCAGCTGAAAAGGCTAGGATGGGTGGACTGCCTCATTTGCCCTTTTCTCCCAGGTATCAACTAAAGCCCCTCAAAGGCCATTGGAAAGTACCTCCCCCACCTTGGCACCTGCTTCATTTCTTACCCCATAGGGCAGAAAAAGCAGAAGCCCTCATCTCCGCAGAGAAGAAAAATCTGCCACCTCCTCCCATCCCTCTTTGGCGAATCCTCAGCTGCTCTGCCACAGACCTTCCAGCATCAGCCTTTGGCAGGGTTTCAGTCCCAGGAGCCACAGTCCAGGGAGCAGAGCCTGAGCCTGCAGGAATCTGCCTATCAAGTGTAGAGCAAATACTTCATAGGACGGCAATGGAGATGGTTAACAAAAGCCTATCAATGCACTGGGGAAAGGGCTCAATTTAGAGTCTGAGGACCAGGTTCCAGTCTAGCCAGCCATTTGCCACCTTGTGACCTTGGGTAAGTCACTTAGTTGGGCCTCAGTTTCCTCTTCTGTAAAGTGACAGAGTCAGAATAGTCTCTAAGGGACCTTCCAGCTCAAAATTCGCAGTCCCACGATTTAGGTCTCTCCCTGCATCCAGATGTCAGGGGTCATCTCGCCCAATCTGCTCACTTTACAGATGAGGAAACTGAGGCTGGATAAGATTGCCCAAGGTCACACAGGTGTTAAGTATGAGGGAGGATTGAATCAGGGTCCTAGGTCTCATGATTTCATTAGAAACTGGAAAACGACACAGGCACCCCCAGGCAGGGGGTGTAGGATTTGGGACTGTAAGGGACATCAGCTGGTCCAAAATCCTCACTTTACAGTCCTAGAGAAGGGCAATGGTCAGCCCAGGTGGCAGGTCCAGGATTCCAAAGTGTCCCAAAAGTCTTAGCGCCGTCTGAAGCTTGAATAGACTGAACACGTCCTTTATCGCTACCTGGGGGCTCAACTCTACCATATGACCTGCGTGGCCTTGAGAAAGTGTCTTAACCCCTCTGGGCCTCTTCTGTGAGAAGAAAGGAGGAGCTGGGCTAGAGGCTTCTAAATTTCTTCTAGCCCTAAATCACTGCTTCTAGAATGTGTTTCGAGGTTACACAATCCCCGCCCCTCTCCCCACCCCAGCTCTTATGCACAAGCAAGGTGAGGTGATTTTCCCAAGAAAGGAGACAATCCAGGATTCCACCTGGTATCATTATCCTTGGAGGTAAAAGACGTCTCAGGGACTCAAGTGGGTTTCCCCAAAGTCACCCCCTTGGGAGCCACTGAGGGGGGATTTGAAGCCAGGTCTCCTGCCTAAAGATCCCATGCTGTGGCTCCTTCACCTGGGTCAGGATCTAGAAGACACTGCTGATTATGTCATGGTTTCCAGCTGCCAGGCCCTGGTTTGGCACTTAGGAGGAAGATGGCAGTAGGAGCCTACACACTCTGCCTGTTCCTCTATCTCCCCCAGAGGGGGGAGATCTTTGGGCTTTGAGCTACCTGGTCCTCAATGGCGCCATCTTTCTTTGGAGTTTGGATTCCTGAATAATGAGGAGCCTCCCTGGCTTTGGGGCAGAGTCTGAGCAGTGACTGAGTGGGGCTCCATTAATTGTGAGAATGAATCGCTGATGTTGGTCTCCTGCATTCCCCCAAGATATTTGACATTACAGCAAACAACCCCCAAGTCTGAATGAGAAAACATGATGTAAAACCAGAGTTCAGATCTCCTCTGTGCCTCTATTTATGAAGCCCTTTAATGCCCTCTTCACAACAACCCAGGGAGACGGCCGTGTCGTATCATTTCCCTATTTTATAGAGAAGGAGACTGAAACTCAGAGAAGTTTAGTGATTTGCCCAGGACCATATAGCTAGCAAGTGTCAGAGGCAGGATTTGAACTCAGCTCTTCAGGACTTCAAGTCCAACACTCTATCCATGATTCCTCCCTGCTAAGTGAATCAAGCAGTGAGCCCATTCAATGTGTAAGGGCCAAATTTAACATGGGGAGTGTTAATTAGGTAGCTGGATGTAATATTGGGTAAGAAAGAAGATTAACAGCCTCTTTAAAAAACAAAACAGGGTTTATTAATGGGAACAAATTTAAACCACAAATAAGATTAATGGAACTAGGGATAAAGAAAAAAGGAATAGGGGGCAGCTAGGTGGCTCAGTGGATAAAGTACCAGCCCTGGATTCAGGAGGACCTGAGTTCAAATCTGACCTCAGACACTTACACTTACTAGCTGTGTGACCCTAGGCAAGTCACTTAACCCTCATTGCCCTGCAAAAAAAAAAGAAAAGAAAAAGAAAAAGGGAATAAGGGAAGGAAAAAGATACAATCCACAACTCACCACCACCCAGAAATCAGCAATTTCAAAGAGAAACCTGCCGCACAGCACTCCAGCACCTCGCTCCTTCCACTGCTCATGTGGTGACACTTTCTAGCCGTGTGACCCTGGGCAAGTCACTCTACCCTCTTTGCCTCAGTTTCCTTTATTTGCAAAATGAGCTGGATGAGGAAATGGCCAACCATTCCAGCATCTCTGCCAAGAAAACCCCAAATGGGGTCACAGAGAGTCAGACATGGCTCAAATCGACTGAACAATACCAACAGTCCTAAGTGGTTGTTGAACACCTACTGTTTGCCAGGCGCTGCGTTGGTGCTAGGGATGCAAAGGCAAAAATCAAAGCTGACCTTGGCCTCCAGAAGTTTTCAGGTAATTAGAAGAAAACACAATGTATCCAGATGCCTAAGTACAAAGAAAATCGAAAGTGATTTCTGGGCAGGGAGATTGCTCTTGGCTAGGAAGGAGGGAGACACCAAGTGAGGAAAGGCCTCAGGCATCAGATGGTGTCTGAGCTTGACTTTGAATGAGGAAGGGACTTTGTCAGGCAAAGGTGAGGAGGGACTGCCCTCCAGGCATGGGGGACAGCCGGGGCAAAGGTGTCCAGGCAGGAGGTGGGGAACAACATATTTGGTTGGAACTGAAAGTTTGAGAGGGGGATTCTTTTGCAGTCAGTATGAAAAGATAGGCTCAAGTCAGGTTGGAAATGGCTTTCAATGACGGACATTTGTAGTTTATCCTTAGGCTCGACTGAGAGCCACCGAAGCCTCTTGAGCAGGGGACTGGTGGGGGTCGGATTTGTGCCTCGGGAGTGGCAGTGACTTGGAGGATGAATTCACAAAAGGCCTGTGAGAGATGACCAGGGTGAGCAGACAGACAAGTGACCTCCATAACATTAGGTTACGGGAAAAGCCTTGTCAAACCTTGGCCACTTACCAAACAGGGGCAGGGACCAGGAAGGGAGAGGACAGAATTTAGGAGGCTCTAGGGCTCTACCCTGGGTGACTGAAGGAGTATTTGTGTCAAAAAATGGGGGAGTGGGGAGCCATGCAAAGTTCCAGGAAGAAGAGGCTCCCCCCTCAATACCGAGGCTCACAGCTGACTCACTGGCCCCAATTAATGGATTCTCTCCCGTTCACTTCCATGTTTTCTCAGGCCCCTAGACACACAATCATTGCTGCCTAACATTTGGGAATCTGGCACAGCATAGCCCTCCTCCTCCTAAGGTGTTTGCAAGGTTCGTTCTATGATTTATTGACTTCTGAGTGGGAGGAAGCCTGAGAAAAATCAAAACCTGACCGAGAGCAAGACCTTACGCTTACCTAAAGACTCAGCAACGCTTTTGGGGACAGCAAAAACCAAGGAAGCAAAACAGGTGCCAATAGATTGAAGAATGACTGAACAGACTGTGGCCAGAGAATGCAATGGAAAGTCGTTGTAGCCTGAAAGACTACACAGGTAGGGAGTAGAGAGAGAGTGGGCTGCTCCTCCATCTTCCACCAAGGAAAAAAAGCAGAGCAGGAAAACAGGGATAGGACCACACTGATGGAAAGAACTACAAGAGTCTTGAGGACAAAACATTCCTCCCTCCTTTCAGTAGAGAGGTGGTGAGCCATGGGTGAGGGATGAGGCATACACTGTCAGCCTTGGTTAATGCATTGAAGTGATTGCGGTGGGTATACAAGGAGAAAGGGGAAACAACTCTTGCCCCCAAGGAGTTTACTTCTATTTAAGGAGAGTTGAAATTGAAGACTATTAAAGTGATTTCCAAGGGGAAAGAAAGGCCTGGGGCAAGCCTTTGAAGGAAGCTAAAGATTGGGTAGGGCCCAAAAGGAGACAATTTAGGTTTTCTAAGCAAAAACCTGGAGGCAGGAGATAGAATGGTGTATTCAGATACATGCTTGAAGCCAGCTTTCAGTATTTGCCATGTAATAGTCTCCATTAAACTTGGGCAACTAGGTGACACAGTGGGTAGAGTTCTGGGCCCAAAGTCAGGGAAATTCCTCTTTTAAATAAATAAACAAACATTTTTATTTATAGTTTTGAGTTCCAAATTTTATCTCTCCTTCCCTCCCTCTCTCCCCCCCCCCCAGGCAGTAAGTAATTATATATGGATAATACATGTGCAATTATGTAAAACATTACCATATTAGTCATTTTGTACAAGAAAACTTGAATAAAAGAAAAAAATGAAAGAAAGTGAACAATAGCATGCTTCAGTCTGTGTTCCATCAATATGAGTTCTTTCTCTGGAGGTGGATAGTATGCTTCATCAATAGTCCTTTGGGATTGTCTTGGATCATTGCATTGTTGAGAATAGTTAAGTCATTCACAGTTCTCCATCAAACAATATTGCTGCCGGGGCAGCTAGGTGGCACAGTGGATAAAGCACCAGCCCTGGATTCAGGAGGAACTGAGTTCAAAGCCAGCCACAAACACTTGACACTTACTAGCTGTGTGACCCTGGACAAGTCACTTAACCCTCATTGCCCTGCCCAAAACAAAACAAACAAAAAACAAACAAGTCTTTCAGAAATCAGCTTGCTTTTCATTTCAGATAGCACAATAATATTCCATCACCATATACCACAGCTTGTTTAGCCACTCCCCAGTTGATGGGCATTCCTTTGATTTCCAGTTTTTAGCCACCACAAAAAGAGCTGCTAGAAATGTTTTTGTGCAAACAGGTCTTTTCCTCTCTTTTGGGATGTCTTTGCGATATAAACCAGGACTTTTGTCACTGGGATCTGTCCCTCAGCTATTTCACCTTTCCAAGACTAGTCTTGCTTTAGGCAAAGCCAAGAATATGTTGTCCCACACACCATCAAATGCTGGTCTCCCCTACACTTGGCCTTGGAGAAGGGTGGAGAGAGTACCTCACTTCCTGGAGAGGTGAAAGACTACAGGCACTGTACAGTGTCAGAAATGGCACCTAGGTCAGTTGGCTTTGCTTGTCTATTTTTCTTTGTTTTGGAGGTGGAGGGCAGGGAGGTGGATTCCACCTAGAATTGACAATGACAGACTCAGGGAGAACTGGGTTTTACTTGCCCTTCTGATGCTTATTAGCTGGGACCTGTGTTTTGGCCTTTCTTTGTACCCCCATCACTTGCCATTATGCTTACCCCATAGTGTTTTCTTAAGAAATGCTTGTTGACTGACTGACTGACTTTCCATTCTCCCCTAGGTACTAGAATGTGGTTTTCTGGGAAGCAAACAAAACATTGCTCCCAAATTTGGCAACAGAAAATATTCCAGCACCCAGCGTTCTGTCATCACTAATGCTCAAGAAAATATTCAGAGAGCAGAAGGAAAAATCAAGTTGTGGTCTTAAAAGCCAAAACTTTCCTTTGGGGGAGGCAGGGTTACAATCCAGAAGCCAGACCTGTGGTTTTACTGGTGGGGGGAACTCCCTCTGCCAATATGTCTGCACCTTTTCTGCAGTTGGTAGTCTGAGAGTGAAGTGATTTGCCCAGGGTCTCCCAGCCATTAAGGGTCAGAGAGCCAGATGAACCCATCTTCCCCACTCCCCTCCCCCAATAGAGGGAGTCTCTTTATCCACTTAGACCAGGCTGCCTCTCTTTATTTCCTTTTAAAAGATGTGTTTAAGCCACTTATCCTGTTTTGTGAAATTTCAAGGGAATCTTTTCTGATGGGGACTCTCCTGAGTTCCCTCTAGCCACGTGAAAGCAGTTTGACTGAGCAGCTGTGACTGGGAAAGGGAGGAGGATGCATTGGTTCCTGGGAAAGGAAGGATTGTGACCTGGAGAAAAGGGTGATGGGCTTGCATCTAGAGGGAGACTCTGAAAGAAAGAGCACAAGGGATCATTCGGGCCTGACCCTTCCATCAGACTAAGAGAACATCCTCAGCTTGTACAATGCCACTGGCTTCTCCTGCATCGGAGTCTCTTGTGCTGCTCCAGCTCATGCTGTTGTGGAAACTAGAATCCAAGGGGTGGTCCGTTTAATAGGAGACCCCTGGGGGAGGGGGATCGTGGCATCTCCAGTGACCCTAAGTGGCATCCATCAGCACCTACTCAACAAGGAGTCATCTCTTATCCCATGAGGGAACCTGTGTGTGACCTGTGGAGTCCCCTTCCAAAAGAGTGGCGCTTCTAGTGGAAGGCCTCTGAGGGTGGTTAATACTTCAAGGACCTAGGATTTTGTCAGTGTGGCTTCTCCTTTGATTTAACCCAAAAAGAGCTGCCATATGCAAGGCAGCAAGCTAAGGACTGGGGTGAGGACAGGGGTTAGACCTGTGGGTCCCGTAGTATAGAGAACTCTCAGGTGGGGAAATTCCCTCCACCACTATAGGTAGGTATCTTATTGCAAGAGTTTTCTGTGGCCAATAATCCTTGCCTGGGGCCTGAGAGGGTAAGCAGACCTGCTTAGGGTCACTCGGTGAGGATGTTGCAGAGGTGATCCCTGAACCCATATGCTCCTGGCCCAGGGGCTGGCTCCCTCTTTACTGTGCCAGGCTACAGGGAACACAAAGGCAAAAATGAAAAGCTATGCCTGCTTTCCTGAAGTTACTTAGTGAGACTCTGGCTTCAGTCTCCCAGAGCAAGGTTGGCTCCCCTCTCCCCCTCAGGGATCTAGAGGATCCCTAAGGATCCTGGACAGGATGGGGGCATGTCTTCTCTTCTCCACTGTTAACTGCTAGCAATTAGTGGTAGTTTCATTTAGCCAATGTCTGTCAAGTAAAGGATATTTACTGTGAAGATTATATTATAATTATTTATCAAGAGATAGGCCTGGGGGAGCATCCTCCCCTGTCCCAACTCGGTCCCTGGGAAGAGTGGGCTCAAGCTTACTGTAGTTCCTCCATACCATTGGTCAGACCTATTTGGCCTCCCTGCTGGATGAGTCCTCATCTCAGCTATGGCTGGGCTGGGCTCAGCTCATTCCTCAGGGCCTTGTTGCTGGGCGGGTTAGGGTTAGGGTTAGGGTTAGGGTTAGGGTTAGGGTTAGGGTTAGGGTTAGGGTTAGGGTTAGGGTTCGCATTAGGGTTAGGGACCGCATTAGGGTTAGGGTTAGGGTTAGGGTTAGGGTTAGGGTTAGGGTTAGGGTTAGGGTTAGGGATCGCATTAGGGTTAGGGTTAGGGTTAGGGTTCGCATTCTGCCTCTCATCTTCTGAAGGCTCATCATTGCAACCTTCCAAAGCTCACAAGGTCATGGCTGTCTCCACTACTCCTTCACCCAAGACCGGAAAATGTGACACAACAGAGACAGAAACAACAGGAGGCTGTTGGAGCCCTCAGGAGGAGGGGAAGGCCTGAGGCCTCTCTCCCCACTGGGGGCTTTCAGTAGGCAAGAATGGGGACCAGCCTCACTTTGGCTGGCCAGTGCCATTTGAATGACCCCAGTTGAAGCTACCCAGGCAGGCAATGGCCCATCTCTTCATCACATGGTTAATAATCAGAGAATATCTATGTGTACTCCAAATCTGGGAGCAAGGGACTTTAATTATATTCCATCATTCCATCCTCTCTCAATTGCAGTGCCTCCCCTCTGTTCATTATTTTCAGTTGATCCTGTATGCAGCCTACTTTGTATGCATTTGTCTGGGTGCTGTCTCCTCCACTGGTTTGCAAACCCCTTGAGGACAGGGACTGTTTATTTGCCTCGTGTTGTATCCCTAGTGCTTAGCACACTGCCTGGCACATAAGAGATGCTTAATAAATGGTTGTAGATTGATTTCTGGAAGCGGGCTCCCCAGCCTCTTCTGTGTGAGGATGGAATCCACTAAATACACTGTGTGTGCACTTACCAGACCCATTATACCTATATTCTACTGGACTGACTGCATAAAGGATGACCTCTCCTCCCATTAGGAGGGGCTGGAAGGGGTCCTAGACCTCTTCTCCCCAGGACACTACACCTTTCTTTTCTGAATTCAGCCCTCCCTTTTGATATTATTGATATCATCATCGAAATTTCCAGATTTCTTCCAAGCAGTTGACCTACAACTGTCCCATCCTCCTCTCCCTTCCACCAGAAATTGGATAAGAGTGGGGTTTTTGCCTTGTCTTCTTGGGGCTCAGGCCTACTCTATGGACTGGCTGCTGTATCCAGCAGACCTTCACATCTCATCGAGCTGTCCAGCCATCTACTAGGGCCCCCTTGACCACTGGTGCAGCCTCTCACTTCTCTCCAAATTTCAACCTCTCTTTCCCTGGCCACCTTTACTCTAAATGTGTTGTCTTCCTTAATGCAGTGTAGTCTCCCTGAGGCCAAGAACCATTTTTCTGTTTTAAATATCTATCCCCAGCACTTGACACTGTGCCTACAACACAGTTAAGTACTTAACAAATGCTTTTTCATCCATTCATGTGTGAATGCATTTGTTCTCTGCTGAGCTATAGTTTTTTGCTGTTCAGCTCTCTGGGATATGCTGTACTATCAAGTCGTTTGTTACTACTCTCTGCTACTTCCACTGGTCTTAGTTTATGATGTGCTGGGGAGAAGTAAATCTGTCAGCTTTTTAACTTGATAACCCTAGGGCCCATCTTGGCTCTTTTGTGATGCATACCCCTGACCAGCCACTCCAGAGAAGCCCTTTGGCATTTTTTAAGTCTATTAAACTCCTTGCAGCTCAGTCTGAAATCCTTTTAGCTCTGGGTTACTAGGACATTTTAGAGATTCTACTTAGCAAAACAAAATTTCTGGCTAGAATCATCTTGGTGAAAGCATTCCTTTCAGCTATGTCATGGCCCTGGTTGCCATGCAGATCACCTCCAAGCAAGACTGGAACAGGCTAGGTGGGGCAGGTGACCTTTGTACTATATCCCTGCCTTAGTTAAGCATTCTTATCAGAAATAAAATCTTTAGCCTTCCCACATTTATAAGACGAAATTGCTCTGAGAAGTCTGGCCAAATGCTCACCTCAAAACTTGAAGTAGCAGGCAAAAGTGACTATGGATTAGGGAGTGACATTCTACTTCCATTGTCATCCTGAAGCCTGGGACTGCAGTTTAACCCCATCATTTGGCCCCAGGCCTCTGTCTTCAGCCTCTGAATCCCTTTAATATTTCCCAACATGAAAGTTTTTTCTTCAGTGGGAATGAATTTAAAATTAGATTTAGGGATAATTTAGGTTAATAAATTTAGAAAGACATTTGGATTAAATTGGGCAATATCAAACTCAAATGCAAAGAAACTTAGCCAAATTCTGGAACTTGAGAGTTTTATGTAGAAATGTGATTACATCTATTCTCTTCATGAGCCACAATATTATGGCGCCTCCCAAAAGCCCTCTTTGGGGGGCCTCATCATGGCACAGAGGCAGCTCTGGGTTCTCAGAGACCATGCCAGTGAAGCTCAAGTTCTGTCAGGTCTTACCAGCTGGAACAGCCTCTAGTAGGAGCCCAGCAGTGGCCTGCAGATCTCTCATCCTGCCTCATCACAGAGGATTCAGAGGTGGAAGGAAACGTAGAAACCATGTAGTCTCACCCTTTCATTTTATAGAAGAGTGTGAGGGAAAAATCCATCCTCTTCTCAATAATTCTCAGGAACTCAGCAGCAAAGTGACAAAGGCTCTTTATTTCATTCTCATGAGAAGGAGGCACCCTAGTGTGCAGCTAGCAGGTGCCTAGAAAGGGGGCTCACAGGCTCACTATGCACAAAAACTAGCTAATCTGAACGCAGTATTCCCATTCCTCTTCCTTGTATGGGCATAACTCAGGAGTGGACCTTATACTTCCTTATATGGACACGACTCTGGAGTGGACCTTATTGAGACCAGGGCTCCTTGAACCATGTGACCTTGCTAACCTGAGGGGGAGGAGGGGATCTGAGACTTTTGTCCTACAAACAGGTCAGGGGGAGTATGACTGACTGTTATATCCACATTGAGAGGAGACAACTACCTATTTTCTCACAATGAGGAAACTTAAATCACTTATGGGAGGGAGTCTCCACTCTGGTAGAATTGTGGATTCTGGAAAAATATTGTGACAGCTGAAGCTAAGCAGAAGTAGAATGGGCTTCCTTGGGAGGTGGTGGGTTCCCTCTCTGGTCTTCAAGCAAAAAGTTGATAAGCATTTGTTGGAGTCTACAGGGGAGTCATATTCAAGTACAGGTTGGGGTAGACATCCCCAAAACCAATTCTATGAAGTCTGGAGGTACTATGACCCATCAAAGATCCTGTGGCTTTACCATTACTTAAGACCTCATGAGTTACCAAAATGGCAGCACCCAGATGGAAAATGATCTTTTTACTATGTTCAGAAACCACAAATAGAATATGTAAAAACCATTTCTTGTTCCAACCATCTATTAATATGGTAAAGAAGCCTCTGCAAACAGTAATGGGAGGAGAGTGGGGGAAATGGTCTTTGGGATCCTTTTTGGCTCTAACATTCTATAGTCTTTGGATTCCAAGTGCTGGGAAAACTCTGAAGGTGAGCGTCCCATCAGATCAAGGGCTCTCCCCAAGAAGAGGGGGCAAAACTGTCCCATACCTGACAGATGTCGGGTAGAGGCTCTCTGATATCCTGGGCCTTGAGGCAATCAATGCAATATCATCCACCAGCAGGTGCATCGGGAGGACTTCATGTCTCAATAATAGTTAACTCTCCCATCACACTTGGAAGCTTGCAAAGCACTCTATGTATTTCATCTCACTGAGCCCTCACAATAACCCTCTGAGGTAGGCCCTATGTTATTCCCATTCTACAGATAGGGAAAGTGAGGCGGAGAGAGGTTAAGTGATTTGCCTAGGATCACAAGATGGTGGTGATGATGGTGGTGGCATGTATGTAGTACCTACTATGTGCCAGGCACTATGCTAAGTGCTTTACAAATGTGATCTCATTTGATTGTCAAAATGACACAGGGAGGCAGGTGCTATTATTATTCCCATTTTACAAATGAGGAAATTGAGGCAGAGGTTGTGACTTGTCCAGTATAGTACAGCTAGTAAGTTCACAAGGTCAATTTGAACTCGAGGCTTGACTCCAGCTCCTATACTCTATTTCTATATCTATTTCACCAGCCAGCTGCCTGTTTTATTTGAACCCTGCCTGAGACATCTCCACAGGCAACAGCAAACATCTCTGATACATGGTCTCCCTCTTTCATGCCTCATTTGATGGAAATCATTAATGACAAGATTGGTTGAAAACATTTTCTTTGTGGCTAAATTTATCCAAGAATCTTACATGACCTTCACGTATGCATGAGAGACATCTTGTGGGAACCTCTCTCACCCCACTAACTCTACTGAGCCAAATCCTTTTTTTTGTAGCCAAAAACCCAGCAGTGAACAGAGAGGGGCAGCCTCTCAGCCTCTTTCTGGGCAAAGATGGAGTCATCCATAGTAACTCTCGTGCAGCGTCTGCCCATGACCCAGTCACGCTTCCCTTGAGCTTGTCTTGATACATGTGTAGCTCATCCTTTTAAAGATTGTAGAGATGTGAGACAAGAAGCAGGTGGGTCAGCAGCTGTTGGTGTTCTCTCAGTCACCTTTGGAGGCCTGAATATTGTCCGGGACCTTTTCCCATTCCTTGGCATCTTCTGTTCTCTCAAGTTCCCCGAGGGATCATCATCCCTTGGTCCTTCCAAGGTGGCCCCCAGTCCAAATGCCAGCTCCTCAGAATATACCTGGGGTGGCCCCCAGCTCCTCCGGGCACCATTTGGGTTTACCTCCGGGGCGTTGCAGGGACCATCCCAGGTGATCAGAGTCTATTGCTTCTTTTAAAAAGTTGATAAATTGATTCTATGTGTTATTCTCCTGACATCTTCACCTCCACCTGGCAGACAAAGAGGTGGGAGGAGCCCAGCGCCCCACGGACAAAAGGGCAGTCTGCCTCGTCATCTTTACCTCTCCTTACCTCTATCTTCCCCCCTGAGGAAAAAGAAAGGGGACAGTCCCCAACACCAACTCTACAAGGGAGGCTGAGAGAGGAAGTGAAGGAGGCAACAGAAGCAGGATTTGAAACCAGATCCTCAGCCTCCAACTCCCAGCATTTTTGCAGCCGATTGACTCTCTGGGAGGTGTACAGGGACTTTCCTTCCTCCCCTGACTTCAAAGAACTTTGTATCCCTCCCTAAGAAAGAGAAGAGAGACTGGACAGAAACTGTTTCATTTCAGAAACCTCAGGGTGGGGGATGGGGGAGGTAGAGATTTCCAGCAAAGGCAAATCTCACAGTAACAGGGGTTCTGCACCTTTGCTGTGTCCTGGACCCCTCTGGCCATTGGTGAAGCCCATGGATCCCTTCTTTAAAAAAAAAGATTTTTAAATACATAAAATAAAATATGTAGGATCACAAAGGAAACCGATTGTATATTGGAATGTAATATTAAAACTAATTCAAGGACCCCAAGGTTACAGCTCCCACATGATTACATGACTGGGAAGACCCTTGAGGTCTGTGGCCAGTGGTCAGTAAGGGCCCTTGCCCCAGCAGGACCTCCCATTCACCTTGATTTGGTCTTTCACATATCACAGCCTCAGGGCCTTAACTGGCAAACATGGAGGGAGCCCTGTGCAAATCACACCTGGGGAAGTTACCTGAAAGCTTCCTTCAGATCCACTCTAGTTTCCACATTCTTGTGGTCTCAGACCATGGGGGAAAGGGCCCTGTGTGGGGAGAGAGAGACCCCAGGTGATGGCCAGGTGAGGAAGCAGGACAGGCCTGGCCCAAAGTATACTGCTTCCCCACCCCAACCCCCACTAGTGGGGAGGAAACTAGCTGTCAAAGAGCATCCTGTTTAACTAATTATTCTTACTAGATGCTAAGTTCAGTTTTCAACCTGCTTAAGCATTAAGGCCCTAGGACAAAGCCTCAGTTGCCCCACCTTAGTGGGCTGTGCCAAACTTGTTTCTGATCCCTAGCCTAAATAGTAAACTCCAAAGAGGCAGGAATTGTGTTGGTCCTAAAGCTGTTTCTCCTTCCCAGTGGTCAGCCCAGAGCTGAAGCCAAGTAGAAGCTGAATAGATGTTTGCAGAATGAATGTCGCATTTATAGGAATTCTGCTTTATTATATTTGGAATGTGTAGCAATATTTCAGCCTGAAATACCTTTGAGAAGGTTGACCATCGTGGGGCAGCTAGGTGGCGCAGTGGATAAAGCACCAGCCCTGGATTCAGGAGTACCTGAGTTCAAATCCGGCCTCAGACACTTGACACTTACTAGCTGTGTGACCCTGGGCAAGTCACTTAACCCCCCATTACCCCACAAAAAAAAGAGGTTGACCATCGTGTTGGCTGGGAAGTGTCCTTGCAGTTCTGACTCCAAGCTCTGCCTAATCCAAAGGGAAAGGCCTTGAGGAGAGGTCAGGAGAAGGGCTGTGTGTCTGTCCTCAGAGGCCCGGCCTTGCTCAGGTCAAAGCAGCTCACTCCTCACCTGGTGGGTTGACGGGTGATATGTTCTCCAGCTGTAGCTGTCCACTGAGCCCTCCAGGCCCCGGCATCAGAAGTGCCCCCAGCGCAAGCTTCTTCCTCTTCAGCTAAAAGGGAGCACCATTTGACAAACTGAGAGATGTGTCTGGGAATGACATGTCTGGCAATTGTCATTCTTTTAGCTCCCACTGACATTCAAGATCTCTAAGTATGAACCATGGGCCTTTATATCCACAGGGACTAGACCTGTGATTTTACTGGTGTAGGGAATTTCTGGTAAGAAACAAACACCTTCCACCTACTCAGGTCACTCTCTGCTCTGTGACTTCATACATAGTCTTGGAGAGCTGCCTAGAAGAATCAGAGGTTAAGTGACTTGGCCAGGGTCATATGACTAACATGTATCAGCAGGACTTGAACCCAGGTCCTCCTGGTTCTGAGGCCAGCTCACTATCCACTTGGCTGTGCTGCCTCCCAAAACTTTATCTCCCATCACCATCACTGTCTCATCTCTCTTTGTTAGAAGCAAAACTCCCTAGTTTGGGGGCTGTATTTTAGCTAATAGAAAACCTTGTCTTTCTACAGACCAAAAACCAAACCAAAACAAGAACCACCTGACATTTACTGTCTCTGCGGCTCTGGGCAAGTCGCTTAACCTGGTGAGCTGAAGTTTTCTCAACTATCAAAAGAAGGGTTTGGGGACAGCTAGGTGGCGCAGTGGATAGAGCACCGGTCCTGGAGTCAGGAGGACCTGAGTTCAAATCCAGTCTCAGACACTTAACACTTACTAGCTGTGTGATCCTGGGCAAGTCACTTAACCCCAATTGCCTCAAAAAAAAAAAATGAACATGATGTAAAAATAAAGCATCCATTATTAAAAAAAAAAAAAAAGAAGGGTTTGGACCAGCTTGATCTTGAGGTTCCTTCAAGCTCCCAATCTATGATCCTGTCATCCTAGGAATGGTCCCTCCCCTCAAGGAATTTCTATTCCATAGGATTTTAAATAGGATGTGTGAACCACTAAGAACAGTACTGTGCAAATCAACTGGAACAAATAAGAGAACTTTTTACATATACAATAAACAACCATTTTTACATCTGAAAAAAACCTAATACGTAGCATGTCCTGCTTTTTGGGGAGGGGAGCATTTATTAAGCACATACTATGTGCCAGGCACTGTACTAAGCACTTTAAAAATATCTCACTGGCTCTTCACAACAACCTTGGGAGATGGGGGCTGTTATTATCCTTGTTTTATAGTTGAGCTAAGGAAGGTAGTGAGAATTTGTGTCTTTGCTCTGTGCTATTTGACAGTGCATTTGCAGAATTTGGACATCAATCCTTTCGTTGTTCATCCAGAAGTCACACTTTTATCCCAGTGGGTGCTACATGTGCCTCGGACAAATAGTCCATTTTTCTAAGCTCAGGACATGGGTTCTAATGGGTTCAAATTTAGTGAGTTCCCAGGCCATTCAAGCATGGTTTTTCCATCTCTAAGATACATTTCTGAACCTTTGAGGCATGCAGAATGGTGCAAGATTGGGTTACATCTCCATTTAAGGATTTCTGTAATTGTGGGGCAATTTTCAGCCTCGGTCTATCAGTATATTTATGAGATATCCACATTTCCTCAATGGGACAATGCTTCTAGGCCCCCTATAAGGAGGCAAAAAGCCAATCTTTTTTTGGTAGCCATTTTACAGTCTGATGAAGATGCCAAGTTTTTCTAACTATGGTTTGGGTAGAGTCTTCAGTGACAAAGGGAAGTTCATCAGTCAATATGACCTTTTCCTAGTCTTCAGGACGCCATCATTTGTATTGGTTTTTCTTTATGACAATGAAGCTGCTTCAACTATAAAATGGAAATCGTGGTAACTCCTACCACCAGGGCTATTGTGAGGATTAGATGAGGTAATATTTATAAAGTAGCACAGTGTCTTAGGTTTTGGCCATACTTTGATATTGTTTCCTTGTGGGCTCAAATAACCCTAGAAATGCTTGACTCCTCACACTAACAGCCACTGCACTATCTGTAACAGTCATTGCAGTGTGCTCCTTAAGAGCTAAAACTTGTATGTTTCCTTGGGGAAATATTTATTCTTTAAAAATCACTGAATAAAAAAATATATCAAAAGAGAGCAATGGATCACATGTGTATGGCTCACGATTAACAAAAAAAAATTAACTAAAAGTAGGGAAACAACTCAATCCAGCTTTACCTAGTCAAGGTCAATCATTCTGAGTGAGGAGAGTAACAGCAGAATCTTGGGAGTTGTCAAATCTCTACCACATGACAGCCTCTCAGGTACACGAAGAGACCTTTCCTGTTCCCCTGAGTCTTCTCCTCTTTGGCTTAAACGTTTTCAGTTCCCCAAATTCATCCTTCTCTTCTGCTTCAGTGTCCTTGCCCAAGCAGTCTCCTATGCCTAGGATGTATGACATTGTACTCCTTCCCTCCGCCTCTGGGAATACCTCAGGAAGCATCAAATAAAATTTTCATTTTAAATGAAGGTTCTAGTTATTCCTCCCCTAATCCATCAAAGATTTTCTTTTTCTCCATTCTGTTCAGGATTGCTGATATTCACAAAGTAGTTTCTATTTACCAAAGGCTTTTCCTTGTTTATTTTTCTTCCGTGGAAATTCAGTGGGAGAGGCCACAGGATCTGATTTCAAGAGGTAAACAAAGACATCTCAGAGAGGTGGAGTGACCTACCCAAAGTCACACACTGGAAACACAGCAAGGATATACAACCAAACATCTGCTCAGCCTCTCCAGGTTTAGCACCTTCCCACTTAGTGCTGCCCAACACGTTGATTTATTTGGCAAATATTTAGTTCGGCAAACATTTGTTGGCTAGAGCACTGGGCCTGGGGTCAAGAAGGCCTGATTTCTCTCAGATACACTAGTTGTGTGACATTGGGCAACTTGCTTAACCTCCCTCAGCCTCAGTTTCTTCATCAGTAACATGATCCTGTGACAAGTGCCTGATATGTGTGAGATATGGTCATCAATGAAGCACACGGCACAGGGAGCTAGCAGCAGCACTGAGGGCCTTGCCATCAGTTCATGTAACAGGGGCACTGGAGCCCTCGACCCTTCCACACTTCCCTGTTATGGTCGAGAGAACTTCTACACTCCCAGTCTCCAGGCTCAGAACCTAGGCAACATCCTCAACTCCTCTCTCTCACCTGCCATATCCTATTCATTGCCAAGGCCTATCAATTTTTACCTTTGTAATATCTCTTGAAACACCCCCTCCTCTCCTCTGACACTACCCCCCCCCCCCCCGCCCAGGTCACCTCACACCTGGACTATTACAATAGCTGCTGGTGGGTCTGCCTGCCTCAAGTCTCTTCCCATTTCAATGCATTCTCCATTTAGCCACTAAAGTCTACCCTTGGTGGGATTCTCCTTCAGACTTCCAGCAAGGAGGAAGAGGAGAGGATTCCCTTCCTTCTCCCCATCCATGGAGGTTACTCACATGGGATTTTTGAGGGTAGTGATTGTTTCATCCTTTGTATCTGTATCCCCTTTGCCTGATACATAGAAAGTGTTTAATAAATAAATGCTTGTTTCATGATAAGGAATAATGCCTACATAAGGGGCCAGAGCTCCTGTCCTATCCCCTACATAGGGAAAACTCATGCTCCAATTGAATTGTCCCTGTTACATTTAGTATTTGGAATTGAGTGTGATTCAGTGGCCAAAAACAAACAAACAAAAAACAATCTGAAGACCAAATTGAATCAAGACTTGAGATACCTAATAAAAATGCAAGTTTAAGGTAAAAAGCTTAGCTCCAGAAAAAAAGAGGAAGAAACCTTCTGTCCTTTTGTGTGTGTGTGTGTGTGTGTGTGTGTGTGTGTGTGTGTGTGTGTGTGTGTGTGTGTGTTGACTGGGCCGGAAGTTCAAAGTTTGTTAGCTTCTGAGAACCATGCTTTTTTTTTTTTTTTTGGCAGGGTAATGGGGGTTAAGTGACTTGCCAAGGGTCACACAGCTAGTGTTAAGTGTCTGAGGTCGAAATTGAACTCAGGTCCTCCTGAATCCAGGGCCTGTGCTCTATCCACTGCATCACCTAGCTGTCCTTTTGGTAGAGATGTGAGGGACTATGAGTGCAGAATGTTACAGGTGCTGTCAGGCTACTCATTTTTTACTTAACTGGTTTTCTTCATCAAAATAGAGGGCTCACTTGGGTGTGGCAAGGATATATTTTGAAAACACTGCTATAAAAATAAAAGACATCTATAAAACTTATTTAAAAATTTTAAAAACATATGTAAGGAAGAAATCTTGGGGAAATGGTGGAGCAAGAGTTGACCTAGGATACAACTCTTCCCCTACTATGCCAAATAAAAGAGAAAAACTAATTTTTAGAATGTAGCAAATATGGCAATAAAAGGAAGAGAAAATGGGGAAAAATCCACTGTGATATAATTTTTTGTTTTCGTTTTTGTTTTTTGGTGAGGCAATTGGGGTTAAGTGACTTGCCCAAGGTCACACAGCTAGTAAGTGTTAAGTGTCTGAGGCTGAATTTGAACTCAGGTCCTCCTGCCTCCAGGGCTGGTCCTCTATCCACTGTGCCACCTAGCTGCCCCTTGGCTATTTTTTTTTTTTACAAAAATTATATCATGGGGCAGCTAGGTGGTACAGTGGATAGAGCACTGGCCCTGGAGTCAGGAGGACCTGAGTTCAAATCCAACCTCAGACACTTGACACTTACTAGCTGTGTGACTCTGGGCAAGTCACTTAACCCCAACTGCCTCACCAAAAAACAAAAACAAAAAAACCCAAACAGCTGAATTCACCAGTGCATCTTTCCTGGTGCTTCCTCCACCAGTGCAAGGAGACACTCCCTTCTAATTCCTGGACAAACCAGCCCTTGGCAGCCCCACATCCAATCAAGGCAGCAGCAGCTTTGGGATTATGCTTCTGGAGTTGGCAGAGTCCTAGGCAGATCCCACTCCTAGGACAGTCAGGGAATGGAGGAGGGAGGTGTTCTGGAGAACATTCCAGAAATCCAACGAGAACTGGAGTGTGATGCTGGCTCCAAATGCTGGTTTGCTATATGGGAGCAAACAGGTGGCCACAGAAGGAAGAAGAGAAAGGGGAAGAGACTTGAAGGCAGTTTCTCAGAATTTCCCTCAGCAGCATCCTGAGGAATCCTCTCCCAACTCCTTTGCTACAAGTCCCGAGGTGAGCAGAGGAAATGGAAAAAAAAAACTCAATTGTAGAAAAAAGGGGGGAACCTGGAAGAGAAGGACTAGGAAAGATAAAGAATAGCTTCAATTACAGCTTCAACTAGGAAAGGGTATGCTTATAAATGTTTAACAACCAGCTCTCTGAAAGAAAGAAAAAAGATATGTTCCAACACTCATTTTAAAGGTTAATCTGCATAAGCACTTCCCCCATCACTTTCTTAAGTCTAGACAATCAAGCAATGCAATCAGCTGTCATGAGCTGGCTAGAACTTGATTCAGCACACCCCAGTCTCTAGGAGTCTCCCTCTGACAGTACCTGTGGTCACCCTCTCCCTTTGAAAGCCATAGCCCTTGGCCAACCGGGCAGTCTGAAAATAAGAGAGAATGGGCAACAGGGGCTGTGGAAAGAGCTTTAGAAAGCTAGGCCTCCATAAAGGGAAGGAATGACCCTATTTAGATCAAGGACAGCTCGGAGAAAACAAGAGAGACTAGTAAAGGCAGATCAAAGCTGACATCTAAAAGAAAGGCACCATCTCAGTGAACTTGTACTTGTAAAAAAGGAAACTGAGTCAGAATCCCCTTAAGGAAGGCAAACATGTTGCAGCAAATTCGCCAAGAAGACCTGAAATAGTCGTTGTATAGCTTCTAAGCTGTGGTCATTCAGGTCCAAGAATTAGGTGAAAACTATCAAAAATGGTTGAACAAGCTATGGTATAGGATAGTGATGGAATATTATTGTGCTCTAAGAAATGATAAGCAGCATGACTTCTGAAAGGCCTGGAAAGACTTGTAAGAACTGATGTAGAGTGAAGTGAGCAGAACCAGGAGAACATTGTGTACAGTGACAGCAATATTGTTTGATGAAGAACTGTGAATGACTTAACTATTCTCAGCAATACAATGATCCAAGACAATCCCAAAGGACTTTTGATGAAACACACTATCCACCTCCAAAGAAAGAACCGATATTGATGGAGCAGACTGAAGTGTGCTATTTTTCACTTTCATTTTTTTCTTTTAATCAAGTTTTCTTGTATAAAATTACTAATATGGTAATGTTTTACATAATTGTAGATGTATAACCTATATGTGATTGCTTGCCACCTCAGGGAGAGGGGGAGGAGAGGGAGGGAAGAAGGGATAAAAATTGGAACCCAAAACCATAAATTAAAATGTTTATTACTAAAAAAAAAAAAACATCAAAGAGATGAAGCCAGAAAGCAGAAGGCTCATAAGGAAGAAATCTGTAAGACTCATGGGGAGGAGGGAAAGACAAAAATGAGTTCCAATGAGTAGAGTCTCTGAAAGAGAAAACAGAACTAGGAAGCAAAAATGAAGAGGCAGAAGGAAAATGACTTGAACAAAAGCCAAAGACAAGATTTAAAGAACATATGAAGAGTATGACCAAAGACAAACACTAAATGTGAACATGGGATGCCAAACGATAATCCAAGGGTTATACACCTTCCAGAAGAAAAGAAAAAATTCATGTAAAAGAAAATGAAACTGGAAAAACTTTGTAAAATAAAGACTATAGAACTGATCGACAAAATTAAGAGAGTTTCTAAAAATTACTGCTGCAGCTAAGTTGGACAGTGGGTAGAACAGCAGGCCCAGAGTCAGGAAGGCTTGAGTTCAAATTTGACCCGAGACACTTACTACCTATGTGACCCTGGGCAAGTCATTTAACCCTATTTGCCTCAATTTCCTCATCTGTAAAGTGAGCTGGAGAAGGAAATGGCAAAAACTTTCAGTATTTTTGCCAAGAAAAGTCCAAATGGGGTTGCAAAGAGTTGGACACAACTGAAAATGAACAACAAAATTACTAACAAAGTTGCTAAACCATGAATTAACCTGATCAAGAAAAGGAGAGGAAAAAATCAAATAACCAAAATAAAAAATGAACAGGGCAAATTCAAAACAGAGAGAAAAATTTTAAAAAATTAGTAGAAATGATTATACACAATTAATTGCAAGGAAAATGAAAATGCCAAGAAAATGGGGCATTATCTACCCCCCAAAAATCACAAAAATTTACAAAACAAAAAATAGTTTTTATAACCCAATCAGAGAAATAAATAGAGCAAGCCACAAATGAACTGCCAAATGGAAGATGCCTAGGCCAGTTGAATTTACCAGTGAATTCTACCAAATATTTGAAGAGCAATTAATCCTGATGCAACAAAAATTGTTCTCAAAAATGGAGACAGAGAAAATTTAACCAAACTTCTTTTATGAGACTTTAACAGTCCTGACACTCCAGTATGAGAAACTAAAATCAGAGAAAAGAGGATTGTAGACCAATTTCATTCACAAATAATTACCTCTCAAAGTGTCTCTTTTTTTTCAGGGCAACGAGGGTTAAGTGACTTGCCCAGGGTCACACAGCTAGTAAGTGTCAAGTATCTGAGGTCAGATTTGAACTCAGGTCCTCCTGAATCCAGGGTCGGTGCTTTATCCACTGTGCCATCTAGCTGCCCCTCAAAGACTCTTAAAGAAAATCCTAGCAAGACTACACAAAAGTGATTCATTATACCCAAACAGAATTCATACTAGGGATACAAGGTTGGTTAAACATTAGGAAAATTAATTATGGAAGTAACAAACAACATGATGTTTTTACTAGTATAGGAAAAGCCCTAAATAAAACAGCACGTACTTGAAAACCCTTAAAAGAATAGGCATGACATTGTTGGTGGAGCTGTGAACTGATCCAACCATTCTGGAGAGCAGTTTGGAACTATGCCCAAAGGGCTATAAAGATTTGCATACCCTTTGACCCAGCAGTACCACCATTAGGACTTTTTCCCAAAGACATCATAAAAAAGGGAAAAGGACCCACATGTACAAAAATATTTACACCTGCTTTTTTTTTGTGGTGGTAAGGAATTGGAAATTGAGAGGATGTCCATCAATTGGGGAATGGCTGAACAAGTTGTGGTATATGAATGTAATGGAATACTATTGTGCTGTAAGAAATGATGAGCATCAGCATTTCTATACATGACCAACAAAGTCCAGCAGCAAGAGATAGAAAGAGAAATTCCATTTAAAGTAATGGTAGATAATATAAAATACTTGGGAGTCTACTTGCCAAGACAAACCCAGGAACTCTATGAACACAACTACCAAACACTCTTCACACAAATAAAATCAGATCTAAATAATTGGAAAGATATCAAATGCTCATGGATAGGCATAGCAAATATAGTAAAAATGACAATACTGCCTAAATTAATTTACTTATTCAGTGCCACACCAATCAGACTACCTAAAAATTATTTTATACAGCTAGAAAAAATAATAACAAAATTCATCTGGAAAAAACAAAAAATCAAGAATATCCAGGGAAATAATGAAAAAAAATTCACAGGAAGGTGGGTTAGCGGTACCAAACCTGGAGCTTTACTATAAAGCGGCAGTCATCAAAACTATCTGGTACTGGCTAAAAAATAGAGTGGTAGATCAATGGAATAGGCTAGGCTCAGGAAATGCAGTAGTAAATGACACTAGTAATGTAGTGTTTGATAAACCCAAAGACTCCAGCTTCTGGGATAGGAACTCAGTATTTGACAAAAACTGCTGGGAAAACTGGAAGATAGTATGGCAGAAATTAGGCATAGACCAACATCTTACACCTTATACTAAAATAAGGTCAAAATGGATACATGATTTAGACATAAGAGGTGATACCATAGGTAAATTAGGAGAGAAAGGAATAGTGTACCTATCAGATCTTTGGAAAGGAGAACAGTTTTTGACCAAACAAGAGATAGAGTATATTATAAAAATGCAAAATGGATGATTTTGATTATATTAAATTAAAAAATTTTTGTACAAACAGAAGCAATGCATCCAAAATTGGAAGGGAGGCAGAAAGCTGGGAAACAATTTTTGAGGCCAGTGCTTCTGATAAAGGCCTCATCTCTAAAATATATAGGGAATTAAATCAAATTTATAAGAATCCAAGTCATTCCCCAATTGGGGAAATGGTCAAAGGATATGAACAGGCAGTTTTCTGATGAAGAAACCAAAGCTATCTATTCCCATATGAAAAAATGCTCTAAATCTCTAATGATTAGAGAGATGCAAATTAAAACAACTCTGAGGTACCACCTGACACCTATCAGATTGGCTAAAATGACAAAAAAGGAAGATAATAAATGATGGAGAAGCTGTGGGAAAATTGGAACACTAATGCATTGTTGGTGGAGCTGTGAACTGATCCAACCATTCTGGAGAGAAATTTGGAATTATGCCCAAAGGACGATAAAGCTGTGCATACCCTTTGACCCAGCAATTCCACTTTTAGGTCTTTTTCCCAAAGAAATCATGGAAGGGGGAAAGGGACCCACATGTACAAAAATATTTATAGCTGCTCTTTATGTGGTAGCAAGGAATTGGAAGTTGAGGGGGTGCCCATCAATTGGGGAATGGCTGGACAAGTTGTGGTATATGAATACAATGGAATACTATTGTGCTGTAAGAAATGATGAGCAGGAGGAGTTCAGAGAAACCTGGAGGGTCTTACGTGAGCTGATGATGAGTGAGATGAGCAGAACCAGAAGAACATTGTACACAGTATCATCAACATTGAGTGTTGACCTACTGTGATGGACTATATTCTTCTCACCAATGCAATGGTACAGAAGAGTTCCAGGGAACTCATGATAGAAGAGGATCTCCAAATCCAAGAAAAAAAAAAAAAAGAACTGTGGAGTATAGATACTGATTGAACCATACTATTTCTTTTGTTTGGGGTGCTGATGTTTTGTGTTTTTTCTATTTTGAGGTTTTGCATCACTGCTCTGATTTTTTCTCTTGTAACAGGATTAATGCAGAAATAGGATTAATGTTATTATGTGTGTATATATCTATATGTCTGTGTATATAGACATATAGATATATAGATATAACCTATATCAGATTACCTGCTGTCTAGGGGAGGGAGGGGGGAGGGAGGGGAGGGAGGGAGAAAAATCTGAAATTGTAAAGCTTGTATAAACAAAAGTTGAGAACTATCTTTACATGTAACGGAAAAAAATAAAATACCTTATACATAAAAAAAAAAAATGAGGCAAACTAGGCCGAGTCGCTGCTCAAAAATAAATAAATAAACAAACAAACAAACAAACAAACAAATAAATAAATAAAAGAATAAAAAGAAAAAAAAGAAATGATGAGCAGACGGATTTCAGAGAAGCCTGGAAGGACTTGCATGAGCCGATGCTGAGTGAGATGAGCAGAACCAGGAGAACATTATACACAGTATCAACAATATTGTGTGTTGATCAACTGTGATAGACTTGATTCTTCTCAGCAATATAATGGTCCAAGATAGTTCCAAAGGACTCACGATGGAGAATGCTCTCCAAATCCAGAAAAAAAAAAGAACTGTGGAATATGGATGCAGATCGAACCATACTATTTCTATTGTTTTTGTTGTTGTTGTTGTTTTTCTTTTTTGAGGTTTTTCTTTTTTGCTATGATTCTTCTCTCATTACATGATTAATGCAGAAATATGTTTAATGTGATTATACATGTATAACCTATATCAGATTACTTGCTGTCTTGGAGAGGGAGGGAGAAAAATTTGAAACAAGAAATCTTATAAAAACAAATGTTGAAAACTATCTCTACATGTAACTGGAAAATAATAAAATATTTATATAAAAAAAAGAATAGGCATGAAAGGGTTATACTTTAATAACATGAGAAGCATCTCTAAGGACAAGAACTAGCATTATTTGCAGCAGAAAAATACTAGAAGCTTTCCCAGTTCAGATGGATATAAAGCAAGGATGCCACTTTTTTCCATTACTAGTTGTCACAGTTCTAGAATTCTAACAATTCTAAACAATAGGCCTAAAGACTGACAAAAAGGAGATAAAACTAGTCCTGCTTCCAGGTGACATAATATAGTATACTTAGAAAACTCCAAGGTATCAGCTAAGAAACTAATTGGGATAATTAATGGCTTCAATAAAGTATCAGGATACAAAACAAATTAATAAGTATGATCAATATAATAAAACCTTTAAAGGAATGATGATCTTCCTTAAAAAATTATGTTGTGGGGCAGCTAGGTGGCACAGTGGATAGAGCACCGGTTCTAGATTCAGGAGGACCTGAGTTCAAATTCAGCCTCAGACACTTATCACTTACTAGCTGTGTGACCCTAGGCAAGTCACTTAACCCCAATTGCCTCACCAAAAAAAAAAAATTATGTTGTATACTTAATTATATATAATTGTATATATATATATAATGTATAATTAACTGAAGCTATTAATTGCCCCAATTAATATCTAACAAAAGCCATAAAGAAATGATAATTCAAGAAATTCCATTCAAAATAATTATAAAATATCTGAATGTTAATGTAATAATACATAAGCAAGATTCATTTAAGCACAACTACAAAACACTCTTAAGGGAAAGCTGAAATATTTTTTAGCTATTTACTACTCATTGTTGAGCTGTGTCAATGTGGTAAAAATTAAGATACTACTTAAATTAATTTTTAAATTGTGTATTATCCTGATCAAAGTCCTATATGTTTATATTATAGAATTAGGCAAAATTCATTGAAGGAATAAGAGGTGTAGAATCTCAGTAGAGATCGAGGAGTACAAATGGAGTGGGAAAGAGCATTATGAGATTTCTAACTAGTCATCATGAAAACAATTTGGTATGAGTTTAAAAAAAAAACAGAAAAGTATATCAGCAGAATGATTTAGATAAGCAAGAAACAGCACCAATCAAAAATAGTGGCCAGTGCTTGATAAACCAAAGAACATAAATTATTTCTGCAAGCATTCCATTTTTGACAAGCACTTCTGGGAAAACTGGGAAGCAATTTTATATAAATTACATTTAGACCAATGTATTACCTTTTACATATCAATAATTTTAAAATGTATGTACAAGCTAATGATAAAAGTATAGATGTGATTTTTAAAAACAGGAGAGGAGGAAATGATGACAAGTGAAATGATGACAAATGGCGACAAGGATATAAGGACAAGTCTTAAATGAGGGATAGCAGAGATGGTGTTGTTTTTGTTGTTCAATCGTTTTTCTGAAGTGTCTGACTCTTTGTGACTCCATTTGGGGTTTTCTTGGCAAAAATATTGGAATGTTTTGCCATTTCCTTCTCTAGCTTATTTTACAGATGAGGAAACTGAGACACACAGGGTGAAGTGACTTTGCCCAGGGTCACACAGCTAGTAAATGTCTGAGGCCTCATTCAAACTCATATCCTTCTGACTCGAAGGGTCGGTGCTCTTTCAATTGTGCCATCTAGTCGCTCCCCAATTGTTTTGAGGAATAATTTGGAATTATAAAGGAAAAAATGACTGAACTGTCCCTTTTTTTTTTTGGTGAGGCAATTGGGGTTAAGTGACTTGCCCATGGTCACACAGCCAGTAAGTGTTAAGTGTCTGAGGCCAGATTTGAACTCAGGTCCTCCTGACTCCAGGGCTGGTGCTCTATCCACTGCGCCATCTAGCTGCCCAATAGTATTTTGTTTGTTTGTTTTGGTGGACAATGAGGGTTAAGTGACTCGCCCAGGGTCACATAGCTAGTAAGTGTCAAGTGTCTTTAGGTCACATTTGAACTCAGGTCCTCTTGAATCCAAGGCCGGTGCTCTATCCACTGCACTGCCTAGCTGCCCCCTGAACTGTCCTTTTGACCCAGATTTCCTGCTCCTTAGAATATCCCCCAAGGAAGTCAAAGATAGAAACAAAGGTCCAAGGTACACCAGAATATTCAGAGCTTCTCTCTTTGGGGGAGCAAAGACCTGGAAACAAAGTGGCCACAATCAATAATACCCTCAACTGGAGAATGTATGGGAAAAAAAAAAAAAAGAATTGTCCTCTCTGAATGCAATGGAATGCTATTAGGTAGCAAGCCGGGAGCTGAGTCAGCATTTATTAATCAGGTGGGTTTTCTTTGAGTTCATTTCACAAACTCTGGTCAGGTTCAGAGTAAGTGACAGGGGCTTTTGCTCATTGTCATTTCTCTAACCTTGGTGGGCCTTTGTGACCTGGAATACCCTCTTTTTTTCTCCTCCCCCCATCCAGAACCCCACCTGGTGATCTGGGGTCTCTCCCGATGGCTATAGTCCACTCCGAGCTCTCTTCTCTGACTTTCTGAACCATCAGACTAGGGCAAAGCTAGGGGAAATGAGTAAGAACAGCCAAGAGGCTGATGTGTGTTTGACCCAAGGAAAACTCAAGAATGAGATCAAAGCAAAAGCTGAAGGGACCACCCCAGGTGGTAGTGAGCTCTCCTTCACTGAAAGGGAGCCACTGGCAAAGTCAAGAAGGCCTTTGTCACAGACAGGAATGTTGCAGATCTAGCTTGGACTTGGACCATAGGATTATGGGAGCTGGAAGATTCCACAGGCAAGGCCACTGGGCCCAGACTTCTCAATCACAGAGGAGGGAACAAAGGCCCAGGGACAATATGTGACTTGCCCAGAACCCAATGGTTCTGATTCCACCTCCCATAGGCTGCCGCGGTGACCCAAGATGGTGGCCAGCAGCCAGGCCCCCAAATCTTTAAGCTTCTATGTGGCTGTAGATGTGGGGAGAATGGGATGAGGGGAGGGGGTCCAAGGAGGTTGGGGAGACTGCTGAGAAGTAGAGAATCACATGGACTAGCTGGCCTGTGCCTGGAATCGATGTTTGGGTGGGGCATTTGACAGTGCAGACGCTGAGGCTGGCTCTAGGTAGGACAGACGTGCTCCAGGGATGGCCCAGGTTCTCCACAGCTATCCAGGTCATGGCTGGAGAGTTGAGTCAGCTGTAAAATGACGTGCTTAGACTGCATGAGTTCCAGTAGCCATAAGCACCTGACCGAGAAAAAAGGGTTAAGACTGTAATGAGGCATGGGGCTGTCAGCATGCTTAAGAGTGGCTACAAGAGAGCCACGGCGAGGCGGGCTGGTAGAAAAGGCCTTTCTCACAGCACTCTGGGAAGGCTTCTTGGAGGGGGTGGGGGTGAGTTTTTTTTAAAGCGTTCTTTCAAAGATGGGAGACATCATCACTTTGGGGCTGAAGAGGGAAGAAGGATTGAGGTTTCTGGGACTTCTTTGGGGAAAGCTCCAACGAGAAGTGGGATGGCTGGCCCCAATGCTTGGGAGCTGGTGAGCCCAGGAACAGGCTGCTCGGCACATGTACAATGTGTTTCAATGTCTACTAAAGATTAGGAAAAGCAGGATGGCTAAGCTCCATCAAAATCCTCAGTGCAAGAAGTCTGTGGATGAGGGCGAGGGTGTGGGGGGAGGAATGGCTTCTCATCTCACACCTTGACAGCTTCTCGGCCTCCAATCAGCAATTGATCCCCACAAACCTCAAAACCCACTTTCCCTTTCTTTTTGTGGGCTTTGACCATATAATCAATTCATGGTTCATTCATTTTTCTCTCCTAAGCTGAAAACAAAAAGGATATTTTACAAGGGAAAAGTTAAAATACCTGTTTTATTACAAATTAATATTATTACTAAATTGAAATATTAACATCCAAATTCTTCTAAAAATAATTAACTTTTGCTAGATTGTTCTGCGCTTCCAATGAATTGTGGTGACGTATGTGGCAGTGAGAATGATTCCGGCTGGGACTGGCGTTGCTGCTTGTTAGGAGACGTTTGGGCTAATTCTCAGCAAAAAGACCACGATCAACCTGGTCCTCGAAATGGGAAGAGACTTCGGTCATCTCAGAGAGTCAGTGATCTTCTTTTAGTATCTATGAAACCATCAACCCCAAAGTGATAAAGTACAGGAAAGGAATATCTTGACTCTTGACCAGTGGTTTAGTGAAGTTTCTAGGGTTTGTTTTTTTGGGGTTTTTTTTTTTTTGTTTTTTTTGGTAAGGCAATTGGGGTTAAGTGACTTGCCCAGGGTCACACAGTTAGTAAGTGTTAAGTGTCTGAGGTCAGATTTGAACTCAGGTCCTCCTGAATCCAGGGCTGGTGCTTTATCCACTGCACCACCTAGCTGCCCCTAGGGTTTGTTTTTTAATTGCTTTCTGATCTCTTTAGAGATGGAAGAGATTGTAAAGGTCTTTCAGTCTAACTCCCTTATTTTATAGATAAGGAAACTGTGGCTCCTGTTTGGTTGGGCAAGTGGCTAGGGTCTCACACAGTAAGGTGCTTTTGTTGTGAAGTTGCTTTTCAATTGTGTCCAACTCTTTGTGTGACCCCATTTGGGATTTTCTTGGCAAAGATACTGGAGTGCTTTGCTATTTCCCTTTCCAGTTCATTTTTCACCTGAGAAAATGAGACAAAACAGGATTAAGTGACTTGCTCAGGGCCACACAGCTGGATTTGAATTCAGGAAGACTCATCTTCCTGCCTCCAGGCCTGCCAATCTATCCACTGTACCACTTAGCTGCCCACAGAATAAGGTGCAGAGTGAGAATTTGAATCCAGGTGATGGAAAGCAAAAATGAGACATTGTCTAGTACCTAGCTTCTTTTTTTCAACCTTTTTTAATCTTAAAGGTATTTTATTATTTTCCAGTTACATGTAAAGATAGTTTTCAACATTGGTTTTTATAAGATTTTGAGTTCCAGAGGCAACTAGGTGGCACAGTGGATAAAGCACCAGCCCTGGATTTAGAAGAACCTGAGTTCAAATCTGGCTTCAGATATTTGACACTTACTAGCTGTGTGACCCTGGGCAAGTCACTTAACCCTCATTGCCCCACAAAACAAAAGATTTTGAGTTCCAAATTTTTCTCCCTCCCTCCCTTCCCTCTCTTCTCCCCAAGACAGAAAACAATCTGATATGTTATATGTGTAGTACCTAGTTTCTTAAATTGTGGGTTGCAACCCCATATGGGGTCGCATAACTGAATGTGGGGGTCATGAAAATTTTGGCAACAGTGAAAGGCTATGTATACCTATTTTATATACCTATATGCTCTGGGTCATGTAAAAATTTCTCTGGCAAAAAGGGGTTGCAGGTGGGAAAAGTTTCAGAATCTCTGGTTTAGAAAGCACTGGAGAAGTATCAGCTATTATTTGATGAGCCCTCAATACCTCCCTAGGTAAGTATTCCAAGTAGCTTTACTCCCTGCTTTGCAGATGGGGAAGCTGGGGTCCAAGAGGCTGACAAACCGCCAGGCTATTAATGTCAAAGGAAGGGATTTGAACCCAGGACTCCCTGACTAGGGCTCATCCATTCACTTTGTCTATGTCAGAGGCAATCTGGTCCTGAAAGTGAAATGACTGTCTTCAGAGGCCAGAGTCTAACTTTCAGCAAAGCTCACTGTCCCTCATTAATTCTTTCAAACAGGATGATAAAATTATACTCACTTGGACACAGTGTGCTCAGCAATTTAAAAAGGCATTTACATGACTTCACTGGAAGTAGGATTGGATTTATGGCTCTAGAAAGACCTCTTCTGTGGATCCTTAAAGAACATAATATTTCTGCTTTATCAGGTCAAAATCATAGACAACGTGAAGATTTTAAAAGGGGTTTTTTAAAAAGTGAAAAGTCATCTCCCTGGTTGTTGTTTCTCAGAATGAGAAGGAAAACAATGCAGAATGACAATTCCATCAATAAAAAGCATTTATTAACTGCCTATGATATGCCAAGCCCTGCACTAGGCTCTGGGGAATACGGAGATAATCAGCCCCGCCCCAGCTAACATTTCTTCAGGGTGACATGCGTGTATACACATATATAAAAACATGTCTAGTAGCCATGTATTTGTGTCTATATGTATGGATATACACATATAGAGTGTATGAGTATAACAATAGACTATGTATAAAAATATGTAGCACCTTTCTGGGCTCACTGCCTCAATTTGCACTGGCTAGTTGGGCTCCAAGGGAGTTACTGTTCCCTGAAGTTCTAAGGGGAACTTAGTAGGTGACTAACACTGTAGCTTACAAGGCTATATCAGTGTTTGATATTAATCACCATGTAATAAACTCTGTTTTCCAAAAAAGGCATTTGCTCAAATGATATGACAAAGATAGTTATTGCAAAGCATATTCCCCTCAAGCCTAGGGTGCACTGCTCACAAAGACACCCAGAATTGTGGGTAGGAGTATGAGAACGTCTACATTACCTTTGTGGATCCCAGCGTGGCCCACCCCTGGAGGATGCTGTCGGACTGGGAGAGGTGAGATAACCCCCATCCACCCCAGCACTCCAGCGAAGACAGACACTGGGTAGATGGGATTGATTTTGCCACAGCTGGATTGATCCAGTACTCAGCGGGGGCTCAGATTGATCCAGCTGTGGGCCCTTTGGGCAAGAACAGCATAAAAGCTGCTTTTGAGACTTCTCCCCAACTTGGGGAGCTCCAAGACCTCAGGGAACGCTTACTGGTGGCTAATTCACCTTCCCGTTGATGGCATTTATTTTAAACTACCTTGAGAATTGCTTCTACCTGAGGGTATGGGGATACAATTTTAGCAAAAGGGGTGTTTGTTTAAACTCTCTGGTTCTGAGTGTCTTAGTAACAAATGGAAGCCCAGGGTACCTCTGGGAAGGAGCACATGTGGTAAAGCCTCCGTGTCTTTGTTCCCTCTCTGTGTCTCTTTGTGTGTGTGTGTGTGTGTGTGTGTGTGTGTCTCTTCTGTCTCCTCCGTGTATGTGTATCTCTTTGTCTCTTCTCTGTCTCTCTCTGTCTGTCTGTCTGTCTCTCATCCTTAGAGTGATGGGGAAAGGCCTCAAAAACATGTCATATGAACATTAGTTGTAATAGTCTAAGTGTGAGGTGATGAGGGCTTATACCAGGGTGGTAGTGTCAGAGAAGAGAAGGTGTGATCTTCCAGAGATGATACAAAGGGGAGAGCAACAGTTAGATTTGGGGGTGAGAGACATCGAGGAGTCCAGGATGAAACCTAGGTTGGGAGCCTGAGAGACTGGGAGGATGGTGGTGCCCTTGATAGTAACAGGGAAGCTGAATGAACAAGAGGCTGTTTGGCATGGAGAGAAGACGCAAGAGCATGTATTTGAGGGTCATTGAGTCTAAGAGAGGCCAGACTAGGAGCAAACTTGTTAGTCATAATGTGGCAAGTCAGGGCTTCATGTTAAAAAAACTCTCCTCCCAATGAGAGGCACCAAAGGGGGATGGGGCAATGGACCATGGTGGGAGGGGGGAAGGGGGGGAGTGGGCTCCTTCTCCTTGGAGGTCTTCAAGCAGGGGTGGGATGACCACTAGTCACTTACAGTAATAGGGATTCTTTTCAGGCATGGGCTGAACTGCATGGCCCCTGAAGTCCCTTCCTTCCAAATCTCAGGGTCTGAATTTGAGTCCTCTTGGCTCTTCTGCTGATATCAGCAGTACCCTCTTGGCTCCATTTCCAAATCTATAAAATGAGGAGATGAGCTTGAGCATCCCGAACTCCCTTCGTGCTACGATTCTATGCAATATTTTGTGTCCTTGAATCCAACTGACTCGGAAAGGAAAATCCAAAACTGTGCTGACTGGGTCCTCACCACTGCCAGGCAATCCTTCTACACTTACTAATCAACTCACTCTCCCATTTTCCACAGTGGCTCTTCAAATCTTTTCTTCCCTCTTCTAGCCTCTGATGGCTCCCCGTTCTTCCACTCTCCTCTGAGAACCTCGCCTCATACTTTACAGAAAAAATTGAGCCTTTTTGCTGAAAATGCCCTCTTATCCCCTCTTCCTCATCTCACGCAATGAAGTGGCCTCACTTGAGACTTCTACAGGCACAAATGATGCCATTCCACCCCATTTCCTCCAACAAATTGGCCCCTGTGTCATTTAAATTTCTAAATGTAGGTTCTAATCTGTCCCCCCAGTTTTGGGTGAAACTGACTAAAATCACTGATAAACGAGTTTAGGTTTTTAAGGGTTTATTGAAAGATAGTAAAAGAAAGAGAAAGATTGAGAACAGAATTCCTACAACCTGGCAATCCTACCTTTCCTCAACTCCTCTGTGAAGTCCTCTGGAGTCTCACCTCCACCATGGCCAGGTCAGGAACCAAAAGAGACAGAGCTCCCTGTGCAGGCTCTCCTTCCTCCTTCTTGTCCCCTCCCAGAAACGGGAGGTTCTCCAAGCTGGTTGGTTGACTGGGCCGGAAGTTCAAAGTTTGTTAGCTTCTGAGAATCATGCTTTTTTTTTTTGGCAGGGCAATGGGGGTTAAGTGACTTGCCAGGGTCACACAGCTAGTAAGTGTCAAGTGTCTGAGGCTGGATTTGAACTCAGGTACTCCTGAATCCAGGGCCAGTGCTTTATCCACTGCTCCACCTAGCTGCCCCCAAACCATGCTTTCTTAAGTACTTTCAAGTACCAGCCAGATGTGCTTAGAATCTAGTCAACTATAAATCAGCCAGTAATCCAGTCAAATCAGCCAGTAATCCACTCAGGTGGGCTCCTGAGTATCTGCCAAATGTCATCTATCACATTCCATTATTTTGACAGTTTCCCCCCTTTGTTTCTTCTAGGAACAGGGTGTTCCTTGATGAAACACACCCTATGCTAACAAACAGTATGATAATAACAATATAGAAAAGAGAGAGAGAGAGAGAGAGAGAGAGAGAGAGAGAGAGAGAGAGAGAGAGAAAAGTTTTGTCCAGAGGGGTGGTCCCTCATGGACGTGATGCTTTGACATTGGTCTTGCAGAGGGAGGGCCCCTGCAAGTATATAATAACAGAAGGAAAAAACAAAATCAACAAAACAAAACTGTTCATCTGAAGTCTCTGGGTTCTCTTGTCTTCTTGGAGTGGTAAGATGTCATCAGGAGAAAACTGGACTCTGTTCTGTATGATGTTTAAAATCTAAATTGTGGTCGCCTTAAATTAGAAGCTTCAGCACCAGTCTTTGGGCATTAAACATTTATTAAAGCATAGAGGTATTCACAAGGAGTTCAGAAGAAAAAAAAGTCCTACCTAGCCTAGAGTTCCAGCCTGGTTGGGTTCTTCCTGAAGTCCTCCTCCATGAGCCTACTTTAATCAGGAACTCTCCAGCAAGCTGACTGTGGAAGCTTTTTATAGGTCTGGAACAGGGACGGTCCTTACACACTGCTTCAAGCTGATTGGTTGGCATCATCCAAATCCATTGGTTTTGAAGGTGTTCTCAAGTTGAGTTCACAGTCTAGCTTCTGAGAACAATACCTTCTTAAGAGTTAGCCAGGTGTGATTACAGTCCAGTTAACTTGAAGTAGGCTAATCAGCAGTCAATCACCCTCACTTGATTCAATCAGTCTAGATTAATCTCCAGGTGGGTCTTTGAGTATCTGCTAAATCCCATTATTTCATCACATCTGGAAAGCTGGACTTTCTTCTTTAGCTATTTGAGCTGCTGGATTTTTTTACTAATCCTTAGCATAGCATTCTCAAGTTGATTGGCTGGTAGCCTTGATAGACAGTACCCATGAGCAAACGTCTTGCCCTCAGAGGCATTCTCCTCATGATGGAGCTTTCCTATAGTAAGTCTCCAGCAGGTAGCATCATTCTAATCATCACACCCCTCTGTTATCCCCACTCTATCACTTATCTCCAGTCTCTCCCTCTCTATTCATTGTTTTCCTACCTCCTACAAATGGGCCCCGGGCTTACCCATCCTCAAAACCCCCACTGGATCCTTCCATCCCTGCTAATTATCCTCCCATGTCTCTTCTGCCCTTTGCGGCTGAACCCCTTGAGGAGGCTGTTTACAATCAGTGCCTTTGTTTTCTCTCCTCTCGCCTCTGAACTCTCTAGTCTGACTTCTGGCTGGACATTCCACCAAACTGCTCCCTCCAAAGTTACCAGTGATCTCTTCATTGCCAAGTCCTCAGTCCTCATCCTTCTTGGAAGCCTCTGACATGGTTAGCCACGCTCTCTTCCTTGATACGACTCTCCTCTCTAGATTTTTGGGACACTCGCTCTCTTCTGGTTCTCCTCCTCCTTCTCTGACTGCTCCTTCTCCATTTCCTCTGCTGGATCCTCTTCCAGGTCAGGCCCTATAATAATGGGTGTCCCTCCCAGGTATGCCCTGGGCCCTCTTCTCAACCTCCTCTATGGGAAATAATTTGGTGATCTCATCAGCTGTGGATTTAGTCACCATCTCCATGCTGATGATTCTCAAATCTGCCTAGCCTGCCCCAGTCTCTCTGCTGACCTCCCATCTCATGTCTCCAACTGCCTTTTACATGTCTCAGACTGGAAGCCCAGTAGACACCTGAAACTCAGCGTGTCCAAAATGGAACTCTTTCTCTTTCTCCCATTTCTCCCCTTTCCCCCTCCAACCTTCCCTATTTGTATAGAAGGCAATACCGTCTACCCAGAACTCCAGACGCGAAACCTAGGGCTCATCCTGGTCTTCTCAGTCCTTCTCAGCTCCCTCCCCCAAATCCAAGCCGTCAATTTCATCTTTTTGACATCTCTCAGATTTTCCCCCTTCTCACCTCTACTACAGTCCCAACCCTGGTGCAGGCTTTCCTCACCTCACCCCTGGAATATTTCAATAGCTGCTGGGGGCAGGGGGATGGGGGGAGGGGGCTGCCTACTTCAAGTCTCTCCCCTCTGAAGTGCATCCTCCATTCATCCACTGAAGTGATTTTCCTAAAGTGCAGAGTTGACCTCCTACCCCTCACCCCAACTTGATAAACTCTGGTGGCTCCCTATTGCCTCCATCATAGCCAGCTCTGCTTCTACACACACCCTTTTCCAGTCTTCTGACACCACCACACACTTTGCAGTCTTGTGACACTGGATGGATTCCTCCAACAAAATCCTCCATATCTCACTTCCAGGCACTTTTTTTTTTCCTTTGGTGAGGCAATTGGGGTTAAGTGACTTGCCCAGGGTCACACAGCTAGTAAGTGTTAAGTGTCTGAGGCTGAATTTGAACTCAGGTCCTCCTGAATCTAGAACCGGTGCTCTATCCACTGTACCACCTAGCTGCCCCACTTCCAGGCACTTTCTCTGGTTGTCTCTGCTCCCTGGCAAGTTGTGGGGGCGGGGAGGCTCTCCTTCATCTCGACCTCCTGGGTTCCCTGGCTTTCTTCAAGTCCAGCTAAAACTACTTTCTACAGGACATCTTTCCCAATCCCTTTCCATTATATTCTATGTATCCCATATAGAGCTTGTCCATACCTAGCTGTGCTGGTGTTGTCTCCTCCACTAGACTGTAAGCTATTTGAGGACAGGAACTGTCTTCTGCCTTTCTTTGTGTGTTTAGCACATTGCCTGGTATGCAATAAGACCTCAAATGCACATCCACCCACTGATCAGACCCACTCTCATTGTCCCTGGACGGAGAGTGCCCACCTGCCTCCCTAAGTGCCCACCTGGCCAAAGTGGCCCTCTCTGGCCTCGAAGCAGGGACTGATTCTGATCGTGTATGTATATCTGCAGTATTTGGCACCTTTTATATGCTTAATAAAGCTTTTCCCTTTATTTTTCATTTGTGCCCATCATTCAAGGCTCCACACAACACTTTCAACTGTGTTTCATCCTAGTCTCTGACCAAACTTGCTAACACTTAGCTCTCTGCCCCCCAGCCAAAATCCCAACACACCCAGAATTCCATTTTCAATGCATTTCCTCCCAACAGCTCTCTACCCTAGGAAGCCCTCCCTCTTAAGCTAAATTTCCCAACAGCCTTTCAAGCCTAATATGCCACTTCCCCCATGAAGACTTCCTTGATTTTTTCTTTCTTTTTTTGTAGGCAACGGGGGTTAAGTGACTTGCCCAGGGTCACACAGCTAGTAGGTGTCAAGTGTCGGAGGCCGGATTTGAACTCAGGTACTCCTGAATCCAGGGCTGGTGCTTTAACCACTGTGCCACCTAGCTGCCCCCTTCCTTGATTTTCTAATCTGGGGTTCCCAACTTTTTTCAGACTCTGTACCCCCTTTCAGTAAACATTTTTGCTTCCTCTATTCGATAGAAAAGGAAATAAATTCAGTTTACCACTCACATGCATGTAAGAAATGAGATTAACTATTTCCAAAGTCAACTTTATTTGATACATAACATTTTTAGTAGCATAAAGTTGCTCGAAGTTTGTCAGAACACAAGTAAATGAGACCCTTCATTCTGCCTTTTGTTGTCCAACAGTTTTATTCTCCACATAATTTTAAAAGAGATATCTACGTGTCATGTGCAGCCTTCAGGTTGGTTCTTGCTTTGGATTTGGTTGAGAAGTGCACTGGGTAAGACTGGCATGGACTTTGCCAAAGGGTCACCCCGAGTGGTGGAACTTCATTGATGGCAAATCACTTTGGAGTTTCTGGTTACTGTGGAGATCAATTATCTCAGCTTCCACTGGGTATTTGTCACAGGTTGCTCAATATGAAAAAGCTTTCTTGTGCAATCCTCATTCAACTGGTCCTTTAATTTGCTCGAAATTGTTGGATGCACTATAACAACCTCTTCCTTTCCCCTCAGCCTTTAATAATTATTTTTCTAGTCATTTATTCATTCATTCAGCAAACACGTATTAAACACATACGGTTTCTTTTTTAAATCATGCCAAGGACCTGGCTGAGGGTTTGGGTGGTGGGGCAAGTAAAGACAAAAAGAGGCAAAAGACAGTCCCTGCCCTCAAGGAGTTTACTAGCAAGCAAACAAAGCAAGCTATCTAAGATAAATAGGAGATACAAAACCCAAGGTAGGCTCCTTAGAGGAAAACTTCCAGTAAAGGATGACATTTTCATTAGGACTTAAAGGAAGGTTGGGAGGTAGAAAAGTGTTCAGGGTATGGTGCACAGCCAGAGAAAATGCCCCGAACCGAAAGATGTAGGGTCTTGTGCACGGAACAAAATTGTTTTCCTAATGATTTCAATAGCACTGTAGGGATTTATGAAATAGCTCCCACACCCCTTTGAAAAGTTTCTCAGCCCCTCTGGTTTGGGTGGGTACTCCTGCCCTGCTCAGGAAAGACCTTGCTCCCCACACGTCAAAGAACACTTCGGCTTGTGATTCAGAGCCTCTAGCAGGCAATCTTGTGGATCAGAGATGTCAATGTTGGTATGTGGTGCCCCTACCAGGCTGTGAGATATTACCACGTCATGTGTGTTGGTGTCTAATGCCCTTGCCAGGAGGTATGAGTGAGTGTCATGAAGACAGACTGAACCCACTCCAGTACTTAGGGGCTCAGAGAGCCAGAAGTTGAGGAGAAGGCAGAGCTGGGTTCAAATCCCTGTGTGACATGGGCCAATCCCTTAAACTGTCTAAACAGGTTCCTCACAGCCTTATGGGCTGTTGGGGGGGGGGGTAGGGACCCTGTAAAAGTACTCCCAAAGCTCTGTGACCTCAGCCATTCCCATGTTCCCTCCAGTCTGGGTAGTTATCCTCCCAAACCCTTCCCATGATGATGTCCTCAAACCACTCAGCATCCATCCAATGCAACAGACGATTTGGGGCAGGAAGACACCATAGAGGTCTAGGCCAACCCACTCATTTTACAGATGGGGAAACTGAGGCCAGAGAGAGTGCAGTACACTTTGCCCAAGGACATATAGCTAGTGTCCCAGGCAGGGTTTGAATACAGATACAGCCCTCTCCCTAGGTACCAGCGTAACTCCGGGGCTGTCCACACTCCTCACCAGGGAAAGCAACATAGAAGCAGCAATTCTTGTTGTGATTACAGGTAGCACTTGTTTTGTTTCTTCTGCGCATGGTGGGGGCTGCTCTGCCCACTTTTCTTTGGTTTGAGCTTGTGATTTAAGCAGTGTGCAAACCAGCAGCTCCTCTTTCACTTAGAGATACCGAGGGCAGCAGCCAAGGGCATCGGGAGGTAAAGCAACACTCCCTGGGGTCAGTGGGCAACAGAGGAAAGACCTGAACTGGGGTCTTTCAGGGAGAGTGGGGAAGATGAATGGACTTAGAGGAATGAGCGGTCTCTGTTGCTTACAACCTATGTGACCTTGAACCTTTGTAGATCTCATCCTCATCTGTAAAATGCAGGGGCTGGAACAGAGGGCCTCCTAAGACCTAAACCCAGCTTTCAATCTGGGTTTTAATGACCAGCCTGACCCCAGGGTCCCACTTCCTATCTCTGCACATTGTAGGCACTCAGCAAATGTCTGTTAGGAATAAAGTTGTTTTCCAGTTGTGTCTGACTGTGACCTCATTTAGAGTTTTCTTGGCAAAGAGACTGGAGTGGTTTGCCATTTTCTTCTCCAGCTCATATTACAGACAAGGAAACTGAGGCAAACAGGGTGAAGTGACTTGCCAAGGGTCAGATTAGAACCCAGGTCTCCCTAACTCCAGACAGAGTACTCTTGTCACTACATCAGCTTGCTGCCTTAGTGGTGTTTAATAATGGCTTTTTTTTTGGTGGGGCAATGAGGGTTAAGTGACTTGCCCAGGATCACACAGCTAGTAAGTGTCACGTGTCTGAATAATTGCTCATTGGGCGGCATTCATTGCAAGGATCCAGATAACTTTAGAGGTAGAAGGAAACAGAAACAATCTAGTTGAACCCCCTCATTTTACAGATAGGGAAACTACCCCCCCCCCCCCAGGGACTTGCAAAAGTTCTCACAGGCAGTAACTGGAAGAATTGAGTTTGAACCCAGATCTCATCCTTCCTTCCAAGGATCTGCTAAAGCCCCACCTTTGACAAGAATCCTTTCCCCAGCTTCCTCTTCCTTCCCTCTCAGATTATCTCCAATTTATCCTGCACTGATTTCATTTGTATACAGGAGCTTTTTTACTGTATCCCCAGAACCTAGAACCATGTCTGGCTCTGGCATATGGGTGCTTAATGAGTCCTTGTTGATTTAACTTGAGATTCCCAAACTTTCCTCCCTCCCACCTTGGTCAGTCTCCCATCTTGTCTGTCCAGCCTTCTTCTTTTCCCCCTGGTTGGGGGACAGCAGAGAGTTTCTCCCATTCCCCTCCTCATTTCCCACCCTGCTCTCCTGAACGCCAAGATCTCCAGAAACTGACCACCTTTCAAGCTCCCACCTCCTCCCATCATTCCCTATTCCACAGAAGGACTTCTTCAAGCCCCTTCTGGGAGGGGCAGGAGGTGTTACCTTCCTCACCCTCTTTTCGGAGTCTTTGTATGTCTTCCTTCATTAGACCATGAGTTCCTTGAGGGCAGGGACTGTCTTATGACTTCCTTGGTATCCCCAGTGCTTAGAGCAGTGCTTGGCACGAATTAGTAGGTGGCACAAAGGACAGAGCCCAGGCCTGGAGGCAGGAAGACTCATCTTCCCAAATTCGAAATCTGGCCTGAGACACTTCTAGCTGTGTAACCCTGGGCAAGCTACTTCACCCTGTTTGCCTCAGTTTCCTCATCTGTAAAGTGAACCAGAGAATGAAATGGCAGGCCACTCCAGTGTCTCTGCCAAAACCCTAAATGGGGTCACAAAGAGTCAGTCATGGCAGAAAGCATTGACTCCCATCCTACCTAACCAGCTTTCTCCACCCCCCCCCCACCCCCCCAGTACAATCTTGGAATCCCATCAACCACTCCACTGAGTGTTTGTTGGTTTGAAATCAGCCAATCAAGTAACTGGAGACTTCAGTTGAAATGGTGGCGCTGGGGATGCAGAGTATTCACGTTTTCATTGAATTCCTCTCTGGCCTCCGATCCACCTTGGTTACTGCTCCTTTAGGCTAAGGCGATCTGCAGATTTCCTGGGGTCCAGGGCTGCCGAGTGAGGCACAGGAACCTCAACTTCGAAGGCTGGAGAATGGGTCACAGATCAGCTGGGGGAAAGTGCTCCAAGGGGTGGGGGCAGGGTATTTCTGTGGGGAACTTGGGGTTCAGGCACACCGCCTGAAACAGAAAGGAGGGCAAGGAAAAAAATCTGCTTTCCCGTACCTTTCTCCCGGTCACGCTCCGCCCTCCCGCCCCCACCCCCCGGACAGTTTCTTCCCAATGAACTAGGCTGCAGTCTCAAAGCCCCGATACCACCCACGCATGACACGACAGCCACCATCTCCACTACGAGGGGGAAGTGGCCTGAACGAAGGGGAGAGGGCACTTGGGGAGGGTTTCCTAGAAAGATGCAGCAGTGAAGATGAAGGAAAGCTTCGAGCTATCTGAATGCACACAGCCTCGGGGCCCCCCCTCGCCCCCCAAATGTAAAGGGTTCAAGGTCTTTCTCGAGATGTGGTCAGAAGCTCCCCATAAGATTTGGCTCTGGTTGGGGGGAGGGGCGGGGGCTAGTTTGTTCAAACAACTGCTTCCTCTGGGGGGAAAGAAGGGGGCCAGGCTACCGGGAAGCTGGCTGATTTGGGGAGGATTAGGGGCGCCTAGGTCCGGGAGGCCCAGGCTGCTGGCAGCCCCTGGCCCAGCCCTGACACCCGAGGTCCGGCCTCGCCGCTCTCACTGCCCCGGAAAGGCCGAAGTGGATCGGGGGCCCAGGGTGGGGGGAGCGCCCCACAGGTGAGGTGGATAGACAGCAGGGGGGTTCGGGGGGGTTCCGCAAGACCAGGGGCTGCGGGGCGTGGAGCGTGAACAGTAAAGTTGGGTGAGAGGAAGACTCTGCACGTAGCTGGGCTGTTTCTGGGTGCTTAGAAAGCTGGTGGATTGGGGCACCCAGGAGACGCGAATACACGTGGGCCGAGGAGGAGGGGGCGCCCCCAACTCCACGTGGTCGGGCGAGCCCCCTACCAGGGGCAGAGGCCCGGGCGTGCGTGTGGGTATGTGTGTGCTAGCACGCCCGGGGAGCGAGGGGGAAGGTCTAGTTTTTGCTCCTGGGTGGAGAAAGGGCCCCCGGATTTCTGGCCTGGGAAAGCTCACCCTCTCCGGGTTCTCGGTGCCCACGGGCCTCGGGGATGGAGGTTGCCCAGAAGACTAGGGGAGAGATGGGGATGGGGAAGAGATGATGGGGCCGGGGACTGCAGGGGAGGGGAGGGGAGGGGATGGGGACTGGGGCCGTGCCCCTCCCAGCTCCCGCCCCCGGCCCCGGGGCGCTCTGGCCACCGCCGCCTGCCCGCCCGCCCGCATCCCCCGGGAGGGCAGAGCGCGAGCCCATTTGTAGGGACGCGGCTCCGCAGGGGGCGAGGCTGGTCCATGTGGGGTTGTGTCATTGGTTTGCACGGAGAGACCCCGCCTTTGCCCAAAAAAAAGAGCGAGCGAGCGAGCGAGCCCCAGACCCTCACCTCACCTCGCTCCATCTCCGCCAGGAGGAGGGAAGGAGGGAGGGAAGAAGGGAAGAAGGCAGGCGGAGGAGGGGGCGGGAGGCTCCGGAGCGCGCGGGGCTCCTGCGGTCGCCACTAGCAGGGCTCTCGGCAGAGCTCTTCCTGCGGGCAGCAGCCGCGGGCAGCTGGGAGCCCCGGCAGCCGCGAGAGCGGGAGCAGCCCCGGGGCGGGCGGCGGCGGCGGCAGAGGCAGCAGCGGCAGCGGCGCTCCGGCTCGGCCTCCTCCAGGACTTTCTCCCCCCCGCCCCGCGCTCGGCAAAGGAGCCAAGTTGGGCTCAGCATCCTCCGGGGGTGAGCGCTCCTGAGCCTCTGGGCGGCGGAGAGGAAGCGGCGGAGGGGGCGGGGTGGGGAGGGAGCGGGGGGCGGGGGTGGGCTGGGCTGGGCTGGGCAGGGCTGGGAAGGCTAGGAGCTGGAGGAGGAGGAGGAGGAGGAGGAGGAGGAGGAGGAGGAGAAGGAGAGGAGGGGAGGGGAGGGAGGGCAGCGGCGGTGGTGGCGGCGGCGGCGGCGGCGGCGGCAGCGGCAGCGGCAGCGGCAGCAGCAGACCAGCAGCAGCAGCAGCGGCCGCAGCTGGGAGCGCTGGCGGGAGTGGGGGGGAGGACGCCGGCCGAGAGATTAAGTTTTTGTGTGGCTTGGGCTGCGTGTGCGTGTGCGTGTGTGCGCGCGTGGCCTCGGAAGGTGGCTGGCGAGCGGCGGCGGCGGCGCGGGGAGCCGGGGATGAGCCGGCGGCGGCGCTGAGGGCCGGCCTGGGGGCCGAGGGGCCGGGGTCCCGCCTGCCGGAGCCCACCGAGGCGGCAAGCCCGAGCCGCGCCCGGCCACCGCGCCTTGTCCTGCGGCGAGCCCTGCCCCTGCCCGGCCGGCCAGCCCGGCGGAGCCCAGCCGAGCCCGGGGACGCCGCGGGACCCCGGCCGCGCGGCCGGTGTCAGGTAAGCGCCCGGGGAGGGGGATGCGGGGCGCGGGGGCCGGGGCCGGGAATGCGGCGGCTACCTGCGGCGGGGGCCGCGTCCATGTGTGCTCGCCTCACTGCGCCACAGACAAGAGCTGGGGGAGGGGACAGAAGGGGAGGGGGAGGGGAGGACGAGGAGCCCGACACGGACCCGAGGAAGGACATCTGTGGCCACTCGCTGCGCCCTGGCCCGGTGGGGCTCGGGTCCCCCGATCGCCGCCTCTTCCTCCTTCCCCAGAATCTTCCCCATCCCCACCCCGCCCCCACTCCCGGGATCTCCCGATTTGGGGGACTGTGGGTCCGAGGTGGTGAGGGCGAAGTAGGCGGCCGCCTTCCAGTACACCCGGACAGCCGGGAGCCAGCTGGCAGGCGGCTGGGCGGCAGCTCTGCTCCCGGGGACCCCCGTTCCCTCTCGTGGATCTGCAGGGACAAACGGGCTTTTAAACAGAAAGCAGCGCCCACGTAGATGCCCGTGGGCAGAGTGCCGGCCCCTCGGTCCTGCCGTGTTTGCACGGACTTGGAGCCAATGTTGGGGGGGTAAGGGGAGAGCAGTCAAGGCTGGGGGGGGGCACCGGGGAGCGGCAGGGTTGGGCATGGGGGCACTTGGGGGAGGGCAGGGGGTGAGGAGGAGCCTGTCCCCATCCGAGCCCTGCCCACCCCAACCAGCCCGGGGTGCCCCCAGCCCGGGGTGCCCCAGCCCCAGGCCCCGGTCGGGGCGGCCTGAGAGGGAAGACTCTAAACGAGGTGAAGTGGGAATCTTTTGTTTTGCCGGGCTGCGCATTGTTTACTAGGGGCCGCGGGTGATGGACTACAGCTGCCAGCAGATTAGCGGGGTTACCCACGGTTTGCAGCCCAGCCAAAGTCTCGGCCAAGACGGGGTGGGGGAGGGGCGGGGGCACCGGCGGAGGGGGCAGGAAGAGGGGCGGGGGGCCGCGCGGGGGGAGGGACGGACCGGGAGGAGAGGAGGGGACGTATTTTCTCTGGCTGGCTCTCCTGCGGGCAGTGACTTCCTCTTCACACGCTTTGCAAACCTCCTCCCCCCCTTCCCTCCTGTCTCGGCACTTTATTTTATGCTAGCAAAAAAAAAAAAGTTTAACTGGAGAAAAGGGAGGGGGGAGTGAGTGTGTAAAACACGAATGCACGCACCCCGTGCTTTGTTGAGACTTGGGGGGGGGGGACCCGAGTCCTTGTTTGCTTGACGGTTGCTGACAAATCGAAAGATTTTTTTTTCTCCTTAAATTTGATTCCTCCCTTCTCTTCCTGATGGCAGGAGGTATCCTTCCAGAGAAAGAAAAGGAAGGGCCGGGAACCCGGGAGGGAAACGAGCCGCTGGAGGAAAATCCTTTCCTTTTTCCTGCCCCCCCCCCCGTGCCCACGCTTGGGCCCCCTTTCTTATTATTATTTCTTTTTTTCCCTGAGAGTTTGGGAAGAAAGGAGGCTGGGAGTTGGGGCTGGGAAATTTCCCGCCGCTGGTTTGCCCCACTGGTGGCTCCTTATCAAAGAGAGGTTGTGGAGAGGACTCTGGGTCGGCCTCCCCAGGTCAATTTCAGGGTACAGCTTTCTTGGACCACTCACTGCCTCTTGGGAGGACTTCCCCTCTGTCTCGGGAAAGCCAGCCCTCTCTTCCTCCCGGACGAGCTTATAGGCCTCTCTATTGAGGTGGCCAAAGCGGTCATCGGGATGGGGGGCGGGGGCCAACATTTTCCCAAATGCATTTCTTGAGGAAGGGGCTTCTGGAGGAAGTTGAGCTGTCTACCCAGTCTTTAGGGATTAGATGTGTGTTGGCTTTCTCCTTCCTCGCGGTCCTTTTCCTGGGAGGGAGGGAAACTGATGGTTACTTGGTGCAGCTTGGCCCCTGGAAGTGCCCCTCTGAGGGTTTTAGGGTTTGATCTGATGAATGAATTGCTGGGGGCCAGTAGACATTGCTCATGATTAAAGGGGCCTTGGTTGCAATGTCCCTTTTCTCCCCTCCCATATCTTTGTATGTGTGTTTGTGTTTTTTAAGATTTAAGAACGGGTTATATCATCTTAGAAAGTCCCCTCCGGGGTGGGGGGTACGGAACTTGTGTATGTTCTGAACACTCCAAAGGAGAATTCTTTTTTCTAAAACAGTGCCTTGGAAAATTAAAATGCTTAATATCGCCTTTGTCTTTCTGTGCCCTATGGGGGGGGAAGGAGGCTAATGCATTTTGATCTGCAGATTGATACTCTTTTGGGACTTAGCATCATGGGAAGTAAACAGACCTCTGGTGCAACTTGAAGGGCACAGGATAAAGTTTTCTTACCTTTTTCTGCTGCTGCTTCTCTCCTCGAGGCCTCTCTGTTTCCTAGATCCTTCACAAACGAGTTAGGACTGAGAAAGGCTGGCCCTTCCCCCCCCCCCCCCTTGTGTTCTCAAAGTGTAATCGGTCTTTTTATGTACGTGTAGATAATTTCACTGTGATGAAATACCTTTCAAGAGTCTTCGGGGCCTTTGTAGCTGTGGCCCTAACTAACTGGAAAAATAAAAATCCCTTTTAAAATATCACTTCGATGTAAAAGAACATTTCTAAGACTTGTTTAGAGAATCATATTTAAAATGTTAATTAAACCTTTTTTTAATTCAGGAGTGATTTTAATATTAAAGCAGCCTTTTTTTAGTAACAGGAATTTTATCTTTCTCCATGAAAAACTGCATATCCTTTTGTCCTGCCTTCAGAGCTCCCCCCAACCGGCCCTGACACTTTCTTGTAAACAGGGAACCGTCCCTTTTTATTGCCCTAAAAGAAAAGTTAATGAGATGGGAGATTTCCAGCTGAAAAAAAGCAGCCTCCTTCCCGTGCTTAGAATGGCCACAGAAGGTGCCTTGAAGTTAGCTGTGACTGCCCAAGGTTTAAATGGAAAACCAGTTTAATGTTCACACTTGATGGAGTGTAACTGACCGATGTAACTGACCAAACAAAGGAAATTAACAAATAGGTTTCTGGTAGAGGCTCGGAAGGGGTCCTTGGGAGCCTTGCTCTCCTTCCCCACCCCCACTCCAGGGCTCAGGAGATAAATGGAATGAATGCTAAAAGAATTTCGGGACTACTTGGTTCCTGCCCCCCCATGCCTGGAGGTGCTCGGCCACCCCTCTTATTTCCCTTCCCCTGGGGAGGGGCGGGGCAGCTCTTTCCTAGATTGGCATATGAAAGTGTTGTGATTGGGGTGGTTGTGAAAGATCTCTCTCCAGCCTGCAGTTTGTTTGGGACAGTGAATGAGGTAGGAATGAGATAAATTTTTGTCTTGTGACGGAGGCGGTGTTTTTGTTTTGGAGGCTCAGGGCACAGGCCGAGTTGGCATTCTTCACTTAGTCTCTTAATAATTATGCAAGAGAGTTGGAGATGGTCTCCTTGGGAAAGTCTAGACCCAGAATCCTGTGGTTTATGGAGGACTACAGTTGGGATCTTTCTCTAAATGTGTGTGGTCTGCAAGTAGGACATTCTCTTTACTGTGGTTAATGCATACGTACACATATATTTATTCATGTGTATTCTTTGTCCTGAAAGTGTGCTTTTTTCAAATGCCTTTATCTTTTCTAGTTGAAATGACAATTAAAAAAATCTGCCTGGGGGTAATTTATTCAGGAAAGGAGTTTTGTATAATGGATGGTAAAAGATAAGAAAATTGGCCTTCCAAATAAATATCTCTGTTTTAACAAGTGACTTGAATACTTATTTTGTGACACCTTTTAAAAATCCTACCCAAGCCTGTTTGTTCCCTTAAAGTTAAACTTTGTCTTCTAGGCCCTTAAGATAGGTGAATTACGAGTGAACCCTTTCTCTTTCTGTTGAATACTGTATCTTCACCTCTTTTTCAGAGCCTGCACAGAAATTCTGTCCAGGGAGAAATCTGAAAAGAGGCTTTGGAGAGAGAAGGAGGGGGTTATAAGGCCTCAAGAAATAAGAATCCGAAAAGCAAATGCTGTTCCTTGGATCCTTAGGGTAAATAGAGGCTGGTCATCTGAGCTTATTTCCTGCAGACTGAATTGTCTTTAGAAATGGAGGAAACTCTCTTAGTTTATAATTATACTGGGCCAGTCTGTGAAGGGAGAGGAGGGAAGGTCCTCCTGGTGGTCTAACTTTGCAACTGATTAGGACTGACTAGGACAGCCTCTCCACGTGGACACCCTGGGTGCAGTCACCTCTCAGCCTTTGGCTCATGGGCCTCCCTTCCACCATTAATCCTTCTGAGGGCTCAGTTAAATGCCCCTTTCCTGCTTAATGCTTTTCCTAAGTAGAAAAAACGGGGAGAGAGTAATTGTAGTTAAGGGACAGAAGTCCTATTGGTTCTTATCTTTAAAGGCTGTGTGTGTGTGTGGGGGGGTCTGTCTTTTTGTCCATCTGCCCGTCCTTCGGCCTAGTGGCATCGTCTCCCAAGCGTTCAGATACAGGAGCCTCGATGTACAGTATCCCAGAACCGTGCCCAGTGTAGTCATTAAGTCTAGGGCTGGTGAAGAAAATGGAAGTGGGCCGCTAGTCCCAGATTCTAGCAGTATGGATGGATGGATTGGGTCTTAGGGAGGAGGAAGGCGCTCTTCACTGTTGGAATGAGTTTTTTTTTATGGGAACATGATTTCCTAGGTCTTCACTTGGAAAGTAAAGGATGAGGATCAAGAACAGAAATGGGGGGGATATCTTACTTTGCTTGAAATCGCTTAGCTTCTGGTGCTTCTACTCCCCAAACTTTTTGTAATGGGTGTATTAGAATGTCCGCTAGGGATCTGCTGTCAGTCTAGATGACTTCACCTGCGGAGGTATCTGTTTCCCACCTTACATCTGGTAAGCGTGCCCTCATTTTCACTGAGCCTCAGTTAAAGTTACAGAGGACAGACACTAAGGAACAAGAAGGGGGTAAAGGATGCCCCCCCCCCCCACAAAATGTTGTGAAGTTAATTTGTATTCAGGTCTGTGTTTTATGGACCATATATCAAAGACCAGAGAAAGCTACCCCCTCCCCCTTGTGTTCCATCATTTCTCAGAACTTTAGAATGATTATTTTTAGGGTCTTTCATGCTTCCTTTGATGCTGCCTTAACGACCACTCTCCCAAAGCCGTCTCTGGTACATTCATCAAGTAACACTGGATCCCACTGTGGTCATCGAGGTTTGCTTTTAGCTCTCAAGTAGGAATGGTGAACGTTGAACTAACTGCTTTCCTAGTTGGACCTGAACTTGGGCTTCACGCACATTGGGAGTGAGCCTCCCATTGCTCCTGGGAACCTTCCTCTTGGGAGCCCAGGGCTGGTGGGAGCGGTTCTTTTAGGCTCAGGACCTCAGCCAGTGAGGACTTCAGGAGCTGGGAATTGGTGGAGAGCAGGAACCACAGGTGCCTTGGCGGGTGGGCGTGAATACCCACCCGCCTGCTGCCCTTCTGCAGTCCTGGGGAGGACTGATGTTCGGGGCTCTGCTCTTGGTAGAAGCGGTTGGTTTTGTGTTCAGGAGAGGTCCAGAAGAAGTGGCCTGTTAGAAACGTGCATGTCTGGCTTCCAGCAGTCACTGCCTTCCTCTTGTACATTTGGGGCTGTGACCAAGAGGAGAGATGTTGGTCCCTTCTTCAGAGCCCCCTGCTTTGGGGCCCTGTGTGCTTGGGACTGTTCTCAGTCAGCCCTGTGTTGTCCAGAAGGGAATGCAGCAGGAAGAGCCCTTGGATCTGTTGGGGCCTGGCATATATCAGGCACTTAATCTGGATGGATGGATAGATGGGTGGGGATGGATGGATGGGTGGGTGGGTGGGTGAATCCATCAGAGCAGCTCATAGATTTAATGACACCTTTTCGAATGGAAGGAGTTGGGGGTGGGGGGATGGCAGCAGCCCTAATTTTGATCTTCATCTTGAGTGTCTGGGGCATATTGGGATGAATAACTATAGAAAGTTTTTTTTTTTAGACATATTTTATTTTTCAGGGCATTGAGGGTCACTTAGACTTACCCAGGGTCACACAGCTAGTGTCAAGCATCTGAGGTCAAATTTGAACTCAGGTCCTCCTGAATCCAGGGCTAGTGCTTTATCCACTGCGCCACTTAGCTGCCCTTGGAAAGGTTTTTTTGTCTTTGTTTTACCAAAATTCATTATTGATTAATCAGCTGCCTCTGTGCTAGGCCCTGTGGGAAACAAAGACCAGAGTGAAACTGTTCCTGCACACTGGGAGCTTGCGTACTACTGTGGAGATATCAGTAACACAAGATAGTTGTTGAGTCATTTTTTCAGTCCATTCTTTGTGACCCCATTGGGGGTTTTCTCTTTTTTCTTTTCTTTTTTTTTGGGGGGGGGCAGGGCAATGAGGATTAAGTGACTTGCCCAGGGTCACACAGCTAGTAAGTGTCAAGTGTCTGAGACTGGATTTGAACTCAGGTCCTCCTGAATCCAGGGCCAGTGCTATATCCACTGTGACACCTAGCTACCCCCTGGGGGTTTTCTCAAAAGAGATACAGGAGTGGTTTGCTATTGCCTTCTCCAGCTCATTTTATGGATGAGGAAACTGAGGCAAACAGGGTGAAGTGACTTGCCCAGGGTCACACAGCTAGCAAGTATCCAAGGTGGGATTTGAACTCAAGAAGCTAAGTCTTTCTGACTCCAGGCCTGGCACATTATCCACTTTACTACTTGGCTGTCCGTGGAGTCCCTTACAGTAAAAACAAACAGATAAAAACTTTGGTCTGCTGAGGGCACTAACACATCATTGTGCCTGCCATGTGCTAGGGATTGGGGAGAGCCCCTGCCCACAGAGAGCTTCCGTCTTTCTGGGGAGACAAAGTACATACCAAAAAAAGTGGGGTTTTTTTGGTGGGTAGGGGGAAGATGGGCAGTAGCTGTGGGATGCCGAAGGAGAGCAGCTTGTAGGTTGTGTGTGTGTGTGTGTGTGGGTGTGTTGGGGGGGGCATTTGGGGGGGTGTTAACAAGTTTTTCCAGGCCAGGCTACTGATTGTCCCTGTTTGAGGATTGTCTGCCTTGCTCTTGGCCAAGCACTGTGTTTTGGGGCCAAGTTAGTCTCTTAATTTTTTGTATTAGTATTTGCTAATCTACACATTTCGAGGGTCTTTGATACTAGTTATCGATGTTTGGAGATTCAGTGGGGAAAGTCACCCCAGAAAAGCTAGTAATGGCCGTTAATCAGGCTTGCTTCTGTCCCTCTGCTCTCCAGGCTGTGGGGAGGCAGCCCCAGCCCCATTTTATATGCATCAAAAATAGGAAATACGCAGTCTGGAGTCATCATGGGACCACGGTTTTAGAACTGGAGAGAACCCCAGAGGTCATGGAATCTACTTTTTTCATTTTACAGAAGAGGGAACTGAGGCAGATGGGGGTGGGAAGAGTGGTCAGTCTAGTGTCTTTCATAGGGAACATTTGAACCCAGACCCATTGAGGGGCTAATCCAGTGCTGTGACCCTGGGCAAGTCACTTAGCCTTCATCCTCCTCAGTTACCTCAAGTGTAAAATCGGGGTTGTTGGAGAATCAAATGAGGTGATATTTGCCCGGTTCCTGGCACATTGTAGGCCTTAATAAGTGCTCGTGGGGCTGCTAGGTGGCACAGTGGAAAACGCACCTGCCCTGGATTCAGGAGGACCTGGGTTCAAATATGGCCTCAGCCGTTTGACACTTACTAGCTGTGTGACCCTGGACCAGTCACTTAAGCCTCATTGCTCAGGCCCCGCCCCCCCCCAAAAAACCTGCTTGTTCCCTCCCCTTCTCCATATGTTGGTTCATCATGAAATTCTGTTTTCTGTATCTATATTCCTCTATCAGCCATTACTCTTGCTTGGATTAGAGGTCAGCTCAGTTTGAGAGGCCTGCCTGAGGGAGCTTTCTCACCCACACCTGTCTGAATTTCAGGGAGAGAACAAGGCTGGGGGCGGGGGGCATCCTCCAAGTGAGGACAGAATCACCCATAGCATTGGTCATAGAAACATAAATTTAGATTTGGAAAGGACCTCCCATGTCTTCTGGCTGGTCTCCCGAATCTTACAGCCGGAAACCAGGTCACCAAGTGCACAGCTAGGGTTTCAACCAAGTCCCCCTGACTCAGCATACTTGCCACTTTCACTTAGTGGATATTTCTTCTCTTTTAAAGAAGGAATTCTCAAAATAAGCCTAAGTCTATTTTTAAAAAAACATAGAAGTCTCTTAGTGCCATGGACTATAGTGTCAGGATGTTTTCAAGAAAATGAATGAGTAAAAAAGTAAGATGATGACAATACGACTAATAACGAAGGGGTTTACATCGAGCTGAGGGCTTTGCGGAATGAAGTGGCCATTCCCAAAGTGGGGTCTGGGCTCCCCAGAAACTTTCATCAGGCCCACAAGTTTAAAACGATTTTCATAATAATCCCCAAATGGTTTAATTTCTAAGATGGTAAATATCAATGCATTTGACACATAACAAGCTCTTGGAAGGGAGATCCTTAATATTCTAAAAGAGGTAAAGGTGTCCTGAGCCCAAAAAAGTTTGGTGCTGTGCTTTGAGTCAGGCCAGATTCGGGAAGACTCTGTGATGCTGCATGAACCAGCAGATCGATGCCCATCTGCCTTGGTCTTAAGTGTCTCACCCTGCTCCATCAATACCAGCTTCTTGGATCCCCCAGCCCAGCTTGGTCCCCAGTACTCACTTCCTTGTTGGATTGGATCCTCTGGATATTAGTTCTGGGTTTCGACAGCGGCACTGGTTGAGTCCAAGCTTGGGTTACTCTGAGAATCAGTGGTGCCAACCTCAGAAATGGGGGAAGCCAGTTAAGGGAGACAAGTTAGTTTGGGACCTGTTGAATGTGAGGATGTCCACTGGGGTTTTCCAGCCAGAAATATTGGCTGGGGGCCCTGGTAGGGGAACCCATCTCCCTAGAGGTGATAATTGGAACCCTGGGTGTGGATGAGATGAAGGGGTGTGTGGGGGGTGGGGAGTTGGGAAAATCCTTGGCCTCCCTAGAACTTCAAGGAACTCTCTTGGGGAGGTGTAGGAATAGAAAGAAGGGAAAAACAAATGGAAGAACTGGGAGAGACCATTTTGGACATCTGGGGAGGAGCTAAAAGGGGGAGGGTTTGGCTCCACTGGGTGAAAGGTGAATAACAGGGTCATTGGCTGCTTTGGGGAGAGCTGTTTCAAGAGTGAGTGGTTGGGAGAGAAGCTTGGAAGTTGTCTGGGGGCTAATGGAGTGTCTGTGTAGACTGCTTCTAAAACATGGATTGATCTCTTGGGAGGACCTCCGCTCTCCCTCCCATCCCCTCCCCCGAAAGCCATCCTTTGTATCAGTGAACAAAAAAGAAAGGGGGGAGAGCTGGGCCCTCCTCCACGTGACCTTCATAGTGATGGATGGATGGATGGATGGATGGATGGATGGATGGATGGATGGATGGATGGATGGATGGATGGATGGTGTTCAGGGTCCACACCCACCACCACTTCCCAGAGGGCTGCATTTTCCCTTGGGAGGGGCTGGGGGTGAGCTTGGTCTTTCTATAATTAGACCAGTTTTTCCAGAAGTTTAGCCCTGGGGGGAGGAGTAGGGAGGAGTAGGGGAGGGAGCTAAGGAGGAGGCCGGGAGTTGAGTGCAAGGTCAGGGGACTGGACTGAGTTTATTGCTATTGTCTACCCCCTGGGACCGGGGCGAGCCTGTTCTAAAATTTGTATCGCTTGGAGTGTTCCCGGGGTTGTAAATTGTTAAAAGAAAAGAGAGTCTGAGTTGGTGCTTGTCTCCTCCCCACGGCCCCCCCTGGACCCCGGTATGTGCGGTAAGAGCTTAATAAATGCTCGCTGATGTTTGGGTCCGGGGCACGGTCCCATGTTTTTTCCTTCATTTCTCCTTCTGAGCCTCAGTTTCCCTCCTCTGTAAAATGAGAGGGGAGGGGGCTCGGCTGAGCTTCCTCTTGACCTCCTCCAGTTAAGCTGCACTGATTGACCTCTGCCCCTGTTGGTTGTGCCCTCCCAGCCCCAGGAAGTCACTTGAGGGCAGGCTCTGCTTGTCTCCTTGAGGGCTTAGGTGTCCTGGGTCCCCCGGCCAGCTCCCCTCCCACTGCCTGGGCCTCTGGGCCCTCTGGTCAGGCTTTGTTGGCTGCCCAGCCCCTCCCCTGGCTTTGGGTGAATTTCAGCTCCTCTCCCAGGGTGACCAGCTTGTTTTTTCAACTTGTAAATGAGGGAGTGTTTCTGGCTAGGGGAGGTGTGAGCCCCATCCGGTACTGGGATCCCACCCCCTTCCTAGTTTGCATATGCCTTCCTCACCCCCACCTCCTCCAGTATTTAGAGCTGCCAGGACCTCAGGGGTCCTTCCCCTCATTTGACAGATGAAGAAACTGAGGCCCAAAGTGGACATACAGGAAGTGGAGGGCAGGGTTGTTAGGGCCTGCTTCCCATTATTTGATAATCGCTTGTATTTTCTCACCCGTGGTTATTTTTCTTCCAGCTGGGTGGCCCAGTGGATAGAGCTCTGGGCCTGGAGTCAGGAAGACCCTAGTTCAAATTCATCTTCAGACACTTACTGACTGGATGACCCTGGGCAATTCTCTTCTGCTTGCCTGTTTCATCCAGTGTAAATGAGTCAGTAATAGTACCTACTTCCCAGGGCTGTGCCCAAGTGAGAGCCCATTTGCTTAAAGAAATGCTTGTTCCCTTTCTCCCCAGAACGAGACCTTCTGGAAGGTAGAAATTGGCACTTTAAGATTGAATCAGGTTCTGGTGGAGGCAAAGGTGGTCATCTGCCTAATCACCATTTAGTCTGGGACAAAATCTGGATTTGAATTCGGGACCTTAAACCTGCTTCTCCTCCAGAGCTCTTTATTTTTCCTGAGAAGGCAAATGAAAGGAACTCTCAATCAGCATTTATGAGGTTTGCTTGAGTTTATTTAGCTTACTACTTGGAAGAATGCCCTTCAGTGCAAGGACAGAAGGTAAGATTCTGGGAAGTCAAGCAATCTCTATAGGGAGCAAGTCGGAAGGATTTCTAACTCTTCCAAAGGGAGGTGCCCCCTCCGGGCTTCCTCCCCTTCCGAAGCCTTTGTTATGCCTTCTCTTTAGAAGGGGTGGGGCCCCCAGGTCACCTTCTTCCATTTCCCAGCCCTCCATCCTGAGTGTCTGAGGGGGCTGGACTCCGCCTTTTCTAAGTGGCCTGTGTCTAGTTCTGAGGGGCCCTGACCCTTCTGAGCAGACCCACCCCCACTCCTTCAGCGTCAATTGCCCTGGAGTTTCCCACCTGCCCTTAAAAAGAAGCCTGCTTCCAGGAAATGTTGGAGACTCTGCTGTCTCTAAGAGCCTTTGGGGCAGGGGCTGGCTCTTATTTGAGGTCATAGATTTGGGAGAGAGTACCTGAGACCATCTAGGTTGACTCCCAGTTGTATAGAGGAGAAACTGAGGCTTCCTGGGGAAGTGCTTGGAAATGCCGCTGGGGGGGTGGTAAGGGGGGCCCCTCCATTTTACTCTTTTTTCCAGGGCAATGAGGGTTAAGTGACTTGCCCAGGGTCTCACAGCTAGTAAGTGTCAAGCCTCTGAGGCCAGATTTGAACTCTGGTCCCCCTGAATCTAGGGCTGGTGCTTTTTCCACTGCGCCCCCTAGCTGCCTCTCCATTTTACTCTTGAGGTAAGCCTGTCATCTGTGGAGTCCTGCTGAGTCAGCCATTTGGAAGCCGGGTTCAAAACGAAAACCAAGTGATATCTCCTTCCAGGATCGTCAGAGGTTCCTGGCTGTCCGTCATTCAGGTGGAAGTGAGACTGTAAGGTCCTTGAGAGAAAGAGTTTGTCTTTGTATCTCTGGGCCTGGCACCGAATTCTCCCCAGGAGCACAGACACCAGTAGGACTGGAGTTTTTGTTGACTCGTTCCGGTCATGTCTGACTCTCTGTGATACAACATTGGGAGATCTCTTGGCAGAGATCCTGGAGTGGTTTGCGCTTTCCTTCTCCAACTCATTTTCCAGATAAGGAAACTGAGGCAAACGGTGAAACTGACTTGCCCAGGGTCACAAAGCTAGGAAGTATTTGAGGCTGGATTTGAACTCGTCCTCCCGACTCCAGGCTGGATGGTTCTACCGACTGCCCTAATACCTAGAAGAGGCACTTGTAAATGTGAATTGGAAGAAATAGACTGTTCACCTCAGACAGTGACCGTTGTCTTGGACCTCTGCTTTGGAAGCTTCTGGGGGAAGGGTCAGGCTCGCTTCTGTGTTTGTAGCCCAGCATTGACAATGACTAGTGGCCCTGTTCCTGTGACCGTAACTGTAGAGCTGGGGAGTATCTTAGAGATCTCCCTTCCTTAAAGGCGCTATTGTGTGCCAAGTGCTTGGTAAACTGTATAATGTGGGGCAAATGTCAATGGTGGTAATGGGGGTGGAGGTGGTGATGGTGCTGGAGGAGGAGGAAGAGAAAGAAACCCAGGCTCAGAGAACAGCTGACTTCCCCAGGGTCGCACGGATGGCAAATGGCCTGCTCTGGGACCCCTGACCTCTTCACTTTCATGAGAAGAAAGCCTTGCTGCTCAATCTCTTTCTTCTGGAATGGAGAATCCCAGTTTCCGGTTGTAATTTCTCTTTCTTTGGGACCTTCCTTGCTGGGGAAGGAATTTGAGGAAGCTGGGAGTTGGTTTGTGGCCTCCAGGTCTGCGTGTGGCCTGCTCTATTTGTCACTCTTCTCTCTGCCCGAGCTTTCTTGTGGTCATGTGGTGTGGGCAGCCTGCACTGGCTTTTCCCTCAGGTGGACGGTTCTCAGGTCTGTGGCTTCCCACCCTGTTGGAGTAGAAGGGTCCTCCCGTCCTTCCCAGCTCTGAATCTGTGTGCGTTATTAATGTTGTCCCCCCCCTTTTCACATGTGGGTTCCTGGGTAAATAAATCATTGCCTCTGGGCCTCAGTTTCCCCTCTTGTAAAAGGAGGGAGTTAGACTGGAGGGCAGCTAATGTCTCTTCCGACTCTAAAACTGTGGTCGTGCTATGAATCTTTTAGTCAGTTTCCAAAAGTGAACCAGTGACACATTCGGTGGTGCCAGTTGAGAGGAAGTGCACTTCCCCGAATTATTTGACTGGTCTCCTTGTGTCAAAACTTGTAGGAAGAAAGTTCTGGGCCTCAGTTTCCTTGTCTGCAAAGGGATGGGGTTGGAGGAATCGGGCTTCCCCTTGCCTGCCCAGTACTCAGCACTCTTTCCAGCACATAGTAGGTGTCTAATCGATGCTATGGGGTCTGATGGGGTCCATCGGGGTCCGTCGATGAGTTTTCCTGCTGGTTCGTTGCCACTTGGCATTTGTGAGGTGCCCAAGGAGGGCCCAGCATGGGGGCGGAGTTTGATCGGCAGCTGACACCCCCCCCCCTTTCCCCCTTTGCTTTGTCCCTGGGCACTTGCTTATCGGTTGGTGGGAGGGTGGGACTGGGTGTGCCCAGGCCTGGCGAGTCTTGGATGACTGCGCTGCATGAATGGCAGGCCTGGCAGGTGATCCCGATAGCTCTGACCTTGGCATCACTTCTAGGATGATTTGCCTCCAAGGTAGAAATTTTCCTGAAGAACGGGATCCGTTTCATTACAGGATTATCTCTCCCTGTTGGACAGCCTTTTCTTTGCCCTTTTCAAACTCTTTGTGTGACACAGGAGGGAGATCATTGATCCCACCGGTCCATTTGGCCACCAGCTCCTGCATGCTCCCCCCCCCTACACCCCATCCTTGAGAGGCAGCCAGCCTGAGCCAGAAGAGGCAGCCCTCCTGGGGAGAGCTTTGAACCCCACGATTGCTGCCCTTCAGGCTCCACACGGCTGCAAGGTGGCGCTTGAAAAATTACTGCATCCTGGCTGCCTTTCACCTGTTTTACTGATGGGTGTGGGGGATGTTGGGCCAAGGGCATGCCCCTTCATTGGGGGCCGCAGGGGGAGCTTCTGTCACCAGCTCTGGGCCTCTGTCCAGAAGGAGCAGTAAGCAGCCTGGCCAGGGATGCACACCTGCTAGCTGATCGGCTAATAAAGGGCAGTCATTGGGCATTTAGGGGGCTCGCCTGGAGCATCTGCCCTGGTGTGGTGCAGGGAGCCCAGGAGTGAGTCATGGAACTGATCTAGGCTCCTCACCTCAGTTAAATGAAGGGATTGGCCTGCCTGTCTTGGTGTGTTTGGGCCCATCTCTGTCCCTTCCCAAGCTCATGGACCCTGGGTAATAACCCCTCATCCTCAATGGCAGCTCTAACTCTGCCATCCTCTTCTGCCTGCATCCTTTGCCCTGGCTGGGACCCTCTTTCTCTGAACTTCGGATTTCCACTTGAACACAAGCAGGTGGGACAGAGCGCATCTAGGTCCTTTCTGTAATCTTGAAAACACCGATCCAAAGTTGGAGCCTTTGGGAGTCGGGACCATGGCTGAAGGAGGGTGTGTGCGTCTGTGCGTCTGTGTCTATGTGTGTCCATGTGTATGTTTCGCTGTCTCTGTGTGTGTCTGTCTTTGTGTCTCTATGTGTGTGTCTGTGTCCGTTCATATCTGTATGCCTGTAAAAGAGCCAATCTCTCTTTAGGGATTGGTCCAACAGCAATGCTCGGAACTCACAGGCTTCCTTCCACTATTGCCTGCTGCTGGCCACCCAGCCAAGGTCCCTGTGGTGACCTCCAAGGGCACCCTCGGATTCCGCTCCCCAGTTTGTCCCTGGTTCCACATTCGGGGGCCCATTCCAACCGGCCCCTCCCCCGCCCCATCCCCCCCAACTGTGTTTATTTTCACACACATATCCTTTCTCGCCCTTCCCAGCTAAGCTCACCCTCGGATTAGGACTGCGGCTTGGCTGACAAAAGCCAGACGATCTCAGACTTAAACCTGAAACTCTAGCGCTAATCCTGCTCTCCTGGGTCTCCTTACTAGGGGGGCGGGGAGGGGAGGGAGCCCTTGAATGATGGCTGGGGTGGTTGGGGTCCTCAGTTCTGAGGAGGGGGCTTAGAATTGTCTCAGCCTTTCTTTGTACCAGCTTTGTGTGTGTGTGTGTGTGGGGGGTTGGAGGTGGCATACATGGGAACCCCTGTACCCGGAAAGCGGAGCCTGTGCTCAGCAGTTAGGCAGAATGCGTCTCCCATTTGGGCCTTTTACTCCCACCCATTGTTAGAAAAATCCCCAAGGTTTATGACTTTTTTTGAATGGCGATGGGGAGGGGGCTCCTCTTAGGCCAAGGCTTCCCCTTCTTAGCTCTGGGTGTGAGGCAGTAATTGAGGGACCCTCTGGGCTCCTTAGTTGAACAGTGAATAATGGTGCCACCAGCTGGGGGGACTCGCATCTGTTTCTCCATCTCTGGCAAGACTGAGCTCCTACAACCTCCTAAAGGACAGAAAATTAGGAGGTCTTGGCCCCGTGGGCAGCAGTATCATCCAGCCTAGTTAGGTGGGGTCTCTTGGGACTCTCTGATTGTGTGTGTGTGTGTGTAGACGTGCACATGTAGAACACACATACATATCATTGAATATTTCATCAATGCTGTTTGTTTCCCATAATAGTCTCTTAGAGGGAAAAAATGAAAAAGTAAAGCCAAACCCACCTTCCCAATTGGATAGCAGCATGTGCAGCATCGCACACCTTTAGCCTACCACCTCTCCACCTACAGGAGGGAAATAGCTTTCTCTTTTTTTCCTTGACTAATTCTAAGAACATTAGGGGGGATACAAAGAAAGACAAAAACAGACCCTGTGCTCGTTCTAAAGGGGAGGACAACATCTGAGAAGAATGGGAAAGGCCTCCTATAGAAGGAGCACGGGAGCAGAATCTTGAGAGAGATTTTTGGTGCCCAGCACATAGTAGGTCTTTAATAAATGCCCGTCCATTGGTCATTGTTTTCTTCTTTTGTCTCTTAAAGTTGGGTCAGGGTCTGTTGGGGCAGCCAGCGTATGTTGTTTCTCAGGCCATCTCTCCCCCTCTTCCTCACCCTGGATGCTCGGTGGGCACAGGTCCTTGGAGGCATTTGCCCGGCGATGGGATGACTGGTGGGCTCAGAGCCTGCTGGTTGGGCTTCCTGCACCCAGGCTCTCCCTGCGAGGGTCTCTCCCGTACAGGTCTGATCGTGTGGCCTCCGTCTTCCACTCAGCCCTCTCCTTGGCTTTCACAACTGGTTTCTTCACCTTAGTCCCTCTTCCTCATAGTGTGTGACCCAGTGATGCCAGCCTCCTTGCTGGGCCTCACCACAGGCTCCTCCATCCCTGTCTCCCAGCTGGCTGGTAGCCTTTCACTGGCTCTAGCACACCAGCAGGGCTCTCCATGCTGACCTCTGGAGGCCTCCTGGCTTCTGTCAACAGTCAGCTCATATCCCACCTTCCTGGTGACCAACTGGGTCAATGTACCCTCGTTCTGAAATGGCGTAGCCGCTCTTCAGAAGTGTGTGTGGTGTGGTGTGGCATGGTGTGTGTGTGTGTGTGTGTGTGTGTGTGTGTGTGCATGCACACACACCCAGGGCTCTATGTGTGTGCTTGTACGTATCCCTACACCCAGGACTGCCTGAGGGGCACCCCCTGAGCTCTGCCCCTTCTACCTGGCTGGGCTCCTTTGTCTTCCCTGTCACAGACATCTTACAAAGTAACACGCTTTATTTACGGTTCTTTTGCTTTCTTGAGAGCTCACTGAAGCTTCCCCAAGTACCTTCTTATTGGACCAAGCAGAAACCCCAAGATGTCTGCAATTGAGCCCACATCCCATTTGGTGACTGAGGGGAATGAGGCTTAGGAGAGCTTGTCTTACCCAAGGTCGCACACTTGGACTACATAGCCTTGAAGGTCCTGTCTGGCTCTCTATACCTAACTCCTCATTTTGTAGAGGGAAACTGAGGCCCAGAAGAGAAATGCGTGCCCAAGGTCATAGAACTGCCCAGTTCCAGGTGGATGTTCACTGTCATTGAACCTGGAGCCGGGGAGGTAGGGGTGGGGGTGGGGCACCCTCCCCATGTGGCTGCAAGCTAGTCCCAATAGCTAATGTTTACATAGACCTTTAAGGGATACAAAGTGTTTAGTGTTTTACTTGTCTCACGGGATCCTCAGTGACTCTGGGAAGGAGGTGCCATCATTCTGCCCATTCTGCCGACGAGGGAACTGAGGTGGAGAGAGAGAGGCTAAAGGACTGATTGAGGTTACCGGCTCCTAGGTTTCTGAGGCAGAGTTCACACCCATATGCTCCTGAGGCCTATACGAGCCCTGCCGCCGCCCCCCCCCCCCCATGCTGCTTTCCTTGGAAGGGTTTTCATGGGGAAGAGGGTCAGACCTATTGTTCTGCTTGGCCCCAGAGCTGGTGGGAGTTGTGGTGGGGGCAGGGCTCTCTGTCAGTGTATGTGTGGTAGAGAGGTTCCCAGCTCAGGAGCATTATGCAGGGATGGACTGGACAAATCGGAAGACCGTCCACTCTGAGCTCCTGGCATCCTCGGTTGGCAGCGAGGCCCCTGCCCAGCAATGAGTTCCTGTTTTCATTGTTTCCTGGGGACTGAAGGGACCAGCCCAGGGCTTGAATGGAGCAGGGAAGGCTGCCCTGATTCTGTGGAATGTGACCAGGCGTGAGGTCATACAGGGCAATGTCCAATAACTGCCTTCCTTTCTGTTTAAGACCTGACTTTGTGTCTTTGCAGAGAGGGAAAGGGAAAAAAATGAGTAACGTGATCTGGGCCTGACTGCCCTTCTAGCCGAGTCAGGCCCAGCAGCGAGGAGGAGGAGGAAGACAAGAAGGAAGACGAGGGCGGAACGGGACATCCCCCAGCACCACGAGCCGAGCAGATACAGGTATGCCCCACTTGAAGAAAACCCTCATAACTGGCCCATGGAACCCAAGGATGGGCCGAGGGCCAGGTGGGGTTCTTTGGTCCTCAGCCACAGCGCCTTTGTTTGGAGAAAGGCTGCTTCCCCTCTGGGCTCCAGGCCTGGAGGCCTTGGTGGGCAGCCGGTCCAGCCTCTTCCTTGTACAAGGTCACCCTCAAGCCCCGATTCAAATCCGCTTCTCTGCCTCCAGATTGGGGTCTTTGGAAGTTCAGATGACATTGGTTATGGACCTGTCTGATGGGCTGATCCTGCCTTGTAGATGTTGTCTCCCCTCTCCTGGGGTAGAATTGGTCATCTCCTCAAGGGCAGTGACTGTCACAGAAATGAAATGGGTCCCCATAGACCCAGGGCTTAGCGCACAGTAGGTGTTTAATAAGTACCTGTTGATGGATGATCTGATTTTCTACCGCATGGCGATTTCTGGGTCTCCCCCTCTCTGCCCCTCCCCTGCCCCCATCTGGAGTAACAAAAATAATTAAGCAGAGTCAGGCTCAACTGCAGCCATGTCGGACAACATATGGCACCCTCCCCTCCAGCAAAAGGAGGGAGAAGACTTTCTTTTCTACTCTCTGGTCCTGGGCTTGGCCATTCTCAGCAGGCAGCCTGAGATTCTGTTGTCGCTGCCTCCCTTTTTTCCTGAATCCTCTTGCTTCCTCATTTCATGCATGTATTCCCCTTCTCCAGATTCCTCAGGGAGTAGGAGTATTCCATCACAAGGCTCATCCACAATCTATTCAGATGTTTCCCATTTCCCCATCGGTTTCCATTTCTTTGTCACTGCCAAAAATGATAGGACAAACTTCAGGGAAGATCTGAGACCTTATTTTCTGCCTTCGTCGATGGTACGTCCTGTGGTGAGTCTCTTCTCCGGCAGAAGATAGGAACCCAACAATCCCAAGGTGTTTTCCAGGAGCTGAATCCACCCACAGACTGTCTTCATCCCCACAGACCTGGCATCATCAGGAATTAATAAATCAATACTAACCAGTAAGACCAAATCTGATGGTCTTTTCCCGTTCCTCAAACTTTTCACCCTCTCTGCTGTCTGTTTTTGACACTGTGGACCATATTTTCCTGTTGGATAGTCTTCCTTCTCTTGGATTCATTCATTCTCTCTCTCTCTCTCTCTCTGATTTAATTCTCATCTCTAGTCAGCTGACTCTCAAATTTGTATTTCCAGCCCCAAGTCTCTCTCCTGAGCATTAACAAACTGGATGCCCTGGATACATCTCAAACTCACCTTCCAAAACGACCCCTTATCTTTCCCTCTCCGCCCTCCCCTAACCCCAACCCCTGCCCCTTTTTCTTACTTCCCTGTTACTCTCCAGGGGGGCTGTCTGCTTCTTCCAAACTCCCAGATTCACTACCTCAGCATAATCTTTGACTCTCCCTCTCCTTCACCCCTCATCTCCAGCACCTGCTTAATACCATAGAATGCTTGTTCATTGATTGATTTGACAATTGGCTTTTGCCGTTTTTGCCAGTTGACTGGTTTTGAAGTATATAACTTTGGAGTTGTATTTTTAAAAAAATGAGTAGTTTTCAGCAGTCATTCACTCTGATTCATTTTTGAGAATTGCTTGTTCCTGTCTTTTGGCTATACTCATTTCATTTCCTGGAGGCAACGACTCTTGGTCTTAAATATTTGTATTAATAACCCAGGGATCTTGGCTATTAAACCTTTGTTTGAGATATTTCATGCAAAGATTTTTTTCCCCTTCAACAGTTTTCCTTATCCTTGCTGCATTGTTTTTGTTTTTTCAAAACTATTTAATTTCATGTCATCAAAATTGCCTATTTTATCTTACTTCTGTCCATTCTTTGGCTAAGAATCCTTCTTCTTGCTATAACTGTAAAAGCTTCCTTAGTGTATTTTAAGTGATTTAATTGATAATTAAATACATTTTCACTTTAATGCTCATTTTTACAGAACGCTTCTGTTCTATAAATTGAGATGCCCCTATTCAGGTATTAGCATAAAAAGTAATACTCCCAGTCATGTTATTTTAAATCTTAAACTTTTTTTTTATCTATCTTATCTGTCTGTCTATCTATCCTACCCCAACTCCCACTTCTTCCCCAGTAAGAACTGGCTTAAGTTATTCAGTCTCTAAGCTCTGTGGAGACAAAAAGTGCAATAACCCCTGTCCTCAAAGAACTTAGATTCTGTTCGGGAAACAGCTTGTACATATACAAGTCCAGTGTGTACACATAGAAGGTAAAGGGATGGGGAAGTAGGAGCCAAGTAAGAAAACTAGTTAAGGGGAGAAAAGCTTGGGGACCTTGTATGACCTGCCCCGCCTGGTACCTCCCTGCCTTTCTTCCTGGAGGGGGAAGGGGAGTACATTTCATTGATCTAAGATTAGTCACTCTAATTACTCAGCTCTGGCTTCCTGGCCTTGGTTTTTTTTGTTGACATTGGTGTGATTGGTGTTGTTGATGTTCCCTTGGTTCTGTTTATTTCCCCCTGCATCAATTCTTACAAGTCAGAGCTGGATTTGTCAGTATTTTTGAATGCTTCCTTAACTCTTGTCTTGAGATCATTACTTCTTTGTGGAGGAGGAGAAACTTGGGGAAATAGTGTCACAGGGATCCAGAAGAACTTGGGAAAGTCCCCAGTTTAGCTGGGGCAGGGACTTGGGGCCAGACCTGGAAGGAGATGACTTGGCACAGGGGCCAAGAAGCTCACGGTGCTGAGCTAATGCCGGGCACAGAAGCACCCTGGGGAATATCTGCTGGTGGATGAGTGACTTTGTCAGTGACTACAGGGGGAGGTATATGACAAGGCTCTGTCGGCTTGATTGGTCTGTGGCCATTTTAATGCACGTTTCCTATTTGAGATCTTGCCCTCACTTTTGGAGAAAAGGTTTTGTTGCCTGAAATACCACCATACGATGATTCTTGGCCCCGTCCCACTGGTGTGCCTCAGTTTCCCTATTTGTAAATATATGGATGAGAACATGGTGGGTTTCACCACTTTTTCAGGCAGCTGTAGTCAGGAGAACCTGACTTCCGATCCAGCATGAAACCCTTACTAGCTGTGTGACCCTGGACAAGTCACACAACCATCCTTGGCCTTAATTTCCTTGCGTATAAAATGAGGCAGTTGGACAAGCTAACCAATCTGAGGTCACTTTCAGCTCTAGATCCTAATTAGGATCATTAATTAGATACTCTGTTTGTAGATGTCAGGTTACTGAACCAGGGGTTTAGCCCTGGATGGAGGTCAGGCCCAAGTACAGATCCCATATTTGCCCTTGTTACCCGTGTGACTCTGGCCGAGTTGGTTTATATCTTGGGCTCCTGCCACATCTGTGGGGGAGCATTGTTGTAGCAAAAAGCTTTGCAAACTGTCAGGTGCCATGGATGTGTGAATTCCCCAGATAGCTTTACTTGACATGCACAGTGGGGCCCAGGGGGCCAGGAACTCCTACCCACCCAGGCCACAATTCTTTTTTCTTTTTTTTTGCGGGACAATGAGGGTTAAGTGACTTGCCCAGGGTCACACAGCTAGTAAGTGTTAAGTGTCTGAGGCTGGATTTGAACTCTGGTCCTCCTGCATCCCAGGCCACAATTCTTTACAGGACCTTTCAGCCTTGTTTCAGTCCCTCACAGGCCGCTGCTTCCAGTCTGTGACTGAGGGTTGGGGACTGGGCAGGTCGAGACCACTTGTAGAGGACACTATGGATGGGCCTCTCAGGAAGATAACCAGCACACTGATAGCCCAGCCCAGGCCACTGTTGACTCTCTGATTCCTGCCTGCTTTGGAGATGAACTGATAGTAAAGTGACTGCTTGACCGATGGTATTTGAGGGGGCTCAAACACCTATCTGTTTTCCTAGAGACATCTTGACTCTCTGATTCCTGCCTGCTTTGGAGATGAACTGATAGTAAAGTGACTGCTTGACCGATGGTATTTGAGGGGGCTCAAACACCTATCTGTTTTCCTAGAGACATCTTAATAGAGATTAAACAAGAAATAAAGTCACCACAAGCAATATTGCTGGGCTTGCCTAGTCGTTATGCTTTGTATATGCTTGCCAATTAAGTGCTTTGCCGGCGGCTTGAGGCAGACAGTGCATGTGGGGCAGTGGGAAAAGAGCTGGTTTTGTTAGCCTGGGCAAACCTCATCCCTTGCCCAGCCTCGGTTTCCCTCCATAAATTGAGGCGGTTGAACCAGACGATGGAGCTCTGTTTCCATTTCTAACTCCGTGATCCTTAATGCAGTAAAGTGAGCATTTATTAATGATCTACTCTTGTTTTTAGCAGGCTGACCCTCAGTTTTCCTTATCTGTAACATGGGAATAATCAAATACCTGTCTGGTAAGGCTGTTGTAAGGACCAAAGGTGACTCTGGCTACAAAGTGCTTTACAAACCTTGAAATGCCGTCTAGATTTCTCTTCTTGAGAGGGAGGGAGCCTGGTGTCATGGATTGGAGAGGGCAGGCACTGACATCCGCAAGACCTGGGCTCAGATCTTGCCTCTGACATGGCCTTCCTGAGTCTGAGCAGTTCACTTGAACTTTTCTTACCTGCCATAATTAAGCTCCCTGAGGGGCAGCTAGATGGCTCAGTGGATAGAGCACCGGCCCTGGAGTCAGGAGGACCTGAGTTCAAATCCAGCCTCAGACACTTAACACTTACTAGCTGTGTGACCCTGGGCAAGTCACTTCACCCCCATTGCCTCAAAAAAAAAAAAAAAAGCAAAAGAAATTAGAGGTAAACCTGAATCCTGTGTGGGATGTTGTGGGGGGGGGGGGCCAGGGCAGAAAAGCAAGAGCATCTGGTGTTTGAAAGCTTCTGAAGGATTTCACCCATCAGCGTTTGTTAGAAGGTTTGGGGAATCTTGCCTCTGTGACCCTGGGTAAGTCACTTCTTCTGCCCTCAGAGCCGCTCATAAAGCAGGAGCACCCACCTCACAGGGTTATGGGAAATGTGAGCCCACATTGTGTTCCCCCAATGGGCGCCTCTTCAATGGGAGTCCCTGATTGATTGTCTGAAGCCCGGGAGGCTGAGTGGTTTCCCCCTAAACACACAGCCCTGGGCATCAGATTCTCTTATCTCATAAACACTGCTATGAGCTCTTGCCCAAGATCTCTAGGGTCCCGGCAGGCCTGAATGAATGAATGACGTTTAAGTGCTTACTAGGGGCCAAGTGCCCTGTTAGGCCCTGGATATACCATATAAAAGTGAGGCAGGGCCTCCCCTCAACAGGTGTACATTCTGCTGAAGGAGATATGACCAGCTGGGGAGAATGGGATTCCATTGGCACAGCCTTTCCAGAGCTGGGGTGGCGAGAATCTGGGTAAAGAGAGAGAAGTGGGAATGGAGGGAGCAAGAGGGGAGAGCAGAAGGCAGGTGTGTGGCCTCTGAGGGGGCAGCACATGGGGAGGAACATTCCTGGGCAATGCAGGACTAAGTAACTTGGCTTTATGTCTGGTTGTGGGAAATCGGAGGAATGAGCATAGTCCAGGATTTCCATCGGGAATCCCTGTGGAAGACCATATGTCCTCGGTGGGGATGGGGATGAATGCAGAGGGGTGGATGGCGTCCTGAGCAGAGATCAGTGAGGGGGGAGCTCCTGTGGAGCACTCACAGTTTTCATTTTTCTGGCTGTGGAATGAATAGAAGTTGCTCTCCCCACAAATTGATAGAGACACACCCAGGAATGCTTTGTCCTAGCCCAGACCTCCCTCTGGGGTCCCATGCTCTCGTCCTCGGGACCCCAGAAGGGCTTCCTCAGGGATTCTTGTAGTCGCAGTTAGGAGCCATGGTCCCTTGGCCTGAGACGAGGGAGATTTTAGAGGCTGAAGTTCTATATTGGAAGTCTAAGTATGTGTTGGTAGTATTTCTTTCTGGGGTCCCAAGCTGTGATCACCCTCCTCCCCCGATAACTTTGTTGTATTTTATACTTAAGTACTTTCCTGTGAGCTCCCTGCGGGCATCCCCCCAGTGCTTGGCGCATAGTAGGTCCTTGATGAATGCTGTTGAGGGGATGGAATGGAATGGGGATGACAGCGCTTTGGGTGCCTTTGGTCTTCCCTCTCGCGCAGTCCTGGAGGAGTGGGTGCAATATTGGAGGGACCTGGAGGGGTGGGCCGCTGATGCTTCTTCTCCTTGGTGACAAAGGGAGGTGTGTACATGGGTGACCCTGCTTCTCTGGACTTGGCTGACTCCCATGAGGAAAGGCGGCAGGAAGCAAGCATTTATTAAGAGCCTGCTGTATTCCAGGCTGTGCTGAGCCCTTACAAATATTATCTCATTATCCTATTTTACAGTCCAGGAGGCCAGGGTTCCCACAGTGTGTGAGGCTGCATTTGAATTTCTAGACTCTAGGCCCAGAAAGGCTTGGACCTAAATAATCACACCTTGAAGATGGCCTTGTCTAAGTAGCTCTGAATTCACCCCCTAAGCCCTTGCTGAGCGCCCACTGTGGGCAAGGACTGGGTGGGCTCTTTAAGCTGAGAGGGGCACAGCCCTGGGAGGGCAGACAGCTCTGTGCCGTCTCAGCTCAGCCCCTTCTTCTGCAGCCTGACTTGGCCCTCCCTCCTAGCGTCAGAGAACAGCTGCTCGCCCCTGCCCATAGTGGGGTCTTTCAATTTATCTTGGAAAGGAAATGCCAGGAACAGGTGGGGTGTTTCTCAGTGAATGACCTAAGTCCCAATGCATTTAGGGACAGAGGGTGGGCCACTGACGCATACAGATGGACGGGCGCCGCTGCTTCGGAGGGCCAGCCGTTCCACTAATGCAGAGAAGAGTATGACCTTCCCCCCCAGTAAATCCTTCCTCATCCCAGGAGTGGGGCATCCTCCCTTCTCCCCATTTCCTGTGTCCTTTGGAGGCTGGTGGTGCTGGTGGCAAAGGATGGGGCACATCCATCAGCATCCCTCCTCAGAGCTTAGACCCAGACTTCACAGAGACTGGGGGGGGGTCCCTCTCATTCTCCCAGAATTCCAGGCTGACTTCCTATGTATTTGGCCGTATCTAGACCAAGCCTAGATAACTAGACTTCTGTTGGCCTAAATCAGTTGAAATTTGTATTAATCAACTGGTGTTTCTTAATTCTTTTTAGTTTTTTTCAATGAGCCGTCATTCATTTTTTCCCCCTCTCGAGAAAGGAAAAAAAGAAATCCCAAACCCTCGGAACAAATGGGCCTCTTCAGGCAAGACCCGTTCCCACAGCGGCCACAGCATTCGCTGTGTGCCAAGCATGATGTTAGGCCCTCGGTATATGGTCTCTGATCCCAGGGAGCCTGTATCTGTTCTCTTCTGTCTCTGGCTCCGCCACTGCAGAGACGCAGGACGTAAGTATAAGCCAGTTTGGGGTGAGGAGACACCAGCAGCTGGGGGCTCAGGAAGGACCTCCAGCCTGGGCTGGAGGAGGACAAGTTGGCAGGGAGGCCGAGCAAATGGGCTGATTCGATTAGAATGGAGACTGTGTTTTTGTCTCTTTTTTTATTCTTTTGATCTTGTCTACATTTTTCTGGGTTTCACATTGGGAAACTGAGGTACCTAGTGAGGCCTTGAACAACTTTCTGCCTCCATAAAGTTAGTTATTGGTAACCTCCAGCTCTCTGCCTTGACTTACTCCCCAGTCAGGGAACAAGTGGTCCACTCTTGCCTATTAAAAAGAATGGCCTTAGGGGCAGCTAGGTGGTACAGTGGATAGAGCACTGGCTCTGAATTCAGGAGGACCTGACTTCAAATCCGATCTCAGACACTTGACATTTACTAGCTGTGTGACCCTGGGCAAGTTACTTAATCCTCATTGCCCCGCAAAAAAAAACCCCAAAACAACAAAAAAAGAATGGCCTTTACATTCAGGAATTTATTACGGGAAAAGTAGAAAGCTGGATTTTATTAAGGGCGGGAGGGGGCAAGAGTGCCTTGTTCAGAAACACACTCATTAAGCCTACTGAGTAATGCAGTCCTGAGAAATAGACCTGTCCATATGGCCAGGGCCCCTGGCATCAGAGACCGTAGAGCCCCAACGTCCCAGGGGAGAAGCTGTGGGCTTCCTTTGCTCTGACCTCAGTGGCCGTAATTCCCTCTTGCCCAGGGAGAATGGCGAGGCCCCGGCTCAGCTGCTGCACAGCCCCCATTGCATGGGAGGAGAAGCCCCCTTCTCAGAGGAAGATTATTTGAGACAACTGGAAGCAATTTGCTCTTGGCTGGCTTCTGTCTGGCTTTCTCTGGTGCCTCCAGCTCAGCTGTTGAATGCCTGTGGCAGGGAATAAGGAGTCAAGTCGGAAGATGGTCTTAGATTGTGCTTTTATTGACATGACTCTTCCCAGAGCTGCTCGGCTAAGAAAAAACACTGTCTTGAGATTCTGGCCTCTTAGAGCATTTCAGAGAATTTCTGAATTTCAGAGTTGGAAGAAAGAAACCATTGGCTCTCTTTTTAACCTGCACCTGGAAAAGAACCCCACTCTGATATAGTCAGCCAGAATCAGCTACTTCTGTATGCATGCTATCCCATAGTGTACCATATGAGGTCATCCGCTGGGGCCACTTTGGAATAGCCCTGCTCTGGACACTTACTGTCAATGTCCTTGAACTTGGGCTGCCAATATAGACCCCACTCCCCCAAGGCCTGATTTCTGATGAAGAACTGTGAATGACTTGACTGTTCTCAGCAATATTATGATCCAAGATAATCCCAAAGGACCAATGATGAAACATACTACCCACCTCCAAAGCAAGAACTGATACTGAGTACAGACAAGCACGCTATTTTTCACTTTCTTTAATTTTTTCCCCTTTTAATCAAGTTTTCTTGTACAAAATGACAAATATGGTAATGTTTTATATAATCGTAAAAACAAACCCAAAACAAAATAGAACCCCCCCCCCCCATTTGGCTTAGGGTTTTCTCACCACCAGGCAAACAGCTGATCATTTCTCAAGATGCCTGCTTCATGGATGTCATGTAGGGTTCAGAGTAGGAGAGGAAAAGCCCTCCATGTCCAGGGCTTTCCACTTTTTCGTGCCTCGGTTTCCCCAGATGTAAAATGAGGCCATTGGATGAGCGGCCCTCTGAGAACCCCAAACCCGGGATCTGTGAGGTGATGCCCAGCCCTGACATTCTGTCATCATCAGCGAAAATTTGCAGAATTTGCTGCCAATGGGTGGGTCCTCACTGCTCTGTAGAGAGCCCTGGGTACCAGGCTGGGGACTGGAGGAGAGCATTGCTGGAGACTTGTAATTCTCATGTGTCTGTTTTCAACCTTTGCCCAGGGAGTGCTGCCCCCCCCCCCCATAGTAATTATTCTTTCCGGATATGTAAATTGATGACTGCCTCTCCTCAAAGCTTGTGCAGCCAGGTTTGTTGAGCCAGGTTGTTTTTTGCCTTGTGTTCAAAATTATTTTTAGCCTATTGGTGGGAGCTCGGCTCTCCCAGTAGGAGGGAGTCATTTTTTTACTTTGTCTGGGAACTTGGGCTCTGTTTTCAGTGGGATCACAAGCTCCCTGAGGGCAGGGACTATTTTCCCTTTTTTGTATCCCCAGTCCTTAGCCTGCTGCCTTGCATATAGTAGGTACTTAATAAATGCCTGTTGACTTCTCATAGCCACTTGAAGGCTGGCCTTGGCATCAGATATTGGGTGGGATTCACATTCTGCTGACATGGACTGTTTGTCCACACTGGTTTGTATGACCTGGGGGAAGTCACTTAATCTTAGTGCGTCAATACCCCCCCACCCCCACCCCAAGCTTTCTAAGACCAAGTTACAGATGAGTTGACTGACCATGCACATCATGGCCTAACCAGTCCTCTGCATCTGAGGAGGGACTTTGCACACTGGGAGTCCCTGATGGAGGAAATCACAGGTCCAGGCCAGAAGTGTAATCCCAGGACCCCAGCATGCCAGCGTGCCTTCCTTCACTGGGCTGGGTTCAAGCACAGGGATCTTCGGGCCTTTGTGTTGAAGAGGACCCTTTGATGGGGTCCCAGCGTGTGCTCGCTGAGAGTGAGCAGATTCAAGGCAGGGGCAGCTTCAGAGGTGTTGGGCCGGGCTGGCTAGTTAGCCCAGCCATCCCTACTTCTCTGGGGAGTGGGGTCAGGATTCCAGTCCCACCAGGAGCAGACCTGGACTCTCTCCCGCCTTTGGCTTCAAGCCACTGGTGGCCCGGATGTTTGCAGAGAGTTGCTGCTGGTTTGGGAGGAGGCTGTGTTTAAAAGCACTCCCTCTCCCCTGACACAAGACGTGAGACCCAAATTCAAATTCTGACCCATCCTTAAAAGGTGTGCAACTCTCTCTGGGGCTGTCTCCTCATCTGTAAAATGGAGGAATGCTCCCTATAGTCCTTCCTTTCGCCGGCGTTGGAGTCCCGAGGGAGATGTGTGGAGACTGCTCTGACCCCCACCACTCGTGACTTGTCTGTCTCCCGTTGGGTTGAGCAGGAAGAAAGAAGGGGCCTTGTTCATTTTCTATTTCTAACAAGGATCTTGGCAACCCCTGGTGTTTTCTGGCGTGCATTTCTATTTAAGGGGACTCATTGTGGCCGTGGCCTTTGTCACATATCCTGTTCCCAGCCGGGAAAAATGTGTCCCGTGGTCTCCCATCCGAAGCCCTGGGCCGCCCTTGGAATGGGGAAGGCTATTCTTCTGGGGAACAATGGTGAGGCAGAGAGAGGCCAGGGCCTGGAAAAGGAGGGAGGGCTCACTCCCTGTGGCCTTGGGAAAAGGCGGGGGTTAGATCAGGTGGCCCCTGAGCACCAGCCTTTCACCTCTCCAGTTCTGTAGAACAGAAGCCACTGGAGGCCAGGCCTGGCCCTGGCCCTGACCCTGGCCTTGGCCGCCCTCTGCCGTTGGGAAGCCCAGCCCTGGGACAGTGCTCAGGTCACACAGGCTGGTCTGCTGGCCTTGGGCGAGTTCGCGATCCTGCTGCTTTTCTCTGCTGAGTGCTGCTGCTAGAGGCAGCCGGGTTCTGGTGGTGCTCAGGGGTCCACAGCCTTCCTTCAGCCCGCTGCCTCCCCGAGAGATGACCCCCTCCTCGCGTCCTAGAGCAGCCTTCCCTCTGGCTGACGCTTCCTTGGTGAAATAATAAGAAAAGTGGGGAAGGGATCGTGGGTCCTTGAAATTCACTGCTGAGATGTCTTTGATGTCCATGGATGGTTTGGTCCAGTAGAAAGAACGCATTAGCTTAGGTTCAGGAAACCTGGGGTCAGTCCTCACTGTCTGGAAGACTTTGGCAGCCCCTTCTCTGGCCTCAGTTTGCCCCTCTGTGAGATGAAGGAGTTGGCTTCCATTGGCCTGGGCTGATGGACGTGGCCCCATTTCTGACCCTGCACATATTTCTGTAAATCCGAGCCCGTCGGGCTTCCTGGTATGGAGACCCTACTTCCACTCACAGCGACAATCAAATCAGTGACGCACTTCTCTAGTGCGCTTTGATTCCCATTTTACAGAGGGAGAAACCAAGGCCCGCCGAGATGAGGCCGCTTTCCCAGAACCAGGGACCTTCCCATCTGCTGCCTTTGCAGTCCTTGGTTTAGGGACAAAACTTTTCGTGCACAGTTAAGACAGATTTACCTAACCTTTTGTAGCTAGATCTCTGGGGTCAGGTGGAATTAAATTGAACTCTCTAATGCCCTGGTAGTCCTGTGTCAGGAGATGGGGACTGGTTGGTGTGCCGCCCTTGCAGAAGGATCGTCAGCACATTAGTTTGTGTAGAAACAGGAAAAATCCCTGTATTGTGAAAATCTGAGGAGAAAGGGAGTGGGGGTGGGGTGCAGCATTCTTCCCCTTCTGAGCTGATGTTCCCCCATGGCCCAACACAGTTCCCAAATGAGAATGACTGAAGGGGCAGGGGCTCATTCTTTTTACCAATCTCGTTTATAGATGGAATGGATGGAAATTGATGAAGGGTCCCATCCACTAGGGAAGCGAGTCCAGGGCTTTCCTTAGCGGGGCCTGCCTTCTCGGGGTCCCCGGCAGGCCTCTCGTCTCTCCGCGACTGCCTTTTGATTAGCCCGACGGAACCTCCAGGGCTGTCAAGCTCGGTGCGTCAAGTGATGGAAAATTAAATTTTTAGAAGTGTTTACTGATTTGAATTTATTGAACTCAATTCATTAGAAGGATGTGCAAACAGAGCTCAGCTGTTTACTAAATTGGAGCCTTACTTTTGAGGCTTCAGCACATCATCTGTTCTCACTTGAACGCCGCGGGATTTTGTTGGTAAAGAGTTCAGCAGATGAAAAGCCGCCTTTGAGGAGCAGGGTCTGTCAGAGTGTTTCTTCCGCTGGATGCGTCGAGTTGGGTTTTGCACCTGGGAGCCAGGTGGGTTGTATCTTTCTTACTTTATCTTCCTTTTCCTCATGCACTCAAAGGTGGCTGATGGGGTTTCTCAGTCACATGGGACCCGCCTCACCAAGGGACCGGCCCCTGGCTCTTTAGATGCTTAGTCACAGTGGTCTAGAGACCAGAGCACCACAGACACGATTCTGCAGCCCAGGCAGCCTCCCCTTTGGACGCAGGAGCAGATGCTGCTGTGGCTTCAATCCCAGGCCTCTCTCCCTACATCTCTGAGTCTGTTGTCTGCCCATCTCCTTCTCTCCAAGTTGGTGTATTGGCCTCCTTTGTTACCTGGTCACCTCCTAAGGCTGATAGCGGCTCAGAGATGGGCTGTGGCTGCCTTCCTGGCTGCAGTCTCTCCAAGGGGGCCCTGGCCTCCCTTTGCCCTTTGGGAGGAGGGGTCTTGGGTGCTGTTTGTCCTCATGATCCTGAGAGCTTGGGTGGCATGAGTTCCCTGTTCCTTCCCTTCTCTTTGTCCCGCCTGCCGTGAGGCCCTTAATCAGAGCTCCAGGGGCCACTGCTTATGGTTGGAGGGAATGAGATGTCAGATGTGGAGGGGGGACACGCTGAGCCTCCCAATTGGATGCTCAGTGGGCTGGGGCACTGAGACCCAGAGGAGGTGAGGCTGGAGGGGCACAGATGTGCTTATCGATTCCAGGTCATGCAGGCTTCATTTCAAGCAAGGTGAAGTGACTCACCTAGGGTCAACCTTCTTATCTTACAGATGGGGAAACTGAGGCTCGAAGAGAAGTGAGTTACCCGAGTCACACATGGAAGTGACAGAGCCCAGGTCTTTTTTCCCCCCAATCTGCTGCTTTGTTCAGGTACCATGTCCCGGTTGCTGGGGGCAACGCCAGATCTCTAGCTTTCACTGCCCCAAAGAGCTGGGTTCTAGTCCCAGTTCAGCCCCTGGCTAGCTGGGAAGGCAGAGAGCTGCTGGCTGGTCTGTCATCTTGTGGAGTTTGGTGCCTGAAGTGAGACCCCGAGCCAGAAAGAGTGTGAGAGGTCACTGAGACCAGACCCTTCATTTCCTAGCTAAGAGCCTGAGCCCCAGAGTGACTTCACCAGGATCTCCCTGCCTGTGTGTGCTTGAGGCTGGATTGGAACCCAAGTCCATGAGCCTAGCGCACTCTCCACTGTACCCGCTGTCTGTCTTGGGGATGGGGAGCCCTCATTCCCAGAGGTCTTCAGGCAGAGGTCGGTTGGCTCTTGGCCAGGACGGCCTGGACCCCAGGGCTTCAGGGCTGGCCAAGGGCCCAGCGTCCTTAGCTGTGTGTCCCCACTGTGTCAGGCATTAAAGGACGGCTCATACTGCGAGGGGGTGGTGCGGGGGCTCCTGAGAGCATCGCACTCCGGAGATGTTGTGACGCGCCTTTTGTGAGCATTTCCATCAAGAGAGCCGGGAAAGGCCTCTACTTAATCAGTCTAAATGTCAGTGGTGTATTTTAATAAATTCTTGATTCCAAATGTGCTGTTTGGAATTGCATATTTCAAAGGAAGCTGCCACCCCCTTTGGAAGGGGGCTGACATTTCAAAGATCTACAGGGAAGATTGGGTTGACGGCTTCAGATTACATTTGAAAGAGTTTTTCTTTGAAAAAAGAAAATGAGTCCTTCCCCTTTAAATGCCAACACAAAGACATCAACATATTTAATCGAATTATATATTTAATTTATGTAAAGTGTAATTTTTATTCATGGGAACGCTTCACTCGGTACATTTTTAGCAGCTTTGAAGCTGGCCAGCCGGAGTGATAGAAAATGATTAAGCTTTCTGAATAAATTGCTCTTTAAGGACTTCCAGGAGAGGCTGGGAGGGCCTGGCCTTAGGCTTAGGAAGTCCCGGGTTCAAGTTCTGACCTTTGATTGGGGGTGACCATGTAGAAGTCCCTTCAGGGTGCCTTAGATAATTCTTGAAGACCGTAAGTCACAGATGAGTTATGGGGGGTAGAAGGAGCTTCCACGCCAGGGACGTTAGGTATGTCTTAAGGGAGTTGCTGATGCAGTAGATGGGGTGCTTGGCCAGGAGTCAGGAGGTCCTGGCTGTGTGACCCTGGACAAGCCAGATAACCTCTGTGTGCCTCAGTTTTCTCATCTGTAAAGTGGGGTTCATAATAGCACCTTCTGTCTTTAAAAACAGATTTATTGCAACTTTCCGCAGTGGGATGGGGAGAGATGCTATCTGGGAACGTTGCTCTGAAGACTCTTGGGGCAGGATGCTGTTGGAATGCACCTGCAGTTGCTCGCTCTGTTTCGGGTCTCTGAAAGGCACTTGAGGTTTGCAAACCACTTTGCCGGTGTGTGGTTGGTCCAAGGGCCCTGGGGCTGCTGTGCCCATCCTGCAGATAGCCACCATGAGGCCTGGATCCCGAGTCCTCTAGAGAGGTTCCTAATCCAGGGGAGGGGAAAGGATCAAACACCAACCTGCAGAAGGAACCCTAGAACTCGCCAAGTCCAGTGCCCTCCTACAGGAAGGGAAACCAAGGCCCCAGAGAGAGGAGGTTAGTGGTGGGTCTGTGTCCTGGCCCAGTCGGACTTCTCTGGGTTATGTTAGAAGGAAAAAGGAAACCGTTTTCTAGGCAGGTTTGGTGAGCCCGAGATGCCAGACATTAGTGTCTAGGAAGTGGTCGCTGCTTGTTTGCACGCGGCTATTTTATGGAGAAGCAGACAGGCTATGAGAAGGGGTTTAGCCAGGAAAACATCAGCGTTAGTCTGTTACTACCACCGGCACTGTCGTTCTTAGGGCCACCTTATGAGGTGCCTTGGGTGCCAAGCTCAGACTCTAGTGGGTCACTTGGTTCTTGTGCCGTTTTTACAAACCTTTGGCACATCTGGGTGAACCACAGTTCACCAAGGAGAGCCCCACAGACGGCAGGGGGAGCGGAAGGGGGGCAAGCGGGGAAATGTCCACCAGAATCATTTATTATCCTGGAAAAACCACTGGCTTTCATTAATCCCAGCTCTCGAGGAGAGTCACCCCTTCTGGGCCATAACCTCTCCTTTGGCTTCAGGGGTCGGCTTTGATGACCTCAAGGGTCTGAGCCCGGGGATGGATCTGGCAGCTAGTTTGAGGCCTGGGCTTGTCAGGGGAGGCTCAGAGAGGCAGTTGTAGGAGGAGCCCCCGATGTTAACGCAGACTGGGGCTGGATGTTGGTCTTGGCATTTACTCACTGTGTGAGCATGACTGAAGAGTTAGCCTCGAGCTTCAGTTTCCTTTGTTGTAAAATTGGGACAATTCCCGTTCTATCTAGGTCAGGGTTGTGGGAGGAAGCGACACAAGTGGGAAATTGTTACTGTTAGGGGTGTGTGGAGAATCCGTCCCTCGGGAATTGGGGCTGGGCCTGGAGAGACTGACGGGGATCTGGAGCCTTCAGATGACTTCTGACTTTTATTTTGGAGTGAGGGGCTGCACAGGTTGGGGGGTGCCTTGGAGAGTGGGATGGCATTTTGTAACGGCCTGTTTCTGCACTTGGTGTCCCCTCCAGAGTTGTGTGACTTGGGGAGTTGTGTTCAGTTCCCTCCGCTGCTCCTGGGACGAGCCTGACCTTTTCTGGATGTCAGGGGGTGCTCTCCTACTCCAGGAATCGGCAGACTTCACCACATCCTCTTACGTAACTCACTTCTCCCATCTGACTCGCTGACATTTGCCAGCTGAGGTCTTCCTGCCCTGCCCTGCCCTGCCCTGACCCCAGTAGACCCTGGGGAAAAGCTGCTTTGGTGTCATGTGGTGCCAGGGGGCGAGAGGCCGGGCAGCCTGGGATGAGGGCCAGAGTAACCACCCACCCACAGGGCCTGAGCTCCTTGGGGCTTGGTTAGTTATTCCTATCAGTCTTGGACTAGTTCTACTGCTTGACCCGGAGAAGGTGCCGCCTTCTCCAGGGGTGATGGGGTCCCTATGCAGGGTGTTGATGCCAGGGGAGTATCTGCCTCAGGCCTCAGTAATGGCCTCACCAGTAGTGATTGAGAGACGTGGCCCAGTCAGGGCCCACGCAGTCCCTAGCTTGAGGCAGAGGGGTATGTGTGTGTGTGTGTGTGTGTGTGTGTGTGTGTGTGTGTGTGTGTGTGTGTGTGCGTGCGCGCGCGTGTGTGTGCGTGTGTGTGTGTGTGTATGCGTGTGTGTGTGTGTGTGCGCATGTGTGCATATACGTATCGATAACGACATTTCACTGCCATTGGTTGCCCCTGCAATCCTGTGTCTTTTAATCATTTAAAAATAAAATCGTGAGGATTGTGTAGTTTTCACAACAAAGGACTGGGACACCAAGGCTGTGCCTCCCGGTCCCAGTCCTGGTGTTCTCTGAGCTTGGAGAAGGCTCCTCCCCAGCCGCGCCTCAGTTTCTTTGTAAAACGATGGGATTGCACTGAATCTAGGTGTCTGTCCCTTGCAGCTGAGTTCTGTGCCCAACCCTAACTCTATCCCCATTATTTTATCCAGAGGCAAACAGACTAGAAAGGAATGAGCAAGGAGTCGGTTGTCAGTCACCAAATGTTAGGACTCACTTTGTGTCAGACTTTGCGGGGTACCTGGCCCCCAGGGTACAGATACCAAAAGCAGGACTCATCTCCTATTGGGGTTTTCTAGGTGATGGTGAAGGGAGGTAGCATCAGGGCAGGCGTATCTATCACATCTCTCTTGACTACTGGAAGGGCTGCCAAGGAATAGGGTATAGTCTTAGGGCCACCTCTCTAGACCTGGAAAGGACCCAAGCAGGCCTCCCCTTGATTTGCAGTGGCTCAGTGAACTCTGAAGGGTCTGGTTCAGCCAACCCAGAACCCGGATAACATCACAGGCTGGATTTGAACCATGGTCCTGTCACTGCAGAGGCCCCCGAGGGCAGACCCAGGACAGTGGAGACCAGATTAGGCTTGACTGAGGGGAGGACTCCCAAAAGTGGGAAGGGTCTCCTTTGGGTGGGTGGGGGAGCGGTCCACTCACTGGAGATGTCCTTAGCCAATATGAAAGAAGCCTCTTGGATGTATCGGGTGGGAGGCCTGAGGTTTGAAGTGGTGGGAAGAGTGGTGGCCCAGGGAGGTCTGTTTGGCCGACTTTCTGTAGAACTTACAGAATGCAGAACGCCTTGTTTCTAGTGGAAACGTGTTTGGCTGTTCTTTCCCTTAGCTCAGAGCCCCAGAAACTTCCCTCTGTTACTGGGGGGAACATTTCCCTTTTTCTTTTGCCGGACCCCTTTTGTCTCGGAAGGACTAGCTTACCACTGGTCCCATAGACCCCACTGGGGAGTGGAGGAGGCCTTTCGTGTCCATCTGACTCACCCAACTCTCCCCTGTGGCTCCAAGAAGCTGCAGGGTATGCAGCAGCCACACCCCAGCAGATGGGCTAACCCCAGGCCCAGAGGAGCCGGCAGGCCTCGGACCTGTCAGAATGGGCGGGGGGGGGGGGCATCTACCCCAAGCCGGTGAGCACTTTCTTTGGGGGATGGGCAGATGAGAACAGTTTGTTCCAGCATCTGGGAAGGTGGTCAAAGCAGGTGCCATGGGGTGCTTAGAGCCAGGTCAGGAATTAGAGACATCACAACCATCCAGTGCATCCTGGGCCACCACCGGTCATCATGGTGTTGGTCCTGCTGCTGGACTTGGATGCCTTTGGAAGAGCGAGTGAGGCCGACTCTGCAGCCGTGCCTCACTCAGGCTCTGCAAGACATCACCCCCTGTGATGTCACTGGTCCTTTTAGAAAACGGAAGTCCAGCAGGAAGAGAGCCTTCCACCCATCTCCTGCCCTTCTGTGTGTGTTTGCAAGAGTTAAAATAATGCAGCTTACACCCTTTATTTCCTCTTTTTCCTGTGTATCGTGCAATGAATGGGAGGGCTGTTTAATGTATCACCTCATTTCATATTGCATTTGCCAAGAAAGTGTAATTTTATTGAACATCAGGATTGAATTCTTAACTGACTAATCAATTTTTGTACTAAGTTAAAATGCCTGCTATTAATGGACAACTCCAGCCATCCATCAGGGGTGCAGTAGATTAACGATGGTCAGCGTTTATGCTAATGGTCCTTATAAACCAGAGGCTTATGAATTGCATCTTATAATTCCACATTGCTTGAAACATCGGGTCATGTTTCCCCTTCCCCCTCTGATGTTATTGATCGGTGCTTTCTTCCTTTGTGCTTTTTGGAGATGTGATGAATGCTGAGGGAAGCCTACCTGCCAGAGGACAGCCCAGTCCCCCTCGTATATCTCTGAGCACTGGGCCTCGTGTTGGAGAGGATGGAAAGGGTTCATTTGTTCTGGTGCGCCACCGTTGGGCCTGATATAGCACACGATGGATGGAGACAAATAGAGCCTTTTTAATGAAACTATCCATTCAATCTCGGGCAACCAGAGGCCTTGCAAGCATGCGATTAAAGGATGGTCAGGTATAAATAACGACGGCTTCAAGCTCACTGACCAGATCCATTTTCCTTTCAGGGTTTCACCAGGGAGGTGGCCGTAGGCCCATGAAGCCCGGTTCTTGCACAGCTGACGAGCCCCACGTTGCCGCGTGAGTCGTATGGTCCATGCACAGCCTGGTCTTGGTGAGTCAGAGTCCCCGGCATGGGTTGGGTTTGAGGGACCATTTGGATTTATCCAGATCTCTGTGAGAACAGCTTGTAGTACATAGCAGGGTGTCATTGCTGGTCTTGCAAGGTCATGGATCGTATTGCCAACAGTGTCTGTGGAACGGACCAGTGAGGTTTCACAGAAGAATTTGCTGGTGTGGAGGAAGGGATGGGGAGCTCTTTTATCTACTATGTTCGGGGATGACCCCATGGCTGAAGTGGAGACTCCCAAGGGAACGTAGAGGAAGGAGTCACCCACTGAGCCCCTCACGCCATGACTGACGCCAACACCTCTGGGCTAGCCCCTTTATACTCAGCTGGCGGTGACATTGACACCCTCACTGATCTTCATCCCACTGTGGGGAGCTCAGAGGGTCAGGGACAAGGGTGTCCTTCATGGGCCGGTCATCAGGCCACAGCAGAAAGAAATGTCATATAAGGGAGAGAATAGTGGTTCTCCTCAGTGTGTCTCTGACGGGGCTGCCCACCCCTTATTTCACAGGCATAGAGACATTGATCCGTTAGAAAACTGGAAACGTGCCTCTTGGTTCAGAGCCAGAGGAACAGGAAGCAGGGGGTCACAGGATGGAGGAAGAGGGCCACGGCCTGGGGAGTGAGGTCCCCATTGGACAGGCAAAGCCCATGGAAGACCCAGGGATTGTCAGGACTACATCAGTGATTAATTCAGGGGCTCCCTGCAGAGGGACTTTGCGGCGGTTTGGGAGACAAGTCGATGGGAATTATCCAAATAGGGAACGAGTCAAAATGGAAGCTACATTATTACTTCCATCACAGTAATAATTAGAAAGAATGAAAGCGTATTAGTGGAAAATTGTCTGTCGCTGAAATTGTATCATTTCTAATGGCCTTAAGTCGGAGCAATGTTCTCTGGCAAAATCTATTTTAAGAAAAAACAACCACCCTCCCTCAAGGCAAGCCTTCGATTGGATTGGGGCCTGAGGATCTCAGGGTTCTCTAGAGCTTTCTGAAGACCACCTGGTTCAGTGGTCAGTTCCGGGGATATCCTCTCTTTGGCACCATGGATGCGGATGGAGGGGGGAAGGCTGGTGGCTCTGCCCACACTGACCAAAGAAGCTTCGCTTTGTCAGCACAGCCTTTGGGGACAGATTGTCTCCCACAGCCTGAATTTAGCTTTTTATTTTATCATGGTCAGCCAAACCCCCTCCATGAAGTGGTCACCGATTGTGCTCCAACATGCCAATAGACCTGTGTGCCCTTGTCCTTGTGGCTGTGCCATTCTGTGATGCCGATTGCAGCCCCTTCTTCTCTGTCATCCCATGTGACTTTTGTTCTCCCCCAAGTTCACCTAGTGTTGGGAGGCCCTTCTTGTCTCTTCTGGGTCTCAGGTGGCTACACATGCAGCCGCTAGCCCAGAATCAAGTGGGAGGTGGAGAGTACACTGGCTGGCCGTTGGGAAATTGTAAAGTTTTCCCTTGGGTTGTAAGCATTCAATTTAGAGAAAAAGAATCCTGTTTTCTCCTTCAGTGATCTGCTTAGCCCCTTAATTTAAGGGAAGAGAAAAGACAGTGTATATGCATGTGCATCAGCGCCCCATCCTCTCCCCCTCTCTGTCTCTCTCTTTCCTCCTTCCAGTGTCTGTGTCTCTCTCTATCCATATGTCTCTGTCTCTGTCTCCCTCTCCTCCCTCCCCTCTCACTGCTGCTCCAGACAAACTCCTCTCCCTATCTGAGGATGGTTCCAGTTCTCCAGCCTAAAGACTTCTAGGGTGGGGAGGTTGCTGTTACAGCTGGGAGGATGGGGAGCAGCTGGGTTGGGTGCCAGTGAGGAAGGAAACACACCTTTCCAAGGTCACACAGGTCACCACATTCCCCTCTGCCACAGCTGCCTCCAATGATCATTAAAATGAATGTTTGCTCAATTAATCGTAACCATAATAATAAAGGAGCAGATGAGAAGAACATGATATTGATGAAGATGACGATGATGATTCTGTAGAATTAACTGGGCTCCAAGCCCTGTTTTTACACTAAAGGTGATCATGGAGCTAATGGCATTCAAAGGGCTCCTCTAAAGCTTGATATAAACGCGAATTTCTAGTCGATGTTATTTTGAAAGCCAGCCTACTGAGCCTGGTGTGGAGGGAATACAGGATGGGGAGTCAGGAGTCCGGAGTGCGAATCCCTAGTCTGCTGCCCCTTTCCCAGAAGGGGCTGGAGTGATCAACACTGGCCTGCCCCTCCCCCTGTCGTGGAGGTGATGCTTTGAACGCCCAGGTAATCATGACTGTAAAGCTGCATCTGGCATCAGCCACCAGTGTGAAGGGTGGCACTGAGAGTGCCGCTCCCTGGTGCTGTGATGCCTTTGCTCAGGGTCCTGTCCTTCAATTCAGAGTGACCTTCTTGCCTGAGTTGCCTAAGAGGGGTTTGGGGGGAGATTATGTGGACCAGTGGAAAACTCACTGGTCAGAGGACCTGCTAGTGATTATTTCTACCTGGCCAACCTTGGGCAGGTGACATTGGCTGCCTGGACCTCCCTAAGCTTCTATATCTGTGAATAGAAGCAGACAGACTCACCTCTGTGGTCTTTTCCAAGTCTGTGATTCTCGATGCTGCCAAGCTATGAAAACATGGCTACAGATTATGGTAATGCAGCCAATGTGAGATTGAGTGTCTATTCTCGAGGGCCTCAAACCCTGCCCGCCGCCCCCCCCCCCCCTCCTCTGTGTCAGTGTTGTGGCTCTGCTCCCGTGACCCCCGCAGAATGCTAGATTGTTGGGTTTTTTCTTGTTGTCTCCAGTGTCTGTCACAGTGGCTTGTGCTGGACACATGGGATTTGTTATTGTGAGCCAATCAGGACCTGGCTGTGCCACCTGGAGCCTGCGGTGAAATCTTCTCCGTGGCCATGTGCTCCCACCAGGGCCATGCAGTTCTCTGACAGATGAGTCATGTCCCGGTTTCTAGAGGCTTTGCTGAGACTAGGTCCCTGATAGCGTATTCTTCCTCCTTAAATCTGCGCCATTTCCCCCACTGCTCATTTGTAACTGGCAGGTTTCTTCTCATCCTATCCACCTGTTGCATAGCCACGTGGCTCAGCTCCTAAAAAGGAGAGTGGGCTCTTCAGCTCTCTTGTCTTCTGATGTTTCAAGGGAACATCTCCCTTCGGAACTGGCTTGTAGATGTTGGAGCTGCCACCATGTTTAACAAGATTATAGACTTGGAATAGATGGAAAGAGGTCTCTAGTCATACAGCAACAGGATACCCAGGTGTCCATGGTGGGCCCGATACATGGGATGAACAGAGCAAGGTGGCCTAGCCTAGATAGAGTGTTTGAAGTATTAAAGTCCGGCCTCTTGCCTCTGACCTGGGCAAGTGGCTTGACATCTCAGTGCCCTGGTCTACTCTGAATCTCTCCAGGTTACAAATTAGTTATTATCTGCATCTTTAGTTATCATCCCTGCATCTTCGGAAGAACTCTCCATGTTTACCGATGAAGTTGTCAGTCAGGATAAAACAAGGTCAACAGAACTCAGGTGTACTCTTTATTCAGGCCCTCCCGTGTGAGAACATCCATCCACATGTCTCTCTGTCCATCCATCCCTTTTTTGGGATCCATGACTTCCAGACCCCACCTGATTTCATGTGCTGTGGCTGCCCACAAGTGCCTTTGTTCTTTCTCCTGTGTTATTTGCTGTGATTTTTGCCCGGCATCTTCATTACCCCCCTCCTGTTTAAATCATAAGATTCCCATCTGACCTAATGGGGTATGTGGGCTTTTTGTTTTCATAATATGCTTTGGAAAGAAACTGCCAAGTCACAGAATGTCCAGGCTGGGGAGGACCTCAGGACCCTCTAGGTGGACTCTACCTGACCAGGGGTCTCATCTGCAATATCCTTGACAAATATTCCTCCAGACTCTGCTCAGATACCTATCTTCAGGAAAACTGAGGCAGCCCAGGGCCACTTGAAGAGTCCTACCTCAGAGTCAAACATTACAAACCCTACTGCCAACTACTGAGTGATTTTAATGAATTCTGGAAGAGCAAAGCAGCTCATCTGACAGCATATTCACTATTCTGACCCTGTAGGCCCCCACCTCTCTGTCCTTGTCATTGAACCTCAGCCGTCTTGGTGCCTCTTTTTTGTGAACGGATTCATTGGGCAGGTTGCTCTCCCGCTCGCGTGTCCTTCTCTGGGCTTGGCTAGGCTTTCTTCAACTTCTTCATCAACCAGTCTGTCATTGAGCCTTTAGTGAGTGCCTTCTGTGCACTCATCTCTGGAGATAGGGATGGGGCCTGGAGTTCTGATGTCCTCGCTATAGGAGTCTCCCGGGGAGGTACCTCCCTTTGCCAAAGTAGGTCTGTGCCAACCGATAGGTCAGAGGCAAGCCCTGCAGCCAGCTCCTACCCTCAGGGAACTAACATTTTGTTCTGAGGCGTAGCTACCATCCTCAGTCAAGTAGACAAGCATTTATAAAGTGACTACTGTGTGCCAGCTATGATCAAAGATCTCGGGGTCCCCCTCTTCTGAGGCTGGGAGAGGTGTGACTTACTTGAAGGTCAAGATAGGAAGCATTGGCCAGAGGTTGGGGGATGGGTGGGACTTGAACCCAGGTCCCGACTGCAGAGCCGGGTGGTTTTTTGATTGGCATCCATTGGTTTCTAGTCATTGCTGATGAAAAAGGAAAATCGGGCAGCTCTTCCTTCCATGGCAGGGGCTGATTTCTGTATCCTTGGCTTTCTTCCTTTACCACTTTGTTATCAGACATTAATATTTGCAGCAACTGCCAATTATCTTGTAATCTGAACAAATGCTCCCAAACAAGTGGGTCTGGAAAGAAAGGACCCAGCCTTTTCTGGTGTAAAATGATGGCCCCAGAAGCCCACCTGGTTCTGCAGATACCAAGTCGATGATGCTTGTGGGTGCAGACGGAGGAGATCTTGAGCCCTGTAATTTGGACACATCTCTGTAACAGTAACAGGATGGGACAGGTTCATTGTACTCTGACTGGGGGCTCATGGGGGCCCCTTGGCCCTTGGTGCCACAGAATAGAAGGGGCTCTTCTGGGATACCTTAATAGAATGGCTCTGTGTTATAATAACAATAGCTAGCATTTACCTAGTGCCCACTGTGTGCCAGGCCCTACTGTGTGCTAAGTACTTGACAATGATTATATTATTTGGTCTTCACAACAACCCTTTGAGGGAGGTGCTATTATTACCCCCATTTTTAGAAATTGAGACAAATGGAGATGAATTATCGATCCTGGGTTCCCCCGGCTGATAAGTGTCTGAGGCTGTTTGAACTCGAGTCTTCCTGACCTCAAGCCCGGCGCTCTCTTCACTACACTCACTATCCAGCTGCCATCATTGACTCAGAGGCCAGCTGTTCCAAGCTTTTCATTTCCAAAATGAGGAACTGGAGACCCGAGGAAGTGAAGACACCCCTAGCTCAGGCTTTCCAGACTGTGGAATCACACGGCGTCACAGCTGGAAGGAGCCCAAAGAGCACCTCTGTCCTCCGGCGCTCTTAGGAGGAAACTGAGTCCCACGTGCCGTAAGTGGGAGAAGGTTGGTGGGGTGCCTCTCCTCCCCCTAACCGGGCTCTCCACTTGGCGACAGTCCCTTGACCCCACTTGGCCAGATGACCCACAGAAACCCAGGGAGGAAAACATGGCCTCTGCACACAGGGTTCAGCTCAACCAACGAGGGAAGTGTTGGTTCTTTCAGTGAGCAAGAAATAGGTTAAAAGCCTAGGAAACCCCTTCCAAATGGCCCCAGTGGTCACGGAGTCCCTTGTGGTCCTCCTGTTACTAACAGCTCACCCCCAGCCTGGCCACAGTCTGCTGCTTCAGTCATGGGACCATCTTGCCCAGGTTTCTCCTGGGCCTCCTACAGATCTGCCTCATCTTCATGGTCAGCCTCCCATTTGGCCTTCTGATCGGCCTTCGTTGTCCAGGCATGGCCGGCTGAGGGCATGACTGCCCACTCAGAACTGGTCCAGTCTCCAGAAAAAACACAAGAGTGCTGGGATGGGAGACAGAGCCGGACAGAGGAGCCTCGTCTTCGAGGATTCTTGGTGGTAGAAGCGAGAAGAGAGCCTTCAAAGGCAGAAAGGGGGTGATGGGAGAATATTGGGATGCTCTGTTCTCAGGAACAGCTTTCTCTTTCCTTGAGAACTCTCTGGAACTGAGAGAGATCGAACTTGGCTCCACTGATTTCTGCTCCTTTTAGGCCCAAGAAGGCCACTGATGTCCTGTCCACTCTGATGTTCTCTGACACATTCCACAAAACTCTGCAGTAAATATCAGAAAAGCGTTGTGGTGTGTGTAGGGAGAGAGTTCTGGACTTGGAGTCGGGAGCACTTGGGTTCAAATCCTGCCTCTGACACTTAGTAGCCGGCTATTCAATTTTCTGTGCCTCAGTTTCCCCATCTGTAGAATAAGGGAGTGGGATCAGATAGTCTCCAAATATGGCATGTCCTAAAAGTCTTAGTGCAAATTTTCAGTTTTAATACCTTAAAACTGAATTAAAAAAACCAAAAACTGAATCAAGACTTTGGGGGAGCAGGTGTTATGATTACCCCCATTTTTTAGATGGGGAAACTGAGGCAAGCAAAGGTGACATGACTTGTGTGGGGTATGATTTATGGTACAGTGATTCCTAGACTGGGGAGAGGCCATGTGTTATGGTAGATAGAGTGCTGTATTTGGAGATAGACTTGGGTTCAAATTCTACTCCTGAAAAATTTATTCATTTGGGACACTTAAAACTCCCTGACCTTCAGTTTCCTCATTTAAAAAGGAGAGCTCACATGAATAGTGCCTCCCTCCAAGGATGTTTGTGAGGCTTAATGAGATCATATCTGTCAGGTGCCTTGGACACTGGCACAGAAAGGTCAGTTGTGAGGGTTTCTCTGGATAGGCTGGGGATGTCACCCGTTAGGGGCTAGAAATTTGAGGCCGCATAGCCGTTCTTTCAGCCTTATACCAGGCACTGACACCCTACCCCCACCCCCACTCATGGATAAGAACAAACCCAGGGTCTTTCAGAGTCAGTTCATGCCTTTGTTCAGATGCTTGTTACCCACGTAACCTTGGAAACATCGGTGCATTTCTCTGAAAATTGAAGGGGTCGAGCTCTTGAGCCCTCCTGACTCTAAACTCTATGATCCTCTGACATCTCCGTAGGGACCCTGGGATTTTGTAGGGATCTTGGAGATGCTTCAGAGGCTGTGTCACCCTCGGCAAGTCCCTTCACCTCAGCCTGCTTGTTTCCTCATCTACAAAATGGGGGTAATCCTGACAGCTGCTGCCCAACCTTGTTGTGAAAAACCAGTAAGGTCATACTTGGAGAGAGCTTCACAGGGCTTAAAAGTGCAGGGTAAACACTAGTTATTTAGGGCAGCTCTTGTTTGCATTGGTGACATGGGTTTGCAAAGCATTCTGTGACTAGTAATGGCCAGCTTGGGTCCTGTCACTCTCCAGGGCACCCAAAGGCCTGCCTCTCTTATCTGACCTTGTCACTAACCTAGTGTCCGGCCAAGGAGTATCAGCCTGCGTGGCAGGCCCTGACTCATGGCCCTCTGTGTGTCCTGTGTCTGGCCTGCGGGTTCCACTAAGTGCCCCTCCACCAGCTAGTCTTCCCTCTGCTTGGCTCATGTGTTATCCGTGTGTCGAGATAATGCTGAGATTTGTGATGTCCTTGAGAACAGGGGGCTGTCTTTGACTTTTCTTTGTATGCCCAGTCCTTAGTGCACAAGGCCTGGCTGACAGAAGGCACTCAATAAATGTCAATGAACTGATCGACTGCCCCTGCCAGGGGCCTAACTCCCCAAGTTTGACACTATGCACTTATAAACACTGCCCCTTTACTTTTTTGGGTTTTTTTTTTTGTGTGTGTGTGTGTTCTTTTTTTGAGGAGCAATGAGGGTCAAGTGACTTGCCCAGGGTCACACAAAGTGTCAAGTGTCTGAGGCTGGATTTGAACTCCGGTCCTCCTGAATCCAGGGCAGTTGTTTTATCCACTGTGCCACCTAGCTGCCCCCTGCTCCTTTACTTTTGAAGGCATTCTCTCATGTCCTTCCCTCTAGTCTAGGGGCAAGAATCCATCTATCAGGGGAAATTTCATGGAGTAGAGGGGGCTTTTGTTTGGTCTTATCTTTGAAGTGGAACTCACAGGTTTTCTACAGAATTTCAACATGAATCTCAGATATTAAAGGGACCTCAGAGGTCTCCTATACCTGACCCTCTGCCACATTCCTCACGAGTGGTTGGTCAGTCAGCCTTTGTTTGCAGTGAGGGAGAGCCCACCCACAACCTCCCCATTTGGGATAGCTCTGAGTATCAGGAAGTTTTCCTTATTTCCAGCCCAAGTCTGCTCCTCTCTACCCCCTTCTGCCTGGTGGCCTTTAAAACCGTGCTAATGTTACAAAGTGAATGGTGCATGTGGAAAATTTTATTTTGTTAGGTGTTGAAAACCTGCGTGGCGTTCATGTGTCTAGACTTGACTATTAATCCTTGTTAAAGTAGAAAACAATGTGATACAATTACCCTACTAAAGTGAGTCATTAACAGGGACAGAAAAGTCAGCCACCAGAAGCAAGAGGTGATGTGCCTAAGGGTTTGTTTTCATTTTTGTTTTGTTTCATTAGTGGAAGACAATGGTTGTATCTTTCATAGCAACTTTCTCCAGTGACCTCCAGGCACCGAATTAAGCATTTGTATCTCTTTGTGTCTGGACTTTGTGCCGTAAAAAAAACATGCATTTATCTTGGGCAATTGAGGAAATTCTGGGGCCCATTCATTCTCCGTGCCCATTTACAACTGGCCCTGATAAGCCCGTGCTTTCTGCCTGGCTCAGGACTGTCCTGAGTTCGTTAAGTCATCCATATTAGTGTGCACAAAAACATTGCAGGATTTGGACTTTTGCTCATGGAGATCAAACGGAACCGGTTTTTCCTTTCCTTAGCTTGAGAAGCAGCCCAAGAAATGGCATTTATACATATTTCATAGCGTGGTTTCTATGGGCACGCAGGCCCAACAAATCAATTCCTCAGCAGCGCACTATTTAAAAGAAACACCAACAACCTGTGGGCTGAGTTGCGGAAGCTGTTAAAATTAATTATAAACGGCAGAAGATGTAACATTCAGGAAAATGCGCTAATGTGTGAAGCATCCTAAGTGTGCGGGAGAGGAGGGATTTCTGGGGCCTCCTGTGGCTCTCACTCCCTTTCTCTGAGCAGGGACACTTTCAAGCAAGGGTCATTCCTGTGGCCTGGTGGGATCCAGTGTCAGCATTAGCTGTCACTCAGCCCCGGCTCAGAGTGGGATCTGAAGTAAAAGATTTGTGGATAATGCCTGCTTCTGGGAAAGGGATCTGCTTCACGTCCAGTCCCTTGTAATTCTACCCTGGTGGCGAGGGAGCCTTCTCATTTACACTCGCCCATGCCTGGTCCCAACTCAAAGGGGCCCATTGTTGTCAGGGGCCACGGTGTAACTTGCGACTGCTTGAAAAATTCAGCCCAAGGAGAACAGCCACATATCTGTTTCAGCAGAGATGACATATGGGAGAGGCCCATAATTCTCCTTTGCAGGACCCTGGGGTCTGTCACAGCAAGATTGCACAGTTCTGGAAAACTGGCAGCTGGCCTCCCAGTTTGCCACTGGGGAAACTGAGCTTTCTGCTCCCTGGATTGATCGCCAGAGTACCCACGCCCCCCCCAGGGGACCTCAGAGGCCAGCTCTGGCCCAGAATTCCCTCCTCCAGTGTAGCTGATGAGCTGTTGCCAGGGAGGGGCGTCCCACCACCTCCTCAGGCCCCCCCCTCCATTCCATTTTTGGAAGGATCCGTTAGGTAGCGGTTCCTGACTTGGCCCCATGTAGGGTAAATGAGACCCTTCCCCTGCACAACAAGCCTCAGGATAGCTCTCAGGGACCCCCTGAATCTCCAACCTGGTCTCTGGGTTGTGGTTGTCTTTGCCCATTTCATGGCTCTCTCTTACTGGCGTATTTGAGCATCTCTTCCTATTGCCTCCAGCCATGTGCTGGGAGCTGTTTGGCCCTTTATCTGTGGGAATCGTGGTGGTCACTGATGGATTTGATGGTAAGTGAAATGCCACGTCCTTGACCAGGCTTATTGGCAGAGCGTCTCCCTCCGTCTTTATGTGCTAAGTAACACGGGCTGTTTTCATAGTAGAGACTTGGGTTCGCTGACAGAGCGATGGGCTGGAGTGCAGCAGCGCCTCCGCCCATGTTCCGGGCATCACTTTGGGTTGTCACACACCCTAAGATGCAGCTTGGCTTGAAGGTAAGAGTATGCTTGGGCTTGATGCCATCCTGGGCTCAGGTGGGAATTTTCCTCCTCTAGACTAAACTTGATGTTGTTGTTTTTTTAACACACCGATTCATTTGCTCCCAGTTGACAAAAGGACAGTTAAGCCTAGTGAGTGGCAGTGTTCTTTTGTTGCAGCCCCGTCCCTCACCTTTCTTCTGTGTGGAGCAGATCCATGTATTCTATCATTTCCCCTCCTGGGACTGAGATTTCTGCCTCACGAGCCCTTTCGGTCTGCGGGGACTGAGCTCCCAATTCAGCCTTGTGTTAGCAGACCCCTCTTTGTTCCTCACGAAGGCTCGGGGCTCCCTTCTCCCCTTCCCTTTCCAGTCACCACTGACTCATGGCTCTGTGTGACCCATAATTGACCGCCGCCTTAACCATCTCACATTTGCCAAAAGCCTGCCCATCAGGCCGTGCTGGCGCCTCGTCGTGTGAGTATGCACCCAGCCTGACTTCAGCTGACTTTCAGACGACCGCCTCTCCACCCCGTATGATGGGGCTCCTCCAGGAGGGAGATTCCCCGCCCACACACGCCGCATCCCACCCCACGAGTTGGGGGCTGCGTGCCGTTTTGACCCTCTCTTTTTAAGCACACAGAAGGATAAGTCCTCAGATCGGGCGCCTGCGTTCATGGGCCTCGGCTGAAGCGAGTGATCCCCGCTGGGGATGGCCCTTTTCCTGCACAGAATTTCCTTAGATGTAGACAGACCATGGTATAGGAAATGGGAACCTGCCAGGGGATCCTCTGGCTCGTCAGCATCTGGAGGGTGTGTGGGGGAGGAGGAGGCTGGGCCAGCATCCTGGGGATGTGGCAGAAAGGCCTCTTGTGTGGCCCTTGCTGAGTTTCTGTGGGACAGGAGAGGCAGAATCACAGTGGGAAAGAAGAGGCTGGGCTGGCCCTGCTGCTTTGGCTCTCGGGTTGGGGGAGGGGGAGGGTGGTGCAGTGGGCAGACGACCTTGAATTCCAGGTCAGGATTCATAGCTGCAATCCTTCATTTTACAGAAAAGGTAACTGAGTCTCCAGCTGTAGAAGCAGCTTGTCTAGGCTCACGTGGAACTCCAGTAGCAATTGCCCATTTACATCATGAGATTTGGAGCTGGGGGGCCCCTGAGAGAGCCCCTCGCCGGCCCCTTCATTTTATAGATTCTAGGAAACGGATGAGGCATAGATGGGTAGGCCTTAGAACCAGGATTCAGAACCAGTCCAGTTCTTCTCTTCAGTTTCACCCTCCTACCTTTTCTCCCCGGGGAGATGAGATTATTTCGGTCCGGGCCTCATCAATTATTTAGAAAATTGTCCTGACTGTCAGGCCCTGTATTTGTGGACGCAGGCCCAAGGCAACTCTTCTCTTTTCCCCCTGAGGCAATAATCCACCCCAAAAGAAGTTTGTGGAGAAATGGAAATGTTGTTTTAGCCTTAAGAGGGCCCCATGCTAAGACATGCTTTATAGTTGCTGGTGCTAATGTGGAGCCATTTGCTTCCTCGGCCTGAGTTATTTTTTAATGGTTAAAACTCCATGTACCGTGACATTGGATTCCTTCTGAAAAGCTCTGTTTTTGGGGGGGGGGGAGTTGCTTAACATGGGTTAGGGCTCAGGGTTTCACCGAATTGCTGCCTAATTAAGCGGCTGGGTTCAGAAATTGGCTTGTTAATTCTGAAGTGACGGTGGCTCGGCTCTCCTCGCCTCTTCCAGGGGTTGACCAGATCCCGCCATGTTAGAATCCGTCTCTGTTCTATGTAATGCGACACCTGTTTCCTAACATATGTCCCACTCTAAGGAGACGTCCTCTGCCGGGCTGCTCATCGCCAGGGGCCTCTGCAATTTGCCGAAAATTAAGTGTGACGGAAGGCTCCTGACACTTGGGCGGCTTCCCCTCTCTTACTGTGGCCCAGTCATCCACAGAGAGAGCAAGAGGAGGGCCTGGGTGACACCCCCCCACCCCCAACAGAAGCGCGGGTTCGGGGAGGCTGTGCAAGGGGGCCGCCACCGCCACCCATGAATAGTTGTTAGATTCAGGTCAGTGAGTTTGGACGGCTGCATTTCATGGCAAAGTCTGAAAATGCAGATTTGTCTCAACTCGTGGTAATGAATTCAGACTGTGTATCTCGCCCTGAATAAGGACGTCAGCGATGGGGCCGCAGGATGAGCGTCCCTCCTGCTCTGGGGATGGACCACAGAGAATGATGTCATACCACATTATTTTTATTAACAGTGTTTATCATTAAGGAAAATGTCCATTTGGTATAATAACAATAACGATAATAACAGCCCAGTCGTTCAGGGCCTAATCATCCCATCTCCAATATGGGAGTTCACCCATGGACAGCTGATCCCTTTGTGCTGAGCTCATAATGCTTTTGTGCCCTTGGGCTTCTCACTTCTAAGCATTTAGAGAATATTCTGGTTTTTTAAAAAATGTAGATGTCCAAGTATAGTCTGTGGAAAGATGCAGAAAAGAGCGTCCCGCCTGCCGTGTCCTTCCCTTTTCACTTTCGTGATGGTTCCACAGCAAAAGCCACGTTGCAGTCAGCCAAGCTTGGGCGGTCACCCACCATTTGGGAATTAGCAGTTAGATCTCTTTAATTTGGGGGTCATCCCTCTTCCCTTCCCCTGTGGCCTAGAGCAAAGCTAAAAGGCCTCTGTGACCTTTCCTCCCGGACACACTGACCCTGAGGACCCAGACGGGCCTCTCTGTGGCTGGAGCTGCCTGTCCCATGAGAGCATGCTTCCCCTGGCACCATGTTGGGAAGGTAGTGGTTTTTAAACTCAAGCAAAGCAAACCAGGCCGGCTTAGCCTAAGCCATCTCTGGTCCTGCACATTGTGGGGGGAATCCAGCCTCGAAACGTGGCCCCTCGGGCTTGTATTCTACAAGAGGAACAGGATAGACAGGTCTGTATCGGAGCATGTGCGCAGTGGGAGAGGGAAGAACGAGGCTTTTCTGGGCCAGGGTCTCTGCCTGCCTGGGCTCTTCTATGTCTTACCGCCAAGCAGGACCAAGCAGCATGGCCTTGTTTCTCACAAGGCCTCAGGGACCCACCTTAAAGACACCTTGCCCAGGGGCCCACGACGGAGCTCCCAAGCTAGGATTCGCACTCAGTTCAGTCCTCTGGCTACAGGTGCAGAGAAGCCCCGGTCCATGTTAGTTGGGGGAGTTCCCTTAAACCAAGGAAAATACAAGTATGGATCAAAGAAACCTCAGCTGGGTAGAGAGATGCAGGGCGGGAGGGGTAGGGGGATGGACACGCCTTTTTGTTGGGATGGCTTTCCAGCCAGTGGCTCATTGGGGCCCATCCCCCAAATGCTAGGGAAAGACCAGAGGTCCTGGGTGGGGAGGGGGGAGCTAGAATTCCTTGATAAAGGTTTAGAGATTTTGAGAAATTACTCTTGAGCATTAATCAGGACTAATTATTATTAATACCACTTTAATAATATCTTATTGTCCATTTAAGACCAAGCGTTAGAGTCTGATTTTATGATGAGGGAATATGGAGGGAAATTATTTATCCAGAGATCTATAATTGGTATAGTCGAGCATTTTAAGACCTGCCCCACGTCTGGCCCCCAATGCGGGCTCTTCTCCTTCGAGGTATCAGGATGTAGGGGTGTCTCTGGGAGGGGGTCAGGGTGGCGGGATTGAAACGTCAGTAATCCATCTCACCAAGCTCACTGTTGTTCCTGTGACACCTGGCAGTTCCCCTCCCCAACAGTTGGCTTCCTTGATGAGGAAGATCCCGGGCATCTGCAGGGTGGGTACTCACCAGGCTGTCTTGAATCTACTTTGCCCACCCTAGTGTTAGGTTGCTTCAAACAAATAGGAAGACCGACAAGCTGGGTCCACCTTCTTGAAGGCTCCGAATTCCAAAAGTTGGGGGTTGGCAACTCAATACCTCATCCGTGTGGCTGTTGTATATTGAAATGAATGGAGGAAAGACATGTGTTGTGTTTGCTGTGTACCAGGACCTGCCCTCCAGAAGCGGACATTCTAATGGAGAACACAACCCATGGGGGAGTTGTGGTGTTTGTCTTGGCAGTAAGACAGAGAAGGGAAAGGGAGTGGTATTTATTAAGCACCTACTGTGTACCAGGTACTCCACTAAACCCTTTAAAATAAAAACTCATCCTTTCTATCTCCACAACAGCCCCATGAGGTAGGAGAGTTGGGTTGTAGTAATCAATGACAGGTCCTTTCCAGAAGTGTTCGTGTTGGTCACTTTTCTCAGAGCTAGGTAGAAGTGGCAGTAGGGGAGGGTCTGGGTCAGCCCAGAAATGATGAAGCGTCGCTCATCTGGAGTGAGAACTCTAGTGTGCTCTTCCCTTCCCTTCCCTTTTCTCCTCCTGGAGCTGGTGCACACTCTGTCGTATTTGGCATGTAGGGGCTTCCTTGGCCCCAGTGCTCTGGGTATTGATTGTGACTATTTCAGGTGTTGTCTCTGCTCCTCCCTTCGTTACCTTGCCTGGGTCACCTTGAACTTCTTGGGGCCTCAGTTTCTTAGTCTGTCAAATGAAGGGGTTGGATTAAACAAGTCTCCAAATTGATGTCTCCCATCTCTGAATTGGTGTTCTGTGATCCATGATTCTCACTCTCAAAAGTTGGCTTCCATACTCAGATCACTGACCCCTCGTAGCACGTATTGAAATGATTGTAGCTTCAGTATGGGGAGTATTTAAACAGCTCGGTTTCCCCTTTGAGTTTCCTGATGAGTTGGAGCTGCCTAATTCCAGCCTAGCCAGTTTCCTAATTAGATTTTAAAAGGTAAAACTGGTGGCCTTGCTTTGTCTGTCCCGACAGCGGTGAGATTCACTCTCCATGCAGGTATCGGATTATTTTGTCACGCCAACATTAATATTGGAAGCACACATATAATCGGGAGTCAGCAGGTTCACATACTACTATCTCATTAAATTTTCAGGCAAAAGCTACAAAAATTAATTGGAGGCGTGTAATAGTTTAGAATGTGAGCCGGCTTATGGTAATATAAATTACACGGCCAGAAGACAGTTTTATATACTGTGAGAGGGAAAACTGGTTTCCTTTAATGAGAAGAGCTAGAAATGGGGAGCGGTTTCTTCTTCTAAACTGTTTGGGCTTATTGATGAATAGACTTAATTCGTGGCTACAGTTCGAATAATTCATGTTGCACAGTTTAATGACTTCTAGATAAAAACAGGATTGAAATGTTAATTTCTATGAAGAAATTGGAGCCCCCTTGTACATCAGCCTGGTTTTTCTCCCTATTAAACCACTACTTAATTTCACCAAACAAGTCTCTAGGAGATATTTCATGCAACATAAATTTTGGTTTTTTTCTTACCTGAGTTGGCTTTATTAAATACTCACACACATTCCCCACCTCACCCAGCTTACTTACCTCCTGCCTCCTGAACTTTAATGTTCCTGACCAAGCTCTTTGTGGTTTGGTTTTGTTTTTTTAACCCAATGGTGGGGTTTGTGAGTGTATCAATTTTTTCTTCCCAAAGTATGGATGGTCTGGTTTGTCCTTCTGTGGCTAATGATTTGTGCCAGTTAGGGGAGATAAGCGAGTCCTTTGGGTTTGACCAGATGTGGTTAGAGCTTTCTCTGTGTGGCCTGGTTGGGACGGGCCAGGCAGCATTTGGTTTGAGTCATGTTTTCATTTGTCTCAAATGCATTCTCCTGATGTCTTCCTCCATGGACAACTGTCGTGAGCCCAGGGAAAGAAAGCAGGCTTTGGAAGCCAGCGGCCTGGGGCTGGATCCGGGCACTGCCAGCTAACTTACATGGGTGAACCTGGCCAAGCCATTTGCTTTCTGGGTCTCAGTTGCTTCATCTGTAAACATCATGGGGGAGATTGGACGGGTGATCTCCGCAGCCTAGTCCGTGTCTCTGATCTTTGGATCGGCTTCATGGCCTGGAAGTGACCCTGCGTTTTCAAAGGCTCAGCCAGTGGCGGGGAGCCCCAGCAAGCAAACCATCCCAAGCTGGGAGTCTCCGCCACGGGATGCTGGCTTTTTGCAGCCACAGCCACTCCAAAGGCTGTGACCGTGTGATGGGGTAGGGGCCACTAAAAGGGTATTCTGTAGCATTTCTTTTTCTAAAGAACAGTCAGCTGGGTACTCATCAGTACAAGTTCAGGGTTTCTTGCGGGGCTTCTCTTCCAAGGCTGATTTAGCAGTCAAAGAGTAGACGTGAGGAGTGTGGTACAGTGGGCAGAGAGCTGGTCTTAGAGTCTGGAAGACCTAAGTTCAAGTCCCACCTACCCAGTCAATTGACATACTGGTCAGGTGACCCTGGACAAGTCATTTAAGTGCCCCCAAGAAGTTCTAGGTGCTCTTTACCCAGTCTGTCTAAGGCGAGCTCTGTGGTTCTTTCCAGCTTAGGTAGGTGGACACTCAGGGGTTGAAGACAGAGGAGGAGGGAGGAGCCTGTCCTGATGATGCTTATATCGACTGCCCTGGCTCTTCTCGGGGACTTTCTAGACGAAACCCCCCAATTGTCAGCCCAAGATTCAGGGCATTTGGGCCTAGAAGTGTGGGGTGTTGCTCCTAGATGCGTCTTCTTGGGTCTTTCCCCAAATTTCAATCATCAAAACCTCAGAAATAATAGCTCCTATTTATACAGCACTTTGGACACTCATGACGCCTCTGCGAGGCCTGTGCCCACTTCACATATGGGGAGAGTGAGGCACAGAGAGTTTTAGTGACTTGTCCTGGGTCGCACCAGCCAGTTTGAGAAAAATCTGTTGTTCCTGTGGATTCTGGAAGATGACCACATGTTCCTCTCGGCGCCACCACCCCTTTGCTCAGGGACGCTTTGGTCTCTTGGCCAGGCCCAGAAGACGCAGCCTGCTGTGGATGCCCACAGAGATCCAGCCCATGTGAGAGGGAGATGGAAAGTGGTGGCGTGTTGGGGGCGGTGCAGCTTGGGCTCTTGGGAGACTTTTTCTTTTTTTTGCTGGGCAATGGGGGTTAAGTGACTTGCCCGGCATCACACCGCTAGTAAGTGTCAAGTGTCTGAGGCTGGAGCTCAGGTCCTCCTGAATCCAGGGCTGGTGCTCTATCCACTGTGCCACCCAGCTGCCCCAAGGGAGACTTTTTCAAGAGAAGTTTCTACCTCAGTAAATATTTGTACAGTGCCTGCTCTGTGCCACACACTGTGCTAAGCACTAGGGATCCAAAAAGAGGCCCTGCCCTCAAGGTGCTAATGATCTAATGGGAGAGAGGACAGGCAAGCAAATATATAAAAGGCAAAGTATCTACGGGATAAATAGGAAACAATTCTTAGAGTCTGGGCACTTGGGGGGCAGTGGAAAAAAAGCTGGATTTGGAAGTTTTAGACTTGGCTGATGGCCACTGGCGTCAATTCCTTGGGTGCTCGATGTCAGAAGCATTTTTAGGCAGGAATTTGCTTGAAAGTGAACTGATGTTTGGGGGCACTGGGCGGGGCAGTGTCGTGAAATGCTTCACCCCGGGTCACACAGTAAGAATGAAGAAGCATGATTCAAACCTTGGTTTTCCATGGCCCAAGCCCAGCTCTGTCCACTGCACCACACTGCCTCTCTTAGATCCTGAGATTGTGGTGACCAGCCGTTTCCCCCTGCACTGCCCTCACGCTGAGGACATTGTCCTTTCCTGAGGTTCAGATTGACCTCTTGGCTCCTCATAGCTCCTTCCTTCTCTCTGGGGTCAGGCAGAAGGGGCCCAATCCCCAGGCCCTTTGATGCCTGGTGGATGGAGACAGGAAGGCCGGTGGGGAGGCCGGGAGCCTCCTCCCTTCTCCCTCCTGGCTCTGCTCCCTCGCCTGGGTGTTGGTTACAGGCCCCAAGACAGACAGGTTTCTTTGTCACCTTGTCACAGTGACAGCTCGGTCTTGCTCGCCTGCTTCTGTGTCCTCGACACTCGGAGTCTGTGCAGGGCGTCATTCAAATGGGATGTAGTTGTCTTATCAGCCCGCACTGAGCATAAGTGACTGGCTGCTCTCCTCGTGTCTTTAACTTTTAATTGAAATCATTCGCCTGCCACCCCTGCTGTTGAAATCTGGGGATAATTAAGGAAGCCCCATCTGTCCTTTGAACCACAGGATATTATTTTTTTCCTCATCAGTGGAAAGAGACGGGCTTTGAAAGCAACTCTTGTCTCTCCTTCATACCCGGGCTACATCTTAGAGGTCAGCAAATCCTCTCTTAACTCGCCCAGGTGGAGTTCAGTGCCTCCATTACCACCCTCTCAGGCTACAGGGGGACGTCAGCTCCAAGGTGCAGAATCACCCCCAAACCAGTGTCACCTCATGTTGACTATTGAACTGAGGCAAAATGTATAGCATGTGCAACATTCTGCACCCATAGTCCCCTACCTGGCCATTGGGGGCATTTCCTCATCCCTTCTCCCGAGCCGGGACGAGTCCTTTCCGTGAGACAACTCGTGGCTCCGTTTTCTTTGTTGATTCTTGCATCTATTTGATCACTTATTTAATCATGTGTCCGTGCCTTTATTTGCTTGTTTTGCCTTCTCGTAGTCAGGTATTGTTTTTGAGATTCTGCCCATGTGGCAAGAGTCTTTTTGCTGCTCAGTCATGTTCTCTTACATTCCTAGATATACCCCTGTGAGTCCGACCATTCTTTCTAGCTCTCTTCTCCTGAAATCGAGACACGCCGCCGAGATCAGATGCTCTTGGGGCCGCCTTCTCACAGTCCGTGGACAACTTTGTGAACACACATCTGTGGATAACAGGTTGGAGAGAGGAGAGGCAGGAGTCTTGTTAGGAGTCGAGTTAGAAAACATTTGTTAGGCACCAGCTGTATACCACAACCCAGTCACAGAGACAAACATAGTCCCTGTGTGTAAGCCACATTTTATGGGGGTGGGGGGGAACAACATGTAAATAACTGCGTACATATAACATCCATACATCCCACAGGACAGCTAAGTGGTGCAGGTCCCCAGGCAGGAAGACCCGAGTTCAAATCCAGCCAAAAATACTAGCTGTGTGACCCTGGGCAAGTCACTGCATCCCTTTTGCCTCAGTTTCCTCCTTTGTCATGAGCTGGCAAAGGAGGTGGCAAACCACTCCATAGCTGAACAGCAACAGGCAGGACTCCTTCAGATACAGGGAAGAGCAACACTTAGAATAAGAGGATCTTTCGGAGCACTTTGAGTAAGAGCACGTGGTGGAGTAGGCAGCACCCTTCATTCTCAGCCGCCTGTGAACCGTGGTTGTGGAAGCTGGATCCCTGGCAGGGGGAGGGGGGCACGGCCTAGAGCCCCCTGGCCTGGATCCTGGGCAGGCCGTAGACTCCAGTGTGCACCCTGCTTGGCCTCAAACAGGTTGAGGGCCCCAAGTCCGCAGACTGAAAAATAAACAGTGCAAACAGGGCTGGGACCGGTTTTCCCTCTCTGTCTTGGCTGCCACTTGGGACATTGGGGTCCTGCCAACAAGAAGGCCTTTGTCCTGCACCTGGATTACCCGGGTGTCTTAGGTGCTCCCTCACCAGCCACAGCAGCTCTGCCGGTCGGGTGCCTGATGCTGGGCTGCATAGGTCATGGACCGTGGCCCTGGTTTTTTGTCCCCAAATTCTGAATTACCACCTCATGTGAAAAAAATTAAAAGCAGTTTTCTGCCCCCAAGTTTATCCTCCACTGTCTTCTCCAGTAAACCTGAGTGAGGGGACAAGGCCTTTGTGTTTATGGTCTCTTAAAAAAAACCATTATTTTTATTGATTTTGTAAAACATTTCCCAGTTACATGCACATGTTTTTCGAGGGCAGGAGCGGTTTTGTTTGTGTTTGTGTTCTGACACAGAGAAGTAGTTAATGAATGTTGGCTGATTAATTGATTGATTCTTGCTCTAGGCCCATGATCTTGTCTGGGCAGGGAAACTGTCCAATGTAGAAAACCACCTCATGCGTCAGCCTTTCGACTGCGATCTCCTTGGGGGCTCGGGCCCAGTGCTTGGCGCACAGTAGGTGCATAATGAATGTTTATTGAACTACCGAGCAGCTGCTTTCAGTCTCCAGGAAGTGGTCCCGGATTCTGACCCATTCGCGGGTCCTGACGCAGCCTTTGTGAGTCAGAGGCAAGACCAGACCCAAGGCCTTCCTGATGCCCAGACCACTGTTGGTTCCTCCCCATCATCACTGGTAATTTATCCATGAAATTCAGCAGACATTTATCAAGTACTTGCCCTGTGCTAGGGACACGGAAACACCAACAAATCAGCTCTGCCCTTGATGGCGCGGGATCAAACCTGGAATTACCTCCAGCATCTGGGGGAGGGGGACACGAGCTCAACTTGCTGTGTCGTGTGTCCCCCACCCCCATTAGAAAGCAAGCCCTTTGGGACAGCGAGGTGGCACAGTGGTTAGAGCACCGGCCCTGCATCCAGGAGGACCTGAGTTCAAATCTGGCCTCAGACACTTGACACTTACTAGCTGTGTGACCCTGAGCCACTCACTTAACCCTCATTTCCTTGCCCCCCCAAAAAAGGAAAGAAAGAAAGGGAGCCCTTTGAGGGCAGGCGATGACTGGCTTGTTTGGTTTGGTATCCTCAGTGCTTAGCACCCTGCCTGGCATACACTCAGTGCTTAATAAACGCTTTACATGGGGGAAGGTGGCCCTGAGCTAAGCTTAGCCCTGATGATGGGTCTCTATTCTCAGGGCCTCACCCATCATTGTGGGAGAGCCCTCATGCTGCTGAATTGAACAACCAGCCTCTGGCACTTCAGGCCCAGGGATCCTCCCCCAGATACCAACTCTCCCTTCAGGTGGTGTCTGGGGTTGTGGGGAAGGGTTGGCTGTTACAGGCTGCCCTTGGCTCTTGGTACCAGACTCAGGTCAACTCCCTTACCTTGACCTCAACTTACTCCTGCTTCTCTTGCTGTGCCAGCAGATCCATGGAACACTGTGGCTCACACTGACTCCTGTCTCGAGTCCTTTTGGCCTGTTGCTGGTTTAGAAGAGCTCCGGGGGAGGGTCTTCCCTTTCAGAGTTCCCCCGCTCATGAGCCCTGAGCTGCTGAGCTGCTGATCTGTGAGCCCCATCCAGCTTAATCCCATTAAGTCCTCCTGCCGGTGACAGGCCCGCATTATGCACTCCCTGCCTGCACAGGCTTATTTGGAAACTGGTTTGAAGGCTGTCAGAGAGGCCGTAGACACACATAGTGCCTGAACTCAAGGTTTGAAGGGACGACGCGCATCAGCCCAGTCTCCATGGTCAGTCACTTATTTCCAGTTTTCATTGTCCTTGAGTGAAAGAACTTTCCATCCTAAGTTATGTTTCCAGGATGGGCAAAAATACCTTTTCCCAAAAGTTTTGGCATATTGTCAAAGCCTGGCTGTTCATCATGGGCTCAGAAGTGGAAAGGCTGGTGCCTGGTGGAGGAAGCAGGGATGCCCAGCTTGGAGGAGAGAAGGCTCGGGATCTAAGAGCTGGAGCAGAGTTTGGGTTTGTTCTGTTTGGTCCTGGAGGGAAGAACTAGGAACGGGGGATGGGAGGATCGAGGCTTGAGAACAAAGAAAACCCCCGTTGCTACGACAGACCCTCAGGTGCCCTTTCTTGGCCAGGCGCTATATTTGGTGGGGGTGAATTTTCAGAAGGGTCTCCCCCCGGATTCCTAGATAAAGTTTTCTCCTCCCTGCCAGTGTTACAGGTGGCTGGCAGCTCAGCCGTGCCCCCACCCCCCAGTCCGTGCCAGAAGCATCCCCATCATTTCCCTTCGTCGGCGACTCTGTGTCTCAGTGCCTTTACCAGCCAAATCCCTCTCTGATGACATCCTCCACCCTGCAGGGGACTTGCTGTAGCCTGCCTCTTCAGGGCTCTTTGGGTGACCCCAGGCGAGTGTGGGGCCCACTCTGGGGAAGATTTTCTTCTGGGAATCAGAAAGGCTCCTTTTTACTCATTTCAAAGAGAACATTGGCCTTAGAAATACTGAGGATTGTAGAATTTGACCCAATGGGATCCTCAAAGTGTCTTGTCCAACCCTCGCCTTCCTTATTTTAGTGCCTGAAGGAACCTTAGACATAGGCCTGTAAGCCCCTTTATTTTACAGTAGAGGAAGCTAAGGCCAGGGAGGTGAAAGTACTGAGGTCACACAACTTTTGAAGCGGGGCCCTTTGTACTGTGCTGTGTGATAATTGAGACCCAGAAAGTTGGCCTGTGAATAGCCCTGAGCTGGCATGAGGGGGTGCCGGTCACCTCCACCTTGGCACCATTGTCCTGGTGTTGTAGCTCTGGATCATGAAGCATCCGTGGCTTGTCTGCACTCTCCCCATTACAGGAAAAGGAACCCCTTCGCTTGCAGGGCGGATGCTGCAAACCGTCTCCTGTTCATGGGGTTTGAAGATGGTAGGATCCTCTAGAAAGCACCGTTGATGACCACCATGTGCACGCAGCAGCTCTCTCTGGGGTAGGGGGGTTCCACGGGTATCTTTGTTTTTTGTTGTGGGTTTTTTTTTTTTTTTTTGGTTTTTGGTTTTTGTTTTATTTTTGTTTGGGTGGGGCAATGGGGGTTAAGTGACTTGCCCAAGGGCACACAGCTAGTAAGTGTGAAGTGTCTAAGACCAGATTTGAATTCAGATCTTCCTGAATCCAGGACCGGTGTTTTATCTACTGTGCCTCTACAGGTGTCTTTGACAGAGCGTGGAGTCCACCCAGAACCACCTGTCTCCACCATCTTTTCTCTGCTGTAGAAGTCATTGTCAGGGTGTCTTAGGAATCAGACAGGAACAAGATTTCTCTGATATAATTATGCTGTCAGTAAAGCTGTTTCAGTATTTGCTCTCCTTTCCCTCTCAGCCACCCAAATAAAACACTATTTATCTTGGAGTTGGCCACTGTTGCAGGTGTGTGTGTGTGTGTGTGTGTGTGTGTGTGTGTGAGAGAGAGAGAGAGGGGTTGGGTGGGGGGAGAATGTGTGCGCACACCCACCTACTCACCCACTGCCCTTTGGGTTGTGAAGCAGGGCTGTCTGGGATGAAGCCTCCCCTGACGCTGATTGCAGTGTTTGAAGCCCTTGGTCAGTCCGGGAGTGGCTCTGTTTCGGGTTCAGTTCTCTGGCTCACATGTGGCTGGGCTGGTGGGTCAGGGAGCACAGAGCCTGGGAAAGGGGACAGGTCTACCCAGATTCCCAGAACCAGGGGTGCCTTTTGGGCTCTTGTTTGGAGGGTTGGTTGTTTGCATGGAAGCCACCACTTGAAATCTTGGCTTTTACAAGCCAGGTTTCTGTAGTTAATATTTCAGTGATGCATCCCGAACATAAATTCACCCCGAAAATCAGTTACACGTCAAGTGATTTTACTGACATGGGAATAAAGGAGGAGCAGATGTGGAGGGCCGAGCTTCCCCATGTGTTGCTGCTTGTTGGCCAGGGGAATGTTTATGGAGAAGGGAAGGATCATTTTCCTGGAAGATTCCTAGATTGGTGAGCACAGCCTGGCCTCGAAGAGGAGGGAGCGGTCACACTGCACTGCAGTGCCCATCAGGCCCTGGGGGATGTTCCTAAAACATTGCATTGTGACGATGGAGCCACCCCTGCCCGGGTCTGACAACAAGAAGACTCATTTCCAAGCTCTTGGCAATGGGACGAGTCCATTGAAAAGTTTCGATGATAGCCATGTTCTTGAGCTAATGGGTGGGGGGGTGCATTTACTTATCTTTGTACATGTTCCACACACACATTCTACCTGACCTCCAGTGTACTCTCCTTTGGGCAGATCACACTTTTAGTCTCCACTTTACATCCCCGTTTACTGGCTTCGTGCTGGGTGCAGAAAGGTTGTTTAAATCTGGTGTTCTTTTTTAAAAATGCTGTCTCGGGGGGGGGGCAGCTAGATGGCGCAGTGGTTAAAGCACCGGCCCTGGACTCAGGAGTACCTGAGTTCAAATCCGGCCTCAGACACTTGACATTTACTAGCTGTGTGACCGTGGGCAAGTCACTTAACCCCCGTTGCCTAAAAAAAAAAAAAAAAAAAAAAAAAAAATGCTGTCTCGGTGGCAGCTAGGTGGAGCAGTAGATAAAGCACTGGCCCTGGATTCAGGAAGACCTGAGTTCAAATCCAGCCTCAGACACTTAACACTAGCTGTGTGACCCTGGGCAAGTTACTTAACCTTCATTCTCCCCCCCCCCCCCCCCCCCAATGCTGCCTCCACTGAGAGCCTCTTCTGACGCTCCTTTTTGCTGGAGAGAGTGTGGCTCCTCAGAGCTTGTGCCATCAGAATCTGTGCATGGTGAAGACTGTGTATAGGCAGGGTCCTGGCTGATAGCCCACGGGTCAGCTGTCAGATGATGAGTGTCAGACGCCTTCAGGATCTTCTTCCCTTGCTGAGGATATGTGCACACACTGACTAAGCCGGGGGTCCTTGGAGGCCAGCTCTGTGCCCCTTTTCCTGCAGAGGGAAAAAACTCAGGATCTTCGGACTGTAGGGGGCCTTCCACGGCCCTCAGCAGAAAGTGGGCGGCTGTCTTTGTCTTTGTCTCTTTTTCAAAAGGTAGAAACAGCATTTGGACAGAGGAAGCAATAACAAAAATGGCAGTTACTAGAGCGGTGACTTGGATTGGATCCCCTTCAAACAAACACAGGAGGACTGAGAACTTTGCAGGCAAAAGGTGTCATCAGTGACACCAACCAGCCATGATGGTGGGCTTGGTCTTGTCTTCTACATCTTATGCTTTAGACATAAAAGCAGTCAAGGGACAGGTTAGCTATAATGGGGAGACTTGGGCAGATGGCATGTGGGCCTGATTCAACCCTGGCCGGTTGTCTTCAGGCACCTGCGGGGGTCCCTTTCCCAAGGACCTTTGCATTGGTCTCATTGGTCTGTTCTGTTGGTTGGGACTCCCTGAACCCTGTGCTCACTACATTGTCCAAGCACAGGAAATTGTCCGCTTGGTTTCAGCTCGAGCCGGGAGCCAAGGGCATTGGTCTAAACCATGGTCCCCGGCCCAATGGGGGCACCCCTTCTACCTCCCACTCAGTGCCCTTTACTCTGGAGGGAGAAGATAATTTACTGAGAATTGACTGATGGGCTAGACACGGGAAACTGTGTTACCCCAGACCAGTTGGAGGATCTGAGGGGTTTGGCCCCGATGGGGAGAGGCCTCATCACTCTTCTCCGGAAAGAGAGGAGACAGGTTGTGGACAGACCCCAGAGGGCAGAACCAGGATCGTTGGGATCCTGGAGGGAGAGACTTCCATTGGCTGTAAGCAGACTTTCCCTAAGAATCGGCTTGCTTCAGCAAATGGGAGCAGCTGGAAGCGGAGCCTGGAGGGGCACTCATCTGTGCCCAGTCTGTGGCTCGCCTCCTTCCGCTGTTGGGGGTCTCACAGAGGGGATTTTGGTTTCAGCATCAGGGGCCTGTCTGAAATGATTCTGTGAAGCTGAAGTGTGCTCAGTCTCCGAGCGGGCATCTGAGGCTCTCCCTTGCCCCCTTGTGACTGTCTCTGGTCACGTCGCCCTCACCCCTAGATCAGGACCTGGAAGGGGTCTCAGGGACCATATGTGCCAAGCCCCTCCATTATGGATCAGGCACAGGCAGATGACTCGCCCGAGGCCATCCCCCAGGTAGGGTTTAGATGCCCAAATGTGTTTGTTCCCTCTGGCTCCATCATCCCTGAGGTGGTCGGCCTGCTTCTGCACCGTGCCACCCCCACCCAGCTCCTGACTCTCCTACCCCCAGTGTTCCATGTCAGCTCTTCCTCCTCAGATTAGAGGCTTAGCCCCTCCTCTCCTCTCCTTTCCAAACCCCCAAACAGCTCTCAAATATTGAATCATCATCTCTTCCCTGGTCATCACTAATTGTTAATAGTCCTAATGTGGCTTATCTGCTTTCATCCAGCACTGACCTTCCCTCCCCATTGTGTTCATGCTGGCTGATTCTGCGGTAATGGGCGCAGGGGACGGTCGGTAGGAAGTGGGGGGTGGTCCTCTCTGAGCCTCATCCCTTGGCTCTCAAAGGACCTCAGCTGCGTGGCCAAGACTCAGGACGATGCCTAAAGTTCTTAACTGCTCTCTGCCTCAGTTTCTCATTAGGGGAAATAATGCCCACGATCCATCTCCACATCATTGGGGTTGTTGTGAAGATCAAGTGAGACATGTTTGTACAGAGCTCTGTTTTTATTACTATAATTAGAAGCCATGGAAAAACCCACTGACCTCCCTAGCTGAGCTGGACCAGTGAGCGGCCTGACTAGTCCTGATCGTCATATGTCTGCTGCATTCCCAACCCACAGTCCACCACGTCTTTGTGGAACCTGGAAAGGGTTCATGATCCCTGGATTCTTCTGGGAGGGGCCGGTCATTACAGTTAAGGAGACACCGACTTCCTTTTTATTTATCATCGACTTCTGTGTGTCCTTCTCCCCACTCTCTGCCTCTCTTCCTTCCTCCTGCTTCCTTCTCGACAGCTCTGGGATAATATTCATTCCACTGACCCCTGGCCGGCCTTCCCCAGCTGATGGGCCGAGCCCTCTTTATTCCCAGTTTTTATTGTGTCCGGCTTCGTTCAGGGCATGGCACGGGGCCTGCTTCCTTGGCCTGCCCTGTCCAGATGGGCAGGAGGGAAGATGGCCCCAGGTCCATGAATTATTCATGAGCTCAGCTGCTCTTGGAGGATCTTCCCTTCCCTCTCTGCCTTTGGAGAGGAGGACCCTTGGGTTCATTCTAGGAAGGTGGTGACTTGAGTAAAGGCGATTTGGCTGTGGGCACCTGAGCCACTGCGGGGCAACCATGGTGTCCTGGAGGGGAAGGTCAGGATGGGAAGGCTCCCGAGGGGGCCCTGCTCGTCTCCCCATTGCTCCCTCCTACCATGAAGGAGGACTGGTCTCTGCTGACCCCTTCCCCTGGGGCCTCTGAGATGGGTGTAGCCCCAGGGGTTCTCTGCCCAGACTCCCCTTAAGTTCACCTGTAGAACTCTGGATCCGATTTCCAGGGCTCATTGCTTGTTTGACCTTTGGGGGGCACCTCCCTTTCCTCATTTGCACGATAATTGGTTTGGACTTGGTGGCTTTTGAAGCCCCTTTGGCTCTGGACCTCTAAGCTAAAAGGACCTTAGGTCATTCATGCCAGTCTCTTATTTTACGGATGCAGAGCTGGGGCCTACTTGCCCAAGGTCACGTCATCAGTGGGTAGCAGAATCAGGATTTGAACTCGGTGCCTTTGACTCCACATCAAGTGTTCCTTTCAGATGGTGCTGCCTTCCATTGGTTGTTCTGGTTTATTTGGGAGCCAGTGATGTTTTGGAAGGGGAAATAAGTTCTTTGGGAATCACTGAATCCCAAGTTGGCAGGGCCCTCAGCAGCCATCTGGCCCCAAACCAGCGGCCTCTGCATGGTGGCCAACCTGTGCTATTGGTTGACATTTAATAGAAGTGGATTGGATAATCTCTAATCAATGTCCAAGCCAGGTGTGACCTGCGTGAGGACCTTCTAAACATGGGAAGATCAGCCTGGGATGAGCCCCCTGTTCCTCATCTTAATGGGCCTCAGAGGCTTGGTCTGCCAGAAAGCATTTTGGAAAGGAGCGTTCCCAGCCGCAGGCCAAGATGGACCGGCCATCAAGAGCCCTGCCAGAGATGGCTGGCCTGCCACAGTGGAGGCTTCCGGACCATCAGGAGAGAAAGACCAGGCTTCCATTGGCCAGTGTTTGAGGTTAGACTCCCCGCGTCGTAACCTGCTCCGGCCTAGGGTGCCTCCCTTTCCCGTTTCACCCAAGGGAGCCCAACAAGGGGAAAATGTCTTTACGATAAGAAGCCAGGCCAGTGTGGATGCCCTACACGTGCCTGTCCTTGAGGGCAGTGTGCGTGTAACAGGATGGGACGTGTAAACACAGGGGCCCCAGGCCCGGACGTTCTCCAGTGGACACAGGCTCAGAGAGGGTTTCGTGGACCTGAATGTAGAGGGAAGGAAGGAGGGACAGAGGGGTCAAACCAAGCTGAGTCCGGAGGTCTGGGCATGGAAGAAGGCAGACACATACTTTCTGATCTTCATTTCTGACAGCTATCAATTGGGGATGATAACCCCTTCCTCGGGCTTTGCAAGGTAATGGTGTCTGCCACACTTTGGAAGCCTTTAGAATGCCACAGATGTCGGTGGTATCAGACATCTACAAGGCGGGGATGGGTTCCCCATCAGTAGACCGCTTTTGTAGGAACCAACTCTAACGTGGTATTGTGGAAGGGGAGTCGGAGAAGAGGGAGCCTCATTCTGACTCTGCTGGGGGTCTGGGAGACCGCATTTCTCTTGTGAATAAGGGGGGTAGGACGACCCCCTAGGACAGAGGGGATCCCTGAACATCGGCTTTGCCAACTGTTAGACTCGGACACGAATGCTTCGGATCACACGGAAGCACCGACCTAAAGAGATTTACAGCGGGAAGAGACGACTCCAGTCCTGTCTTTCTGCAGTTGAGAAAACGGAGTCCAGGGCAGCAGAGTTCAGCTGTGCTGGCGGGGAAGAAGGTCCTCCGGCTCTCGTCCTTTCCACCAGTTTTACATGAAGTGACTCGCGACCAGCGAGGGCTATTTCTGCTTCTAAGATGGTGGGCGGCCATCGCCTCCCTCCTCTGGGCTCTCCAAGCCCCAGGGCTGACCCTTTCTTTCCTTCAGGAAGTAAAAGTTTGGACGATGTATCTCCAGGGTTATTTCTTGCTATTGTCATGAATGGAGCCGCAGGAAATAAAGAGGCTTGTCGTTCTTGGCAGAAAAACAGTCATTTCAGGGGAAAGAAAGGGTGCGGGCAAGCCCAGGAAGGAGGGGTGTGCATTGGCCAGCTCTCCTCTCTGGGAAGCCGTCGGCCTTGTCACAACCCGGAGCCGCCATTGCACTTTCATGCCCCTGTGGATTTGTTCAACTGCTTGGGACCAAATGCTGCTTGGATGTTGAGGCTCTGGTAGGGCAGGACATTGCGGAATCTGTTTTTCTGTAGAGGCCTCCATCCATTGGGAGTGGCCCTTTGGTGAGGGGGAGGGAGGAGCTCACAGTGTGAACACAAAAGAGAGTGATACAAAAATGTTTCCTACAGCTCAGGTGTTTGGACTCAGAAGACCCAAGTTCAAAAGCCTCCTTCTGCCATTTGCAACGTCTGTGACCTCAGGCAGGTTATTTTATCTCTCTTGGCCTCAGTTTCCTCCTGTCAGATAAAAGGGCTGGACCAGAATCACACCTCAGATACCTTCCCAGCCTTAGCCCCAGGATCCTGTGACAGATCCAGGATAATGGGGATGTCCTGGGCCTGTTGTCCCCTCAGCCTTTGCCTTAGTGACCATACAGAGCTACTGATCAGTTCTTCCAGACCCCTGCAGGAGTTAGAGAGAGGGCTTCTTGTGGGGAGAGTCAGCAGCACATTGCTTGGAGTTGATTCTGCATCCCTGGGCTGTGGGATTCACTGGCCTAGGTCCAGGAGCAAATCTCACCTGGGAATCCATTAGGAAGAAGCCAGAATTGTGTGTCTGTGTCAAGGAGCCTTTGGACAGCGCCATGTTTGGAATTGGTTTCTTCTTTCCTTTTTCTTTTGTAATTCTTTTTCTTTTGGTTTCTTTTTTTATTGTTTTTAACTTGGAAAATGCCCAGCAACAGAAGCAGGACACCATGAGGATCCGCTTGCTCTTTGGAAAGTCCATGATGTGTTCAGCATGTTCATTTCAGAAACGTTCTCCTCAGAGCCTTCTTTATAACACCTGAGTAGAGTCTAGTTAAACACACGTGCCCATTGGCCACGTCAGGACATGGATGTTTCATTATGAATCTAGCATCCATCACCTCCCTGGCCGGATGCTTCCTCGTTGGGTCTCTGGACTTGTGGTTGGTCACTGCATTGCTCACAGTCCTTAGGCCTTCCATCAAGTTGATTCTTTCTTGATCATGTATACATTTTTCTCACTCTATTCTCCAGCAGTTTGTATCCATCTTTCTGGCTTTCTCTCATACCATCCCCTTTTAGCATTTTTTAAATAATAATCTATTGAGTTGTTCAGCCATTCTTAATTTGATTAGCATAACTACCTGTGGGTCCTCCTGCTCTTTGATCTCTGGGGTATTTGCTACGTAGTGGCATTGCTGGGTTAACAGGTATACCCACGCAGGTTAGCAACCCCCAGGTCCTGCCACATGGCTGGTGTGCAGCTCTACCCACGGTACATCAGTGTGCCTCTCCTCCCACTGGCCCTCCGACAATGGAAATTTTCCTTCTTTGTCATTGTTGCCAATTGGTGGGGTGTGAGATGAAACTTCAGACCTTGGCTTTCCTTTGTTAGCATTGTTCACATCCTTTGAAAGCAGCCTTGGAAGAATTTGCCATTAAGAAGTTATTCTTATACATTTTATAAAAATTCTAATAATATTGATAGGAAGAAGTTATTATGTTATTACTATGTACTTTAATCAGTTCAAGTTTATCTTGGATATCTGACCTTTATAATCGACATGTCCTGCAAAGAACATTTTCTCTTCTAATTTTAGTTGTATTAAATTTATTTGTGCAGTAGTATTTCATCTGTACTCCTTAGTTGATCAGGAATTTACATCATCCATAGTTGTAAAAGGTATTAATTTCCATTCTCCTCTTTTGTATGTAGTCCATGCATCTGGTTGGAGCTTATGTGGTGTGTGTGATGTGTTGGTCCGGACATAATTTGCACTAGACGGTTTCCTTGTTTTCCCAGCAGTGTTTGGCAGATTTTAAGCCTTAATGCTAGTGGTTGGGATTTGTCAAACTCCGTTGCTGTATTTGTATGCTGTGAGTTTCCTCTCTTCTATTGATCAACCTCTTTTATCTTTCTGTCGATACGAAATCATTTTCATTACTGCAGTATATATAGTATAGATTGAGACCCGCTTCAGCCAGGTCCCCTTCCTTCTTATTTTTCATTCTTCTTCATTATTTCATCATCAGAGGTGTCTCCACTCCAGATGTTCTGAGCTCATTCATTCATATTGGTCCGATCAGCCACATGCAGACACGCTATGCCTTGACTACAATACAATGAGGTCATCTGGGTCCTAGCTTTTCATTACGAGAATCTTGACCTCTTCAGATATGTTTTGTTGTTATTGTTTGTAGCTCTACAAAGTAACAGTTTGGTTGCTTTGATTGGTAGGACAGTGAATATGTAAATTAATGTGATTATTTTCATGAACGGTATAACTCCAACCTGGTCACAAGAACGCAAAAGCATTTGCTATGCTTTACATTCATCACTGTTACTATGTGCCAAGAGAGTGTACCAAGTGACGAGGCTACACATACCGCCAGGTTGACCCTGTGCTCAGGATGCTTATAGTCTCATAGGGGCAGATAACACATACAGGAAAGCAAAAGGTAGAAAGCTTGTGGGAAAGGAGGGAAGGACTTATTGATGTCGTGACCAGGTGAACCCAGGTAGTCTTTGAGATGGTTTTCTTGTTTCTTTTTTTCTTTTTTTTGCAGGGCAATGAGGGTTAAGTGACTTGCCCGGGGTCACACAGCTAGTAAGTGTCAAGTCTCTGAGGTCAGATTTTAACTCAGGTCCTCCCGAATCCAGAGCCAGTGCTTTATCCACTGCACCACTTAGCTGCCCCCTTTTAAATGGTTTTCTGCAGATTCTTTGCTAATATGTTAAGAAATATTTTTGTGCTAGAATTCATTAGAGATATGGGGTCCATAGCTTTCTTTGCTTTGTCTCCCTGTAGCTTAGGTAACAACATCATATTTATATCATAATTGGTAGGTTCCCTTCTTTTACTCTTTGTAAAAAGTTTGTGGAAATTATATGCAGTAGTTGGTTTCTTAACAGAAGGATAAATCCAGGGACCCCAGTCGCAAGCATTTATTAAACTCCCACTTTGGGCTCAGCTCTCTGCTGAGTTTTCTACGAAGACAAAAAATGAACTGATCTCTGACTTCTTTCATGAACTCACACTGCGCCTTTGGTAGAAGTCATTCGTTTCCTAGTCCTGCCAGCCTAGTGCCTTCCCCCTTCAAGGTTACAAGGTATTTTATTTTTGTTGGTTGTTTTTTTCTGTATCTGTACACAAACATGCTGTCTTCCCACCTTGGAACAAGAGGTGGTTAAAGGCAGAGGTGATGTGAGAAAGCATTCCAGGCATGGAAATAGGAGAGGGGGGACCAGTACAAACGGATCCTGAGCCCCTGCTACATGGCAGACACCGTGCTAAACACCGGGGAGACAGAGACAGAAGGGAAACCATCACTGGCCAAAGGAAGTGGCATCCTCATCAAGTGACAGCTATGATGAAGACTCCAGTACTCAGAATGAATTCTGTAGCACTGGGCGGGGGTTAATTTGGGGAAATGCCAGTTAGAGATTAACACCCTCTAATGGTACAGGTTTGTCTGAGCTGGTTGTCTTAAGATCGAATCCCTGCTTCCCTTCAAGGTTCAACCACCAAATGTTTGTCAATTGACTAATAGAGCTTCAGGTCTAGGAGTCGAATTGTAGGGTAAATGTTTTGGTGAATAAAAAGGAAGAAGAGTTTTTTTCCTAGATAAAGAGATGTATGGTTGAGCCAGGGGGAGGAAGGGAGCATTTTGCATCTCTAAGATGAAACATTTTTGTTCTGGGTCATTAGTTTCCTGTAGAAACCCTTCCTTTCCCAGTACCTTGTTTGTCTCTGTGCAGGTGAAGCTGCTGCCCAGAATTTGGAAACTCCCTGATAGCCCAACCTAATAGCATCCACTGTGCAAAAGCCACTAGCAATGGCCAGGTTTGTTCTGCTTTGCTCTCCTCTCTAATGCCTATTTGCGAAGAGGTCCAGGCAACGTGGTTTTTTAACATCTTTCAAAGTCTCATTATAAGTAAAGACTTCTCAGCCAAACCATTTCTGCAAAGTAATGGGTATAACAACAGAATTCATTCTGAGTACTGGAGTCTTCATCATAATATTTACTTGCATAACATTTTTTTTCTTGGGACTTATGCAAATTTTTTTCCCCACTCTGTAATGTTTTGCACATTATATGCTGCATCCCAAATTTGCTTTCCTTGTACCTTGTAACATTTTCAGTGTGTCCTGTGATACTTTCATTACATGTTTTCCTCAAATTCTGTATCATTTCTATGGTAACGGTTGACAGCATTGGCAGCATCGGGTGATTCCTGTGCTGACATCCCATCGGTAAGGTTTAGCATGTATACTGATTTTTCTGCTGTTCACAAGAGAGTGGCTACTCGCTTGTCCAACAAGGTTTAGACAGGATCCTTGATCAATTGTGAGTTCAGTTATATTCACAACAACACACAACTTCCAGCTGTGCAGTTCTGTGATTCCCTAAGTTTATGATATATGAAAATAGGCTTCCGAGTTAATTGAGGTTAATTCAGTGACCTGACCGAAGCTTCTCCATTGTGTGATTTCACATTCTCTAGGACAAGAGCCAAGAAGATGCCAACCAGCCAGTGGGTGGCTCCAATGAAATAGCTTCTTTTTGTTGACTTCAACTTTTGGAGACCCCGAATTCACTGAGCCCCAGAGTGCCCGTCATTGGGTGCCAGGCCGTCTTGTGTGTCCTTTCCATTAAATTCATTTGGAAGCTTTGCCCGTCGAAGCAGCGTTTTCGTATTTCCATTTTCACAAATTAGATTCAAAGAAAAAGCCAGTTAAAAGGGGAATGAAATCCAGCAGGGAAATCAGATTTTATTTCCAAGTGTCTTAAGTGCACAGTACCAACAAATGAGTGTGGAGAAAAATTAAAAACTATTAAAAATAATTGACGATGCTCTCCCTGTAATTAGACTGACAGTGAGGACTCCTGATGAACCCTGGGTGTTAAAACATGCAGGCACTGATTGTAGCCATTATGGGCCGGGCTCTTTTCAGACACTGTGTTCTCGGGCTCTGAAGTTTCCTCTCAGCTGTTTCCCATTCTGCCATGCTTCTGTTTATTATTACTACATCCAGCATTTTAAATAATGGCCACATAATGATCTCTGCGGCACTAATAGTAGATTTTGTTTTTTTAACTCTTCCAGGCCTTCTTTATAAAACAATCAATTATCCATCTCTCCAGGTGCCTAGAGGTAGATCCTCTGTGACCTTGAGATTGGAGGTGGGTAAGGCCCACTTGCTTTTGCAGGCCTGCCCTGCACACCCATATGTCTCCCTCCATTCTAGATGCCTCTCTTCCCTTGGGACCTGCTAGGCAACTGTTTATTCCAAATCATTGGCCTCAGTTGGCAATTGATTACAACTGACCTCCTTCCAGGTGGCCCCACCTACTACCAGGAGGCCCAAGACACACTTGCCCCTCTCCGTTCATACCAAGAATAACCGCTCACAGTGAAAGTGATTGGAGGGGAAAGGGGAGTGGGTAAGAGTTGCCAGCTGGGGGGAAATGACTCTTTTGCCTCATCCTTCTTTCTTTTGCAATTTGTTCTTTTGTCTCTAAGCTGGTTTTTTGGTTTTGTTTTTCATTTTTTCCCCCTGGCTTAGTCCTTGGGTGATCAGTTCAGATGCCATTTCCTATGAGCAGCCTTCCTCATTTCCCTGGTTGTCAGTGTTTTCTCCCTCCTCAGATTACATGGGGCTGATTTCTTTGCTCAAAGCCTGCCTCCTCTCTAGTAGAGAGTCAAGTCATTGAGAACAGGAGATGTTTTCCACATTTGTCTGTCTCTCCCTGGGCCCAGTATGATGCTTGACAGACAGTGCTGTGCACTGATCAGAACTGATATGTCGGTCTCTGAGTAAGTACAGCACCAGGGGGTCTAGGAAAGGTGTAATTGTGTCATGGGTCTGTTGATAAGCATTCATCCCTGCCACTGCCGTACACCTGGGAAATCAATCAGAAGGGCAAGTGTGTATTAAACATCAATAGCAAAGTGACCTAGTCCTGGATTCAGGAAGGATCCAGGGACTGGCTTGGTCCCACTTCCTCTCCGAGGCTAAATCCAGATTGGTAATGAGCAGATCAGCCTTTTACTTCACATTTCTAGTCCAGCCTTTGAACAATTCGGCATTATTCCGCCCTAGTGAATCTCTCCAACTGCCCCGGTGTGCGTGGGCCGTCTCCCTCCATCCGCATCTTCTCCTGGAATTACATCTGCTTAATTCAAGCACTGTAAGTTTCTGTTGGCCTCATTTTGATGATATCTCAATCTGACTTTCTCCTCACCCCTCTCCTTTCTAAAAGCAGAATGGGAGAGCCCTCGGCACCCGGACTTAATTTCCTGTGGGGTGGGGCACACCCCCCCACTACCCAGACAGGCTGATTTGTCAAAATACTTTACGATTTCCTCCAGGCACAGCTCTCCCAGTCTTCTCATCTTAATTCCCCAGCTCTCCACCCACAGAGAGGCGGCAGGGGATGAGGAATCTTTTTGTAAGGCCCCAGTGACCGCTATTCCTTCCCCAGCATCCTCAGGGCCAAGGGATAGGTAATTCAGGGAACTGCTCTTTCTACCCAGGCTGACCCGGAAAACCAGCATCTCCTTGTGCTGTTGTTCTTCCTTGGACACAAGGCCTTGTGCTTATCGAGCCTCTGCAGACCCATGCAGGGGCCCCAGATCATTGTTTCTGTGTGTGCGAGCACATGTTTGAACAGATGTGTGCTCATGCCCACAGGTGCGTGCTGTCCCTGAGACCAGGGCTGGCTTCTCACCTGTAGTCCCTGAACTGGCTTTTATTTTTATTTTATTTTATTTTATTTTTATTTTATTTTTATTTTATTTATTTATTTATTTATTTTTAGTGAGGCAGTGGGGATTAAGTGACTTGCCCAGGGTCACACAGCTAGTAAGTGTCAAGTGTCTGAGGCCAGATTTGAACTCAGGCACTCCTGACTCCAGGGCTGCTGCTCTATCCACTGCGCCATCTAGCTGCCCCTCCTGAACTGGCTTTTAAGCAGTACAATTGGCTTTCTTCTGCATTTAAAAATGGGATTCTGGGGAGCCTGTAGATTTCATCAGGTTTCCAGGAGGGTCCAAAAAAGGTGGTGCATCCTTGACCCTGAGGTGTGTTGCTTTGGTGTGCCAGAGAGCCGCCCCCCCCCCCCCAAAAGAGGTGTGTGGGCCCAGAAGGGACAAAAGACAAGGTAAGAGGGTGGAGCTGCAAATCAGTAGTGACTGACTATGTGACCCTGGGTAGGTCACTTTCTTAGCCTCGGTTTTCTCATCTATAAACTGAAAGGCCGACTCAGTGGTCTCTGAGCTGGGTTCTGGCCCTAAATTTATAATTGTGTGAGAGAGATTGAGTAATCCACCCAGATGGAGGATTTCCCACTTGGGAGGAACGTTTTCCCTGGCTGAGTTCTCCAGAAATTCTACAGCAATGGCCGATTATAACAGAGGACATTGGCACAGAAATGAAACAAGTTTTTTTTTTAATGGATTCTCTTGTGGTTCCCAATTTTACTTCATACAAATCATTTCTCCTCGATAATTTAAAGGAAAAGACGGTTTCTGGACTTTGTTCACTTGGAAACGTCATGCTCGGTGTGGGCCGGATCCACCCAGCTCGTGCACCCTCTCACCCTCAGAAAGGGGCCCACACCAGAGCCCATGTGCCAGTGGAAGTTTGTCCCTGCTGAGGGCCCCCTTTCTCTCTACTTGTGTTTGGTCTGCTGCTGTCTCTGAAGGTCTGTGTTCTCTGGGCAACAGCGATTGGCACTCCTACAGCTCATGTAATTATTAATTGTTGATGGGGTGGTCATTAACAGAAAGAGGTGGGCCCAGGGCTTTTAAAGTGTCATTAACTCCACCTATCATTTTCCAGGTGTGAGCAGGGCCCCCTCACTCCCCCCCCCCCCCCAGGGTGTGGCCGGTATTCAGGTAGAATGGGAGGTTTAGTGGAGGTGGACACAGAGAGAGATGGCAGACCCTCCTCTGTAGGGACTTAGAAGCCCTTCACTTCATGGACGAGGCCAGAGAGGGGAATGGACCATTCCATGACATGTTTGCTCCAGGGGGCCCCCTCTGTTCTCCTGTGTCATTAAGGAAATGAGATTAGATAAGGACAGGGCTGGAATTCCGGCCCTGCAGCTGCCAGGTAACCTAGGCCAAGCCTCTTCCCTTTCCTCTACCAAGCAAGGAAGGCTTGGCCTGCTTGAGCTCTTCGACCCTCCCAGCTCTGATCCCTTATGTCTCTGCTCTGTTAAGGAGACTCTCAGAAGGCCTGCCCTGAGCCTACGATACAAGTTGGAGGAAGCCAGGATCGAGCCTTGGAAATAAGGAAGGAGAACTCTCCCCCTCCCCCATAGGACAGGCATCGAGCCAGTAAAAAGCAGGGAGGTAGGAGATGGCGTTGGCAGGATCCAAGTGTAAGAAGGGGAACCACACAGGAAAGACAGGCTGTGAAGGACCGTCTTTAAAAGCTAAACAGAGGAGTTCATGTTGGATCCTGGGAGAAATGGGGAATCACTGGAGGTGATGGAGGTGGGGAATGCTATGGGCAGAGGCCAGGGCATTTCTAGGGTGGGCAGGCCGCCTTGACCTGGTAGGGAGATCTTCAGAGGGAGCTACCCAGGGTTTCTGCATTTAGCTTAAATCACCCGTTTTTGTGATCCTTTTATTTATCCATCTTTTACTCATTCATTATTCTCCTTGGTGGATGGTACGTTGGGAGTAGGGGAAGCGAGACCGTGTGGATACGAGCACCACACAAATGATGTGGTCATGATTCCTCAGTTTGGGGGTGGCGATTTCCTGATCCCCAAATTTTTATTTCCAGGAAAATGACCATGATAAGCTATCAGGGCATCTTCTTAGACTCTTCCAATTAATTTTCTCCTAGGCTTAAATTAACCCTCTCCCAACATAGTTTAGATTCTTTTCATGTGGATTAAGTTTTCCACAACTGAATTATGGGCCAGTCCTTGTCCACAGGGCATCTGGCGATAGAATTACTCTCTAGAGTGAACCATGAGGCCTGGGGGTCTCCCCAGGGATCATGGCCTGAAAATTAAAAAAACACGCATATTTTTACCTAATATAATGCAGGGGCTGAACAATGAGAACCAGTTGTGGACAATTTGGATGGAATAAACAGAAAACAGCCAGGCCTGCTGACAGCTGAACATTTTCCGGGCTTTGGGGACGGAGGCCTGAGGAGGGGGAGTCACATTCATGTCTGGGATGCTGGGGAGGGCCTGGTGTGAAGGTCCAGGAGGGAGGGGCTTTCCCGGGCTCTCTCTCTCTCTGCACTCAGAAGAAGGTGCATTCACTAAGAGATACCACAAGTTCTGTGCTGGGTCTGGGCCCTAGTCTTCCTTGGTGGGGGACCCTGAGTTTCTTTAAATCTCAAAGATGAAGGGTGAGATTTGTGCAGTTTACTTATCTTTGTTGTAGCCGTGGCTAGCAAGGTCCAGTGGAGAGTATGCAGAACCATGGGCCAGTCCCCGCTCCATGCCTCAGTTTCCTGCCATATCAAATGAGAGGCCAGGACCAGTGGGCCTTCAAGGCTTCTGAGTTGGGAAGCCAATGAGGCTGGATAGGGAAGGCTCTATGGGGGGAGCCCACGATGGAGGGTCATCTCCAGGTGGCACACAAAAGGACCCCCAAATGAGGAGGCAAAGAGGAGACAGTGACAGCCTCTCTGTTGCTTTTTGGGGGGGGGTGTTTTTTGTTTTTGTTTTGTTTTTGGCAGGGCAGTGGGGGTTAAGTGACTTGCCCAGGGTCACACAGGTAGTAAGTGTCAAGTGTCTGAGGCCGGATTTGAACTCAGGTCCTCCTGAATCCAGGGCCGGTGCTTTATCCACTGCACCACCTAGCCGCCCCCTCCTCTGTCTGTTGCTAATGGAGACCAGCTTAAATTTGTCACCATCGGGTGGGGGGGCGGGGTAGGCTGCAGAGGTTGGATTTTTCTGTTGATCTTCTTCCAAGGGATCTAATTTTCTGTGTGACAAAGCCCAGCTGCGGCTACCACTGGGGGTGTTTAAGATAATCCGGGAGAATGTTTTTCTGTTCATTAGGTAGGTAGTAAAACTTGTGTGTGAGGGACGGGTTCTGCAACGCAGTCCAGAAGCTGGAAAAACTTGGCAAGGGCTGGGTGTGAGCTTAGTCAGCACATCCGCAGCCTATCTCCTCTCCTCCTTTCCCATTTCTCTCCCTTGGGTGCGAGGAGATCACAGAGTCGTCAAGAGACAGGCTTACTGGGACCTGTCTGCCTGAATGAGACCCAGGAGCCAGCCCACCTCTCCCCTCCTGTCTGCTTTGTATTTTAGTCTCAGATGTTTATTCTCATTCCCATGTATTTGAAAGGTGGCGTTGTGGAGACAGCCAGCCAGCAAGTCCTAGGTTTGAATTCTGCCTCGGACACAGATCAAATCGCTTCCCCTCCCAGCCTCAGTCCCCTCATCTGTAAAATAGAGGTGACAATAGCACCTCGCAGGCACAAAGGAGACAGTGTATGTCAAGGGCGCTGGGGGAACATTGATTGTTATTATTTCTCAAGATTCAAGCTATTCATTGAAAAGGAATTCTAAATCTCAAAGCCTCCTCCTTGGAAGGGTTACTTTTTTAGAAGACATTTGTCTTTCTTTTCTTTTTTTTTTTTTAAATTAATAAAGTATTTTATTTTTTTCCTGTTACATGTAAAGATAGTTCTCAACTTTTGTTTATACGAGCTTTCCAATTTCAGATTTTTCTCCCTCCCTCCCCTCCCTCCCCTCCCCTAGACAGCAGGTAATCTGATATAGGTTTTATATACATACATACATATACATATATATATACATATATATATATATATATATATATATATATATAATAACATTAATCCTATTTCTGCATTAGTCAAGTTATAAGAGAAAAATCAGAGCAATGATGAAAAACCTCAAAATAGAAAAAACAACAGCACCAAAAACAAAAGAAATAGCATGGTTCGTTCAGCATCTATACTCCACAGTTCTTTTTTTTTTTTCTGGATTGGAGAGCATTTTCCATCGTGAGTCCTTTGGAACTATCTTGGACCATTGTATTGCTGAGAAGAATCAAGTCTATCACAGTTGATCAACACACAATATTGTTGATACTGTGTATAATGTTCTCCTGGTTCTGCTCATCTCACTCAGCATCGGCTCATGCAAGTCCTTCCATGTTTCTCTGAAATCTGTCTGCTCATCATTTTTTACAGCACAATAGTATTCCATTGTATTCATATACCACAACTTGTCCAGCCATTCCCCAATTGATGGGCACCCCCTCAACTTCCAATTCCTTGCCACCACATAAAGAGCAGCTATAAATATTTTTGTACATGTGGGTCCCTTTCCCCTTTCCATGATTTCTTTGGGAAAAAGACCCAAAAGTGGTATTGCTGGGTCAAAGGGTATGCACAGCTTTATCGCCCTTTGGGCATAATTCCAAATTGCTCTCCAGAATGGTTGGATCAGCTCAAAGCTCCACCAACAATGCATTAGTGTTCCAATTTTCCCACAGCTTCTCCAACATTGATTATTTTCCTTTTTTGTCATTTTAGCCAATCTGATAGGTGTCAGGTGGTACCTCAGAGTTGTTTTAATTTGCATCTCTCTAAGCATTAGAGATTTAGAGCATTTTTTCATATGGGAATAGATAGCTTTGGTTTCTTCATCAGAAAACTGCCTGTTCATATCCTTTGACCATTTCTCAATTGGGGAATGACTTGGGTTCTTATAAATTTGATTTAGTTCCCTATATATTTTAGGACATTTGTCTTTCGATGGACAAAAATACAATGAGGTTTTCCCACCCTTTCCTTGGAGGGTCTTGACTTTGGAGGAAGGGCCATCTCTTGGGTCTAATCATTCATTTGAAATCGGTAATTGGACGCTCCCATGGGATGGAACTTGTAGTGCAGGCTCCCGTTGGCCCCCTAATTCAGGCCACTTGACTAGGGTCTTGTGATGAACAGATACCAAGCCCTTTTACCAACAATTATGTGATACCAAGGTCTCAAAAGATTGGGGAAGAACATAATCCAGATCAAATTAGGTGGTGTCTGCTTTACAAGCAAACACACAAACAGATAGTTTGATGGGGATCCATAATATCTGACACCCCTCTCTCTCTCATTGTCTTAGGCTGCATTACCAGCTATTTAGAAATTCATTGCCCTTGCTTAAAACTTAAAAAAAGAAAAGGCAATCAACAGTGATTTATTCCTTTAATGCATTTTAAATAACTAGGCACCTACATGGAAAGCTGTGCTGGATAATTAAATTAGAATTGCCACTAAACTTGGGGCTCCGGATCTTTCTGGGGTTAGCGGGCCCGTCACGTTCCAAATGAGAGCTTGCCCTGGTTCTGCACGCCGCAGGATGCAGTCTGAGAGATTAATAAATTTTAATTAAATAATCATTGAATGCTGGCAACAGCGAATGGTTCGATATTTCTATTGGCAGACCATTGGCCGGCAGCCTCAGCGTGGGCCCCTCCCTGCAGTCACTGCTTATTTACTCCTTGTAAATACACTCTGGCCAGTTTTATTGAAAGCCGTTGTTTACTTTGAAATTTTGTCCCATGTTAATGAATTTATAAAACTTACATTACCCATAAAACCGTCACTGGCACAAAATAGACTCGTAAGTCAGGTAATGTATTTCAGCCGCTCCTCCGTCGGTGCTACCCTTGAGCTAATAAATTGTGTGGCTTCATTTGCCTGGAATCAGCAATTTTATGCGGTAATTAATTTTTACTGCTGTGGGGAGTCAAAGATGGAGACTTAGTTTTGTTTGCACTGATAGGGAGCTAATGTGGAACCTTTTTCCTGGAGGGGGTAGAATTTGGGGGGCATAGGGGCCATCTTTGGGAGGGGTCATAGATTAAGGTCATGGTATCTCCCCCCCCCCCCCAATGTCCTTTTAAGAACTGAGCTGAATTTGAGAATTTGCAGTTAACAATAGGGTCAGCTATCTCAGAATCATCCTTCGAGAGATGGAAAGGACTTTTGAGATCCATATGTTTTACACATGGGGAAACTGAGGCACAAATTATCTGAGGGTGGCACAGCAAATGCCTGAGGCGTGATTTGAACTCCAGTCTCCTTCCTCTTCTGTATTGCTGAGGCCAGAAATAGAAGTGTTGTTCAGAATGGTGCATGGTTGCATTTCCACGCATGCATGGCGGATACCTAGAATGTCTGGTCCAGTTATAAGAATTCTAAAAAGGAGCCAGTTGTCACTTGCTAGTTTCCCAATTATTGGCATTAGGTCCTTCGGGGTTTGCATCTGCTGTATTGTCATCTTCAAGGGGGTGGAGTATTGGCAAACCCGTGTTAGAGCTCGGGGTCATTGGGAAAACTGGAAGCATTCTCTAATACCTCTCCGCCATGGTAATCCTAGGAGGAGATGTGACCACCCCACACCCCCAGGATAGCCAGGCCTCAGTGGCCTGGGACATGTCGCCCACAATGATGGCATTGCTTGCCTTGGGCCCGTTGAATATATAGCCTGTCATCTCCTGCCTGCTGTGGCATCTGCCATTCCCCAGGGGAGCAGATGCCAAATTCTGCCAAGGAGGTCGTAACCTCCATTCTTCATTCATTCTGGGTGGACGGGTCCTGGCTGGGACATTCCCAGAACGGGAGCTAAGCCTTAGGTGGAAGCAGGAAGAGATGATGTTCAAACACTTGGCCACTGATGGTGCCCTGCACAGAATGTTTACGCGCAGGTACTTGGGTCTGAGAGCATGCCCAGCCACCGTGCAGGCTTGAGCCACCAAGACCCTTTGGCTTCCTGCTCTATCCTAGGGTCCGTGTATAGATAGGAAGGAGATAGTCTGTGGGTTATCTTTGCTTATGCATAGACTGAGTCAGAGGAGTGAGCCCAATCTTGGAGCCCAAGTCCTGCCAGTGTCGAACTGTGTGACCTTGGGCCAGTCACTGGCCCAACTCTGGGCCTGAGTTTCCTACTCATGAGGGAAAAGATTGATGTCTTGTAAATTTTCTTTCCTCCCCCATGATAGATTTAATAAATGCCTATTGATTTAAGAGTGTCATCGGGCCTTTTGGAGGGCATTCCCTTCCAACCCCCTCCCTGATTAAGTAGGTGGTATTTTAGTTATTGTGGTGCCCCTGACTCCCCCTCCCCCCACCAAAAAAAAAATCTGGTGGGCAGCATTGTGACAGTGAATTTCTTGAAGTTTGACACATCTCATATTCCAAAGACAAGTGTATTCCCTAGCTGAGCCCTACTCAGATAACCTGTTCGGTGGGTTCCAGCCAAGAGGGGATATTCCCCACCAATGTGATTCCTTAGACTCATTGATCCACAAGCCCTTGTTAAGGGCTGGTTCTTTGGTCTATTTCTCTAGCACCTTGCTCACGGCATCAGCCACTGCCTACCCATGTACAGTGCATCCTCCTCACAGAGGGATGGCCTGAGTGTATGTTTAACCTCGGCCACATGGTTTCCCACCTCTTCAAGCCTGATGATTTATTTCTCCTATATCCTTGAATACGCGAAAGTGAAAATGAGTGGTGAGGACCCAGGAGATCCAACCTTGTGGCTTTTTTTCTCCTGTACCTCTGGCTTGGTTTCCTTTAACTTGTCCTCATGTGCTAAATCCACCATGTTGATAAGCGATGGGTATTTGAACCCTATGAGTTTTTCCATTTCCTAGTTTTCAGGAATGAGAAGGAGGGCTAAAACAGAACAAGCATGTAAAATGAAGGCCGGAGATAATGGCAACCCTGGACCCGACTTTCTCCGGAAAACCCTCCTTCCTGGGGTTTGCAGCATTATTAACAAAACATGGCGTTCCTCATTTGGCCTCCTCTTTGGGGGCTGCTCCACAGAGGAGTTTTTGAGAAGCCGTTTTCCTCCTCTTTATCACTTCCATCTGTCCCCAACAAAGATTTCCTCCCACTAGCGCCATTCCCCAAGTGTTGGCAGGTCCCGGCCTGATGCACTGCAGGCTCCCCCAAAGTCCTGATTGTATTTGCTTCCTAGCAACTTGGTGGGTCAGGTCAATTACAAAGGACACCGAAACACATTCCATCTGGTTCTCCAGCCCCAGATGCGACCACCCCAAGGAGCCATCTGATTGCTCCACATTGAAACTTGGGAAGCTTCTCACTAGCTGGTGGTGCTCAGACAGACCCTGGAGAGGCAATGAGATCCACATGGCATCTCTTCCCTGCGTGGTGGGCCAGCCTGCTGCTGTTTTAACCCACCTGTAATTTCGGCAGCTGCTGTTTGAGCAACACGCAGAATTCTCAAAGGAGACGGTGCTTTTCGAGGGCTTTTAGTATCTAGTTGTTGTTTAACTCCTGTGTGAGAGCTGGGCCCCTTTTTGGCCCCTGGCTTAGTTTTACCCAGTCTGTCTTTAGTAAGGTTCTAAAAAGCCTATTAAGTCCCTGTAGATTATTAAGTAGGCATCTGTCTGTAGCTGAAACTTTGTATTACCCTCTCTTCTCTGCCTGTGGTTTTTTCCTCAAATCTCAAAAGCTCCTGAGTTAGGTTTATTTTTACCATTTAAAAAAACAAATCACTCTTGTGCGTGACTCGCTATTTGCTTCTTGTGGCCAGCGGGTAATTCTGGAGGGATTGGGGGGACGAGGAGAAGGGAAGCAAAACTTCCCCTCCTCTGGCGTCACAGTGTACACTCGGGTAAGGGCCGATCCTGTGGTCCTTTGCCCGGGCGACGGCCCAGATACCCCATCTATAATTGAGCCTCCTCTTGTCGATTTTGCAACGGAACAACTCCCTTCGTTTCTCCCTTAATTGATTTGAGTTGCTCTTGCATCAATCAGTCATTCAGGAGAATTTGAGTGTTTTTGAAAACCAGGAACATTCATTGACGTTCCATTCTCTGTGCCTGCGTGCATGTATACATTGCTCGTTTTGCGCCTGGAGACCCCCAAGCCAAGGAGGCTCACTCCTCCTCCCTCCACATTGCTTTCCTGTAAGCCCAGGAGTCCTCACACGGGACTCTGTGAATCTGGCTTTTGTCTTTGTCTCTATTGCAGTATTCCTCTGTTATTTTATGTGTGTAAAAGTGTGCTCCCAGAAGCAAGGGGTCTGTGGGCCCTGCTGTGTGGTGCATGTCGGCACCCCCAGCCCCAGTCCTTGCTTGGTCTTGACACAGGCCCAGGCCCCTGTCCTTGGAGGGCCTCAGGCTACCTGGGCCCAGCCTCCTGCCCGGGCCCCTGAGTTCAGCACCCTGGACATTCCCCTCTGAGCCATGGAACCAACTGTCCAAGAAACAACAAAACTATTTGTGCCCCTCCCTGGTCCTGGCAGCTGGGTTGTCCCAGCAGCTAATCCCTCCCATCCATTCCCAGCCGGTGGTGTTTCCCTGCTGTAGTCCCTTCATACCACGGTTTCCGGCCAGAGTCTGGGCCAGGCTCACAGGAAGCATGATTGGGCCAGGAGCAGCGGGCTGTCCGCCCCGGCTCTCCCTGTCAGGACTGTGACATAGAACAGGGCCTCCCTGGGGATGCAAGACATGGCCTGGAGCACCATCCATAGGTAAGTCTGGGCCCCCTCAAGGCTAGCATGAGCCCACCAGCCTGGTTTAAGCCCTGATGTGACCCCGCCCCAGTTTCCTGTTTTTCTTAGTGTGGCGGACTTAGTTTAGTTTCTTTGCTCCTCACTTTGAGCCTTTCGGGAGGCCGTGTGTGTCTGGGGACCAGGAGGGCAGACCTCCATGGGGCAGGGGGTGAGGGCAGTAGAGTAACCTGTGATGATGCAATGCTCACTGGGGGTGGGGAGAGTACTCCCTCCCAGGCTTGCGGGGAAGGAAGCCCAGGTGAGGGGATAACAGTAAAGAACTTTGCAGGGTGCTCTACCCCCTCAGGTTCCACCCCTCCCTTCTGAGAGTAGAAGGGGGTGATGGGGAGGATCTTGAGCAGATTGTCCAGCCTCACGGCCCAGAGCGGGGCTGGTGGGGGGGGGGGGGGGGTCATGAACACTGAGCTGAGCCATGTGGCTCTTTCGAGGAGTGCAGAGATGGCCAATCCCAGCCCAGTAAATCACCTTCATTTCCTGCTGACCTTTTAATAGGAGCAGATGTTTTTTCTTACACAAGACCATTAGGCCGGCTTTCCTCACTGACCTCATCCAGTTGGGTTGTGGCTCTATTCCTGAGGACAGTTTCTCAACACTCTTTAACCCTTCCCTGCCCATCTGGGCTCCCTCAAGGCCCCATCCACCTCCTCTGCTTGCCCCGGTGGGTTGTGTTTGGTGATCCAGCCCTCCTGTGGGCTGTGGAGGTGACCAGAAGGGCCTCGCCCATGGTCATTTAGGCACGAGTAAGTAGCTGTGGTGTTCTTGTAAACACCATGTAAAACAGCAGGTGGTCAGGGCGAGTTCTGGTTCAGCGGATGGACCCAGGATGCCAGTGAGAACTGTAAAAGAACCCCTCGCCTCAACCGCCGCCTTGCCCCCAGTGGCACCCCTCTCTGTCTCTCAAGCCCTCATCGATTCAGCTTTGCTCCTAGGAAGGGTGTACTGGGCTCTTGCCCTGTGAATCCCCTCTCCATCCCCAAAGCTTCCAGTCTGCCCCGCATCCCCAGCACATTCCCCAGGGTAAGCCCTGGCATGTGGGAAATACTCATTCACTCATTCATGATGCCAACTTCATGTGCAGAGACAAAGTTAGGCCCGGAGTGGGAGAAATGCCATCCATGTCTACACCTCAGGTGAGCCACATTTATCAGGGGCTCCCCTGTGCCAAGCACTTTCCTGAGTCCTCGGTGTGCAAAAGCAATGACGCCTCCCATCCTTCGGAGTAAACAGATGCTGCACGAGGACGGGGCCTGGTCTGTCGTCTGAGAGCCGGTCAGCACAGAGCGGGGGGCTCGGCTTGGACGCTAAGGGCAAAGGCCCGTGTCTAGTAGAGGTTCAGACTTGGGTCCTTTGAGGAGCAGCCTGTGATCCCTTTGGGGAGACTCTGTGGTAGGGGTCAAGTTCATCTCTGGGGAAGCTGGTCATAGTGGGGATGCCAGGGGCGGGGGGTGGCAGTCACTGTCCAGCGATCCCTTAGCCGCGGTCCTGGCATGCGGCCCCTGCCACCGTGTATGCAGAAAGAATTATTGTCATGCAAGGCCGTGGTCCATCCCACAGGTCAGGGAAGATGATGATTGAGAAGAGGCCCGGCCATCTTTATTTCCTGCTGTCCTCTAAGGTCAGTGGGTGACCTTTACTGCCTGACTTGTAGCAGAAACCTTCCATCTGTGTTGTCTTCCACATCGGAGTGTGAGCTTCTGGAGAACAGGCGCTGTCTTCCTGTTCTGTTTGCATCTCCAGAACTTGGCATTGGCTTTGTATACAGTAAATGTCTGATAAATGCTTTTTTCATTCATTCATTCATTCATTCGTGTCCATTTAAGCAGAGCAAACCAGTGTCTGACGGTGTCTTTACCCCTCTTCCCACCTGACAGTTTCTGACCTTCTGTTAATTTTTTTTTAAATTCTGAACTTGAACGTTCCCATATGCAAAGAACAAAACCCATAGCTCTCCGTTGGTTTCCCATTTAAAAACAGTTATAATTGTCATGTTAGTTTCAAATCTGCCCTCCCTTTTGTCTCCCTCTGTCTTCTGTGCATTTAATGTTTCACTGGCCATCTTTTTTTGGGGGGGGGTGAGGCAGTTGGGGTTAAGTGACTTGCCCAGGGTCACCCAGCTAGTAAGTGTTAAGTGCCTGAGGCTGGATTTGAACTCAGGTCCTCCTGACTCCAGGGCCCGTGCTCTATCCACTGCGCCACCTAGCTGCCCCTCACTGGCCATCTTTTGATGGGGGTGGGGGGCATCCCTATCCCCCCTCCCTCCCCCTTTGGGTGGAGGTGAGGAGAGCAGTGTGGATTGGATCCCTGATGGGTCTTCCTGTGAATTATTCTCCTGCTTCTCATCCATCACATTTTCTGAATTGATTCGATCACTGGTCAGGAGTTTGGGAGCTTAGAGCTAGATTTGGTTTTTTGGAAACTCCTTGGGAGCTAAGTCAGGGATGTGACTGGAGGATAACCTCAAACAAATTAGGCCAGAGGCGGCTGTGGTACTGACTAGCCTGGTGAACAGGGTGCTGGACTTTGACAAGGCAAGAAGGCTCAGGCTCAAATCTGTAAAGATGAGTAAGTTGGGCTTGATCAAAATCAAACCTTAAAATCTATGAGCCCGGGGGCAGCTAGATGGCGCAGTGGTTAAAGCACCGGCCCTGGATTCAGGAGTACCTGAGTTCAAATCCGGCCTCAGACACTTGACACTTATTAGCTGTGTGACCCTGGGCAAGTCACTTAACCCCCATTGCCTAAAAAAAAAAAAAAAAAAATCTATGAGCCCATGAGACTGACCTGGGTTCCAATCTTGCCTCTGATGCTTTCTGTATATAATCTTGGGCAAGTTATTGAAGCTCTCTGGGCTTCAGATTCCATTTCTGTAAAAGGAAAGGGTTGGACAGGTTAGCCTTTGGAGTTGCTTCGAGGTCCATACCATTGATCCTCTGGAGGACGTCAGAGATGACTGGATCATCTCCTCCTTCACTGAGGAAATGAAGGGCCTCCGAGGGAGGCCGTGGCCTACTTGGTCACCTGGAGATCTCGCCCCTGACGCCGGGCTCCTGCCTCCCAGTCCAGACCAGGCTTCTTGGTCTGTCCACCCACGTCCTTGAGCACTTTGAGTGAGAAAGAGTAATGAAGCCTCTGTTCTTGTGTGGCCCCGGACTGTTACAGAGATTCAGGATTGCACGGGGCTTGAGTGTGCTTGTTGCCCCTCCCAGGCTAACCCGCCTGGCCCAGCACTTAGCATTTTGCCACATGTGTAGTTGTTGCTTAATTAATGTTTGTTGACTGACTGGCCACCTTGACCACTGGCTTCTTTTTATAGTGACCCTGCTTCAAGGACAACTTCTGGTAGTACTAGAGGAAGAGGGAGTTTTATTTGCCCAGTAAATTCTCTCCCAAATCCCCACAGAGAGGTGCATTTACAGCTTGGGCCCGGTTACCTGCTAGATCTTCTTAACATTCCCAGGATTTATGTCTGGGCATGAGTCAGACGCCAGACCCCAGAGTGCCTTCGTTAACTCGATGAATATTGAGCATAGCCTTGAAATTTATTTTACGTGTCCAGAGGTAAGTAAAAATAACTGCAGGTTTGGCATTACTCAGGCCCAGGAGTTTTTGCTGATGTGAGGAGAATCTCGGAGCTGGACCCCGAGAGTTTACTTAAGGGCATCCATCATAGACCCCCTTCACCACTTCCACAGCCCCACCAAGGGATGATTGAGGGCATTCTGAGCCCCTTTTTGTCCCAGCATCCTCCTGTGCCCCGGAACTCTGGGCCGTGTTTGTATGTTTGGTGTTTGTATCTCTCCTATTTAATTATGTTGCTTCCCTACATGGAGCAAATTTGATAAGTCGGGTGAAGCCTATTGAATCTGCTGTGGGAGCGACAGGATTTTTATTTCTCATCTTGGGGGTGGAAGGGCACCAGTCATTTGGCTTCCTGCTTGGACCAGAATCTGGCCAAGGCCCACCAGGAAGGTGACTGAGCCATCTGCAGGAAGTGCCCTTTTTGGCTTGATTCTGGCCCCTCCCCCCATGTCCACAGCTGTAACAGCCCCCAGACTTATCCAAAGGGCGCTATATCCCCCAGCAGTCCAGAAGTGTTGTCCCCCTGGGGGGGAGAGGCGCATGCTGGTCCCAAAGGCCCCCTCCATATCTCTGGCTGACCCCGCCACCATAACCTTTGTCCATTCCCTGGTTAATGTCAACCAAGTGAGTCTGAGGTCCTATTGGGTGCACCTTCTCCAGATGGATTCTGGACAGCCTTCCTCCCCAAAAGCTGTTAAGCTCTCAGCCCCCTGCTGTATATTTGATCAGAGCAGAGGGAACCAGGGCCTCCTTCTGGAATACCGGAGAGTGCCTGCAGCTGAAGAGGGAGGGGGGAGAGGATAAACTGCCCCTCTGGGTGTGGAGCCCACTGGGGGTGTCTGTCCTCCCTCTGATCCTTCAGGACGAGTCTTTACTTGTCTGGAGCATCCACACCTGCGCCAAGTCTGCATTTCTCTCTCTCTCTCTCTCTCTCTCTCTCTCTCTCTCTCTCTCTCTCTCTCTCTCTCTCTCTCTCTCTCTCTGTGAGGCAGTGAGGGTTAAGTGACTTGCCCAGGGTCACACAGCTAGTTAAGTGTCAAGTGCCTGAGGCTGGATTTGAACTCAAGTCCTCTTGAATCCAAGGCTGGTGCTTTATCTCCTATGCCACCTAGCTGCCCCCAGTCTGCATTTCTCTTAAACAGTCCTGGGAGGATGCCTTCAGACTTAGGAGAAGGGATCCCTGTCTACCAAACCTGGAACAATCTCCCTCCTTCTGAGGAACAGGCACAACGGAAAACGTTTAGAAAGAAAGACCAGTTCAGAGGGGTGCGTTCACAAATCTGAGCATGCGTTACTCTTTTTATTTATCGTCCTAGGATCTTGCTGTTGACCTTGGCCTTCTGGATTTGAGCCTTCCACCAGAGGCCCACCCATGCAAGGCCACTTTGGGGATATTGGGGTCATGTGCTATTATCTTGGCTGCCCTGGATCTGGGGTCAAAGGTTGAAATAGTGGTTTTGCTTGGTGAATGTGTGACCGAGGCAACTGGGCCTCAGTTTCCTCAAGTGTAAAATGATGACTATTGGCCGTTCTTTGATCCCCCTTGAGCCTTACACGTGTGCCCTGTATACTTAACAGATAGTTCAGATGCTTGTTGGCTTGAACAATTGGCCCGGTGGCCACTCTCTTAACCAGTGACGTCCAGTGACGGCTTTGCTTGACAGTGATGATTAGTAATAAAAGAATGATAACGATAGCACCACCTTAAAGCTCGCCGAGTGCCGTCCATCTGCTCTCCAGAGCTGGCAGTCAGCTGCCAAACATACCATTGGAGGGGCTCAGATGCTGGTCATCGATCTGCTTTGGGCAGGGCAGCGTCCCTCCATCTGGATTCCAGATAGAAGGAGGGGGTGGGCGCTGTCCCAGCAGCATCACTGATCCCAGGATCTGGGGCCTGGACCAGGCCGGGCCAGGGGAAAGCACTAAGGACCCTTGCGTCTTCTCCGTGTTGGAAAAGGCACCTAAGGCGCATCATCCCCTTTGGCTTTTCAGCCAAAGCTCATTCAACGTCTGCTGAAGATGCTCAGCTTCCAGAGGCAGGCATTAAGTATCTCCTGCCCTCAAGGAGATGATAGTCAATTGGGGGAAGGGGAGGAACACAACATACAAATGGGCCAAATGCTGCTTGTCCCTGGGGGAGCCCCAGTGCTCCCCACTAAAAGCCTACTTTCAGTGAGCTCACAGTCTGCTGGAGGCATGAAATGAGTGCAAAGCCTCACCTGTCTTCTTAAGCTCAGAATATTAGATGGTGGCCTTGTGGGCCTGAATTTGGTATCCAAACACCTAATCACTTAAGAGCAACATTTCTGTCCTGGCTCTTTATCTCCCTGGGATTTCACTGTGTACAGCTTTCCCATAAATTGGCTGACGGCAGATTTATTAACTTAAAATGACCATTACCTTGTCAAGAATTCTTTTATAGGATGTTGCAATAAAACTTAAGATCCATCCGCATTAGCACCCGGTGAATTTTAATTATTTTAACAGGTTATTTCACCCGAGATGTCCTCCCCGTACCTCCCATCCTCTTGTTGACATAGAAGGTCGTGGGCCAGTCCCCAAGGACCCTGTTTGAAATTCCTCCTTACACAGGAAGTCTGGCCCTGCTGGGGAGTGGCAGAAGTAGACTTTTCTGCTCCTCTGAAGAAAATAGCGTATTATTTAGTTTTTACGGTGTCCTCTTCTTTCAAAGCCTGCAGAGGTTTTGCTTCTAAGAAAAGGGGGGAAAGCCGTGAATCTCCAAGAGCCCCCCCCCCCCACTCCCCCCGCCAAGCTTCTACCCCCTTCCCCTGTGGAGGGGCAGGGAGATGCCTCCAGGACCAAGTGGGATCATTCTGGAGTCCAGCTTCATTGTTGTGGTCTTCTGGGGCAGCATCTCACCAGGCTTCTCTGTATTGCTTCACCTTCATCCTGCTCCCAGACCTTTGTCGCAGGGTCTTAAAGGCATTTAGGCCTGGAACATCTGGACCAGCTGTGAGCTGTTCCGCCCAAGGGCCGTGTCTGACAGGAACCTTTTGCTGTCCCCCAGGTGCTGGTGTCCTTGGCCTTCTAAGTGTTATTTTTTTAAGTTCCGTTTTCTGTGACATTTCCCCCAGCAGAATGTAAGCTCTTTGAGGACAGGGACCAATTTTGCGTGTTGTTTGTTTGTTTTTAAATCATCCCCAGTGTCTAGTGGAGTTCTTGGTAACACCCGCACGGATGCAGGTAGATTGCATTCATTCCGTTCCGTAGGACTGTCAGTACCAAGAATACCCATGTTACTGGAAGATGAAGATGGACACCAGAATTTAGCCTTTCTCCTTTCTCCTTCTAGAGCGGGTGAGTTTGGCCTGGAAGGGGCCGTCCCTTCTCCTGCCACGACCCAGTTTCTTTGGTCTTTGCCATTCTGGCTCCCAAGCACACTGTGCCTCTTCCCTTTGAATTCTCTTTAGGCCGTGTCATGCACACATGGCTTCCAGCTCTTTTATTTTGTGTTGTTAACCATTTCCATACTAGATGAAGAGGTTTTCCTTGCCGCAGGTTTGAAAGAATGAGACTCTGAGATAAGCATGATTTATCAATCTGGAGACTTCCTGGAAATACGGGTATCTAATTTCTGCTCATCATTTCCATGCAACTATTTAGCATGAGACCCAGCCTGCCGTGCTGCAAATATCTTTATTTCAGTCAACACTGGCTTTATTTTTCCTTAATGAAAGGATGCAGCAGATTTTAGGAATTCTGGGAATTTCCCTCTGCAGAACAAAATCCTTGTCAGTCTGAGACCGCCCTGGCTTGGGAACCCTCACCTTGAGGGTAGGCAATGTTCTTGGGTTGTTTGGGTTTTTTCCTTTGGGCTCCTAAGGAGCTGTTAGGATTTGCCCAGCCACGAGCCTCTCTGGGCTTCAGGCTTGTGCTCTGGGAAATGAGGAGAGTGAAATGATAGAAAATCCTGGGAGGACCCAAGGTCATCTTCAGGCGCCACTGGAGAGGGGCCGGGTCACCCTGAGCCGTTAACATTTCTCCCCTCTAGATGACAAAGTAGGGAACCTTGGATGGTTCTGAGGACGTACCTCTGACTTTTATTTCTGTCTCTTCCTGGTTGTTTTCATTTGTTCCTTGTCTCTAGCTTGGTCAGATTCAGTACGGATATGCCAGCATGTGACAGGCGGGTTTTTTCTTTTTGGTAAATACATTTTTTTATCCACTCTCGCTGGGTGCACTGTCGTCCCTGGCCAATCCAGAACCCCAAATCCTGTCTCCAGATGCCATTGTCTTTTCCAGCTTATTAGTCATAATCATGGCTGACCTTTATGTAATACTTCAGGGTCTGCAAAGCGCTTCATCTATGATTCCCCCAGCCTAAGTGCTGCCCTTGGCCCCATTTCTCAGCTGTGGAGGTTGAGGCTAAGGGAGGTCAAGGAGCTTGCTCAGGACCATGCTGGAAGTGTCTGAGACTGGACAATCTGCCCAGGCACCCACACGCCCCCATAAAGTACCTTCCCTGCAAACAGATAGTTTGTGGGTTGTCAGCAGAAAGCGGGGAGGCGGACCTTTTAATTCTGACAATACATTACCAACACAAACACTCGTATCTGGGCTTTGTTTTCTCCTTAATTTGATTTGTCTTGTTGTAAGTCCGGCCTGTCTCTCGGTCTGGGACACTGACTCCTGTACTTGCCAAGATCCTTCTTTTCTCCCCTTGTTATTGACAGGGTTGGGTGTGTCTGGCTCCGGGCTGGACCAGTACCACCTCCCCCAAGTCTTTCCCTCTTCTCAGAATTCTTCACACTCATTCGTCCTGAAGGTCCAGTCATAAGCCATTAGGATCTTAGACAACAGCTGGTTCAGCCATTTCCCAATTACTGAGGAGTCTATTTTGTGGGAGCAGTGAAGGAAGGCAGTGATGAATCTTTTGTCCGGGGGTATCTGCTCTTTGTCACTGACCTCTTTCCCATTAATGTAATCTCCGAGTCAAAGGGTATGAACCCTTTATGAACCAAAGGGCATGAATCATTGTCGTCCTTCCTCTTGGTTTTCTGAAGAGTGAGTTAGGCCTGCTTTCATCTCCAAGGTATCTTCCCGGATCCCCTCCAGGGATCTTCCCCTTCTCTCATCATTTCCTTCACCTTTTCCCCTTCCAATACCAGCTATGCTGAAAGTGCCACCTGGTTCTCAAAGTCGTTATGGCCCTTCCCAAGGGTTGGAGGTGGGTTTTGAGCTGGAGATGTGCCTAAGGGTCCTTGGTTGTGTGCCCCACCAGAGGGGACGTCTCCCCTCCCAGACTCCTTGCAAAGAAATGATGAGCTTGATTGGAGCCAGGGCTGGGGAAGGAGGGGGATTCCCCTGGCTGGTGAGACATCTTTTTTATCTTTTTTTTTTTTTTTTAGTGAGGCAATTGGGGTTAAGTGACTTGCCCAGGGTCACACAGCCAGTAAGTGTTAAGTGTCTGAGGCAGGGTTTGAACTCAGGTACTCCTGACTCCAGGGCCGGTGCTCTATCCACTGCGCCACCTAGCTGCCCCCTGTGTTAATTGTTAAAGCACAGGCCCTTAGCCAGGGTCTGTTGGCTTTAAAAAAATATTTTGAGAATTATTTCAATATAATTGGTTTCTTTTTCAACATTCTGAGAAGGGTCTCTAGGGTTCACCACTTGCCCAGGGTTCTCCATGACCTGCCAGGGAAGAAAGGTCCTCTGTTTGCAATGAAGTGGATTTTTCTTGAGAGCCAGGAGAACTTGGGGGAGGAACTCAAGCAGTTATCGGACCAAGAAGGGACCTTCCTTGTGTAACCTTTGAACAACACTGCAGACCCACACAGCCCTTTGCGTTTTCTGCTGGGTTAGCCTCAAAGGTGCAATGGTGGCCTGTCTGTCGGCTTCTTCAGAGTGGCTACTGTGCTACCCTCCCCAGCTCAGGCCAGAAGGAGCCGCGGAAAGTGCCTGCTTGTTCACACCCCATTGATTTTTCTGAAAACAAAAAATATACAGCCCCCGCTAGACCCGTCAGACCAGATTTTTGGAATCGACTGTAGCTGTGGCTTATCCAAAAAAATTGTCATCCCTTCAGCAGATTTCTCCTTAAAGAGTCATTTGAAAAGAAAGTACATTTTCATCATTTCCTCCTACAAAATAGGGTTGTACTATAAGATCTCCAAGGGCCTTAGACCCTGAATTTATGATGGTCCCTCCTGGGCCAATAGCCACCAATGAAGGAATCTTCCCTCCCTGGCCAGCCTAGCTCGGCCTAGCTTGGTGGTGCCTCACCCAGCCAGGGGCATTCCTGGCTGGCCCGTCCTGTTCTTTCCCTAATCACGTTATCTTGTATTTACTTACTTGGGTAAAGTTTTATCTCCCTCCCTCTCACTCCAGCCCCCCAGTCATAGTTAACAAAATAGCTTTGATGATGGAAAAGGGCTTTGCCGAGAGTATTCCCACGCTCCACGCTTCAGATGAAGAAAATGAGGCTGAGAGAGAGAAACGTGAACCGCCCAGTCATAAAAACTGGTGGCTGCTGATGACAATCGAACTCTGGTCCTCCCAAATCTCAAGTCCCATCCTGTTAACAGCAGGCTGCCTCTAAGCCCTTGGAGGGCCAACTCTCCCTTCCTTCCTTCCCTTCTCTCTGGAGTGACCAGCTACCCATTAGTCTGGAGGTCAGAGATGTCCAGCCAGCTCTTGGGGCCTGGGTTGCAGACACATCCCCCGTCCACATGTGTCTTTCCAAAGTCCCACCCTGAGCCTCCCCTTCGGCCTCTCCAGGGCTCTTCACTTAATACAGACTGTGGCTTGGACGGTCCGTGTCCTCACTTCTGTGTAGGTGTTAGTGCCCTGTAATCATGGACCACAGGGATGGAAGGGAGGGACAGGTGTGGCCTTGAACTTGAGCTGGGGCAGATGTGCGCATCTCCTGCTAGGTGCAGGTACCCACTCGCAAGCATCCCTGGCATCCCACGGGCACAAGCCCTGGTTCTGAGAGCACAGACTCTCGGTTCTCTTGGTTCAGCTTGGAGGGCAGAACGGGCCTTTCTTCCGGATGATTAAATAGATAATGAATGGGTCGTGGCCGCCCAGACTCAGATTTCACTGGTCATATTTTAGATATTAAAACCTCTCTTGTTCTGAGATTAATCAGGGTCGGGGTGGGGGGGTATCTCTCTGCCTCCAGCTCTTGAGGCTGCCTTTTCCTGGGGGCCTCTGGGGGAGGGGAGGGGGGAGAAGAGCCTGACCCACCTCGGCTTCCCTTCCTCATCCCAGCTTCCCTTTGTCCACATGTGACACATGGAGCCTTTGAAAAGCAAACACTAGGAAACAACAAGCAGCTAAAAATACTCTCCAGCAGCTACAGATGGAGGGAGGGTGTGTGTGTGTGTGTGTGTGTGTGTGTGTGTGTGTGTGTGTGTGTGTGTGTACACGCACACATGTGCGTGCATGTGTGCCCTCTGATGGCCAGAGAGCCCAATAACGAGCGTTCAAACAGCTGCAGTGCTCGAGGTGAGATCAGTATCTGATGGGGGGGCAGGCAGACTGTGAAATTCAGAAAACTCTCTGTCCGATGGGTTCGTGGGGGGAAGTGGTGGTCATAGTGTTTGTTTTTCCTTTGCTTTTTATTTTGAATCTAAACAGCCCAGTCGAGGAGGGGGTGAAGCTTCCTTTGCACAGATGAGAAAATTGAGGTTCCCTGGTCTCTGTTCTGCTTCCGTTGGAATGGGGCTTTGAATGCCGGCGCCCTGCTCCTCCGGCCACTTAAACACTCTTGTAGCTGGCGTTTCTCCAGCTCTGTAAGTGAAATGGTTTTACCTTTTAGGGTTTTTTACACCCATCATATCATGACACTACCACTCCCCCATCGAGTCCTCCCTCTTAACAAATAGAAAGAATGAAGCGAAGGGGGTCATGTCTGAGAGCGTATGTGCCCTTCCACACCCATAGTCCCCCACCTCTAGGGAGGCTAGATCAGTGCGTTTCATCATCTCTCCTTGTCCTAGATTGGCGCGTTCTGATTAATCATGTTCTGACTGCCTTTATAGCCACGCCTTCATTGGTGCCCCAGTGCTGACCACGTCTGGGCTCGTCATGCCCACTTAGCCTCCTGACTGGTTGTTATGATTGCGTCATGGTTGTCATTGTGTTCATTTCCTTTTGCCCAGTCTGTCCATAACACAACCCCCGCAGACCCATTTCTACGGAAGTGACTTGACCCGTGTCGCATTACTCATAAGTGACTAAGACAGGACTCGAACCCGAGTCCTAGGGCCAGCTCTTAGATCATTTTGCAATCTCCCAGGTATCCAGCAGTCTCTTGAGGCCCCGTCCGGCCTCAGCCGAGAGTCTCGGGGCTCCAGGTAGACTCTTCTTTATGCCAGCCATGTTCCACTGTGGCTGGAGAAAGTGGAGGCCCTGTATTGAATGAGCTTCTCCTCCCAGTTACCACGAAGACGGTTCATTTTAGGGCCTCCCAGCAAATCGTGGAGGCCTCGGGAGTGGGCAAAGAGTCACTGAGAGTCAGACTCACCTTCTGGGAGCCAACATTTTCATTTCTCCATTAATGTCCTTTTAATCAACTGCTTTGTTTAAATGGTAGCAGATAAAAGGTCACAGCAATAAATCATCCCAGCAGCGGGGAGATGGCGCCTGTCACGGGCACCGTGCCCTTCCCAAGCAGCACCCACTGAGGGAAAGAAGAGTCGTTCTCTCTGTGAACTCGGCTTTGAGACTAAGAAAACATTTTTCCCAGTACCCATTGGGTTGAAAGTATTGAGATCTGTTAGCCCAACGTCTCTGCACCTCAGCTTTCTCACCCGGCCCTGCGCACTTCTATGGTCCCCTCCCCTCCCTCAGGTCACTTTTCTAGTCCTCAGTTGACTCCCTTTCAGTCCCAAATCTCCAACCCCATGAATTCCATTCACAGAGAAAGAAACTGGGACTCGGGGGAAGTCACCTCCCCAGCTCATGCTCCCCATGGGACAGATGAGCATGGGGCCTTCGGAGTGCTTCTGGCCCTTTCCCAAGGGCAGCCTCTTGAGAGGGGTTCTTGCTATTCCAGGGCCTCCCGCGAGGCTCGACGTACCCAGCAGGCACCAGATGTTTGATACCTCAAATTCAGTGGGAAGGGGCGATGTCCACAGAGCTAGGATCTGCCAGTGGGTGTGGCTGCGGCTCAGAACCCAGGTGGGAAATTCCATCCCTCTTGAGTCTGCAGCCACTCTGCCCAAAGCTTTCTTGCTTTGTAAACTCTTCTTTGTACAGTGTTTTTTGTTTGATTGGTTGGGGTTTTTTTTGGTGAGGCAATTGGGGTTAAGTGACTTGCCCAGGGTCACACAGCTAGTAAGTGTTAAGTGTCTGAAGCTGGATTTGAACTCAGGTCCTTCTGAATCCAGGGCCGGTGCTCTATCCACTAAGCCAGCTAGCCACCCCTACAAAGTATTTTTAAAGGAGATGTGTAGGCAGAACGTTTCAAAGAATGAGGAGCAAAATCTCTTCTGAGTTCTCTGCACCGACACTGGGGCAGCTGTGTACACACACACACACACACACACACACACACACACACACATACACTCTTCCCTACCGACCGGCACTGGTACGGGGGAGTTATCCACAGTTTGAGGCAACAAGAGGAGGAAGAAACCTGGGAGCCAAGTGTGAAAGAGATGAAGAGACAGACAGATGGACGGACAGAGAAAGGCGAGGACGGAGAGACACACAGACAGACCACGCTCCAGTTTTCCATGTTGCGTGAGGAAGGGGACCTTCACAGGGCCTGCCGTGAGGCTGGGGTCAGCTTGGCCCTCCGCCCTCCCCAGGGTGACTACTGTGGAGGCTTGGTTTCTTTCCCACTCAACCAGCACACACAGTTCCCGCCCCCAGGCTGTTGGGGCAAGTACCTTTGTGTCCCAGGGGTTTTCAAAAGGGCCAGCCCCCCACCCCCCAAGACCTACACACCCTGATGGAGGAGAATCCTCAGTTTGGGGCTTCCTGGTTTGAGGTGGGAGGGGTGAACTCAGTTTCACTGTCATGCTTTCCCTTACCTGGACTGAGGCAAGAGGTCAGGTTGTTACCACACTGCTGTTGCATTCAGGTGTGTCAATAAAGGGACAGGAAGTACATGCCTTTAATGGAGAGATTTGTTTGAGCCCCACAGACAACAGTCAGACTAACCATTGGCTAACAGATGGCTCTGTAAGCCCAACTTTGGAACCTAGAGCCACCCCCCCCACCCCCATTTTAGGTTCTTTTTTGTTATGAGCCCAAATTTTTGTGAATCTCACTTGGTTTTTTGGTCATTTAAATGTCCCTCCATATTCCTTCTAAAACTAGTAAAAACAAATGAGACTCTCAAAAATTTTTTTTGATCATTTAAAATTTTTACACACACCACCCCCTCCATATTACTTCGGGGGGGGATGTAAACTATTAAAATCTGTGTATGTGTGTGTGTGTGTGTGTGTGTGTGTGTGCGCACGCATGCAGAGAGAGATTTGTTACTTTAAATTTTTAAATTTCCCTCCTGTATTCCTTGTAGGGGCAGCTAGCTAGTACAGTGGGTAGAGTGCTGAGCCTGGAATCAGGAAGACCTGAGTTCTAATCCAGCCTCAGACACTTAGCTGTGTGACCCTGGGCAAGTCTCTTCACTCTGTTTGTCTCAGTTTCCTCTTCTGGAAAGTGAGCTGGAGGAGGAAATGGCAAACCACTTCCAATAGCTTTGCAGATGGGGTCACGAGGAGTTGCATGTGACTGACTGAAACGACTGAACAAGAAAAAAGCTCCTCCCACCTCCCAGAGAGCTGTCCCATATAAAAAAGATATTTTTAAAGAAAAAGAGAATATAGGAAGCAAAAATAATGGATATTTTTAAAAAGGAAGTTATAGAAAATGCTCCACAAACTTGACAACATTTGCAGTGTGTAATAGAGAGTCCTACGCCCGAGCTTCCCCCTTCTGCATAAGAGTGCAGTAGGAGTGTCTTCTCATAGCTTCCCTTTGATGATTTTGTTGTTCTTTCCACGTAAGTTGTGCTAGTCATTGTGTACTTTTCCTGGCTCTCCTTACTTTCCTCTGTCAGTTCAGTCCAGTCTTTGCATATTTCTGGATCCATCACATTCAGGGTTTCTTACAGCTCAGTAATACATAAACCGTGGCCTGTTGGCCGTCGGCATTCCTCATAAAAAGTGATGTGATCAACATTTATTCTTTTTATTGGTGAGTTCGTAGGGCATCATCTCTGGATGCTTTGGCCGCATGCTGTTGTCCAGAGTGGGCCACTGGAGAGGAAGGAGGGATGACCCAGCGTGGATGGAATGCTCTTGTCTTCAGCCTCATCTTCTTCATTGTAGTCTCTTGTTCCATCGTGTCTGACTCTCCATAGCCCCGTTGCGAGTTTTCTTGGCAGAGATACTGAAGTGTTTTGTCATTTCCTTCTCTGACTTATTTTACAGATGAGGAAACTGAGGCAAACGGTGAAGTGACTTGCCCAGGGTCACCCAGCTGTTAAGTGACTGAGGCCAGATTTGAACTCGGGAAGATGAATCTTCCTGACTCCACAACCAGGTGCTTTTTTGCACTCTGGCACCCCCTAGTGGCCAGCTTCCACTTCATGATGTTAGGCTTGAGTTGGTTCCCATCACATGGTTGTAGATTTGGGGGGTATTTTCCTCACTCTTATGTTCCCTCGTGCAAGTTTTCTCCCATGAGTATGTCACATTCCTTTTCTCTTTGGTAAAATAATATTCCATTGACTCATACTGGGGTAGATGTACTCTGTCATTACCCAGTCATTGGGCACACAATTTTTTTCCAGCTTTTTGTTATTTCAGATAAAGCTGCTATGAATGTTTGGTTACAGATGGGTCTTTTCTTGCTGTCAATTACCTCCCAGTCAGAGGATTGATGTTTTAAATTTTTTGGCTGCTACAGAAAGTGCCGCTCTGAACATTTTGGCTTCCTTTGGAACTTGTCTTTCTGTCATCGGACTCCTTGTGCATTAGATACGCCCAGCAGTGGGAACACTGAGTCAGGGTTTAGTAGCTGTTCTCATAATCCTGTATGGGTTTCCAAAAGAATTCGACCCAGGCCCACATCCCCGGGCAAAAAATGAGTGGACCTACTTTGCCATATTCTCACTGTCATCTACTACCTACCTTTGCCAGTTTTGATGACTCGGAAGAGATACCTCATTTCTCTAATAAATCCTTAATCCTAGAAAGTCAATGTTCTTCCTTACTTCCAAATCTGGTTCATATCGACATTGCACCCAGGCCCCTGAAACGAGCAAAAACTTAACAAAAACAACATGGCACCATCGGTATCATTTTTAAGAAGCAAGCATCCAGGGGCAGCTAGGTGGCACAGTGGATAGAGCACTGGCCCTGGAGTCAGGAGGACCTGAGTTCAAATCAGGCCTCAGACATTTGACACTTACTAGCTGTGTGACCCTGGGCAAGTCACTTAACCCCAATTGCCTCACAAAAAAAAAGAAGAAGAAGTAAGCATCCAGAGGTATAGAGTCTGTGAAAACAAGGACGTGCCTAGCATCTTAATGATCCCGGCAGTCCCTGCCAAGCCCAAATCAGGCGTCCCTTTGCTTGACTTGTCACTGCCCATCTTATGCCAGGACAGGGCAGTGGATATTAACCACGATCAGTATCATCTAGGGGATACGGTCTAGCCAGGCCTGAGACATTGGTGACAAGGCTTTTTATTCTCTTAGCTCCATCTCCTGAAAGGTGGACTGGATTTTTTCATTAGAGGACGAATTTTCCATTGTAATTCTCTCTCAGTCTGTTTGCCGCGGATCCTCCGGCTCGCATCAGCCTCCTAGGCTGATGAAATTTCGCATGAAATGCATTCTGCACACTCCACTGAGTGTCCCCCAAGAACTGTTAGGAATTGTGGTGATGCATTTGGGGTTAAAGCTGGAGACTGAGGATTTCACCCCTTTCCCTCCCCACCCCCCACTCTCCTTTAAAATTAATGTATTTAAGTCGATTTCCTTAACACAATTTAAGGCTATCATCATGTCTAAATGTTTTTAAGGAAATTTACATTTTGAAAGACATTGCTGAGGCCTGGCAAGGACATGCAATTACCCTATGTAAATCTCTCCCGTCTCATCTGACCAAAGGCTAGAAACCACCCAAACCCAGGAATTGTCTGATCCCTTTTCACAGTGTGTTTTGGGTGATGAGAAAGCTTTGGGCTTTAATTAAAATCAGCACAGGATGTACGGGTCTCTCTAACTGGTAAGTGGATGGGTATTATGGCTTAATCACCAGCAGGGTAAATAGGACTCATTCTGGCAGTGGGTGAAACTGGTTACACTCTGATCTTGGGTTCTGTCCTCCTAAAGGAAAGATTGGTTTCCATTCCCCGGCCTGCTGCTGCTGCTGCTGCTGCTGCTGGGCAGGGGCAGAATCTGAGGTAAAACAGCGTTTTCTGTTTCTTAATCATCTGTCATTCTTCCTCCAAGCCACTGTAGGGGAAATAGAATAATAATAGTAAAAATAATGACGAGTCTTCATAGCACGTCCCTTTTGTGTCAGGCACTGTGCCAAGGGCTTTGTGCAAATACTCTCTGGTGTGTCCTCACAACCACCCTGGGAGGGGGGATGTGCTATCATGACCCCCACCTTACAGTTGCCAGGTCTTGAGGAAGCTTCAAGACCACAGTCATCCGGGCTCTGGCTTCTTGTTCAATGTGGGTCCCGATCTCAGCCTGCCTCCTACATTCTCCAAGCAAGAAGCAGTTGGGCTCAATGCCAGTGTGCCTCACAGTTGGGGCAGGTCTGGTGTCAGTGTGATGGGATCCGATCAGGAATGCTTTCTGTGCCTCCCCTGTCGGTCCTGTTCTCTTTCCCCTGGGATGGCTCATCACTGTGGAACCAAAGGTGATGCTGGGGTCTCCTAAAGAGTTGGCCGTTGCTGCCAACTTGGAGTGGCTTTGCGTGTGCATTCCATCGTGGAGCCAATGGGTACCTGATGTCCAAGGACCAGCCTAGCCCAATTCCACGGGATGGGTTTTGTGTCCGTGTCTGGCCTGGTGGCTGGTGAGCAATCCAGGCTTCCTGGACACCCACAGCCAGGAATTCAGATGCTTGTGGCTTCAAAATAACTACGTGATGGGATTGGATTCCCTGCTTTTCCTTAGAGTTCTTTCTCACGTCTGACTTTTCTCGAGCCTCCCCCAGATTTCTCTCCTCGCCGACACCAGAGTGAGAGGCACTCTGCTGCCTGACTCAGTGGCCAAGTTTGCCAAGTTTAGATCAGAAAGGAAGTAGAGCTTACTGGGGCTTCTGCCGATCAAAACCAATGTGACCTCGTTCGGCCAGCTTTCCCTTCCTTGCTTGCCTCAGTTTCTGCAGCTGTGAAATGAGGACTGTTGTGACTATCAAACACGTTTGTGTCTCTTAAGCGTTGTAGAAACCTTAAACTACAGTGGAGGAAGTGCAGCCACTACTATTGCTCCAGGAGGAATTGCTGGCTTTTCTGTAGTGTTTGATGTCCACACCAGCCCTGTGAACTGGGTACCACAGGTGCTAGTATCTTCCTCTTTTGGGTGGGAAGATGGAGGTTTGCAGAAATTTAGTGACTTCCCCATGGCTATGCATCTTTTTTTATTTTTTATTCTGACCTTGAATCCACTACCCCTAAAAAGAGCATTTCTGTTGACACAGCAGAACACAGAAGAGGATTTGTCTATGAAACCATGAATTTCCTTCCCATACCAAGCTTGATTCTTTAATTTCCTATTCAGAATAAACCATCACCTTTTCCTCCCCCCTCCTCGTCCTGCTTTGTACCCTCTTCCACCACCTACGGCCAGCCATTGCCTCCATCACAGCTCTTCCACTCTCTTTGGAAGTTGGGTCTCTCCTCCGTG